>NC_051055.1:7940020-8572020 GCF_904848185.1 Acanthopagrus latus | reverse complement strand
TGGTAAAGAAGACCCCCGCCTCGTGTCCTGGCTGCCTTCAGACCCATCCCCCGCCCCCATCCTATCCTCACTGCAACCCCCCCTCCAGCCTCAACCCTCTCCCCTAGCTTGGACAGGTGATACAAGTGTATATTTATTTATTTCCTTTAATGCTCTTCTTTATCTCCTTCATTGTTAGTAGGCCTGTGAGATTGATCAATATTTAATTTTCTGGGAGAAGGAGAGGGGAGGAATCGGTGCTGCAGTGACACTCAGGAAATCTTCCTCCGCACGCCCGCCTCGCTTTCACATCCTCTCCCTTCCCTCATCTCTTGTCTCATTCCGTTCCTCCATCTCCCCAACATCTCTTCTTTCACACCTTCTTCCTGTTACTCTGTTAACCACTGTTTCGCCAGGCTGAACAAAAGCGCCCGATTGTCCACCCCTGATGGAAATAAAAGGGATGAGGTTAACCTCTAATGTAATGAAGGATCATAAAGGGAGCTGCCAGGCCCTCTCACAGGAAAGCCTCGCCATGAACAGGGCCCTTGTGCGACCTTTGACCCCATATGGTCATTGCCCAGTGCTTGGATGTGCCCTTTAATGAGCGAGCAGGCTAATCAATGGATCATTTTTCACTTTAGAGACTGGGAGGTCCAGCCTTCTGCTATAAGCAGGGAAAGACAGCACAGCGGAAAAGATTGTTCAATAGTCATTTTCTGTGTCTCCATCTGTATCTGGTGGCAATCTCAAGAGAACGGGACACTGCTTTGCAAAAACCCTGAAGTTGCAGCTGTCAAAATAAAGGATGAGCAGTGACAAAGCAAACCAAAAAAAAACAAAAAAAGTGCAGCGCTGTGGTTTGAAAATGAGAAACCGGCCCTGCCAATAAAGCCTTGAGACAACTGCTTAGTCAGGTTCAACTAATCATGTCTTTTTGTCAATGTATTCGAAGCGAGCGCATCGTCATCAGTGACAAAACCATTATTGTCTTGACCCTTGAGCCCCGTTTAATTAACCCATACGTTTGATTTAATACCTGGGGAATCTTTTTTGCGCTTTCTCTCATTTTTTCAACGCGCAGATGTTGCGCGCTGGCAAGTATCAAGCATCTTTGTTTATGCTAAGTGGCTTTAAATGTTGTGATTTAAATCACGGAGCTTAAGCTCACTTCAGGCATCAAAGGGGGCGCACACGTGTTGCGGAAAAGAAGAGTATTTTTACCTCTCAGATGCCATTTTACAGAAGAATGTTAAATGGCTCTCTGCGGATTGAACACATTCTTGTAGTTACTGAGAAAAGGGAAAAAAAAAAAAAGATGAAGCATCCCCATTTCACTCCTTTCATTATCACTGCGCTGCAGTACAGTAGATGATCATGAAAGGGAGCTGATAGTTTTGACTGCGGGCCATCCAGGCTCTCTCCAGATAGAGGGCAGTGCCACTGCAGTTCTCATTATGCCCCCCTCCCCTTTGCCCCTCTTGGTAATCGCCACCAGAAGGGTGCAGGAATTTCTCAGCACATGCTGGTGGTTTCTGGCTCGTTTCAACCTCTGCTTCCCATTGAGCGGTGAGGAATTTAAATTTTCATACACAGCGAGGAGAAAGTGCTCTCACAAAGTCATTCCTGTCCCAGAACGCCCGGCGTCCGCTTTGAATTATCCCACTCGAAAGACTTTGAAATCGGCTGATAAAATGTTATCAGGAGAGCAGGAATAGAAGGGGTGCTGCTCTTTTATAGGTCTTTCAGTCTCTGTGAAGTGGCAGCAGCCAGTTTTAGCTCTGTCTATCTGTGATCCACATAGCTGACTAATAGTGTTGTGCAGCATGCGGTCTCTGGGGCTTCAGGCCAGGTGTTGGTGTTAATGCCGGAGCCCTCGCAACACCTGTTAGGGCCAGCCTCAGCATCCATACAGACGTCTGCTCTGGTTAGCCTGCTTAACCAGCCTAACTTACTCTCACCGGGAATCTTGAAATCATTTAAAAGGAAGTCATTTTGTCAATTGAAAACATTTTTTGTTTTTATTAAATCTGGTGGGAAGGCACTGACATCCTGTCATAACTACTATCACATGTTTTCACTTCCTGCAGCAACATGAGGAGTTTACTCATTTGCGCGGTGTTATTAATCGCCATGCCAGCCAGCTGGTTAGTCATGTTTCCTCCTCAGCAAAAGTTCATGCTTTGATCCTTTGGACACTTGAGTCATCACACAAAAATCGACGATTTGTGATGTCACGCTGCTTAGAAGTATCATCCCAGCTGAGGACCATCCTCGCCTTGTCTGTGTGTGTGTGCGAAAGAGTGTGTGTGCTCCACGTGCTTTACGCTCCGTCCGAAATTATTAGAATTGGCTCTTTTTTATTCCATAAGGTATTATTGAAAAAAAAATAAGTCTTATCTTTTTTCATATAAGCTCCTTTGACTACAGGGAAAAGGTAATTTACTCAAGACACATCTGACTGTACCTTCAGAATAGCTAAAGATCTTATCTCAAGGTCCATTCATAGCTGTTTTAAGTGGTCAGCATTCATCAACAGATGGAGTTATCATGGAGCTCAGCTGTCATCATGTGACCTAAACGTGGACTCGTGACAACTGAACAGACGTGAGAGACAGAGTGATCTTCATCTGCTGCTGAAGTCAGTGAGATGTGGTTTAAAACTCCACAAAAAATCTAATAAATGGCCCTTGAGTTATTTTGATTTTCTTCTTTTGTTTTTTGTTTGGGGAAGGAAGGTCTAGTCAACCTTTAACAGTTAAAGCTGCTTTTTTATACCACTTCTCCACTACAATTGGTTACTGGTTAGATTCTTTAAATGCAGGTAAAGAAATCCAGATGAGAAGACCAGTTGCTTCAATCTCTTTTTGAATCAGCACCAACTGAACGATTTTAAAGTCATTACTGTATTAACACGCGGGGAGGCCATGGTTGAGAATACATGACAGATGTCCGTCCAAATAGAAAATGGAGCAAATTCGGGACACCATGCATTTCCCCTTCCAGTGGGTCCATATACACCCAAACTATTCGCTGAAGTTGATCCAAATGTGGGACTTGAAAATGATCACCTTGAATGATCAGCTAACAGGCCTCTGTTTGGTTCATGGGCCGTTGGCTGTGAATAAATAGAGGCTGCATAAACACTGCTGACGTCAAACTTGCGTTAGACTGCCGAGACACAACACTTTTCTTCAGGTTCTATCTGTGATGTTAAGAGAGGGCAATCTCTATTTGTGTGACCAGCACTGGTGTTTCCTAGCAGAACTAGTTTTGTTTGGTGTTTAGTGTCATAGAAAGGACAAGGAAAGGGAAACTTGGCTAACTTGGTTAGCGATCAAAGACACCCATATTACTTCTGCCTTGACACAAGACACTTTGTCCGACTTGTCCCCCTAAACACTGTCATGTTTTGAAGTTTCCCTCAATGTGGAAACTGCACAACACTCGACCTAACAGACCACGAGAAGAGGACGGGTCAGGAGTGAGGGCAACTGCAAGGAAACTGACACAGAGTAAAACACAGTCGACTCAATCTGACCACACAGAGAGGGGAGAATTTCCCTGTTGGAAAAAGATATATCGAATCATATTCGACGCTTGACATCCTGCCTTTTGTCTCCTTTCTCAGGTATCGCAACGCGACCCTCAGCAGCCACCGCACACAGCTTTACAAGATGTTATGACCTCTTAAACAGTGGCACTTTAAAGTATTCCTCTCCTGCTCACTGGTCCACAGAGGCCAAGTTCTTGCCAGGGATTATCAAAGTTAACAGGATTTTAATGGGCCCGGGGAGACTGGTAAAGACCCTACCAGGGCCAGGTAGTGCCGTTCTCCTGCTGCCCCTCTCACTCCCTAATGCAGTCAGGCTGCACATCCAAGCACCGGCTAAATAATAAACAGATGGCCACCACCAAATATAGCCAGCCCCAGTTCAAACTACAAAGGGACCCCGAAATGAAATGATAGGGTATTAAAGGGGAGATACAATTTGCAGGTCACAATGTAATGGTAACCCTTCACTGTGCAAATTGAAAATTAACCTTTGGTGGCACTGAATTATTCACAGCTGATGTCTTACATGTACGGCAGACTTTTTTTTCTTTTTTTTTTTTTTTTTTCGCTTAGCCTAGGCAGAGAAAGCTGTGGGGTGAAAAGGTGGGAAATCGGTGGCGATGAGGTCGGATTATATTTATGACTCATTTGTCTCCCCATGGCAGGACTCATTGCAGCCAAGAAAAATCAGGAACGAGATGCGGCCGCTGAGAGAGCAGCAAGTGTAGAGCCTTCGAGCTCTTGCGCTCTGTCCTGCGCTCACATTTTATTTCCCAAAAAAGTCTGTATTGTTTCCCGCCGGTCATAAATCAGCCCCTTGTCTGCGTGCCTGCAAGGTATGAGGGCTTAAACTTCCAGACGATCATGTTTGCAAAACAAAATGCCACTCATTTTTCATAGAATTATGAAATCCCCAAAACAAATGAGTCAAGGTCCAGTGTATTTTTCTCCTGGATTAATGCATTTATACAAATAGGCTGGCCTCTTTTTCGCTGGTCCTTGCGCATTAATCCATGCCCTAAACCCCCATTGCAAGAAAAGGCTTATGATGCTAACCTTGTCATATTCAGCAGCTGTCAGCAAAATGGCCACCGTACCGGGCCAAGCTGGTAAAGTGGCCTATTCATTATCCTAATCTCATTAGTTAAGATCTGTTAAGTAGAGACCGGTTTTAATGCATGCTTTTCCCTTTTAATTATTGACCATAAATACATTGGAGTGCATTAGGGTCCGAGGGCGAAGAGCAGAGCGGCTCCTAATAGATTAGAGGACAAGCACATTATCTAAATGTACGTATCTAACTAATCATGCATCCACCATAGCCACGCGAGCGCTGCGACATCAATCGTAGTTTGACATTTGACCCCCGGCTGCGGCCCCTCAGAGCTCCCGGTCACATAAAGGTCCGATGCGGTCAGAAAGAGAGGGGTAAAAAGAAACTGACGTCATGATTGCAGCAGCGTCTTCGAGCAAAAAAAAAGAAAAAAACGCAGCCTTGCTTTCTCTTTCCCCGAAGTGTTCTGAATGCTAACAGATTATTTCTAAATTGCTCCGCTGTTAATCATGTTACAAGTTGAATCATTTGGGGATTAGCTTTGAATACATGAATAAGCACTGTACTGTGCTGTACGTCTGCCGGCCTGCCTGTCTGCCTGGTGATCTCATGTTGAGGAGAGTCAGGAGAGAAAACGAGGAGGAGGAGGAGGAGGAGGAGGAGGAGGAGGAGGGGGGAGTGAAGGAGGTTTATCTCTCCTGTCTCTCCTCTCTCCTGCTTCTTCTCTTTTTGTCACTTTTGCTTTCCATCTGTCTCCGACAAGCGCTCTCTCTCTCTTTCTCTCTTTCCCTCTGCAGCGAACACACACACACACACACACACACACACACACAGTCATTCTCTCAGTGATGAGGGAGAGAAGTGCGCCGTTCGCCACACAGAGGGGCTCTTTTACAGTTGTGAGAGGCTATTGTGTAAAACAAGAGCGAGGTCATGCTGCTTAGAAGTATCATCCCAGCTGAGGATCATCCTCGCCTCGTCTGGGTGTGTGAGAGAAAATGTGTGTGTGTGTGTGTGTGTGTGTGTGTGTGTGTGTGTGTGTGTGTGTGTGTGTGTGTGTGTGTTCCTTATGCTTTATTCTCTGTCTGTAATCATTAGGAATGTCTTTTTTTGATTTCATAAGGTATTGATGAATTATTTCAAGATGAGGTTCTTACAATACCGGACCCTGATTGCAGCGTACGCCTCCTGTCATATGAGTAGAGATACAATGATCAGTGGAGTAGATGTCAACAAGGTTAATCTACCATTTTTAAAGAAGAAGACATCAAAATGTGGTGATTCCAGCTTCTATAATGTGAATATTTTCAGATTTCTTCACTCCTCAGTGACAGTTAGCTAAAGATCTATGGGTTGTGGACAGAACAAGACGTTTTAGAAGGTCATCTTAGGGTTTTTCGAAACAGTGATGGACATTTTTCATCATTTTCCGTCATTTTGTTGACCGAACAGTTAATCAATTAATTGAAAAAATAATCAGCTTTGACCGATTAATGGACAACAAAAGTAGTCTTTGAGTTGCAGCCTCACAAATAAGGTAATTTAGGTTTGATATTAAAATCGTGTCCTCGTGTCCTTTAGTGATGGGAGCCAACCACGATCCAGTCCAGCTGTGATGCTTTCACTGGGAGGTGATCCAGAAAAAAAGAGAGGGAGAAAACAAGGCTTTAAATTGAGCAATTCAAGCCAAAGTTCACCCCAATGAAATCATTTAATTATTATTTACAATAAGTAGAATGAATACAAGGACTAAATCCGCCGTATTAACCCTCAAAGACCTACAGCCACTGGTGGCTAAAAAAAGCTATTGTTCGAAAATAACTTTAGAGCCACTAATCCTATTCATACGCTTTAAAAACTCATGCAAAGTGTGTCTCAGCTTGTCAGTGGTAACACATACATCTTGTGTGGGTACTCAGGGGCTCAATACTGAATGTCAACAGGAAATGGCTGTGGCCGAGCCACTTCTGTTGTTTATGTTCAATGGATAAGAAATTTCAATTTTTCATGATTTCATAACCTTTCTATTGACTCCCTGAACTTTCATGGACACATCTGTGGTCAGTTCATGGCACGCAGGATTACAGCTGTTTTTCAGTGGAAAGTGCCCTAGTTAATGACAATAAATGGCTGTAACTTGCTCAGGAAAGGTCTGATGTGGATTAACATGGAGGTCTAAAACAACCAGGCAAATCTTTTAAAATAAAACAAAGTAAAATTCCTGACGTTAAAGTACAGAAAAAAAAGGAAGAAAAGAGAAGCATCGAATTCTGGCTGATGTATCCATTCTTAGACTTGAAATGAAACTTAAGGTTCTCCTAAATCAAATGATGTGTGGCATTAGATGCTGACTGCTGGAAAAGAGTAGAAAAAACAAAATAAATGCTGGAGGGGCAGACGATCCAAAAATTGTTCTAGGTTTGAGGGTTAAATTCTAGATACACGCTAAACAGAGTAAAGAGCAGAGGCTGGAATTCTGTAGGCTGATGTTTCAATAACAGCGTGTCTTCCTGAGATCTTAAAGGAAACAGCAGAAAAACATTAATGCTCCCAGACAGACCTGCAAACAGCAATCATCTGTTTCATGGTAACAATCAAAAGAACAAAATACATGTTCACCATCATCCTTCACTTACTCATATTATTCCTGTTTTCTTACTGTAAATCTTTACTTCAAAATGTGATCAAAATTTGTGTTTATGATGAAACATTGTGCTATCTATCCAACGTATGACAAAAGGGGGACAACTTTTCCCTGAAAGTGTGTGTATACGTGGCTTTACTGCAGCAGCAGGCCATACAGCAGCTATTGAACTGCAGCACAATCATCCCCTCACTCCATATCCAGCTAGAGACGTGCAGAATAACGACTATTGTCTCGTCCAGCAGATATCCGTAACAGCATACAGTGAGTTTGTGTGTGAAACAGGAGCCCCAGTATTACTCAGCCTTAATGACTGGCTACAGCAGAGTCACCAGCGAAGCACATGTGCAATGTAAAGACAGTAATCTCTGCCGCCTTACGATAACATTCAGTCCCCCCCCCATGCACATCACGATATGCAACATTGTTTGTGTCATTTTCACGTGTTGTCAGGTGAGGCAGAAATAATTGCTGTTTTTAAAACACTTTCATAGATCCCGCAGAACTCACGCAAACATGTATCACATGGATCGGTTCTGTAGTGTTGTCATGTGTCAGGCCTCCGCAGCCCTTTTCTCAATAACACAGCTCCAGCATGTGTGTGTTTCATAAGCTGCCATAAGGATTATGAGTCTTCATCATCATTGTATACAGCTGAAATGACAGACTGTGCATGTAAAATAATTACTGTCTTCTTTTCTGATGCTAAATACAGGTGTTTCATCCACGGTGCTTCCCTTTAATCCTCTTAATTACAGTATGTGTAGCAATGTGTGTATATATATATATATATATATATATATAATATGATCTATCTGACTACCCTCCAACTCCTCTTGCAGCATTATCAGGCTGTTTCATACATTATGGTCTAATTCAACTGAGGCAATCATTGACTGGCTAACATGTATGGATGTGTGTCTGAGAGTGGCAGGTCATAACAGTCATATTGTATCGGCCATATTAGCGAGTCAATAAAAGCCCCGGGGCAGGTTGATTTAATTACACCAGTAGCCTGATTAGACCACCCTCCCCGGGGTAAGTACAGACTATGTGTCATAATCATAACAACGGTGCAAATTATGAACAGGTCAAAGTAATATCCCGGTGTGGTCTGTCACTGCTAATCATCCCGGTAAATGATTGCGTGCTGATGTGTATTCACGCTGCGCCCGCGGTGTTGATTTTATTGGGTTGTGACAAATTGTAAAGGAGTGAATGAAAAATGACTGCAGCTTTTAATCTGGATATTAGAAGAGGAAAAAAAAACACATTTTCTTTATTTCCTATTCTTTTAATTAAAAATGAAAAAAAAAGACAAAAAAAATAAGCCTGTGTTGAGTTGTGACAGTAGGGTACAGGCGCTGCTTAAATGACACCCCGGAGCCCCAGATATTCATATCTCCTGACAGCATACAGAGGTTAAAAATGAAATTCAAAGACTTAATGAACTATCCCAATCAAAGCAAACTTGACATTTAGTCTCTTTCTTTAAACGCGCAAATAAATAAATGACACAGGTTTGTGTTTGTGTTGTCTATGTTTTAAATGAAGGATTGCACCCCAAACCCAGCACCTGTCACCACAGCAAAAATAATTAATTTGGAAATGTTATTTAGACATAATTTACATATAAATGTGTTTTGTTTTTCAAAGAAATGAATCACACAAATACAGCATAATGATAAATGACACCCTCAAGACTAAAAAATTTACAATTAAAATGCTGGACGTGGTGATTATATTCAAGAACAATTTCTTCTTGACCTTTTAGTCGCACAGAGTGTGCCGGGGCATTAGTTGGAATGTCACGTTTTCTGTCGCTGTTAGGATTCTCGCGGTTTACTTTTCATCACAACGACATTACGAGCGTTTTGGGTGACATTACGCTCCGTGGTGGTGCTTAAAACTCGACATATGGGTCATGAATACTGTTGTAATCACAGGCAGGGTTGGGCGAGTTACTTTAACAATGTATTCTGATACAGTGACTAATTACCTGTGAGCAGATGTAGATGTTATCCAAGTATGACAACATTAAAGTAACGTAACTTGGTTACTTTTTGTTACTTTTGGATTACCTTAGTAGGCAAAACGTGGATGAATGAGATGACTTTTATTTCATCTTAATGATGAGTGTATTCTGTAAGACAACGTAAGAGCAGAGTGATGTTGTGTGAGACTCAAGAATTGTTGGAAAAAGTGTGCATATCATTCTTTATTTTAGAATATAATCCTGTCTGTAAGCCCCCCTTTTACTGAATGTACAGTATACACTGTATGAGCCGGTTACATGTATTCGGTTACTCCCCGAGACTGATCACAGGTAGAGAGTTACTAAGTATGTGTAAGTTGTATAGTACTTCACATTAACATATTCAATTTACACTGAAAAAAGACTTTTTAGACATTTACTAGTGCTGTAGCTACAAGTTACTTTTAATTCACATGCAAAACACAGGGTCAGCCTATTCATCTCGGATGCATTAGCATAAATGAAAGGCTCTGCATGTTCACACAGGTGTTCTCAGTCACTGTGGCTCGTTAGACCGGCTCAGGTTGGAGCTGTTCCAAAGCTCCGCTGGGATTAACATGAGGTCATCGTGCACTAATAAGAATCACTATAAATTGACCTGCAACTGAACCAGCAGGAGGGCCCCTAAAGCTCTGAAAAATATTGTACTGTTCAACATTGTGTTCCACCTTCATGCACACAATAATTAATTGTTTGCAGATTAATATCTTGTGTGCCTAAGATTTTATTTTTCATTTTTGAAAAAAAAAAAAAAAAAATCACCTTACAGGACCTCCATTTGGGGCTTTTTCCCTTCTCTCCCATACGTAGAACTCCTGTTTATTACACTTATTTTGTTAATAAAACTTCTACACTTCTTTTCAATTCCGAGATTTTGCTTTCAGAGCACTGCCACTTGATCTTCAGCCTTGGGGATTAACGGAATGCATGTAACGGGATTGCGTAATCAGGATACAAAAATAAAAGGTAAGTATATTCCAGTACAGTTACTGAGAAAAACACACAATTTGATAACAGATATACTGAGTAAAAAGGGGGCTAGTAACGGCCTTACTATTTAAAAACAAGGAATGATTTAATAGTCTGTCACCGAGCACACATGGAAACTCTTGAGTCTTGAGTGAAACCGAACACACAAATGATCAAGATTAGATAAAAGTCATCTTATTGATATTTCTTTTCTTATTGGCATGTTTTGTATTGAGGTCATACAAAAGCAACGGAGAGCAGTTAATTTACACTTTAATATTGTGATACAGAACACATGTTCCACTACTGATTGTAATTCAGGGAGGGACAATGAGGACAGTGCACAATGAATGTAGTGACAACTGAAAAGTGCATGAAAAACTACTACTAGTTGAAACTCTGCCTGCCTGTCTGTCTGGAAATAATGCCTAATTTGGCATACATTCTTCCTTCATAAATCTCTTGAGTGTGTTTTGAGACACATAAAGCCTCGATCACATAATCCAGCTCTAACAAAAGCTGTCAAATATTCATAATGTTACTAAATGTATAAATATAGCTTCATCTTTAATTCCTTGCTTACATGTGTAGAATATCAACCTCTCTCGTTGCTGACAGAGGCAGATGTGTCATGCCTTATCCACATGGTGGCAGCAAAGTAATATATTTGCATGTGATCACATACATTCCGTGTGTCCCTGCCTGTGTGTGTGTGTGTGTGTGTGTGTGTGTGGACGTGTATACACGTGTATACCATCACATGTTTGACAGCGCTGATCTGACCCATGCTAATGAACGCTGCCACCGTGTCTGACACAGAGTGACACCAGGACAAGAAAAAGACCCTCTTCTCTCCAACGCCTCCATCTCTGGGCCTTTAAATAGCCCCACGTAGCCCGCTGCATGTTTATTAGTCATGTATCAGACAAGCGGCTGATGGACGCAGATGCTCATTACCAGTTAGTGTTGCTTCAAGAGAGACCAATCTGTGCCCTGTGAGGGTCATCACTCAGAGGCTCATGGGCCTGACACAGGCATAAGTTGAGCCTGAACAGGAAATGTTGCACATTATATTTAACCGACTGAGAAGGCAGGGAAAAAAAAAAAAAAAAAAAAGTTCCTGATCAGATCAGTGTGTCCACGCAGCATAAAAAATGGAGCATTCCCATGAGAGTTTTGACTGATAATAATGTCCCCTTCAGGTATTTTCTCAGCAGGTTGGGTTACCTTACATCTGCACAAGTAGCACGCGTCTCTCTCTCTATATGGAGCTATCTGATATTTCGACGATCGCGCTGTGTGACACGCGGAAGGCCTCTCTCCCGCCTGCCATGCATGACATCACCGCGTCTGCCTTTAATTAAAAAGACACAAAACTGGCAGCGGAGGAAATATGAGCGAAATATTTGAATTTCGATCACTATACTGTTTCCCTTATTTCACACACGCTGCATCCGTGGAATGTGCCGTGGTGCCAGTGATGGGATCAGTCAGTGAGCGTTGGGCCTGGGAGCAGAGCCGCACAGTTCATGCCCGGGACTGAAGGAATGCAGTCTGTCTGTGGCAGCAGGTACTTCTTATATAAGAGGCCTCAGCGTGCGGTGATGCTGAATATTTACACTTGATGCCCTTCAGATCTTCCACCACATGCCAACACATGCCAGCAGAGGTGAAATACTGAATAGAGGCAGAGGGAGAGACAGAGTTGTAGCACATTTGAACAAACATTTTAAATTCTAAAGAGAGACAAAAGTTTTCTTCTGCCAACAACTGCAACTGCTAATTGAAACTGTGCTAACCTACTGGTAATATTAAAGTAACATGCAATGCTGACTGTGTTCTCCACCAGATGGTGCAAGACTCCACAACTGCTCAGTCAGTCAGTCAGCTTGTCCTTACTTAAGAGCACTTGCAAAAAAAAAAAAAAAATCTTCTTACAAATGAGTTATCACTGAGGAAGAAATGTGTTATTTATGAAAATGTAACACATTCTAAAAAAACTGTAAACACAATGAAGGGTCTTTCCTTTTTGTGTCCTTGCTTGCGTTGGATTTGTCCTTACATTACACGCAATGGCCTGCAGAGTATAGAGCAAAAACAATGTAGTATACCAGCTGCCCTGCAGATGGTAGCAGCAACACATGAACCAGCATCACCGCATGTGTAAATGTGGACTGCTCTTATTTGGAGGGGGGGTCTGCTCTGCAGGTACCCACGAACTGTCACTATAATGAAAAGTCCAGGGTGCATCGAGACTGACAACTGGTCGTTATTCATTTCAGTCAGATATCTGCTCTGTCGGTGTATTACAAGGCCACACAGTCTGCAAAGTGACAGCTCCTGTAAGTTATTTATACACCATGATACTCGTCAGGGGTAAGGTTGTGATGACAGGTGAGCAGACATAAGCAAGTTTAATCTTTTAACGTCCACTTTATCCGACAAATATCCTCAAATATTCCCATCGTGCAATTTCCAGATAGCGATGAAGCCTGTCGCCCTTGAGGTGACACACAACAGTGTCGTGTTTTGCCAAATGTGTGCAACATTAGAAATGCACGACAGGAACTTCACAATCAGACACTTTAAAGTGGAGTAATTCTGTTTAGTGACACACAATTGAGTTGAAAGCATTCGGAGGAGAATGGTTACTCCTTGTGTACTGTATTAGCCTCTTTGTTATGTAATCGTGTGTGTGTGTGTGTGTGTGTGTGTTTGTGTGTGCCTGTGTGTAAAATATTGAAACAGATGTCACAGTCGACTAAACTGATTTCAAGGAGGTCTGAGGGATGTGTTAAGGAGAATCAAGGATGTTGAGTGTCTCACCACCGACTGTCAAAAATATCCTCATCTTCTGGGCCTGTTAGCTCTGTGACCATGTTTTTCCCCTTGTCTTCTTGTCTTTTCAACTCGAAAAAATTGACTTAAAATGTCATTTGAAGTTAATCTACTGTTTGCTGGTTATCTGTCCCTGTAATTAGGTCTGTTCTGTCTAGAGCCAACCATCAGTTTCTTATATGTCTTCTGTATTTCTACCACTGGATCCAAGTCAGCGTCAGTTCCACTGGTTATAAAAAGGTACAGTCTTCTTCTCTGACTCATCCTCACGTAGGCCCAACCACACCGGACTGGTCACTATTGATAATTGATAATAATTCAGAGGACCTACGTAGTCAACTGCCAGCATCCTGTGGGCAGACTGTACCAGTCCGCAGCAGGCTCACTTATTGGAGGCCTGAACATCCTGTGTGCTTCCAGGCAGGTGGAAGGCAGGCAGCAATTGTGTTTATCCTGTAAGATTCTGAGTTTTAAAGAAGACGTGTACATTTTTCAGGGCCATAATTGTGCATCCTTTTCAATCAGTTGCATCAGGAGTCAGTTGAAACTGTGGTTCTGTTGGAGCAAAGAAATAAAAATAAACATCTATAGCCGTATCGATGTTTTGTGCCCTCGTTTCCTGTGTGAACTGATACGGAGCTTTCCTGCACTGGAAAGTAAACTCGTCACTGTAAAGATTTATGAAACTGTTTTTCAGCTCTGCCCACAGCGTATACAGCCCACTGTGTAGACAAAGATCCACAGGTTGTTCCAAAATCAGATGTGATCACATCACAGACCACAGCTGTAGTCTCAAAATCTGAAAACATTCGTTCTTGTGAGCGCAGGTGCGGCATAAAACTGCTCCAGTTTTTATTTTTTTTTTGCTCTTCCTAAAGGTGCAATGTGTAAAGTAAGGCCAGTAACAGCAGTGTTGACATTATGTCATCGATGTATGTGTGCTGTGTTGCGGAGATGTTTACTAAAGTTCGGCTGCTAACCAGCTATTGTTGACTCGTTTTCTCTCTTGATAACACTTTACATCATGATGCGACAGTCTGATAGTCTGGCCCCCGTAATCTCAGCTGGGAAATCTATTTCATGTTTCACAAGTTATCTAAACAAGTAGTCTAAGTTCAGTAAATAAACTCACAAAATGTCAAAAACAGTATGTATTCTTACCTACCTACCTTTTTTTCTAAATAAAGGTATACTTTGTGAGTCTTATTACAAGAATGTCAACACTGACACTCTGGGTTGGTGGCTCGTCTAGCCCAAAATGTCAGTCTGACAACAAGGGAAACCCAAATTTAAAGACCTGGGGAGGAGACACAAAAACCAAAAGGGTCTCGGTTTGTCTTGACGCGATCACCTCTGGTTGGTTCAAAATAAATCCTCAATTGTCAGAGTAAGATGTGATGCCTGACTCCCTTGACTCTCTCTCTTCTCTCTGTGAGGTGCAGACTCCAGTTAGCTATTTGGGTCAATTAGCTGCATCGGCTAAGTGAGCTAACTCGCTAACAGCAGTTAGCTGCTACAGCAAGGGGGCACAGTGAGTAGCAGTTACTTTTCCACTGTGACTTGAAAACAAGGACGAGTGAAACTGTGCAAGTACTACTAATACAACTAGTCGGTTACTCTGTGGTATAGTCAAAGAAGGCTCATCGAGTGATGTCACAGCTAAGTAAATAGTTTACCCAGACAAAAACAACTTTTTAAGTGAAGCAGTCATTTTTTGGTTTACCTACATTGAAGGCCGAAGAGGAACTCCTTGTTCTACATGGTACCACAGGAGCCATATCCCTCTGAAACCACATCATGGAACCATAACTGAGACATAATAACCTATTTGCTCTGAGAGTTTCATAACCGTCTGGTTGCCTCTGAAAAAAAAAAAAGCCACCATGGCAGCCAGTCTGCACTCTGTGCTTAATGTGAAGTTAGGACACAGATCTGGTTCATGTGATGATATGTGAATACTTTCGGGGGCTGATTTTCCACCTTCAGGATCTCGGAGCTCCCTGTAAAAGCCCGCAAGACGGGACACACACACGCTCGCACGGAGACACTGTACTAATGTGTTCCGACGGTAGAGCGATCTGGAGCCCCACTGATGCAAAAAGTGGGAAATCTCATTCGTCTGGAGGTCTCCTCACTCATGGCCTGGCACAGCTTTCTGGGAAGTGCGGGAAGCCGAGGCACTGAGTCACTCTAGACGATAGGTCAGGGTGGTTTCAGGCAGTTGGAAGAGAATTATGTCGGAGGGGCCAGTAGGGAGTGTGTATTCTCAGCTGGGGTAGCAGGGATTCCCTCTGACAAGACCTGAGCTTTATTTTCTTACACAGGGAAGAGGGGGGCCTGGGACGGTAGGTGGGTGAAGGTGGTGATGTGTGAAATTATATTGTCCAGATGTATTTACACATACAGCCACAACTGAATGGTACAGAGTAGAGAGAGCCATTATATTTGGCACCACGCCTTCCATGACATGTGTACACACCTGTGCGCAGCCCAGCTTTCTAGATACATTTGCTTGTGCACACGTGTGCATTTGTCGGCCTGCTTGTGTATTTTTCTTTGGCTCCTGATCTACTTTTACTGGAGGATGATTATGGGACCAGACGCTTTCCCAGAAGCCACAGCAGTTACGTAGATAGCGGCAAAGGTTGTGACACATGGGAGCTGCTGAGTAACACTGCCTCCTGCTGCCAGAACTGACAAGCTCACAAACGATGAAGGCATGCAGGCTTTCACAATATCATATTTTTTACTGGGGGGAACGGTGCGTCATCATCCCAAAACCTATCATGCATGTAGTTCCGGCATGATTATGCCATATGTTCTGGCAAATATGAAACCACACACACAGGACTGATTCATTATGTGCAGAAAAAAAACAAACACGCCTCTTATGAAGATAACAGCCAACAAAAGGCTGTGAAAAACGGGGGGAACAGATTAAAAGAAAGATTTCCCTAAGCGACTCCAACCCCCGTGTGAGGAGCCATCATTGCCAGGAAGAATTTAAAAAAGAAAGAACTCGTCGGGTAACATGATGCGGGATTACAGCCTGAGCAAGCGGTCTCACAGGAAGCGAGTGCTGGTAACGAGGAAGGTCTCGCAGCGAGGGGAATGCAGTGTTTCCCACAGAATCAGGCTTTAATTGTGGTGGTGTCTGTCCAGTGTGGGTGCCATAGAGCATACACATTCAAGACTTTCGTCGACCGAGTTGGCTAACTTCCAGTTTAGCGCCGAGCTAACTGGGATGGGAATAAAATGTAATCGACCGGCTCGTCTAGACTTTCCAAATTTCATTGGACTGAATTGCCCCCGTTCTGCAGGAAAAACAGTCATTTGATGGGGGTTGTGAGGCTTTTATAACAATTTTACAGATGCGTCTTTCACAATGTTAGCTTGTGTGAAAAAGTCCCCAATGCATCACACGATGATGTAATTACACGACAAAAACTGGCTTCAAGGCCTGGTGCTCTTTTCGGTGGCTTGGTCTCAACGATTTGGCTAGCAGTCTTCTTTGCGGAAGAAGTAACGGTCAAGCCATCTGTGTTAAATAGTCCTCCTCCTCATCGTCAGTGGTTTTACCGGTGCACTAAACACCACACCACCAGCCACTGCATCGGAATATATAACATCATGCTATTCACTGACAGGTGCGCTGGCTTGAGTGACTGAAAATGGAACGTCCAGCAAAAATGGAAAATCAGTATGTGGCAGCCTATGTTGATAATGTGGCAGGCCGCCACATATAAATTAATGTGTAGTAAACACTGGAGTGAAATCAGGAGGCATATCTCTTCTTCTTTAGATCTTCATCCACTCTCAGTAGCAAACTGAGTACTGAGGAGGCAGCAACCCAATTTCCAGAAAAAGCAAGCTATCTAGGAGTGTTGCTGCAAAGCAACAGATACGTTAACGTAAGTTTCAGCTGCTTCATATTGCAAACTAAACATTTGTTGAGGCTCAATCTGCTCTCTTGTCTCTTGTCACGTGCTTATGCTCTGGTTAGGCTTTAGTCATAAAAAAAACACTTGGTTATGGTTAGGGAACATGATGGTTTGGCTTGTTATCCCTGTTTTGGATGTAACAAACATGGCTGGAAATTGTCTGGAGCCCTCATCAAAAACTCAAAACACATCTTGTTGACACAAATCACGGCTGGAGGTGATTGACTCAGGGCATTGCAGGGCGTGCGCCCCTCTTGGTGACCCCGTGTTCAAAAAGAAATGCTGGAAAAATGCCCTCTTGGCGATCCTAAGGCAGATAAATCATGATAGCTCCCCCTGAGATACCATTCCAAAGTAAACGTTATAAAGAGCCCTCTATGGTGCCCCTCCAGTGGGGAAAACCTGACATGGTGCTCTCTAGGGTTCTCTTCCACTGAAGAAAACGTGATGTGTGGCCTAAGGTGCCCTTCCACCCTTCAAGTGGAGAAAACATGATAAAGTGCTGTTTCCTCACTCTAAATATATCAGGACTTTCTGCACGTTGGTGAACAACAACTGTATACAGCCCGTGCCATTTTTACTTTTTTCACCCCGTCAAACACCTGGAGTCAGCCACTGTCCATCTCAATGCTTACAAATGTTGAAATGCCCTCGCAGTCCCTCGTCAGAAGTGCCCTATAATTTCATGATTAAAAATCCCGAAAATCCCCTGCAGTCACCTGTTTGGCGGCTGTCACCAGCCCCTCGGCTTTCGATGTGAAAGTTTGGTAACATACATGTAATGTGAACGTGATATGGGATTTTCTTCAGATGTCCATACGGTACACCCACTTTGTGTCTTTTTCAAATCTGAACATTAACAGGAGAACCCACCAATGGAGTGCACAGCGGGAGAAAGAGTTAAAAATAGGGTGTTTACAGGTATGCCAGAATAAACAGGATAAACCAACTAATGCGCTGAATGAATTAAACAAGCATCGCTCTGTATAATTAGTGATCTCCATGTACACACAAATGCGGCCTTGCCCTGTTGTAAAACACCACAGTTTGTACTGTGCCACCAACATGAAAGCACAAAACTGTGGGCTGTCAATAAAAAACGCCCAGCGGCAGGCAGGTGGGCACGCAACCCTGCCCTGTCCATTGAAAGTCAGTGCAGTTGAGGCTAATCCTGGATACACTCGCTTGCTTACACAGGACAGGAGGAGAGTATCCTGTTTATTGTCTGAAATGCGCTCTGCCAGTCACCTCGGCTCTTCCCTGAATGTTTTATTAATTACACGACAGCCACACAACAGCAATAAAATCCACATCGACTCTGGATCTCCAGACACTGGTCAGTGCTTGCCTGTCGGAAAAGAGCTGGAGCTCATGATTCATTGCATTTTGAGTCACCCTGCAAGAAAATATGACAATGTTTTAACTGAAAATGCTGATTTGTACTGCGGGCAGCAAATGTGAGTGTAACATTGGCAGCCGCTAAGCTGAAAAAAAAAAAAAGAATCCCAGATACAAAATGGTAATTTGTAAATTGAGACTATTACTTACTAAAATTGTGCTTTTATAATAAACCATGCAAGTTATCAGCAGGAGCAGCGGCCAGTTTTCCTACTTGAGTCTGTTTCCTGGAGAGGGATCCCTCATTACACGATTATACTATTTGGTTTCAGCACAGAGGGTCCAAACTGCAGCATCAGGGTATTCCTCCTGATTGGGCTCACTGTCTGAGGTCAGGAACACCGCCGTAGGATTCAAGTGAAAAACACACCACCGGATCGGGTTTCTAGAGGCTGGGGAGACGCTTAAGGCTGCCGGGTGGAGGGGAGTGACTTCAGATGGATCCACAGCAGGGCAGCGTGCTCTTTCCCCGAGGAGCGGCACTTTATTATGTCTGGTTTCATCTCAGCAGCGTTTTAATGGTGCAAAATGGACTGAGAGAGGGGGAAAACTCTGCTCTCCTGTGAGTTGTGTGGATGAATTCAGCCACTCACGAGTCACTCTGTCCCCGATGGGCTTTTCTTCGTCCGGAAGCGCTCGCTCCAATCTGACCGCCCCGCACACTCAACACACGTGCGTTTAAATGTGGTGGCTGTTAAACCTTGTAAAGACCTTAAAAAGCAGAAAACGGCCCTGTGTAAAACCTGACATCTATCGGCGTGGTATCACCACGCAGGTGATGAGAGTGACGCAAAGGTCAAGCCGCGGCCCCTCGGCGGAGTGGTCCAACTCTTCAGGGTCACACTATGCAGCGTATTCCTCATGTGATACATTCTCAGCCCGGTCGTATCAGAGCCAGATGGGGCTGAATCAAAGGCGAGGGCTGACTAATGACACAGGGTGAATCACAGCATTCTTTATGAGGGCTTGTGTGCGCTGTCGCTGCACTCACGTGTAGAAGAAGCAACTTCGGCAAACATAAGAAGGATCATTACTAAGAAGCGGTTTAAATTTCATCAGTTCAGTCTAATTGATTTTTTGGACCACAAACAAGACAACACTGAAATGACTATAAACACAACACTGACATACTGTATTATCAACTTAAGGAGAGCTGAAGAAAAAAAAAGTGCATCTGTGTTCTGCTCCAGGAGTAAAGAACAAAAACAAAAAACAAAACAAAAAAAATAACATTAAATTCGAGTTTTCTTTCATAATAACAAAACAACTACAAGTTCTACCTTGGAAAAGAGCATTAGTCGACAGTATGTCACGTGGTTACCTCCAAATAAGGAAATTCTTGTTTCTTCAGAATTTCTTTTAATAAACACTGTTTCCTATTATCCCTGAACCATCCAAGGGAAAACGTCACCAGCTTGATAGAATAGGTGAGTCAAGAGTGTTGACTTAAAAGAATCATACATTAGACATTAGAGACAGAATTTTGGCAGATACAGTACCTTGGTCACAAGGACGCAAGTGCCCATACTGCTGTGCTGGTAAATTATATGACAGATATATACTTATTATGTTCACAAATGTGTCAGAGATGTTACAAGAGAAGAGACAAACCACTGAAGAATTTTCAATAGAAAAGTGTGGAACGCCAGATTTTTTTGCCTTATTTTTGGGTAAAGTCAACAACTTCGAGCACTTTCTTTTTGTTTTAATTAGATTTGCCCATTAAACATTAAACCACTACAACCATTAAAAAGGCTAATTATGTCTTTCTCTCCATTCATTTAGATGGGTTTTGCCAAGTGGCAAGACTTGCCTGAAAGCACCGTATTGCACCGACACATTCATTCAAACAGAGGCTAGCCCAGAGTTGCACCAGGATGCTTTCAAAGAAGTTAATAATTCAAACGTGTTAGAAAAGAGATGTCTATTTCCACATCCGCCAGACACAGAGCAACATTAGCGTTGGTTTGGATAATTTGGCAACTTGGCAAGGGTCCAACATTCACTTTCCTTTTAGCTCTGTTTTGGTCTCTACCAGCTCCTGAAGGGCAAATCTAATCTAAGATGCTAACTTAGTGTACTGTTTGGTGTCAGGCTGTGTGCAGTGAACTGTTTTTCTATTGAACCAGCTGTTTCCTGTGACTACAAATGAGTGTGAGGAGAGTAAACCTAATCATTAAAGTTGCAGGTCGTAAAACCAAAACAATGAGCTTGAAGATGCTAAAATGCAGCATAGAGGTAATGGGACCTACAGAGCTGGATGCCATTTTTTGGGGTCATCAGCAACACCTGTTGCATGTTATATTACATGTAGTATTTCTTTTTTCCTTTTCATGCTATAGAACATACCCATTGGTTGACACATTAAAGTCATATAGTAAACAACCACAACTAAGAACAAAAATCAGTTGTGTTCTTAAGATTTGTATTTCATGGTTCCTTCATCATATTACTTGAGTCAGTGGGTTAGTGTGTAACACAATGAAATACTGTTCACTCATTATTGTAGGGTTACAGGGGAGGACAAACCAATTGGGTGGAACGTGACATTACTTGTGCCTGTATATCAAAATGCCAACGTAAAAATCTTTAAAGCATCCCACCCATATGCTGACCTTGTAACCTTCCAACCTCCCCAGTCACACCAGTAAAAAAAAAAAAAAAAAAAAATCCCTCCCAACTGGACAGCTGCCATGGTTTCCTAGCAACCCCACACAAACAGCAGGAAACAGAAGAGGGGAACCCATCAGAGGGGTCGTGAAAAAGGAAGGCTTTGACTGGTGACAGGAAAAGGAGAGAAAAAAAAGGAGGAAGAAGACTGGGGTTAGGTCCTTGAGCTGACCCCCCCTCCACACAAACGTCCAGCGGGGGTTATTTTTCTCGACTCCTCAGTCAGAATGACTGTCAGACGATCTTAGACCGGTGTGACTTGCTGCGGCACTGTAAGCCAGGAATCGGGCTATTTTTAATCTTTTTATGACATGTCAATACCAACACCAAGGACGGGTCATGGAATCACAGCAACAGCGCTGTAGGTGACCTGCCTCGAGCTTCACGCGAAAAAGCTCCTGTAGATCACACCACTGCACAGCACTGAGGGACTTCAACTGAACCCTTCCTCCTCTCAATCCCTTGTCACACTTTCAGATTCCACGAATGATATAATTTAATTGCTCGAGCGAACTATAGTGTTAAAGAATGCAGAACATTAACCTTGCGGATGGGGTCATGTTTCAACTCGCCCCTGAAAATCTGGTGCTGCACGAGTGCCTCATTTGTCTCGCTTTATGAGGGTGCTGGCGCACGCTGCTCCCCCTGACACTGAAAACAGTTTGGATGAGTCGAAAACCGATTGGACAGAAGCGTCGGTTAGTGTGACAGCACGCCTGGTATTTATTTTAGTACCACTCAAACCAGTCAAAATTTAAGGAAGAAACAGAGAAGGAGTGAACAGGCTGTTCTCTGTGAATGATGAATGAATCACTTCTGAGCCAATCAGGAGGAAATGCAGTTTTTGTCACCTTGAGGCACATACATATTTTAAAGGAATTGACCACATATTGCATTGGATTATTAGGCATTTCTCTTTTCAGTAGGTCACACATAAAATATATTGTCTGACTCTGAGCGGTGTTCTAATATGTAACTTTAAATTAACCTAAGATGACATTGCCCTGTTCGGATCAGAGCTCTGGCCTACTTTAGAGAAGCCAGAGTTTGGCCTGTTGGCAGTGCTTGGGAAAAAAAAAGGTCACCAAAATCAATAGGTTTCCTCCTATTGGGAGTGGTAAAGCACATAGCCAGTATTGTGTGTTTTATGACAGAAGACTCGGGGAGCTATAGAGTCATTTGAAAATTGAGAGGTTGGCTTTATACGGTGCCAGTGAAAAAAAAAAACAAAAGGTCATGGAGTCACCATAATTGCCTCTTTATTTTTTTTTCCCCTCTTGGGATATTAAGTGTACGCAGCAGATTTCATGCCAATCAGGTCAATAATGAAGGAAATTGTATTTCTGAGCAGGCAGATGGACCTCAGCCTCTTTTTTTTTTTTTTTTTTTTTTTACAGATGTAATAATAACTATGAAAAATGGAAGGGCATTATGGGGGAAATTAATGTAGTTTAGACCGATGGCCTCAGACACAAATATGAAATGTGAAGTAGCCTAAAGCTAGCCGCTACTTTTATTATGCCAGATATTACAAGTTACCAGCTCTTTCCTGCCTCCAGAATATTTAAACATTTCGGGACATACACACATTCACTTTCTTGCATAGAGTTAGATGACAAGAATGACACCACTGTCACCAGTGCAGTAGTATGAAGAGCTAGTCTGAGTCAGGGGTGGCTGGGTTATAAAGATTGTTCATGTTACATAGGTAAGTTTACATGCAATAACAATGTAAAATTAGTCACACACTTGTCACTTGCGTTGCATGATATGACATACTATACAAAACTAAACATAGTATATTTAACCTGAAGTTAAATCTTTTCCTAAACCTAACCAAGTACTTTTTGGAGCCTAAACGTAACCAAACCGAAACTGTTTGACAGCCTGAGTAACAGTCCAAAATTCATCACCTGCCCAGCTGTTTGTCAGCAAGCTTTATTTTGAAAGTCCAACCTGACTTTCCATATTGTGTGTTATTGTTAAATTGGCTGTGGAGTCCTTCATGTAGTTAGAGCATCACAGTTTGAAGCTAAACCCACCGAACAAGCCACCATAGTTGATGAGTGTTGATCAATCTTGACACCTCACTCCCCGCAGGAAAACAAATACCTGTGTACAGTATTCCAAAATTTTGAAGAGATCCTCTAAATGTTTCTCTGACTCATGGACAGTATGAGATTGAAATGACCCAGTAATGTCATTAACAATTAGCTGGAAGCAGAGGCAATGCGATCCTCACCTGCATGTAATGATGCACCACGAGCAATGTACCGCAGCAAAAGGCAGATTCCTCACACCCTATTACCAATACTGTATAATAACAATTCATAAAGTAGATAGATGTTCTTCTTCTATGTTTGAACACATTTGGAGTTTGCTGAGTGCCTTCGGTTTTTCCTGAAATAAAATATATATCACTTACCCCCCCTGTCCTGTCATCCTGTAGTTAAATAATACAGCAATGGAAACAGTGACTGCCTGTGACAAATCACCTCTCAGCATTTAGACGACAAAATGATTCAAGACGCAGGGAGATTGAGCTCCGCTTTGTGAGTGACCCTTTCGCATAACCAAGACCCTGGCTGTGTCGGACTATATAAATGTGTTTTAATGTAGAGCAGCCAGGCTGGAGAGCCCTGCAGTAAAAATGGCCTTGGCATATATGCCTGGGTTTAATTCACTGTAATGGACCTGGATGTGACAGTCATAGGCCAGAAAAATGAAACCATCCGCCCTCATAATCCCATAACCATTACGGGGATTGCGACAAAACTGAATGGTTACACATTTTTCGGCGGAGGAGACGAAAAGAAAAACAAAGCTTATATCATGCTGTTTTGTTTGAAACTGACAATACGGCCCTCCTCAGATGTCTTGCCTGAGTAATTATCTGTGCAAGAAGCGATGTAGGAAAAATTGTCTCATAGGTCATATGTCTTTGACCTACAGAAACTGTTATTGGCCACAGGTTTTGAATTAGCTACACATGTGGGTAAGATACAGTGCCCATGGTGGAGCGCTTATCACATCTCACACTGTCAGCAAGAAAGAAAAAAAAAAAAAAAAAAAAAAAAACACAGCCGTAGAGAAAACAGCACTGACAGGGTGCAGTAATAGGTCTTTAGTTAAAAAAACAGCGTGCAGATATTTTAACCCTGTGGAGCTGTTTTCAATCTAAGTAATAACAAACAAGCATTATCATACTTTTTATGAGTTTGTTCTGATTTGTAGTCACTGCTGGTTTGTATTCAGGAGCTTGTATTCTGCACTCATTTATGTTTTTCCAAGGACACAATGTTAAGAGTTAAAGTTTTGTGACATCTGTACCAAACGTGGCGTATCACTTTTACGTTTCCTGCCAGTGTTGACCACCTTTCACATTAGGAGGTGGAGGTGGTTAACCTTATTACAGACCAACAAGGCTGCCAGAGGGCCAACCACAGGTCAATATATTTAAGGACACCTGTGGACATTTCTCATTTTGTGGATACAAATAGAGTATTTGCTTATGGAGACACGCAGACGTCACCATCAGTTTTTGTGGAGACTTGCAGACATTGACCTGCAGACATTTCCAGCCATTTTTTGTTGGGACCAAAACAATTGTTTTTCACAGGAAGTCCGATTTCCCTCTGGATCAAAGTTTTTTTTTTTGTGCGCAAACATGAGCAGAGAATTTGCTTTGAAAAATTCAACCTAGAGAATATCTCATCCGTGCTTCTGCAGAAATGTACTCAGCAAACATTTACTCCGGCGATTGAGTTTACTTTTCCATAATTTTCAAGTTTTCTGCCTTTTTTTTCATTAGGAGGGTTTTCCAGAAGTTGTATTGCCTCTTAAGTTGACTTTATAATACAGCACAGTTGCAGGATATTAATCTCACTTATTGCCACAATGAGACTAGACCCCAGACGCATGTTAAGATTTATCTGCAGCATATCATGTAAACAACTATGACAAAGCACCAGCCTCACCAGTTCCTTCCCTTTTTTCAGAATCTTAGTCAATGGCCGTGTGACAATGACAGCCCGGCTCCTTTTGCTTTACGAGCCAGACATGTACGCTACTTCCTGTTCATAAGAGGAATCTCTGAAATAAGCCAGTAGCTAAACATACAGCAGTGTCCAGACATGCCTAAGATAGCTCCGAGCAGTTCTCCATTGTGAGCGCTCAAGTATGCGGCTCCATGCGTCTCAATACCAACAAAAATGGAGAAGTGGGGAAGTGTGTACAACCGGCCGTGCGTGTGTGCTCCACTCATGCCAAAAGGATGGAGCTGACCGCAGCCACTCACAGCTCACCTTCGTTTCACCGCAGACTTCTATCATTCATCAGTCACATCAGACAACAATCAAATGAGATGACTAGCAATCATGTCTGTAGCTGCAGCGGCTGCAGGGTCTTTAAAACACGGCTGAGTAATGAACTTGTATCGACAGAGTGCGCACAAATGAGTGTTTACTGCTATTAAAAGCTGCCTGATTCAAGTTATGGCTCATAGAAAAACTTCGAAAATACATAATGACAGTGTAGGGAAGTCAAGATGCCAGTGTGCACATTTCTCCGGATATGTCAAACATGAATTATACGTTGTAAAAGGAGAGGATTAAGTGTGCAGCTCTGAGGGAAGGGCTCGGGTTTGCAGCCTTGGATTTTTTTTTTTTTTTTTTGTCGCAGAGATTCACCCAGAGTTTTGCCGCACCGCTCTTCTTTACATGTCTTGTTAGTGTCCATTTTAATATCTGCCTTGAGCTCTCTTTTTCTTTTCCCCCTACTGGTAGCATTTCTGATGTCTAGACAAACAAAGATGACAAGACTAAGCCCGCAGCTTGGAGAGCCTCAGATGTGAAAATTTATACCTGTCAACTTTTGGTTGGTCTTTTACATGTAAATCTTTTATGGAGACTTCTAAGAAATGGTTTCTGACCGTGCCAAGACGTAGCCAGGGTCCCGGGCCAAACCGCTGGTAGTAAACATTTGGGAGACTGGCATTAAGAACAGAACTTGTACTGAAAACCCCACTCTTGTCGTTTATTATATCATCAGCCCTGCTGGCAAAACATTTCCAGTCCCTTGACGGCAATGCATCACAAAATACCAGTGAGGGAAAACAGGAGGGGGAGAACCTAAAGCAACACGAGTGAGGTTTGAGCTCTGTATTAGAAAATCTTCCCCTTGCTTTTGGCACGTTATGATGCGTGTATCGCAAACAGCCTCGCATTGCGGAGTGAGCAAAAGGGAAACAACAACAACAACAACAACAACAACTCAATTTGTGTGAACGTCAAAGCAGCATGCGTCTGTTTACAGGACTGATCATTTTCTGTGAAATGTGGGAGCGAGGAGCAGGCCGCTCGTAAATCTGAGAGGACGACATAGCATGTCTCTGATGCTCTCCACAGATGCATTGTGGCTGCTCCGTACGTGCGGTGTCACAGGGCCAGATGTAGTAGCACTATAAATTACAATCTGTCATTTCTAGAGAAGATGTGAAGCGAAGGCAAATTCTTCCAGCTAATACATACAACCTGTCTGGAGCTTAAGCTTTACTGACAGTTTTAATCCAAGTGCTGAACCGAGTCAGGCCGTAAAGACAAACTTAAACAGTCCTCTGAAAGAAAAATGAATGAGGGGGACGGGGCAAATGGTTAAAATCACGACGCACCCTTTAGCGTCCACATGAGAAACATCGGGTCTTGAACTAGCTCCGATGTAAACCCATCTTCAGCAACAGGAGATGCTCAGAGCTAGTCAGGTGGCGTAGTATAAAGAGCAGGAGAAGAGGGGTCAGGGGTCAGCATATTACTTTAACCCACCCCATTATATTTAAAAGCTAGTGTTGCTGCGGAAACCTTCATGATTCTTATCTCTTTAGTTTTTGTGGTCGGGCTGATAAAATGCAGATCATCAGTACAATAATCATCCAGTTTTTAAATCTCAAATATAAACACATTTTATATCATTAAGGTGGCCCTAATGAGTTTGTGAGCAGCTCAGGAGGGTCAAGTTTGTATGTGTAAACCAAAGCTGCATTAATAACCATCATAACTAAGATAACTTTTTAAAAAGTTGAGTTGACAAGAAGAAGAGATCACAGCATGCTGATATTAGTTGGCCCACCTGTTGTGACTTTGCAGAAAGATAACACTTCACACAGTGTGCTTTCTTACTCAGTTTAGGACACATTTTGGATTCGACCCATGGTTGAGTAATGATTTGGATCTTCGTGCAAGTGCAGAAGAGTCCAACACTGTAGGGTCTCTTCTGGCAGGTTAACAGTCACAGTATGAATGTTTTTTACATAAAAAAAAACTGTAGCTGATAGTTAAACTATAGTAGGGAATTGAACTTGAGCCTGTGTCATGCTGCTAAGAAAGACAGCCAGACTTATGAATTGATCCGGAGGAAAAGGTAAAGTTACTTAAAGCACACAATGTGAGGTGCATTACACCACCAGGTCTTTAGATTACGCATGTCTTTTTAATGAAGTATAGACTGATTAGTGGCCTGATGGCTACAGCGTCTGTCGCTGTAGAGATGCTCTAAAGTGCTCTGACTGCTGTTGACAGACACTGCAGCTAATGGTTCTTTACTCAGCAGCACGGAATCCATCAAGATAAGCCCTCAGACTGCCGCTGACCCACACCGCACCGCAGGGTTTTTAACTTGTTCAACAACTCGTGTAAGCCCACCCCACTGACAGTGCCAATCAGTCGTGCAGCTACTTTTTTCCTACTGCTGGTTTCGTATCATAATTCATCTCCCGAAGTATGTGATGCTGCTTTTTCATCTCCGTGCTCACACGTGCACATCGGGCCAAGCCGCAGCTGACGCCAGCGAGCTACTGTAGGCAAAGAAAACAGAGCGTACTATTACTTTCCCCCCATGCAGTCGGCTCACGCTTGCCCCACCGCCGGCACTGCCCCCAAAAGGCAGTCTGCTTCTGATTATGTGTGATCATCCTTGAGCTTGGCAGCTACATTTCAGACTCGAGGGAGTCATTTTTTGCTCAAAATCTGGCCTCCGTTCAAAAGGAATTACACTGGGGCTTGTCTAAGGCATTGTTAATTGCACTCACGGTGGCCACCGGCACTCAGTGATATTCCTGCTCTACTTGTTAAATGGAGTTTCTCACTTGTCATTATCATACCCATATTATTTGTAACACGCATAATGGAGACTCTATTTTCAGTGATTCGCAGCAGCCAAATGATACGCTCTCAACTGTACCGCTCATCAGACGGAGTTAATTTTAAACACTCCATCAAGTATCTAAATGGCGCACATCATTACAAATTAAAACTACATTTATCAGCGTCAATAATTTGGCCAATCGCTTCGGTATTACTACCACTGCACTTGGTAGCCCGGGATAAGTAAGCGCTCAGCCAGGTACATTCAAATGTACATATAGATAATGCGTACATGTTATTTAAAATGTATGTCACGTGTCTAACCTAATCTAACCTGAGCCAACAACAGAGCCCTCCGTTTTCACCTTTCTGTATCCGTTTACAGCAACACAGTCATATAATGAGAGCCATTACTGTGATAAATGGTAATAGGAGTGCAATTAAGGAAAGACGCTGAAAAGTGAACTCCCGTATTTTCCTTTAACAAAAGCACAAGGCCTACAGTATGTTTGCCCGCAGATTCACTTGGGACGGGCTTGATACAGAGTAGCGGAAAGCGGAGACGAGGACAACGGCGTGTTTTGCACTGTCAGTGGTTCGGGATAGTTATTCTGGGCCGATCTGCGTAACCGTGCTTCCCTCAAACACGAGGAAAACACATTCGGAGATGAAATCCGATAGCGTTTGAGTTTTGATTCGAATCATATGGAGACGCTGAGTGTTTGAATAACGTAAATGACCATATAATAACAAGATTGCGGACATTAGCATGGAGGGCCATTATGGTCATATCAGTAGGTGTACTGCTGCCATGTGATACTCTGTTGTTCATGGAGGGGACCCCCAACTTCCTCCCCTTCCTCTGTAAGTCAGAGGTCAGAATCAGCTACAGAAAAAACATGGTGAGAAATGATATTCATTACATGTTTCTCAGCCTGTCACAATAATTACATTACTGCTTTATCTTTATTTATTTTCTTATCCTAACTGTATTTCTATCATGCATATAGAATACATAAATATGCACATTACCTCGATTTTGGGTTAAATCAACATTATGTAGAAATTTGATTTTGTGAGATCTGGCGCCCCCCCACAGTTTCTGAGTGCAACACCACTGTAAATACAAATGCCCGGTCTGTGTCAGATGTAACATAAGTGCTAACTACAAACAAAACTCAGCATGTCATGACAATATTATGTGTTGAAAAGTAAACATGTATGCAACGCTGTCATCCTACACTCTCACTGCAGTGACATAGTGCAGAAACAAGTGATGGGGGGCAGAGAACAGAGTCCTGTTACAAGAGACTGTACCATCAACATGATGTTGAAACTGTCATTTTAAGGTACACAGGCAATGTAATGTTGCTCGACAGAGCCAGAGAGTCAGTTTGTTTATTGTTGTGGTAGCGTGGTTTTGCATTTTATTCACAATTCATTCACTATTTTGGATATTTTAATATTTGTTTTCCATTTCAGCTCTGATGTCTGAATAATAAATAAAAACGTTTTTTGCAGTAATTTCTGGGACAAGAGACACTCCATAGTAACAGGCCCCCATGTATCCTAATTATATACAGTAGCTGTCATTACGTGCAAATTAATATTTAGCAATGTAATAAGGATTCATTTCACTCATAATTCACTAGACACTGAAGACAAGTGTACATTTTTAACATCTCCAATTCCATGTGCACTGGGAGAACATCTACTTATGGAGTGAGATTGTTTAGTTAAACATATTTTTATCATTGTGTTAATTATTATTATTGTTACAGAGCTGGATGAATTGTCAAGAAGAAGTATAATAATAATAATAATAATAATAATAATAATAATAATAATAATAATAATCAGCCAATTGTTTCACTTAATGTCAAATTAGTAATACAGTGCTTAATTGATAAGTTATTGTTATTGACAGCTTTAGAGGCAGTATACATTTTGTAATGGGATTGTGCCACTGGGTGGTTGCATAAATACTAAAAACAAAAGATAACAGTAGAAATAAACTTTACACACTCTCTCTCTCTCTGTCTCTCTCTCTCTCGCTCTCTCTCTCTCGCACGCTCACACGCACACACACACACACACCTCCCATCTCCATCGATGGGATCCCAGGGCAGAAGACATCATCAGGCGGTCCGGGAGGTTGCAGGAGCCGGCCGCGTCATCCCTGGATGGGCGGCGCACTGACGGGAGGACGGAGGGTGTTTTCCAGCTTTAAAAGCACCGGAGCCGGCCCCTCTGACAAACCGCGCTGCGTCATCGACCTGGGGACACTCTTGAAAAAGCTTCATTGGGCTGAAAGAGCTCAAACTCACCTCAGCCACGGTGCCCCTCAGCAGCCTTACCTGCGCCGGTCTCCAGATCCTCCAGCACACGATTTGACCGGGTCCGTCTGGTGCGCACGGTCCACTTACGCGTAAACTCGCTTCGCCTCAACTCCGCTATGAATTATGCTTTCATCTGATGCTGTGTGAAGTAATCTAGCGCTTGAAATATTGCCATCGGCGTTGCTCGTTCCAGAGAAAGTTGCGCATCGCTTGTTGAATGCAGGATTCCTTCTGCCTGAGTGTCAATTCCAAGTTCAGCTTTGGAGCCGGTAAGGAGCGGGGAATCCACTTTCTCGCCGATATGAAGTCTGCAGAAGAAGGTAAAAGAAATTGTTTTACGCTCTGTTTTAAACGGTTCAACCTGCGCTCGAATATGAATTTGTGCTGCTTCTGTTTGAAGATGCGTTGACACCAGCTGCTGCGCCTATAATGGAAATCAATAGGAGTCCTGTGCACAGCTGTAAAGTCTAGGTCAAGCATTTGGTAAAGTGATATTACAGAGGAATAGAGTTGCAGCAATATAATCCGAGACTATAGTAAATAAAAATACATAAAACGCTTGGAAATGCCTGAAAACTTACTTGTGCAACTGATGACTGGCTTACAATATGCTTTTATTTTGTCAATTTGACAAATGATTACGTCATTAATCACAAGTCAAAAGTATTCAGTGTGACTGCTTTTTTTTTTTTTTTCTCTAAAGATGACTCCTTTCGCTTGATCCTTGCTCCGCATGAGGATCACATTAGCGCTCCCTCAAGTGCGCTGAGTGGCATGCACCCATTTTACATCCACACCATTAGGTGTCTCCAGCTGTCTGCGCAGGTGCTCCTCATCATGAGCAAAGAATGTTGACGCTGTCACCTGCACTGCTCATGGTGAGAGGCTCACGTCAGCTGCACGACTGCCAGGATAGGTTGATTAGCCGTCAGCCAAATTAAATGAATCGCCAGCTATTTTGATGATTGATTCATCAGTTTTATTACTTGTTGACTTTTAAAGTAGTAAAAAAAAAAAAAAAAAAAGTTTTTTAAATGTTTTTTTTAAATGTGACCATTTTATGTCTTGACCCAAAACTGATTTTCTTTGGGTTGTGGAAGAACGCACTTTTTGAGGAGGTCATCTCTTAGGCTTTGGGAAACACTGAGTGACAATTTTTCACCATTTTTGTGACATTTTTATTGACCAAACAACCAATTGATTTCTCAATAATATAATTGTAATGTTCCAATATATATATATTTTTTTTTTCATGGAGTTAAAAAGCAGCGAGATTGTCTTTGCACAGAGAGGTCAGAGGTCAGGGGGCGGCTGGTGAGGAGCAGCATCAGGGATTGCCTCAGATCCTGCGGCTTGTTTATCCTGGAGGATGGTTTATCATTCAGAGGGATGCTCTTTGATTCGCGTTTCTGGTTTGCGAAATTTGATTTGGTCCATCAGAAGTCACTGATAGCCCGTCTATGTTCGCTCACAGAGTCCGCCGCTGCTGATGTCACTGGCTTTTTGTGGATTTCGTGAATTTCATTTTGTCTTTGAGGTTTCAGACGGACGGGTGCGGGCTGTATTATTATTCATTTCAGCCGCTCTAGTCCTAGGCCTTATAATTGGTAACAGATGAGTGTGTGCGTGTATGAGAGAGAGAGGGCTGTGATCAGTGCTGCTCAGGGATGCCGAGTAGCTCGCTTGACAAGGAGACGTGCTTAACCACACACAGCTTCAGTAGTATGCCCAGGGCTGCTTTATTATCACACACACACACACACACACACACACACACACACACACACACACACTCCACTGGTGTTTTGCCATAAACCATAGTCAGCCATGTGCGATAAATAGCTCCGGGGGTTCTTAGTTCCAGAGGCTGCAGATGACTTCTGTGGGCGACCACCTATCTCTCCCTGAGGTCCCGTCAGTCTGAACCCTGCCTCGACCACAATCCCCGTGGATAAACCCGTCGGTTCTTTAGTCGTGCTGGTTTGGTTGTGGGGAGAGGGTGTTTTGATCGCGATAGCATAATTGAGAAAAATTGTGGAGGACAGAGAGAGCACGCTATAATCTGTGTGATAGTCGGTGTTTTCAAATCAACTCTGCTTACACCACACTTTCAGTGCGCTGCAAACAATTGCAGTGGCTTTGCCTTGAGAGCAACAGTGAGTCATTTTTCTTTTTTTTACATTTTTCTTTGATTTGTCTCAAGCCACAAATGAGCCCGATCTGCCATAATTTTGTTAGTTCAGCAGATGTGACGTGCGTGACCCGGAAAAGCCAAGTTTCAAGATCATGCAGAGCGCAAGAGTGAAAGCCCCAGTGTGTTTGAGTGGGTGTTAGGAGAAGTCAAGTATGTTGCAGCACACGTTCAAAAAAAGGGGGGGGGGGGGAAATAAAATATGACAGCTGCAACCCTCAGCAAAGTCAGTCAGGCCTGAAGTAAGGAGGTGTGTCACACCGGGTGGAGTGGGCAGGAGATTGTTATCTGCTCAGTGCTAGAAGACGGTAAACCAGAGGAGGGAAGCATCAGACGACACTGAGCTGAGGGCAGACAAGTTTGAATGTTGAAGCGGAGATGAGTTTCCAGCATGAAGAGCCAGAGTTTGATTTCAGCTATGTGTTTGAGTACAGCCAAGAGGGCCAGAATGAACCTGAGACAGGTGGGTACTGAAGGGCAATGGAGGGCTTTTTTTTTTTTCTTTATTGAATGTCCTGTATGTTGCACAGTGTGAGGGCACTGGATTGTGCTGCAAGACTTCAGAAGTCTTTTTATATATCTGTGCAAAAATGCTTAATGCTAAATCTTTAATGTTTTTAAAAAAGCAAACAGGTTTTCAGACATGATTTTCTTTAATGTGCACATATATAAGTCATTGGTAATGGCCCTCTATGACAGGTGCCCTGTGCTTCACTGCACTTGTTTTGGCATATTGAACTTGTCTGATGCGCATCACATAATCACCTCTGAAAATAGACTCTCATAAACTAATTTTAGACTGCCTACCCACATATTATCTGGTGTGTGACGGATTCATCATTTCATGTGATCCACTGCATTGTGGTTAACAAATATAGCGCGCTGCATCAGGGGGAATGCCCTTTTCAGGGTTTCAGACTGAATGGTACTCATTCTTTGACCACTTTTACCCTCAATGACGTTATCAATAAAAGGCAGACGTGAGGTTTACAAGTGTTGACACAGCAGCCAGCCGCTACAAGGCTAACTGAAGAGGCTCGGCTACATGTGTCTCCACTGACTTGTATGTCATTGCACTTGTGTGCTGGTGATTTCCTTGTGTGCCTGCCAGTGCGCGCCTTTTGTTTGTGTGTGTACCGCGCCGCGCATCTGTGTGTAACGCTGCAGCAAACTCTGGATTTGACTTAATCACAAGCTCAGAGCGATGTGAGAGTGCTGTCAGTTTTCCACAGGGGAGGGCCTAATTCACTCAGTGAGTGATGCAATCAATCAAATAAAGCATCCATCAGCGCGGCTGGAGGAATTCCTGCAGAGTACATATGACAGCAGGGAGTGCCAAATAGAGCCTTAGCTGAACTGATCAAACAAACAGAGTGGCTGTGCAGCTCGCAACTACGCAGCAACCACATACAGTAACTGCTTTGAGATGATTGCTAAGCTTCTCCAGATGTTTATGAAAAATGGAGGCAGTCATTTGCTGCAAGTTGTATTGGTAAGATGTGTGTAGGGGTATTGTTCTGAGGTGTAATGAGTTAAATGGCATCATAATAAGGATTGTCATGATTTTTCAAATCCACAATGGTGGCTATGCCATTGTCAGACTATGGCATTTGGATTTGTAAAGATAGACAAATGTCTTTCGTCCCTCACAGCTGAACATTGGTGATCAAACCTGAAAGCACATTTCAATTGATTTTCAATTTAAAATCAATATCATGACACCCCTAGTCCAAATTATATGGTTTTGAGCATTTGCAGTGGCATGCTGTCATGTACTTTACTTGCATAAACTTGTTATACTCCTTTTCTTTTCAGATGCATACAGCTACACACCAAATGTCAGCTTGTCCCTTCCACTGGGCATGGGCAACCCCTGTCTGGCCACCCAGTACCACACCCTTCAGTCAAGCCCAGTCATCTCAGTTTCTTCCTGCCATCAGACAAGCTACAGCCTCCAGAATGATAACCATGTAGCATCAGGCTATTACCTGCCCCATGGCCTGAGACCCAATGGGGCCCCAGCATTGGAAAGCCCCCGTATTGAGATCACTGCCTACAGCCAGTACCCCGAGGATGAGGTAGAAGAGAGCAGCAGTGAGGACCACATCATCAAACGTGGCGTCAACTCCATCGTGACGCTGACACTGCCCAATGCAGATGGCTACCGTGATCCCACCTGCCTCAGCCCTGCGAGTAGCATCTCCTCACGTAGCTGTAATTCTGAGGCATCCTCATACGAGTCCAGCTTCTACAACTACGACAACTCCCCGCAGAACTCCCCATGGCAGTCTCCCTGTGTTTCTCCGAAAGGCACACCCTTACTCTTGTCCTGCCCACATGCCAGCGGCCCCGCAACTTCCCCACAGCATTCACCTTCCACCTCCCCTCAGATTGGAGCTGTGGCCGAGGAAGGCTGGCCAGCACAACCTCGAGGCTCCAGGCCGAACTCCCCTTCCTGCAGCGGAGGCAACAGCGGTGGCATGGGAAAGAGAAAGTACAGCTTCAATGGCACCCCTTACCCCCGCCAGACATCCTGCTCGCCCATCCAGTCGCCCACTCCATCCCCACATGGCTCCCCCAGGGTGAGCGTCACAGATGAGAACTGGCTCGCCAACACCAACCAGTACACCAACTCTGCCATTGTGGCCGCCATCAATGCTCTAACCACGGATGGAGTGGTAGACATGGGAGAGGGAATCCCGATCAAGACGCGGAAGACCATGCTCGACCACTCATCCTCGATGAGCTTAAAGTTGGAGCCTGGTGGCGAAGTGCTAGGCCCAGATGGGGAGCTCTGCCATGAGGACTACCCCTCCCGCCTGGCCCTCAAGAAGGAGAACTACTGTGGAGGGTTCCTTGATGTGCCCCAGCATCCATACTCCTGGTCTAAACCAAAGCCATACCTCAGGTGAGTTGAGCAGCTGTAGGAACATAGTGGAACTGTAAACCTTAAAGGTTCAGTCTGTACGATAGTTGATTGTTGACTTTCATTCCGAATATTTTATTTCTGCTTTTGGTTTCTGAACTTGTCAAATACTGATGCGTTGGGTTTCCAAACTCACCCTACCTTCCAACCCGGAGTGTCAGTATTTGACAAGTTGGGAATGAGACCCAACAAAAGTCACAACTGTTTAACCAACCCAGTGGTACTTCCTCTACTGTCAATGTTAAACCAGCACAGAAGGACTACCTCTAAATTTCCCTGAAAAGACAATGAAGCAGACGTGTTTACTTACTTAGACAGATGTATCTTTTCTAACATTCTCCCGAAGGATTACTTAAAAACAACTCAGACAGCACAAAGTAATTCAAATAAATTCTTGCAATAATACCATTACTTTATTCCGTTGTCGTTTTTATGTTTCTCAGTTTAGTGTTGTTTATTTTCTGCACGGACGCAATTGTTTTAGTTTTTCATCTTCAAAGGCCATATCAAAAGGCAGAAATCCAATATATGCCTGCTTTGCACTTCCAAAAGAGTTCTCTTTGAAGATCAAAACTATTTCATAAATCATATTTTACAGGGAGGAGTTGCTCTGCGTGTGTGTGCCACTGTGTCTATAGCAACCCACACACAAACACAAATACTCAGAGAGACACAATGACATGCGCACGCCCACACAAATTTACACATGCACTCAACTATATAATTGATTTTTAGAGTTTTGAGTGAGGTAAGCTTTTTCAATTTCAATTGTTACCCTCATGGCATTTTTTTTTTCCAAGCCAATAACACACTTTCCTGTCGGAAATCAAGTGTTTGATTAAGATAGTGAGCAACAGGAAGTAATGGTGACAGGCATGGCTGAAAGGGAAGCAGTCTGTGGCTTAATCAGCCGGCTCGCTGCTCTGGTCTGTCGCGCCATCGGCCCATCTCGTTCTGTGCAGCTAGCCTGATGTCATGCACTGAATGGGCAGATAAAGCCCTGCGGGGGGAAATCTGTTCGTTTTGGGTCAACAAACAGCCAGCAAGTTCCACAAAGATGCCAGAGATTGGTTTCAGTCGAGCCACCCTTCAGGTCAGGGGTTTGCGTTTACCAGGCATCCGGCATAGAGAAATATTGTCTTGCGCATGTTTGTTTTGGTTTAGATATCTCCACGGTGTTCACATGGGAAGCTCCGACTCCCCATCTCAAGAACAATGATGTTAAGAGAGGCCAGCTGTGGCTCTGAGAAAGAGATATCAGGGTGTGCTGCTGACCTTATTCCATTGTATAACTCCATTGTCTTTATTACAAGTGTAATGGGCTGGGCTGGGCTTTAGAGTTTCACAGCCATAAAATTGGAAGGGATAATAAATGTATAAAGGGACTATTCTCAGATTTGTTTTTATGCCCTAGAAATATCTGTCGCCCCCCTGTCACTTTCCTAATTCCCTGTGTCTGTTTCCACCTGTCACACCATACTAGAAAACACACTGCCGTCTAACCGGGGCACATTCTGCTCTCAATTAGTCCTCAAAAACAGGCCACTAATTGTTACCCAGGCCTAAGGAATTACAGACATCAACAATGACTTCAATTGATTAGATTATAGATGATGATGAAATGAAGAAGGACCAAGTTAGTTGGATTACACTGAAGTGTCCTGATTCATGCGTAATTTAAAGCAAGTTCACTGATTTGGACTGTCTTGGCAGTGATGCTAGTACAGCTCAAACTGTACTACAGTTTTAAGAATAGAATTAAGCAGAGGGAGGACAAAAAAAAAACATAAAAGTCAATACTTTCCATATTTTTGTTCCAGGAGACCTGGGAATATAAAACACAGTACTTCCCTGTTTTTTTTTTGTTTTTTGTTTTTTTTTCCTTTTCAGAAAAGCAGAAGCAGAGACAGGATGTTTAGCACAGAACATATTAACCTTTACGGACAAGATTCAAGTTAACTCACTATTATTTTATCAACACTATCAAACACTAACATGACACTTCACTATCAACTACAACAGAAGAACATAAAAACAGACATTTTGAGCATTGTTATTTTATCCTAACCCTAAACCTAACCCTACAAATCTGTCATGTTCCTGCAGCCCTTCACTGCCAGCTCTGGACTGGCAGCTTCCATCCTGCTCCGGCCCGTACAACCTACAGATCGAGGTGCAGCCAAAGTCGCACCACAGGGCCCACTATGAGACCGAAGGCAGCCGAGGGGCGGTGAAGGCGCTGAACGGTGGCCACCCTGTAGTGCAGGTATGTCACCAACACTATGTTAGTCAGCAAAATGGTTTTGGAATCAGATTTTCTAATTAAACATTGCTGTTTACTAGAGACAAGTTTAGCTCTGTGTGTTTGAACTGTGCAATAAATTGCTGTCATTACAGCATGAGTGGGAAAACACAGACAAGTGCATGCTGATTAACAGCACTTTATTTCTGTCCAACAGCAAGCAAGTGACATGAACATTTGGCTGCTACTGAAGTTATGACAGCATGCAGTCAGAAAGCGAAGTCAGAGCAGCCATTTCAGGGACATTTCTCTCATTAGTCTGGACTCTGACATTCTGATATGATATCTTTTTTGAGACAAAAAACAAATCTTAATTTCATTCCAAATTGTACAATTTCCTTTCAAACCACTATTCTCTGCAAAAATAATACAGACCCTGCAAAGATGTCACGTGAATTGAATATCTTTTACATCCAACATGGTTATTCTCATGTGTGAGCAAAAACTGGGAAACATGAAAAACAGATACATTTCCACATAAGAAATTTGTTCACATCAGCTGATCAACTGATTTTGTTTTTTTAGTATACAAAAAGAATGTGTAACTTGGTCCCATTTGGTCAACATTTACATCAGAGTTTGATTGACTGTTTATCAGCAGCCACTATCCAACATTTTTCCGATTACCAGTGTTGTTGGTTTTTTTGTGACATATAAATTAATTTGCACTTGAGGACAGTACTTGACTAAATTCGGGTCAGTTAGATTCCATCACTGTTTATTCTTAATGTTGACGCTAAGATTTTAGTTTTTACTGCAAATATCAGTTTTAGGTTTAGTTATCAGTCTCCTTGATTCCTTATAAGCCTTTTAAAAAAACATATTGGTCAATCCCTGATCAAGAAATAAGAAACTATTGTAAAAAGAAATGACATGTCAATTATTTAAAACTTTAAACTGTTCAATGCATCATGTATTATCATTGCATACTTGTGAAGCCAGTAAGGCAGACCTCAAAACCCTTCTGTGACTTTTGCCGGCAGCGTTGCCCTGTATACACACCACAGTCTATACATTTCTGAATGTGCCCGTGTGCTGTGTTATTAATGTTACCCCGGAGCTCGCAGTCAATCTACTGCTGCAAAAAGTTCGCCCTGACGAGCAGCAGTGCATGTTGACTCAATTAGTATAGAGCAGGGCCATCGCCTCCCACTATTGTACTTGGCGAACACTTAAAGAGCACACGTCAGTCTCACCAGCAGCAGCACAGAGCTCCTTTCTCTGCTCCACTGTCATCACACACCGCTGACATCTTGGTTTACTCAAGGTGGGGATCCAGCCGCGTGCGTATCCTTAAGGTTAAGGAGGTCACTTAGACTTTCATGTCGTCAGTTCGAATTAAAACTGCGCTTAGCCTAATATTTACAGGGGCTCTGGCCAGTACAGTTTCAAGTCGGTGGTCCGTCCCCTGTGGCATGCGTAGCATCAGACGTTGTTAGCGACGTGGCTGTTTTGTAAATAGATGTTGTCAGCACATCCTGGTCTGCTCAGTGTCAGACGCGCTTGACGGCTGTCGGCCAACGCGGTGTTATAAACAGGCCCGTCAACCTTGAGGTTTTCTCTGTAAATACAGGTAATCATTCCCCTTCATTACAAACCTTTGTATATCAACATGAGGGTGAATCAACATTTTACCCTCGCACCTCCCCCGTGAGGCTGACAAGACCAAACTGCCATGCACAGCTGTGGCTGCAGGTGAGGCTGGTCCTGATCTAGTTTACACCATGCTCTGACTCACTCCAGGGGCCAGAGGAGAACGCTGTCAGTAAGAGCCCTGTGACTGTTTGCATACACAGCGTTCAGTGCGGATTTAGATTGATGACACGGGTTGTTTGTTTCATACTGCGCAGGCACCAATTTATTGGCAGCCTGTGTGCGTATGTTTCCAGGTCTTATTGTGCACTGCCGGTCATTACTAGTACGTAGTAGTCATGGAGAAAGTATGAGGACAGCTGCTTTACCATCAAACACACACCCCAAATCGCATAGCTCACACTTTGCTCTTACTTTTTGGCGAGGAGTGATTAATGCATCTGGTATTGAATGTGCAGTCAATCGGGATATCTTGAGGGTTTCCTAACAGTGGAAACCACTGGAAGCACGGCAGCTGGCAGGAAGATAAATCTATAAAGATGGCGCAATCGTGTGTACATGCTTGAGGGTAAAATATAAAGAAGAGCTTGTACTGTGTCTTCAGGGGAATTTTTGCACAGTTTGCGGTACAAAGCCTCTCATAAATCGGACTGTCTCACTCTTTTCTTTGTTGTGTGAAATGGTCTTGTGGTAGTCTTGGAGGATACAGCATGCTGCAGTCCCCAATGCCCTGTGGTAATGAGTGGCAGGCGTTGGATGGGTGAGGTGCAGTCAAGGAGAATGAGTCAATAATGACACAGGGACACGGGTGTAGGAAGCAGCGAAGGAAGTGTGTGTGTGTGTGTGTGTGTGTGTGTGTGTGTGTGTGTGTGTGTGTGTGTGTGTGTGTGTGTTTGTGCGAAGGACTGGAGTGAGTAGAGAGAAAAAGAGAGAAGGGGCAGAGGGAGTCACCAGGCAGCTGGGGCTTGGCTGCCCCTGGAGATGCTCTGTATCCTGCTGATTAGGGCCTAGGTGGCCCTGAGGTTGGCTGAGCATGGCGCTGGTGTTGGTGGTGGTGGTGGGGGCGGGGGGGTAGGGGTGGATAGGAGTCAGAATCCCAGCACCCATCAGACGCCGCCTCCCCTTTCCATGCACCGGTGCCTTCCTCCCTCCCCAGGGGGCCTGTGGATGTCACTCCTTGTGAACTGTTCATCCTTCAACCATCTCCCAAACCCACACCAGCAGGCCTTCCTCGGTTGAAGCCCAGTCATCCACGACTCTATTGTTTTTTTCAGCTCATGGATGATCAAACACACGTGCCGTGAGTGATGGTGACATGTGTGTTGGAAAGCAAGGCTGGATGAAAAAACAGCGAGATGAAAAACATGAAGGGATACACTGTTTCTACAGCTCAAGGTGTCCTTTGGGGAGACAGCGACAGATAGTCAAACTGAGATGCTCAACTCCTCATTTGCTGTTGTTTTCTTGTTGTTCAATAACAACCAGAGTTGTTTTCCCTGACAAGCATGCAGTAGAGTTTAGCATCTGTAAGGTCTGACATCATCCTAAGTTGCTGCAGAACAACCCCATTCAGGATGGAGAGATTGTGGGATGGATGAGTGGAGAGAATGGAGTGTCTGTGCTTCAGCCGCACAACGATGAAAACCTCGAGATTATGGGTTCCCTCGACTCATTACCCCTGTGCTGCAACACCAGCTCTCCGAGCTTCCTGTTTCAAATCTCACTCATTTATTCAGGACTCGGACTCCGTCCTTCCCTCCCCTCCTCCGCATCCGCAGCCTTTTAACCTCCTCTCTCCCGATTGGTCCGCTGCGTGACCCCCGTGACTGCTTTTCCACTTTATTTACTGCAGCAGACCACAACGCCATTAAGGGGATCGAGGGTACTCTATAGGCTCCTCTCACACTGTTCCAGACGCTCCCCTCTCACACCGCAGCTATGCCAAACGTCTACAGGATGACGATGAGCCGTGCTCAGGAAGAAAAAACAACCTTGTCCACCTTCACTTACAATACCCACCATGACATTGACTGATGGCTTTTTCCAGGGGAGAACAGTGGGAATAGAGTGGGATTGTGCCAAATTATATTCATTGAGAATATGGCGAGCGAAGACATGACCTGACTCTGATCTATGATGTGGGTTCAGGTGCAGCCCAGTCATCAGTCAGCCCAAGGAGTGTGCGGCCAAGCTAATGATCACAGTTTGAGACTGTGTTTCAACATTTGTAGGTGTGAAACCACTGGGTGTCTTTGAGGAGGGACCATGGCATTTGCAGGTCCAGTTTGTAAGATAGTTGATTGTTGAGTCTCATTCCCAACCATCATCAAGTACTAACGCTTTTCGGTTTCCCAGGTCATCAAATATCGTCACCTTGCGTGAGTAAATTGGGCCTGCCTTCAATCCAAAGCGTCAGTATTTGACAAGTTGGGAACACGACTCAACAATCAACCATTGTCCAAATTGGACTTTCAAACCTTTATAGGCTTGACACTTTGGGATAATTTGAAGGAAACCTTGAGACAGTTTCCAGAGGTCTTTGTCGGCATATGAGAAACAAAGATTTTTGACAAGAAGTCAAAGTGTTTATGGCAATGAAATCAGTGTTTTTAACAAGACCTCAGGCAGCTCTACTTTACTACTTTTTCTACTGTTTGTGGTGACCAAAATAGGTATTTTTAAAAAGAATATGTTTACCTAACCTAATCTCCTAACCCTAACCCTAATCAAGTCATTTTTGTGACACAAGATCAAAATTGAACCCTGAACCTGAAGAAAAACAACACAAACATAACGACATAAAGACGTGTATAGTTTGTCGATTGGGATTTTCAGATGAATATGTTGCAAAGGCTATCAGGTTCAACCTCAGTCAGGAAACACTCAGACATCCGCCAGGCCTTAAGTAACAGTAGACACCAACACCTGTGGAGTATTAAACCTATCGTTCTGCTTGCAGCGCAGTCCAGCATATGGCTACTCTGTATAGGATAATGACTGGGCTATAGGGCTTTGCCCCTCACGCATACACACACTCTCTCACTCAGTCTCTCATTAAGTCTAAAGCAGCAACAGACATGGTGTAATTTCAGCAGGATGTGGCCATCATCCCTATTAACGTGTGCGTGACTTAATACCCATCTCTCTTCCTCTGCAACTGTATGTAATGCACATCAAATTTGCAGTATGGTTCCGCCACTGCGACATGAAAGACCTTGGCAAACATATGCTCCGGTTCTTCGCATGTGCGGTTTCACCTTGGGATCCGGTGCTCGGCGGCTGCGTAATGTCTCAAAAGAAAAGCCCTGATCTAGTGCACCCTATACTGTAGCTGCTAATTGCTCATTAAATCTACTGCCGCCTCTTGTTTGATATTCAAAAGGCTTGGTGTGCCCTGTAGTGCTGTTAGAGCTTAGTCAGGGCTGTTATTCGTTGCCCAAAGGGGTATTTATGCCACTCTTAAATTGTGGTTCTCCATCTGCGGGGCTTCCCTTACACTGGTATTGGGCTACCACTAATTACAAGTTAATAGCAAATGGAAAAAATGGAGCGAAATGTGCATCGTTTTCACTGGTTTGAGGTGATAACCAGATAGCCCGCAGATTTATGAGGTAAGACACTGTTGGGTAATCGAGCTATTGGGGGCCACAGCAGTCATCCATGCATCATCTTACTCAAATTCTCTGTAGGTTTGGATGATGTTCATAAGGCAGGCTGTGCTGGTAACAAAGTCATTCTTTTTTATGGAATTTGGACCCTCGCTGGTCTAGACATGGGCTTGTGCTTGAAACTATGCCCTCAATGACATAACACTAAAGCGCTCGGTTCAAGAAAAAACTTTAGGGGGATATAGCTGTTTGGTTGCTTATAAAAGGAGCAGCGTTTGGAGCTGTGGGACGGCAGCACATTAAAGAGTTGCATATGTTGCCTTATGCATTCAATATGAGGCACTGGAGACATTAGCAGGGCAGGAGGGTGATGGAGTAAAGTCTGGAAGGAGAGACAACTTGGATGAGTGTACATTTAATTGGGTACAGCAGAGGGTGGCTGTGTGACTGTCAGCACTTGACAGAGAGAGAGGGGAGCGTGATAATGGGAAAAAGCCTGAATCTGCTGTTGTATTTCTCCTCCCCTCTGCCTCTCCCCCCCCTCGTCTGCTGCTTCCAGTCGTCTTCTCCCTCTCCTCTCCCCGCTTCTCTGCGCCACGTGGACCTCTACGAGTCATGACATTTCTCCAGGCAGTGATGAAATCACTGCAGAGGGATAGAAGGCAGCAGACTGCAGGCCTGTAGAGTGCATTCACACTCAATTGCAAGCCAGGCCAGACACATCTAATTTACCAGCAAATCCTTATTAAACGTTACATGTTTAAATCCTTTCTTTGAACTATTGAGGCCAGATGCAGGCAGCATCGAGAACGTCACTATTAGTAAAGAAACTGCAGGATAAAATGTGCCATGATAGGAAATAGATGTATATTGAAAAAAAAAAAACTCAAGTATTATTTCATCACAGCTCATTGTCCTTGACTGAAGCAAAGAAACTTAAAGGAACAATTCACCCAAAAATGTTCAAGTCTTCTTCACGGCTGCTAAGCTAAAAGCCGTAGCATGCATTCGGACTGAAGTAGCCGCAAAAGTTTGACCGCACGTCAAGGGTGTAAAAAACTTTTCATTGGGATCTGCAAACTTGCTGAATGAGCTATATGGAGATATATTGGTTGTTTTTTCTTCTGCAGTTTTTTTTTTTTTTTGTTTGTCCCCAACTTCCTCAGTTGTTCACTGCATTTTTCATTTGGGTGAACTGTTCCTTAAAGGACAAAACTTTTTGAAACTTTCTCTCCTTATGATGGATTTGTAATGGTAAAAAGGCACTGGGGCATGAATGGTGGAAAATGAATGGGATGCATGCACCCTTCTCAACACCCCTACACATCATCACAACTGACCCAGACAATACAGCTGCACACAATTACACAATTAAAGCATCAGCTGCCATATCCGCAGTGTTTTACTTGAGCCCCAGCTATCAAAAATGGCACGCGCAATGGTGGCTTGCGGCGGGAGGTGTAAATGGATCTAGCTGACACAGTGGCAGAAGTTGGCACCCTGAAACAGCTGCAAATCAAGCCCCGATTCAAACTCGGTTCAGATGATCTCAAAATAAATATACAGTGCGTGTGCCAGATAGGCTGCAGTTACAGCGGGGAAAGCTCATCTGGTCAAAATTAGCTGCTCCCTGGTCCAAGCTCACGGGCTGGATTACACACAAATACAAAGCTGAGGTCACAGGTGTGTGGAGCCTCTGTCGTCAGCCCACACTTAAAGTTTACGATAGAATCTCGACTTTTTGGTTTTTTATCCCCCCTTTGAGAGTAAAATGAAGAAGTAAGTTTTGCGCTCCGCTTGTGGCGTGCATTAGAGTGAGCATCGCAGGAGTTACGCAGAAGCTAAAGGGAGAGGGTCAGGGAGCACATATGGTAAAGGGATCAGGGGAGGTCGCCCAGGGGGGACTAGACCGCCTTCCTTTGCTGCTTGGAAGACCAGCGTCACCAAGAGGACTACCTGACCTCATTAATCACTTCCTCCTCTCCATGAGGTCACTACGGCTTTGAGTGTGGACGCCACCATCATTCCGGCTACCGCAAGATGAGTGAAGGGATAAAGACCACCCCCCCCCATCCCCTCCCGTCTGTCCTGCCTCTCTTGCGGGCCTCCTTGCAGCCACGTGGCGGCTGAGGTAATGGTTGGAGGTCACCGAGGAATCCGAAGAAGTCTGCCGAGGCAGAAGTGACAGACGACACGGCTTTGTAGCGCGGCTGCCTGCGTTTTATTAAATCATAAGGGGGACGTCATGCAATTTAACGCTCCGGTGTTGCAGATTTGTACCTCATGCTCCTCCATAGTGCTCTCACGAGTCAATACACAAGTAACTGGTAGCATGTGTGGCTATGGATAATTACCTCTGGTGACACCATAAGTAAAATATAACAAGCAGAGCAGGGTCTGCTGGTGAGATCACCGCATAGATGAAGTGGTCCCTCGGGATGCCAAAACTTCAAGAAGCTCCTGACCTCGGCCTAACTCACTGATGAATAGCATGTGTGACTAGCTCACAGGTCAAGACAGCTGCTAGAGACACTACGTGGAGCTGAGGAGAAAAATAGGACGGTCGGAACTGTGGATGAATGACAGCCGTAGCTTTAACACTCCCTTCGCACTCCCTTGATATCTGAATCAAAAGAACGAAGCCAGATAACCACTGGCGCTGGGGAACATATGGATATAAGCTCTACTAGTCATTTTCTATTTTTGCTCAACATAATTTGAAAATTCTTGAACTGGAAAGAGAAAGAACATCCTCTGCCTTGTCCAAAAATCCCAAAGCTCTGTCATCAAGTTCAGACCAAATACGTTTCATCTTCAAGCGTATCGCGAAGCCAGACAGCTTTTATTACAGCGTCCGGTCAAATTTGTTCTCAAATCAAAGACATTAGGTGCCCGTGACACTGTAGCACTAATTTCCACAGACATCTGATGACGTAGCTCTCCAATCCTCCACCAGCCTTCCTCCTCCTCACACCCCCGTCCCTGACCACCATCCGAAGGGTAATTATAAACCCATTAATCAGATAATGTCATAGGTTACATGTGGACCGCATTTTGTTATATGACTCAGTCTGTTAGATAAACAACAGGGGTCTTTTATTCCATCTGACGGTACCACTGTTTTCACAGAGCTCATAGAAAATTGGTCTGAAGTGATGGGCCGGTGTTCGCCGGGATAATTGACCAATTTGTGGGATCTTTCAGATGGCTGTGGCTCAGTGAGGAGCTGGTCTGGGGGCAAGTGATCCCTCACAGTAAAATGTCACATGCGGCCAAGTAGCCACCTGGGTGGATCCAAGGAGGTCCACGCGCCGAGAAGTTAGTCATCTTGGTTTTCTCTCGGTTTGATCCAGATGGATTCTTCATTTTCTGATGGTTTTTACATTGGAGAGCGAAGTCCACGCCGGCATCCGCCCATATGACCATATGACCACTTAGCACTGCAAAAGGGCATGGATATTCTGGGAGGTCCGCAGTGTGAGACTCCACATTTGGTTGGCAAGTTACTCTGGTCAGAAATCACTCACTAAGTATCAGTTGTCTTTCACCACACTTTGGAATTTGAGCCATTACACACTTGGTTAAATCATCAAAATATGTTACTTTAGGCACTGTCAGAAAACGATCCAGGGATGCTGAGTGCAAATTGGCAGCCACAGTTTATATTTGAAGTGTCGTCGACCCCAAAGTCAACAGTATTCCTCAAACTATGCACAACCGTGGAGTTTTTCTTCTCTTGAAAAAAAAAAAAAAAAAAAAAGATTTGATCTTTTTATTACTTGAGCAGTAGCAGCTAATGGAGGTCTCCTAGAGGAAGTGGGAGCTGTTTGAAGTGGTGGTTCTGATACAGGAGTCTCTTTCATCACAGTGGGACACAGTCTCGGAGCTTTAATGGAAATCATAATGCATGTTCATAACTGCCCAAAGGCAAAGGGGCCGGGTCCCGTCTGCATGCCAAGCTCCATGCAGTTCTGTGGTGTTACTGCATTTAGGTGTGAAGTTTGCTGAATTTGACAGCCACTGTGCCAATATAGGGACAGTTATTTTACTCATCCAGTTTGTCAAAGTCCAAACTTTGATTTCCTCCCATAGAAACAACTTGGTATCAGTATCACCAATTATCAATGTCATAATCTTTTTAGACTGTGGACATTGTATCTTGAGAAAGACCTGAGATGACTGCCCCGCATGGTCACTTTCTACTGAGTCACTGCCGACTGCTTGCCTTTTTTTTTTTTTTTTTTTAACAGCAGCAGTGAGATTTTAATGAACACTGAAGTGGTTGGAAGCCAGCCCCTCCATCAGCCCCCATGTCTCTGTACCCAAGAGATCTGTACCCCAGACAGACATGAGAAACATCAAAAACCTTTATTTTTCGCCCTAGCCTGAAGGAATGTAGAAGGAGCTCAGCAAAGACGACTGACAAAAGGGGTCTCCATCCCAACCGAAAAACAAACAAAGAAAGGGGGCTCATTTTCGCAGCCCCTCTACCATGTCTAAGCTATCATTAAAGCCTCTGTTAACTATCTGTAGCTGATGTGCATTGAATCTCCATTTCCTAAATGAGGGCTCGACTGAGATGGGGGTCTTAAAATGTGATGTTGCCTCTCACCTGGGTCCCTTTGTTCTCCCGCCAGCTTTATGGCTACATGGAGAGCGAGCCGCTCACCCTGCAGCTGTTCATAGGGACCGCAGACGACCGCCTCCTGCGACCACATGCCTTCTACCAGGTCCACCGCATCACCGGCAAGACCGTCTCCACCGCCAGCCACGAAGTCATGCAATCCAACACCAAAATCCTGGAGATCCCTCTGCTGCCTGAAAACAACATGAGAGCCATGTGAGTGCTCTCAATCCTTCACCTATCCATCTTCATCTTAGCCCCTACTTTAAAATACCCTCACAAAAACACACACACGCCTCTTTCTCTCTGCACCCTACTCTTTGCTTTAGCTGCCTGATGATAGGTACTGTGCAGCACACACTTCCGAAAAAGCCCTCGAAAAACTAAGTGCTGCCACCCCGAGAGATGATTTCTAAGTAAATAAGAAGTAAGTTCTCAGAATTCATGACTTGATTAGTTCCACTATGTGCAGGGGTTGTATAGGCTAGAGGATAGAGGCCAAACAGAAGCCCTCAAGGAAGTCAGTTTTGTTTTTGTTTTGTTTTTTTCCAAATGATATCTTAAAAGTAACAACCAGGCCAGGGCCAGGCAACACTGACACTGTCCACCAGTGTGGACAGGGGAGCTCAATCTGTAAGTGGGTTGTGCTTAAAGCCGAAGCTGGTGGGGCTAGATGAAAGTTGTTAAGTATTGCCTGAAGTTGACAAGGGTTGATCAGAAGTTGGTGTTTTTATTTTTTAACTAGAAAGCTTACATAGCAGCCTTGGGTTAATGTTTCTGATCACGAGTAAGAGAACTATTGATAGAACAAGATCGTTATAAGCTTGAATGAATAAACGTGGGTCAGCTACCCAGTGAAGAGCTTCCTTCATCACGATTACGTACACCGACACACATAACTTGGAAAAAGCACATCACCTAACCCAAAAACCAAACCCTGGTAAACATGCATGTGAGCTAAGGTTAGTGTTTACCACATGATGAGCTACCGAACAAGCTAATTTGCTCTGCCCATTAGGGTTGCTGTCTGCTCGTTATGAGTTCTGGTGGTTCCCGAGCTCAATCAAACTTTGTAAAAGTGTGGTTAGAGTCACATGAATTGCTCCTCTAAATATAATCTTGGTTTACCTTTCAAAACATTAGCATCTGTTTTATCCTCCTTCCAGCCTTGCAGTAATCTAAGGGGCTTTGTTCTGCAGTGTGTCCAGGCAATAGCTCCTGTCTTTAGGCTCCATTCAGACCAGGCAGCACTGAATTTTTTGGACTGCTGCCCAGAACTCTGTGTTATGGATAAAACCGCTGTATCTGAACATAGGTTAAATAAGGCCGTTACCCCTCACTGCAGCTTGATTGTTTCAAATTTTGAGATACATCATTTCTTTTGTTAAAGGAATCAGAATTATTTAATGCATCGCTATCTTGGTAGGACCTATTTAAACATTTGTTCAACTGCAGGGGAGCAAGATATTTATAGGACATTAGAGTTTCCTGACTGGACAGTGGCCCTGCTTGGTTGGATGATTTTAACATTCGTAGTGCCTCTCAATATCAATTCCGAAACTACCACAATTTCCCTTATATTGTATCATATTTAGTGGCGACCCTAAAATGACTCGACTTAACGTGTCCCTTGGGAAGAATATGATATTATGAAAAACATTGTAGGGGAAGTTGCTTTTCCTTTGTCGTCAGCACACACGCAAAAAGAAGAGGAGTGAAAGTTCTCCCTTTCTCCGCCGACTGTCTGAAAGGTCAAAGATGAAGAAAAAGCCTTCAACTGTCTCTTTCCACTGAGCTGTTTAACAGTCGTCTTGATAACGAGCATCCACTTCTCTGCTCTCGCGCCAGCAATCATTTGCTTGCTGTGTGGGATGCAGACAGTGGAGAGCTGTAGTCAAACTTTCAGACAGTTTCAATCTGTCTTCCTTTCCTATTCTGGGAAAATATCATCTCATACACATGAAGGAGTTTCATTTAAAGCGGTATATATCCCCCTCTGCAAAGTCAACGTACTGTATAACCATTAATACCTGTAACCTAATCAGCAAGGTAACAAATGGCGAGGTAGGTTTTTGACTGGTTTTGGACTTGTTTTTGGCTCACACAATGAGAAGTCAAAAGATTTCCCTGTGGGAGGAGTTAACTGTCCCCCATCTCATGTTATATATACGTTGTGGCAATGGACTGCATACTCCTCCATGATGTCCACCATGTTGTGTTTGTTTTAAAATCGTATGCATGACAGAACACTTACATCATGCGGGCCTGATAAGGACTGGGTGGTCAGTTTATTTAAATTGGCCAAACCAAAGTCAACGGGAGGAATGACTAGGTATAAAACCTGACATTTACCATGTTCCAGGAACGGTGCCTGAAAAGCTACCACGTAAAATAATTGAAATGCCAAACCGTATCCCATTCGTATTCCCTCACTTTTTTTTTTACCAGCCACATCAGTTTTATTTCAATTCATGAAAGGCCACGTCTGAAAATGAATGCCTTTTTTTCCGCTAAGAACAGGGAAAGAAAATTCACTCCTTTACCTCCCAAATTGTGAAATGAAATAAATAATGACAGGCAGCTCAGTGAAGGGTCTACTGCTACACGTGGCAATGATTAACAGAGGTTTAAACTCAAAATGTATGAAGTGTAAGGACTGGAGAGGTTCGGTGCCATAAAGCGACTCTGTGTACACAGCCTGCTGCTGACGGGACGTGGTGTGTTCGGCCCGGAGGATACCTCCAGAGAACTGCTAATTCTTGGACCGCTGTGACCCTTTAAAACTGTGATGTGAAGTCATTAATGTCCAACTCTGTCTTTGATGACATGCTGGATTAATAATGACACGGTCATGCTCCAGTGAACTTCCAGTGTATGATCTGTCACACCAGCGGGGACTTCGCTGCGCCGCAACTCTTCTCAGTATCCCAGTCTTAACAGCCAGAGTCGAGAAATCAGATCTGCTCCCATTTTCAGCTTTTGTCTGTGCAGTACTTTTCTGTAAAAATTATTTCGTAGGAAGTGTTATACAGAGGCAAAGTCATGCCCCGTCCAGTGGTCCACCATGGGAGATTATTTCAGTAATAGGGTTTTTCTGGAATAAGGTCAGGGATAAGGTGTTACGGTTGGAGTTGGTGTTATTTTTTTTCTGAAATAAGGTCTCATGGGGCACACCAGAAGGCACAGGACTTTGCCTCTCAATAGCAGCGAAAGCAGAGGCTGATACTTAAAAAAAAGTTGCATTCTATCAGCATACAGACCTGCTGTAAAACCCTGAAGCCCAAACTGTGTATATCTTGAATATGTAATGTCATCTACGAATATGATGTTAAACATTTCCCTTTTCTGCCTCCGTCCCAGAATTGACTGTGCAGGGATCCTGAAGCTGCGCAATTCGGACATCGAGCTTCGCAAAGGGGAAACGGACATCGGCCGTAAAAACACGCGTGTAAGGCTGGTGTTTCGAGTGCACATCAACCAGCCCAACGGCAGGACATTGTCCCTGCAGACTACTTCCAACCCCATTGAATGCTGTAAGTCACACACCCACACTAACGCAGAGAAATAAACTCACAGCAAACTGGAGTGCGTTTTCTCTTGGCTTTAAGCGAAAGGTGGCATCTATTGTTGTAATCCAATAAACTGAGCTGCTATTTTATTACCTGCTGGAGCAAATTCAGTGCCTCTGCACTCAATAAGCTTTATGTGATCAAAGCAATTTGCCAAGGCAATGGATGCATTGTACATGATGCCAGACACACGTGTTATCTATCTCAATTCCCATTTTATGACTGAATGCACAAGTTATTGTGGTAAGACTACACCATTAGCGCAGGTTCCACAAAGGTCATTTGCCAGCCCCAGTTTTGGCACGGTTGAATGAGCACATTGAAAGAAACCTCTGTTTCTTTGTTATTCATTTGTGTATATAGGTGTGATGTTATTTGCACCCAAGGAAGCCAATTAAAGTTAGATGGTGTGACAGAGCTGGCGTTATAGTTTATGGACCACAATCCGAGCTGGTTCATCATTACAGAAAAGGTTTATTTAGTTTATTCATATTCTAAAATTATGCAGTGGGATATTTTGTTGAAATGCATCGCTATGCAATGAAAATGTATGTGTCTCTGGCTGTGAATCTGGTCACTGTGTCCCAGAGGCTAAAGGTGACAATCTAGCCAGATTTATAGAAAGCAAAGACAGGTGGTTGGCTATAAGCGAAATGGAAATAATGACTCAGGATCTGACCACAAAAATATTATGATCAGTTGTCCGCCTTTTTCGGTGTCATTTAAGGAGCTGCTCTTGGCTGAAAGCTTCCTAGCGAGGGGTCATGAAATCATCATAATAAAGTTGATAAGCCTGTTTCCCTAACCAAGAACTGCTGTTTTACTGTGCTGGGCTCGTGCTTCTTGGAGTGGCTGGAGATCAGGCATCAAACTTAAGTGTGTGTGTGTGTGTGTTTCTGTCCAACAGCCCAGCGCTCAGCTCAGGAGCTTCCATTGGTGGAGAAGCAGAGTGTGGATAGTTACCCCGCCACCGGCGGCAAAATGATGCTTCTGACTGGCCTCAACTTCCTCCCTGACTCCAAGGTGGTGTTTGTGGAGAAGGCGCAGGGTAGGCTCACCACACCATGTTTACTGCCTCTCAATTTCCCCTCTTAATATCTCTTTCAAATGTCTCTCTCCCTCTCTGCCTCCGTCACATTTCCTCAGTCTCTCCTCCCGTCAAAATAGAGCGGGCCGTGCCAGAGAGCCACATGTGGTGTGCATTAAGCCACTATATTTTTAACCAAAGCGTATTTACATTTGCTGAAGTTTCCATTGCCTGTTCGCTGGTGCTCACCACAAGTTAAGGAATGAATCACAACCAGGGCATGTGCAACGTCTCTTTCTCTCACTTTCCCTCACTGTCTCTCCCTCCCGGACTCCCTCTGCTTTTTGACATTTAACCCTCTCGCTTCCTTCCACCGCTGCAGCTCCCTCCTGCACCCATTCTAGCAGATCCTCACCCTGCCTGCGGGTCACTGAGTCATGGTTTTAGAGGCTATTCCATTTTTTTGTTTTTTTGTTTTTTTGTTTTTTTTGCCCAGACTTTTTCTGCCATGGGTTTCCTCCCTGCGTGGGAGGGCGCGGTGGTAAAAACAGCACTGATCAAGTTTGCAAATGAACGATCATTTCCTTGATTGCACCCGATAAATCAAAGCAAAGGTCAAGCACAGTGGTACCTCTGATGTCTGTTGAAGCACAATGCTGCTGATGATGATGACGATGAGCAACAAGAGAGGAAGGGTGAGGGAGGCAGATAAAGGGATGGTTGGGATGGTCACAGATTTCCCAACTCCTGGTGATGGTGGTTAGGAAGCCTGAGCCTGACATGCCAGGTGGCGTAACACACAGAGCAATCTGGGAGGTCATTCGTGGAAAATAATTCTAAAATATGTGGCAGCAGGGAATATGAAATTGTATTGACTTAGATTTGGATATCGTTATGTCGCAATATGTCATAAGTGTGGTCTTTTCCTGGTTTTGAATGCTGCATTACAGGGAACTGATGTCAGTACTTGTTTTTACTCACTTAGTCATCAGATCCACGTTACTGATGATGATATTTGAGTTTGTCACCCATTCATATTATTTATGAAGGAGAGTTCAAGTATCAAGATATACGTATAACATTTATCGCAATATAGTATTATTCTAAGGAGAAATCATTTCATGGGGTAATCAGATCAACAGTAGACTAGCACTAGCACCAAAAGCAAATCAGACTCTTACTGAAACCATTTGGGAGAAAAAGATGTTTTTTTTTCCATTGAGAAAAGATGACAGTGTCATTCTTGCCACAAGTGCATAGCTTGAAGCCAGGCAAGATGGATTCAAGAGAGCACATGATCACATGATGTTGCGAATCCAGCTGTCTGGCAGGGTAAAAGAAACCCCTTTCCTTTAAACCCTTGTTAAAAACTGATCGTTTCAAATCAGCATTGTGCGTACAGTGAAAAAACAAAGAAACCAGGACTCACTTTTAACTTCTCCCAAGTCCCATTTCAATTCTTAACTTGTCAACTTATTCATACTTTAATGAACCAAAAGTCCCCTTTGGACCACAAGCTGAACCCGTTCGGAAGGCAACACTTGGTTGGTAAACCACTGAATATAGAGTATGAATCAGTAGAAAATGCTTGAATCCCTCATCACTGCTACAGTGAAGCTCTGTCAAACTGCAGTCCCACAATTGGAGGAAAAATACTTTCATAATGAGTCAGTCTCGTCTCAATTTCCTACAAAATTATGAAAATGCTCATTTCATTTGTATGAAAAAATGAAAATTGAACATCTTCCTCTTCTCTGCACTCATGTCCCCCTACCTTGCCTCACCTTATGAGTACTCTTAAGCACCTTAGGGGCTTGGGGATAGACAGAGGTGGGGTGAGGGGAGGGGAGGGGAGGTGGATGAACTTGGTAATATGGGGTCCCCCTCCTCCTGGCTTGACTTAGTCATGGAGGGGGGATCCCCTGGAGAGGAAAGCCCATACATACACAACACCTTCACCTCTCCACCCCCTGCTATTTGAGACTCATGACCCCGTCTTGGTTGTATTTCCCTTTTTTCACCCCCTCTCCGTCTGACCCGGGTTCTCCGTTTCCTCCTTTTCTCTCATTTCACTCCCTCATTCCCCATTCGTCTTACCTCTATCCCCGATACCCGTTAAAGACATTAGCCGCCGTGGAGCTCTGCGCTAGCGGGATCCCCACACTCGTGCCTGCCATCGACATTTCAGCGGTTTGTTTTCCGTCTCTGTGGTGTCGAGAAGAAGAGGGGGAGATCGAAAGAGAGCTTGTCTGTCTACTACTGAGCCTGCTTTTATGTAAACTTTAATGACCCACCACTTCCAGGGTCTCCTAAGTCAAAAAGCCCATTACGGACAGACGTATACGCGCACACAAAGTACACACACACACACACACACACATCTCTTGCTAATGGCAACTATCTATGGGCAAGCATGAGTGTGGAAAAATACTTACGTCCCAAATACACTGCGAAATGTTGTCTTTTGGCATTGAAATCAGAGGACCCTGCTGTTTGATGAAGGTTCTCCGACTTAAGATTTCTCTGATTGTTGATTTAGACGGACCAAACTGGGATGAGGGGAAAAAAGAGCCCAATAAAATTATAATTATATTACAGATTTATTCTATAACTTTGGTTTTATTTTCCCCTGGAAAAGTTCATGACTAAATGCACCCATGAAATACAGAGCATCGGACCGCAATAATTACAACTCGCAGACATGCGCTTACACAGACACGGACACACTGGGACACACACATGTGAAGGCACAGCCGAGCTCTTTGTGCAGCACAACACCAATCACCGCTTTTGCCACAGTGGTGACAGCCATTACTGTCGCTGCCATCAAAGGTCAGGACGGCGGCTCACTTTCCAAAATTGACTCCAATAAACACCTTCCAAAAAATTCCACAAATCCTAAGAAGCAACAGACGGTTTTTTGAGAGTCCCAGTCCAACTTGTGTGAATAATTATACACAGTCACAATCATCCAAGTTGAGTCAGAGGGAGATCACACACAGCACAAAAGGCCTATTAGCACAAATGAGGCAGCCATAAATCATAAAATACATGTATTTATTTAACTGTTTCCAGTTGCCTTCGCTAGCTGCTTTTAGCGTAAACACACCCAGATGCCTGTTTTGGAGTTGCCTGCAGATTACAATTCATTACTGACTTCTTAAATGATGGATGTCATCAACATTTGAGAGACTGTCCCATCAAGAGTTTCCGGTTAAGTGATGAGAAGACACCATGTACACACAAAGACACCATGTACACACACTCATCCTCAGGAAATCACTGACACCGGTGCTCCGTGTCACCACTTTAGTAGACACTACACGGACAAGGGCCGCTGGCATTATCGAAGTTTAAGTAACTTTAATTGGAGATTCATGAAATGTCTATGAGGGAAACATTTGCAAATATATGTATATATTTATTTCATATCTATACATTTATTTTTTTTATTTTTTAAGCTTGTGAATCACAAACAGATTGTGGATGTTCCTATCACATTTTTACTCACTGTTGAGTTTTTCTTCACTGCAAACCTCTATGGAAACAACCCAAACGTGTATTTAGTCTAATCTGGCACAGAAACAATGCCTTAAATTATAAGAAAAAGAAGGAGAAAAAAAAAAAAAGATCAATGCATTTTTTCCTCTGATAAATTTTGATTTATACCAATTTAAGAGAAGAAAATGGCATTGATGCAACATTTTTCCAACTGCCCACAAGTCTGATGGATAATGCAAAACACAATGACAGCTCCACATGCTATATATATATTAAAATATTTACATTTTGACTCACTTGTAACCTTCTTCTGGCTGGTACCTGAACTCAGACTAGTCATTCTAGGTTACTCTGCTGTGATGAGGACCGCAGAAGTTAATGCTTTTTGCAGGATCTGTTTAATGCAAACAAGTCATTTTTGTCAACATCTTTAAATGACAATCCTAGAATTAATAAATGAAAAGGAAAATAATAAACATGGCTAACCCCTAAACCTAGGTTAAATTTTAAGTTAAATGCTTGAAACTTACAGGGAAAACACACAGCAGTGTGTTGTCTGATGGTTACATTTTGCACCCGTGCAAATTATGTATTAAAGGCAGATAAGTTGATTCAGTGTGAGCAGGTAGATGAATGGCAGAACCTGAGGACCGATTGATTCTTTAACCTATTACATGGTTAAATCATAGTTTCCCTCTGTCACTTGACTCTCCCCCCCACTCCTCTCTATGTTGTTTTGATTGTCTGTCTGCTCCCCTTGAGATGTCCCCAGTATCAAATGAGCAGAGCTCATAGCTGCTGCCACTGAGGGAGACATTAATGTGCTTTGAAAAATAATTACTTCTACTTTTCAAATGCCACGTCCATCCCCACCGCTCCGCTCCGTCACCCACAGGATAACTGATGCAAACTCTGTGCATCCACTGCATGTGCCGGTGTGTGTTTGTTGGTGTGTGTGTGTGTGTGTGTTTGCGTGCGTGTGTGTGCGTGCGCACTATTGCCGTTAGCCTGCGGGCCTGTTTGCGTTGTTCAGTAGGAAGTGTTTTCAGTGAGTCATCCGCGAGGGATTCCCTGTAGAGGAGTGAAACGGAACAGACGAGACCCTCAGAGGGTAGGGAGAGAGGAGAGGGAGAGGGGAGGAAGAGGAGAGGAAGAGGGGAGGCAGAAAGAGACAGGACTTCCTTCGAAATCCTGACTGTGACCTCGTGTGCTGAGACATCGGAGCTTAGGAGTGATCACATCCTGCCCCGATGTTGACTTTTATTAAGTTCATGAATGCCAAGCGGTAGTCAGATCAATTTCTAAGGTTCCCAACAAACAGGTTTTTATAGGCTTTAATAGATAAACTTCATTTATTCCTTCAACGGATGAATTAATAAAACTGGTTTCTTAGCTCATTGCAGAGCACACATGGCATGAAAAGCAGCAAGAAAATGATAGACTGGAGTCTAAATCAATGTTTCTGCAGCAATCTAAACATTCTTTTCACCAGTAATTATTGTTGTCATGTATATTTAATAGGTCACATCTTTATTTTTCCTCACAGTGGAGAGTTGTACCGCGGTATGCGCATTCGTGAAACTTTCCATCTTAATTTGCATTGTTGTGCTTGGTTCAGTTTTACTGCTATTTTATTATGTGTATGCATTGAGGTTGTGTCAGTGGTTCGGTTTGCCCAAACCGCTCTTTTGGCTCGGGAGTAGGAGGACATACCTGGCGCACCTATTGCAGTGTGTGTTCTGGCTTGCCCTGCTTTCCATGGATGGAATGAGTGCTAGAGGCAGGGAAAATAGAGAGACAGACAGACAGACAGACAAACAGAGAGAGGGAGAGATAGAGGGGGAGAGAGAGAGAGAGAGAGAGAGAGAGAGAGAGAGAGAGAGAGAGAGGGCTGGGGAAAGCCTACACTCTGACTCAGAGGGGAGGTAAGGGAATTCCCTGGTGAGCTGGATAGTTTTTACATCTGGTCCGATTGGAGCGCTGCCTGGAGCTCGGCAGCACCACACAGCCTGGGCTGCAGCTTCTCCACCTCTGCTTCAGGCTGGTCGAGCTCGCAGCCAAGACTAAGAGCTTTCTGAGCTCCAGTCTAATCTGTAACGTTAGGACAGCACCGTCAACAACAATCACCCTAGAATATTACTCTTGTCATGTGTGGAAACTCCTCAGCTACAGGCTGAAACATTTGGGCCCTCATACCTTTCTGATTTAAGGAACGCAGTCCTCACAGACTCTGATCTGACTTTATTCAAAGACTGTTTATACTTGGGTGAACAGCTCTACCTTAGGCAAGTCTAAACACCAGACAGATCGGTCGATGTGTTGTACTTCTAGCAATATGTCTAGACTGCCCTTTGGCTTTAGGCGAGGATAACCCGCACAAATCTTGGCTCAGAGTTTTGGCACTATGGCAGTATAAGGTCAGCCTCCACCCTTGCCTCAGGCTAGAGATCACAGACGAATAACTTACAGTATCCTGTCTAATTAGGATGGTATACCACACCAACATCAATGATTATGCATAATGATCATAGTTCTTGGAGGAGCCCTCTAACAGAGCTGTAGGGGTTCAGCCTCTTGTGCTCCTTGGCCATCCCCCATAAAATAAAGCACTGCATGTCTAAATGTGTACCTATTGAAGATTAATGGGTAGTGAGTGAAGAGTGAATCATAACATACAGTATTGAATGGGAAGACATCGCTGCCAACTATCATGAGATTGCTAAGCCTGAATGGGCAAGGATGAAAAGTTAAGCCTATGGAGTGCACCAGGAATGAGCCCTATGTCATACGGCCGCTGTGCTGTTCGTTTATAGCCTTACTTAGCTTTACTTCTATCCATTCTATCCTTTTACACTTCAAAAATCACCAGCGTGGCGTTCAGTTGTGAAGATCTTGCTGAACAAAACGTACATGCGCCATTAACCTGTGTTCGCCACAGAGCATCGTTTCTGCAATAATCCCAATGAAAAATCCCACAGGCTTTTTGTCATGGGAACAGTGATGCTAAGGCGATTCTAACTTTCGGGTTAGCCTACAACAATATGTCATCCAAGCACCAATCTATACGGTCCTGTTTTAGGGTGAAGCTTATGTGAAATGCAGCCGCAAGTCTGCATCTCACCCTCCATTAAAGTGAAGACTCACCAGCAACAGCATGCCTCTGCTTTGGGGTGAGTCTGTTCCTCAGAGGAATCGGCTGGATCATATCAGCATCATAACAAAAAGATGTCTAGATTGTCCTCAGGTCTCCACCCTTTCTTCAGACTTGCGTGAACCTGTCGTAGCCAGATAAGTGCTTTAAATCAGAGAGAAGCATAGGTTGCCACTACCCTTTCTAGGGCCAGTAGGAATCGCCCTTCCATGGAATAGTGGTAGCGATACATCTTGATGAAACGCTGCTCAGTGTGTCTTTTTTTTTTCTAAAAGCTGTTTGAGAATTCCTTTGAAAATACCTAAACAGCATCTACCTGCACTCCTTTTGGAGATCAGCCTTAATGTCTGCCATGTGAACACAAATATAATACCAATGTAGAAGTGCGGCTGATCTTCCAGCCATGCCTCACAGCCTTTATATCAGTTCCAGACTCAGTGCCACGCAGCTGGAGTCTTTATAAAAGGATAAAACCTGACTCTACTGGCCGCCATCCTCCTCAGCCAGCACCCACAGGTCAAGTCGGCTCACGCTTCCCCTGTTATACACCAAGAATAACTCACTTCCTGACTATAAAACCATCTCAAATCCACTGTCAAGTCATAATTTATACAGAAGCCTCTCAATCTGAAGCAGACCCACCTTTCTCCGATTTCACCAGTCCTTCAGTTTGGCAGAGGTCAGGTGCTTGAGAAAGAAAAGCAGCTGCACCTCTGCGATCAGTCATGGGGGAAACCCTTTGGCCTTCTTGCTTTGCTTCTCATTGGACAACAAGTGAATTGCTGCGAAAGTGTGTGTTAAATTACTGAAGCGTTTCCAGTCCAGGTAGCAGCAGAGTTCCACTAAAATGGAAAAAACAAGCTTGACATATGTAAACAGGAAAGCGAGAAAAATACTCCTTAATATCATCTCTGGAAAATAGGCATAGCTGCATAATTCGTCTGGGTTGTTTCACAAGACAACCTCCGCAATTAAGCATGTGAATCATATTTTCCGCTCCCAAAAATACTAGAGTGAAGGCTCTTCGGTCAGTGGAAGTTGTTGTGCTCTACACAACACTTTTTTTTTCGAGGGAAGAACCCTGCCTGGAAAGCCAAAACCTGTAAGGTCGTTGTGAGGACAAGCATCAGTACTCAGCTGTGGGTGGCATTGTCAAAAAAAGTAGACCGATTGGGCTGTTGTAGATGTAAACCCAATGAATTTGGCTTGAAAATATAGTTGAAAAGTTGCCTTTCAAATATCGCCAACTATCGTTTGCACCAAGTGGATGACAGAGTCTGCATCTTTATGATTAATTAAACTGCAGTCAATCAAAATAAGACAAATGAGAGGCGTTTGTGTAAGACTGGCTGAAACAGCAACACTGTAACTATGTTCACAACAATATGTGTTGTCAAGAATTGAAGGAGGGATGACTCGGAGAAGCCTCCGCCCGTCGTGTGGTCTAATTGCCTGATGAATGAGTGCGTTGTCCCGGTTGCCTGTGTTGCTCTTAGTCTTTGTGCATCCCGTTTGCACAAGTGAGTCACGAAGAGCAACAGACAGATGGTTCACCTTTCGAGCGGAACGCCTGCACGTGTCCGCTCGTTTCTCCGCTCAAATGCGACTGGATTGCACCGAGGCTTCCCCTGACACAGCTCCTGCACCACCTATTGTTTTACGCTTCCCCCACTTATCATGCAAGCTGAAGGCCAGAACAAAGGTGGAGGATACTGCGGTTGCGTGTGTGCATGTGTCTGCATCTGTATGTGTGTGTGTGTGTGTGTGTGTGGTTGTGCATTGCGCGTGGGTGGAGGCCGCGTGAAGAAGAAGAAGAAGAAGGAGGAGGTGTTGTCGGGAACAGAAGCATTTTGCAGATGTTGCGGGGAAGGAGGAGTGAATGGAAAGTTCTGTGGTTATCAGTCGCGCGGCGCTCTCTGACTCGAGGAGGTATGCCACATGCGGCCTCATCCCGACTCAGTCTCACTTTTAGTCTGACGGGGCGATCACCGAGAAGTTCGGGGGAAGTGAGTGACGGAGAGGTGAGATGAAAAGATCAAGGGGAAGGTAGAGGGAGGAAAGGAGAGGAAGAAAAGATTGAAAAACATGTTTACTCGTGGAGGCTGGGGTTGACGTCGTAGTCTAAGGTTTCCCTCTTGGAGAGTCTCCCAGAGCGGAGGCGGGTGAGATTCCCTCTTGGTTCCCCTAGACGTAACATGAGGAACGCTCATCTCTGTTTGTCTCTGTCTCTCTCCCTTTCTCTGACCTTCCCGCTGTCTGCGCTCACTCTAATTGCCCTTCCATACTCTGAGCCACCTCACAGCATTACGTGGGCCTCATTCTTCCGAGCGTCTCAGTCGGCACGGTATCGCTGCCGTGCCCCGTGGCGGTCCTGAGCGCATCGCCCTGCTTCTATTCCCCCGGCCGTCCACATCATCTCCGTTACGGCGAGGCGCACTTCTCCATATGCAACTCTTATTTCCCCCAGTTCAAATACAAAACCCCTTATCTGATCTGTTCGCCGTCTGTTTTTCTCCTTCCCTCACTTTTAATATGGCCATTTTGGAAAGAGATATCTACTGATGTTCACTCTCTGAATAATAAAGCTGACCACCCGCCCCCACTGCCACAGCTCACCAATAATAAGCCAACCGTGACTGGGATCCTTTATTCTTTTGCTCGCTGCATGATGTGAAAAACATGATGCGTTGGAAAAAAAACACAAGGGTTTTACATCTTCCAGAGCTGCTAGACTTGTGCTATCAGTTATTTGGAAACTGAGTCTGATTATCTTATCTGATGGCTTCCTGTCCCAGGAGCAAAGTGTAGCTCTTCAGCACCAACTGTGCTGGTATCCATAAAGGCACAGCTGCTGCCCGCCCCTGCTAACATGCAGTGGCAGTGCCACAGTGCCCGTGCTATTGCTTCACATAGTGTGCCACTGACACAAAGGCTGTTCTGTGTCACTTCTATTTCTGACAGCCCTAATGAGTCATCTGTTGAGGGGGAAAAAAAAAAAAACACAGAAAAAAAATGGCACTGTGGTTGGTGCTGATTGCCCTAGCAGAGCCCAGAGCGTCTGTTCGCTTAGGTGTGGCATGAAATCACAGTGAAAACCTAAAGAATGTGAGCTGAGCTTCTGCAGGCTCGCAGCAGCAGCTGCAGGAGCTCTCAGGCCTTTTATTGCAAGGCAGAGAGGGAAACCTCCTCACCACAACAAGATGGAGATGTGATGAAAGGAGAGAACTAACAAAAGCTGAAGGGGTTTTTTTTTTGGTTTGTTTTATTTTGAAGTTTCACAGAGCACTTTTTCAGAATAAAAGTAAGGCAGATTATAGACATCTGAGCTGAAAGGGATAATGACACATTTAAGATTAAACAGACTTGTATCCATCACTGACCTAACCTAACATAACCTAATTGTTATTGAGTCATTGCATTAAATGTCATAAGATAGTGAAAAACACCAAAACCTGAATTACAATTTTGCCGTTTTTTTTCTTAGCTTTAATTTTCCAAATCTGAAAGTTTAAAGATGCTTGGCATTTTTGCTTGATAAATCCTTATTACATGAATTATCATTGACTCATTGAGACATTATATCAGCTGGGACTGTACCGTTTTTTTTTTTTTTTTGTTTGTTTTGTTTGTTTTTTTTCCAACATTTGAAGCTCCTATTGAAATTTGAAATAGTGCTAGACCGCCCTGTAAAGATGAGCGAGAAACAAAGCTGATTGTTGGGTCTTATTCCCACTTTTCAGGACTTTTTAGTTGACTTTGTATATATTGACATATTTATATACAGTGCTTTTAACATTTTTGATCATTTAGATAGATAGATAACCCATGTTAGCGATGTTAGCCAGCCCCATGCTAATGATAGGCGGCTATGGCTCTTTTTTTCACACTCGTATATGTAGAGCTTTTTAGGTAGCCAGCTGGACTCACCTACAGGCTAACCTGATTATCTAATTGATCGAAAATGCTAAAAACACTGTATGGTAGACTATTGACAATATCCCTATGCAACGCAAACTATGAAAAGTTTTATTATTATTTATTTATATTTCAACTTACTCGTGGATGAAAAAGCAGTGAGAAAACTTTAGATGTACTGTATACTGTAGAGTTGGCACTGGAAGCACAAGGACGTGCAGTTTTGCATGTCACACTACATTGTGCAAGTGGAGAAAACTGGTGCCTTTTGTTGGTGGCTCGGTACGAGCCAGCGTCATTGTATTTGACAACCTGACAATCTTTCTCATGAATCACTGAATAGACATGCAAAAAAACAAAACAAAATACAGCTTCAAAGCATGCAGACTGTTTGGTACAGCCATAGTTTCAGCACAGCACTAAACAAGATGCTAAAACTCCTGCCCCATGAATCAGACATCTCTGCCTCTTTACCGGTACAAGTATCTGCAAATTATAGCCACCCTCCATTAAAGGTCCATCTTGTTTGTATATAAGGATGCATCTCATAATGAGCCACACTAAACGTTGTACTTTATTCTTTTGTCAATAGATGGGCATCATCTGTGGGAGACAGAAGCCAAAGTTGACAAGAACTCCGTCAAAAATGTAAGTGCGCCCTTCGCCGACATGACTCACTGGAAATTCTCCCGCTGTCTTCAGTCCCACCCTCCCTTGACACTTTCTCCCTCCCTCTCTCTGTCTCCTCCTCATCTGTCCCTTGTAATGATGTAACCTTTGCTAAGGCGTTGCGAGTTGCAACATAGACAATGATGATTAGCCCATGCAATCCTGAATGGAATTTTTCACAAAATCTCTGTACCCTTGCGGAGTAAACAGGGGCTGTCATATTGTTTTTGCATCTCGAAAAACACACACACACACGGGTAACGGCACGGAAGCGTAAACAAACACACACACGCATGCACGCACGCACGCACACACGCCACAGGCCTCCCAGCATAGCCAGACGTTTAGTTCACAAAGTGTTGCGGTGTGGTGAATTGGACTTCAACACCTCGCCTGTACCGGGATCACGCAGCCAAGAGCGGATTACACCCCTGCCCTTACCTGCTGCGTTTCACGAGGGCCGTAATGAGAAAATAAACCGGCGCGCGCTTTTCCCCGATGCTCAGTCACACGTTCAGATTGTGTTAATATAAAACGTGTGAGGAAGCCATCAGGAGAAAGGAAACGAAGCAAAATGTTGTTCCTGCGTGTCACAGAGGGCCTCGTTGTGCTCTGGAGTTAATTAAGATTTCACTGAGGTTCGTTAGATCTGCTTTTTCAGCGGCGGAGAGTCGAGTAGAGGATCTGCGAAAAACCCGTTTGCTTGTGCGTGATGATGGTATGTTCTGATTGCTGATGCCTTTCATCAGCGCCTCCTCATCCTCCCTCCCACTCCCCCCCCCCCCCCTTTTTTTTGTGTAAACTAACCGAGGCAATTTGCGCTTGCACAGGGCCTGAAATAAACCCTCTAAATGCTGCAACTTGAGGGTGTTTCTGTCCTTGTTATTGCCGTTATTTCGCTCAGGTAAATGACTCGGTTGCATCAGGAGGGTAAATATGGACTCTGATGTCTAATTGGCCTGTAGGGCTGGCTGATGTGCTGTGGCTGGAGTCCCAGATGCTGGAAAATTAGCGGGCGTGCAAGGCTCGGCCGGGGGCGGCGGCGTGGGGAGGCGAGGTCGATGAAAGACAAATGCAGCAGTGTGTTTATTTGTAGAGCTAACAAACAAGTAGAGAGAGACAGCAAGAGAGCGCTGGCCTTCTTATGTCAGCTGCCTCCAGACTACCTTAAATTGCTCCAGCCTGACTGACTGGCTGTGTTTTTATTGCCATCCAGAGCGTGCTAACTTTCATTGGTTGAGACGGAGAGGGAAAGCCATGTGCGCACACACACATACACACTTTACACACTCAATCAGCCACCTGCAGGTTTTCTTTTTTCGTCATCTGGAGGGCAGACTGGGTCTGTGGACGCAGGCCCCTCACCCCCAGTCAGAACCCCCCCCCCCCGCCAACGCAAAGCTCCCTCCATCCACTGAGATGACCAGAAAAACCTGCTTCCTGTCAAAAAAAGGTCCTCACTCTGGCCCCCAGCGAGAGTGACAGCCATCCCAGGAAACAGACACAAACGCTCAGACAAATTCTCCCCGTGTTCCCTTGTCAGAAAGAACGCAGTCGAAAGGTTCACATCCGTCCAGACTTGCCGAGCGCTGGCCTGAGGGGGGAAGGGGACAGGCTAGCCTCTCCACAGGGAGGCATGGCTGTGCAAACATAATAAGCAGCCTACCTCTCTCCGCTCTCTCCGTACGGGGACAAGGCTAAAGCCCTGGGGTTTCCTCAGAGACAAACACGGGCACTGGACCAACCTCCTGGGTTCTTACTGCTGCATCTACACAGTCCAGACGAGCTCATTTAGACCAGCTTCCATTCCAGCCTCTTGGAGACTGAACCCTAAGGCCAGCTGCAAAATAAACATAGCTGTTGATTAATTTGCTACGGGAAATCACACTGTGCACTCATGCTTGCAGAGTGACATGAAATCAGACCAGTTTTTTAAAGGTACAGTTCACCTGAAAAACTAAAAATACATATTGTTGTATGTATCTCTTCCCTGTATTGCCCTGTGTCCATCTAGAATGCTTTGAGGTCAGTTTTGGAGATGTCCGTCATAGCAATGTCATTTAAAAAGGAACTAGATTGCATTCTGATTGTGGTGCTCAAGGCGCCAACAAGACACATTGGAAAAGCTAGCTTTATCAGCTTTGTTAGCTCACCTCTTGCCCATGAGTAGATGCAGGCTTACTTAAGTGCTGTCGCATGACCGGCATGCATAAAGCCATGCTCTCATATCTCATTAATAACACATTCACTTGATGTCGCGCTGGAGACATATTATAGCTGCTTGGCCACAGACTAAAGAAAATAACAGCTTAACTTTACCCAAAACTAGATATTGTATAGATATCAAGGACGCTAGCAAAGCAGCACAGTACACAGGATAAGCACAGCAGAAACATCAGAAATGTCAGACCGCCACTCTTTAAACAATGCAGTTAAGGCTAAAAGATGAAAATGGAAATAAACAACTGCGCTGATTTCACATCTCTGAATAACAACCGCCAGTCTACCCGGAAGTGACTTTTGTTGTTAGCGAGCCAGTAGCAGTCTGTATTTTGGCAGAAAGTTCCTACATGAAATTGCTCACAAAAAGGTTTGTGGTTGATCTTGAGTAATTGTGTAAAGAATTTTTCAAATGTATGTCTTTGGCGCTCTGAGCACCGCAAGTTGAGCGCCAACTAGTTCCATTACATTTGGGAGAAGGCAGACATCTCCAAAAGTCTTCAGTGCAAACCAGAACAATCTAAATGGATCATTAGAACTACAGAAAGGAGAAAAGATGTATACGGTTTTGGGGTGGTTTTATCACAAGGTATCTTATTGTATCTCCCTTGTATTTTAGAGTTCTCTTGTTGTGGAGATACCGCCCTACAGGAACCAGAGAATATCCAGCCCGGTGCCGGTCAACTTCTACGTCTGCAACGGCAAGAGGAAGAGGAGCCAGTGCCAGCGCTTCACCTACCTGCCGCCCAATGGTAATCATCATAAACATTTCCCACCTCTTTATTGCCACTGACACTGAAAGACTTTTCGCAAGTGCACACTCACTGCAGTCACCACGCAGTGCTATTTGCCCAGGTCTTAACCTCCGTCAGCTGTAGTTTACCTCAGCCGTCAACATGCCATGTGAAATTTGCAGCCGGCTATCGGTTGGTGTTTTTGTCGTTGCACGCCTGGCACCGCTTCCTTGTGAGTGAGAGCAGAAGATGTGAGGTGTGTTTATTCTGCAGCGAGAGTGCGTTCCCCAGCGGTGAGGTGTACCTGCTGAGTGACAGAGCCTCCGAGCGCTGTTGATGCAGAGAAGTCAATCCCCCGGCGACCTGACTTTCACACCCCACCTCACACGATGCCCTCCCGGTTCACCCGCACGCCCGCGAGCGCACGAATACACATCCACACACACCTACCGGGCGGCGCTCTGCCCTGTCATTCATGTAGCAACCTGAAAAACCCAGGAATACCTCTCCCTGTGTTTATCATGTGTCCCTGGCCCCAGTGTTTATAGATGGCTTTCATGTTGGAATCTGAAGAATGTATTGCTGGAGAGTTTGAAGAAGAGTTCAGCCTCAGAATTACACTGTGAGCTATTGACTTTTCACAGTGGACACAGGTGTAATATCAGCTTCGGTATCACTTTCACGCATCCGGCTGGAATACTGTTATTGTATCCCTGTGTATCCAGAGAGAGTTGACGGAGCATGTTTGCTCTCCGTCTGCACAACAACGCTTCCCGTTTATACTGTAGCGCCAAAGTCCTTCGCTGTTGGCTGTTGGCTGCAGCTTCAGTGAAGTAGTATCTTTTGTAAACAGCCTTTCTGGCATCCGAACAATACTTGCTGAAGGTGGGCCCAGCGATGCTCCAACTCCCACAGATTTCCCCTCACATGTCGTCTCAGCTGGTTTTGGGATCCCTCCATTTGCAAGACCCACCCCCTCCCCGCGATAACCTGTGATATCCATTAGATCAAAACACTGGTATCTTGTTTTCATTGATCAGCTTCTAATGGATTTGGGATAGCATGCTTCGCTAATAAGATGTGACATTTAGATTATCAGCAGATGTATTTATGGCCACAGGAGATAAGTGATTGTGTTTTTGGATGAGGCTCTGAGAGACAGCGGAGCAGGACCCTATTTGGAGATGCCTGATTAAATGATGACGAGTGCATTATGGATAACTGGACCATTGTGGGGGTTCAGCAGACTATGGCCATATATAGCATATCCATTTCATATAGTGTGCTTGCACAGAGAAAGAGAGAGATAGCCATGCAGAGGCTTCTCGGCCTCCACTCTGCATGTCTAAGTCATTTCCCTGAGCATAAACACGGCTCTAATTAAAAGATGACTCGTTGTGTTCTCTCGTTCGCTGCCAAGTAAACCACAAGTACAGTGTGGACCACACAAGCGGGGCCAATGTCTCCTCAAAGAGGCGTAATTAACTTGCAAGTGTTACAGTCAAAGAGGCCATGAATCACAAGCTATCGAGGTCTATTTTGAGATTTACCATGCGTTTGAAGAAACACTTTGAACACACAGCATATTTCTAAAAATGTTCATTGTTTAAAGTTGCAATGTATAAGATAGGGCCATCATTTTCTTTTTAAAACTTTCATAAACAGACTGTGTGTCAATGTTGTTCATGTATTGTGGTGCAGAGATGTCTACTGAAGTAAGCGTGCTAACCAGCTAGCCCTCGCCCATCCCGTACTGCTGCACTGTAGCTTTTTTAGTCAAACAAATAAACAAAATAAACTCATAACAGGTCAAGAAAGGAAATATTATCACTCCTATTTCCTTATTAAGCAGAAAATACAACTGTATACATTCTGAATTCTGCTGAGGGCAGTGCTATTGCACACAGCGTTGTCAGCTAATAAAGCCATTAGCTGCACAGCTAACTCAGCCCCCTAGCTAATGGCAGCTAGAAGCTGCAGCCAAGCCTGCGCCATTAGCTGCGCGGCTACCTCAGTTAACCAAGAAAATGGCCGCTAGAAGCTACAAAGAAAAAGGTTACTCCAGTGCAGGGCTGCCGAAAGTGGGGCCTGTGGGCCAAATTCAGCCCGCCATAAGTTTTGCTTGGTTCACCAGATGTTTCTAGTGAAAAATGGTAAACAACATTACAAATCAACTTATCCATTGAATTTTTCCCAAGGTATAAAAGCTCTTTAAATATTTAGGATCACTAATTATTAATTATTTTCCATAATGCACACATTTACATTTAAAGCATTTAGCAGATGCTTTTTTTCTAAAGTGACTTACAGTAATTCATACATACATTCATACACTGATGGTGGTGGCTGCCATGCAAGGTGCCGACCAGCACATCAGGAACAGTTTGAGGTTCAGTATCTTGCCCAAGGACAGTTCAACATGCAGACCAGGAATCGATGCAGCAACCTTCCAGTAACAAGATTCTGGCTCCACCCCTGAGCCACAGCCCTCAAAGCACCAGGATGTCAGTAAATTAAGACAACTTTGGATTCTAAAATGTTTTTTTGCATCATAACCTGATTGTTGCCCTGGTGACATGCTGCCTCTATGTGTTTGGAGCGACCTTCGACAAGTTGACTACCTTTAAACACTGTACCTTTAAATCAAGTGGGTAGTATTATCCACAAAACTGCTGGATAACAGCTGCTGCAGAACTGTAATCTCATTTCATTGAGGAAACCTCTGGGCCATAGAGTCATAAGCAGAGTTGAAACTCTGTATACCATTGACATTTGTTATACATTGTCAGTGAGGCCGTATTATAGTCTAAGTTTTCATTACAGAGCTTGGATACCATAGCTGTAATTAGAAATGGAGGAAAACATGTTAATGCAAAGTCTGGCCTCAATGTATGTTTTTGATTTCTCAAGCTGCTCACAGTTCTGGCAGGCATAGTGACTCATTAGGGCTCACTGACTGAAAAGCATTCATAAAGAATACTGTATAGAGGCTATAATCAGTGTAAACAGACCCTCTGAGACTATGATGACTGTATTATATTCATAGTTTCAATACAGCAACAAAGAATGAGGAAATCCTCATCAGGCTGTTTGCTTTTGAGGGTTTCAGTGTGTGTGTGTGTGTGTGCATGCGTGTGTGTCAACGCTGAGAGAAACAACCAACACTGTGGCCAGGTACTGGGGTGGGCCGGGGATGAGGACACACACATACACACACATACTCACATAAACACACACTGTTGTCAACACTTTTTTTGCTCGCCTGTATGAAAAGACTCTTCCGGCCTGCTGTCCCACTTCAAGCACAGTTGTGGTCGCTGACGTTGTTTAGAGAGAACATTTCTTTCACACTCTGGTGTCTGCTCATCTATAAAAAGGCAAACCCGACCCTGAAAATAGCCCCACTTGTTAGAAACAGCGGAAGGATGAAGCAAACACTCTCTGGGACACAGATGCTAGTGAAAACCACCTATATTTTCCATTCAGGTCACGTGACTGCCTTGTTATTCTTTGACACTGATGCAAATGCCGCCGGCACCTACTGTGGCTGAACAGCGGCGGCTGCGTTTGAAGAACCAAACAGAAGTTTCACTATACTGCATGTTTCCCTCAGCTTGGACCAGACACATCATTTCAAAAGAGAGCGCAGTGTTTCAGACTCATAAACAGATTTGTGTCTTTGCTCTCACTGTGAAATTAGAAGATATTATCAGATGCAGTCTGATGCAGAGGAACCAAAGCTGCTCTCGCTCCTACCAGCTGACAGATGGAGACAGGCCTCAGTGATAAGGGGAGAGGCCTGATGAAACATCGCCATAATAATGCATTGTGAACATTTAAAACAGGATTTGAGTTTTTCAGAAACACCTCCCCTTCTGTTTTGTCATTAGCACTGTGGAGTATGTGAGAGAGCACAGAAGTCAGGTGTCTTTGCAGCAGAGCGATGCATGTCTGCCTTCAATTCAAAAAAGGACTTGAGCCTTTTACTTGCAACCATCTTGAACCTTGAACTACATTTTTTATACACCTTTAATTGATATTTATGTTGAGTTTGGCACTTGTACCTTTCATTACCTTTCACTTTCTATACATTTTATTACTGTTTTGGATTTAACTGCTATTACACTCTGTTTTTATATCTTCATGCATGTTTACTGTTTGACTAGTGATAAAACATTATATATTTTTTTTAATGCTAGTAAAACTTGAAAAACTTTGTATCAAAACTTACTTCAACCAGTGATTAAATGTAACAGATGCAATTTAGTTTGCTTCCTTTAATTTAATTCCTTTCCAGTCCATTTATTTCACGACTTTACTTAGCAGATTTGCATTATTCTGTGTTGATAGGCTTATTACTTGTGACATGTAACCAATCAGATAGTGCTATGGGCGGGACGTTGAGTGAGACCATAGTCAGAGAGAGGGTGTTACATCAGACACTGCACTGTAAAATCTGACAAAGTGATCTTACTTAAAAAAAAAGAATAATAATAATAAAAAAATAAAGGAAACTGATTACCAAAAAGTCTTACCATCCGACATGAAATAAAATGTAAGACTAATAGTTATATTTACTTACCTTTCAAGAAAATCGATTGCCTAGATTTTTAGAGGTTACATCAAATTGTCACAACATATAAAGGCTGGTTTGAAATAATTTATTCAAGTTAGACACATAAACTGTACACAACAGTTAAGCCTATTATGTAAAACGTCTGCTGCTCCTGAGTTACTTTGAGGTAAAGCTGCCGTCAGCCACTGGATCATGATGACATGTGATGTTGTACCATCAGCACCATTTGTGGTTTGCCTGTCAAGCCTAAATGCTTGTCTGTGATGATCAGATGTGCAGAACAAATGTCCTGGAATGAGTCTCCCTTTTCCAAGCTCGCCTCCAATCATTCTTGCGTGAGCAGGGGGACGTGACGTGTTGCTCTTCAAATCAGAAACAGTTTTTCACCGACCACATTAAACAACAAACGCCAAAGAAGTGCTGGCACCGGTCAAAGCCGGAGCGAAGAACTTCTCGGAACCCCTTTATTTTTACAGGCCGTTTGGAGATTCCTCTGTAATATCAAGTTCTATTCTTAACGCACACGGGTGCCCACTCCCCCCGCTGCATTGGTTTGTGGTCGAAGTTGGAGAGAGGAAAGTCAGAAACATGTTCTGTGACACATATAGGAAAAGTTGACGAAGCGCACATTGTTCTTTTTTTTTTTTTTGTAAATATTTGCACAGTCATGTTTTCTTTTCCAAAAATTGGACAAAGACTGGACTGTTCCTGTCATGTCTACAGCTCTGAGCTTCGTCAGACCTCACCAACAGTACACTGAGGCCCACAGTACACTGGGTGACCAGATTGCCTACACAGTGGGACACAGTGCACCAGGTACCTTTGAGTTAATGAACTACCACCTGCTCCATGCTTAAATGTCACGGCAGATTCGTGCCATTAGAACGAGATGAGTTCAGCATTTCTGCCGCAAGACTGTGACTGATTGTTTTCGCAGTGGCCTGATAACGTCATGCCGTAAACGAGAAGGAGAACCCTTTGTGTCCCAAAATTCCTCTTGCCTGATGGCTATAACTAGAGAGGATCTTTCTTTGCGAGATAATTAGCAAATCTACGTAAGCCTCGTTTGCTTGCCCTTCCTAATCAAACAGACGACACACGTCTATGTCCCAACTCCCATTCCCTCTCAGAGGAAACAAGTGCTCAATAAAACACCCAGATCAGGCCTGATCAGTGTAATACGAGCAGACAGAAGGGGAAACTGCCAGAGATGGAGAGAAAACCATGTGCAGAACATCAACTGTCTGTGTGCCATAACCCACAGGTTGGGAGGAAATAAAAGCCAGCTGAAGTCGGGACTCGCCTGGTGAATCTGTTTTCTCAGCTCACATACAAAGTGGAATGGAGACTCACAGATGGATCAAGCTGAAGGGAGACCACTGTTGTGAATCTCAGAAAGCGTGAAAACTTTAAGACCATTAGTCGGACGTGATTTGATTTCCTGTTTCGCCAGTCTTGCTCATAGTCAGAATGCATACAGGACAATAATGTTGACATATTACCTCAGTCAGGATGAAAACATTTAGCTGCACTCCACCAACCTCCTCTTTTCCAAGAGGATTACATTGTGTGGTTGCAAAGGACAACAGCATCCCATTCCTCCTGAGTTACTGTGAATGATTACCCTGAATTTAGTCCTCATGTTGGTCACCGACAGGAAATCTTGTGACTTTTTAACATTCATTTGTGTAATCATAGAAATGGCATTAAGAGGAAGGTACAATCGAAAACATTAGGTCATTTTTCCTTCAGGACCGGTGAAAGGACAGGACTGTGCTTTGTTCAGGTTCAGACTTAACTTCAAGCACAACCTCAAATCATGACATCCTTATCCACAAATTATCTCGTTTTCTAAAATGGTCACATTTTAGGCTTGATAATAATTTGATGTTCTGACTTTGTGTAGAGCAAAATTACATAGAATTTGCTATTTTGTGCGTTTCAATGACCTCCACAGTTTTTGAGTGGAACACCACTGTAGTAAATACAAATCTGAGACAATTTGAAAACTTTTACTATGAAGTAAACATATCTGTTACACCGCGATCCTGCCCTCTTACTGAAGTTACACAGAATCAAGTGATGCGGGTGGCGGAGTGACAACGTTCATCCTGTAACAAGAACATTAACATTCATTAACTCAAAGGTTACAGAACTGATTTTGATGCTGTTGTTTTCAAGGTCAAAAAGCTGCACAGCTTCACTTAAACAGGACTTTGAATAGATTTCAAGCCAAAAGGTCAGAATGTTTCAGCCCAGAGACGACAAGGCAACTCTTGATTCGAAGCTCAAATGTCAAGTGGATCAAATTCGGTTATGACATCCGCATGACAACTCTGACATCACGCTCTTAGATCCATGGCACCGCGCCATCCGCTCGCACTACGGAGAAGGCATGGAAGAGAATCACTGAGTGTAGTGGCTGTGGATGTGGGACTTACTTGCTACTCCCCAGGCTGTGCAGAGGAGGCCCGTGCATCATGGGACTCACCTTACGATGCTCCCCCTGACACCAGGCTCGCTCCCTGGGCTCTGGAAGCAGACGGGGCTGACGTAAATGCGCTCCCTGCTCTGCGTTATCACCCCATCACGGATCAGCACCCCAGAGGCTACAAGCGCGATTAATGTCTTTTCAAATCCGACTCCCACAACTATAATAACAGCCTGTTTTTCATTTGACACACCATGGCTTTGCAGTTTTAATTTGCTTTTACTATCTCTCAAAACGTCTATTTAGCACCGAACACACAGTTTAGACAGACATCTCATTCATATTGACATCTGTGCGCCTCTGGGTAAATGTCACTCGGAGTAAGTTTAGCCAGAAACTCTTAATGGTTGGAATCAACTGCTCACCACACCCATTAACACATTTTAACAATGTGTAGAAATAGAAACAGTGTGTCCATTGTGACTCAGCAGCCTTTGCTATGCATCTGGGTGTCTTAACACTGCCCTATTAGTTTTCTTCTGGCAAAGTCTGGGCATATGTACTTACATAATGACTCACCAGTGAGCTTTTTGAAACGTGGATCCATCTCTCAGCCCAGGCCAGGTAGCGATGTTTTGAAATTTTTCAATTAATAGAAAGTTGTTTCCCGTAACAACGCTTGACAGCAAACTGGAGGCATGTGATACCTGTCGGTCAGAGCTAATCAGGAAACACTGCAGACGATCGGCCGCGGGTTAGAAATTAGAAAAGAGAGAGGAGAGGAGGCAGCGGGATGATCAAGTGGGGTCACTGCACTCTCCTGCATTAGCCGAGGCCTGAAGCTCCTGAAACCACAGGCCCAGCTCCGCAGGCTCTTAAGGAGCTCAGGCGGCCTAATCAAAATCAAATCATCCCCCTTTTTTTCACTCTCCCCCCTCTATCTTTCGGTCCTGAGAGAAACAATTACTGGTGCAGTGTGGAGGAAACCTGAGGGTCCCGGGCTCCTTGAGCAGCGGCAGCAACAGCAGAAGCCCAGTGCTTTAAAGTAGTCTTTTATTGGATATCAGAGCTGGAGGAGAGTCCAAAGAAAATAGGTCTTATTCATGATTAGAGCCAGCTGTGGCTTTCCACACTGATGACTCATCCATTTTTCTTTCCCCCCTATTCTTGTGCTTTTTTTCATGGTGTGGTAAAGAGGGGTGGCGGTTGGGAGGCGTGAGGGTTTCTCTGTTAGAGAGCTCAGCCAAGTTGACAGCGAGCCCATATCCACTGGTGGTTGTTTGTTTGGATTACGGAGGGTATCGCGGCCGCAATTGTGCCTGCCCACTGCTTTGCTCAGTCTCACTCGTGCACTCATTGCGCCACGTGGATGCCCTGCACGTTTTTTAATATCTCCACCTTTTTTTCTTTCCACTTTTTTTCCCCCCAGTGCCGATAATAAAGACAGAACCCAGTGATGAATATGATTCTCTGGGGACTGCGAGACTGCCCATGCATTCAAAGCCCTATTACAGCCGGCTGACTCCCATCATGCCTGTAGCCGATCCTGATGCCTGCCTGGTTGGTGGCTACCCTCCCTGCCCGCCTCGCCACGCCGCCATGCCGTCAGCGTCCCCCAGCTCCAGCCCCACCCTGCATGACCTGTCCCCCGTCGCATACAGCAAGTGCCTCCCCAACAGCCCCACTCATGCAGCACCACCAGGCCCCGCGGTGCCCCACATCCAGGACCTCACCCATCCATCATCGCCAGATCACAGCTCTTCCCTTGGGATGCTGCATTCCCAGGGGAGCCCCATCCACCTCAACAGTCCAGGCCCCCATGGGTACCACCCTATCTATGCCAACAGCAGCCCCTCATCCTCCCCGGTATCCCACCCGTCCACTCCCGGTGGTACTGCGGAGAGCCCGTTGATTCAGGCCTACAGCCCCAGTCAGGCTCAGGCAGCAGCCAGCTCACCCAGCATGTTGCCTGAGGACAGCAGCCCCCCGTCGATGGCCGTCACCGTCAAACAGGAGCCCCAGGAACTGGACCAGATGTACCTAGATGATGGTGAGTTACGAGAAACAAGGTGCACATACACTCTCTGCAAGTTTCCACTTGATAGCCATCGGAATAGCGAGGGGCACTGTGTTTTTCTTGATGAAAGCATCTCTTTATGAGCTCTCTGTCCATGCCAAAACTGTTTACGCAGCACGTTACATTTATTTAACACCTTTTGCTTATCTGCAAGCCCCCACACTCCGCCGCACCCTGCCGCACCTCTCAGTGTTTCCTGATGAAACTGTGGCAGCAGATTTACGTCAGATTTGCTTAATTTTAGACCTGGCACATTTATTTGCTTTTGGTGTAACGTGCAGTCCGGCTAATGTTGTCCGAGTGGCTGCTTCACTATAAAACAGTAAATTGCCTTGATGGGATTTTGAAACAATCTGTCAAAACATCAGAGCGCCGAGGTCAGCCGGGGTGCAGCAGAACAAAAACAGTGGCACACGCGTGGCCAACTAAACTGTTGATACAACGACTAATGAAGGAAGCAAAACAATGGGTAGGGGTTTCCTGAACCAAGCCATCCCCCCCCCCTTCTTTCTGGGAGCAATGCCGGGAGGCGAGGCTTTGTTTTCCCGTCTTCTCCCCCAGGAGTCGACACCATGCGGCTGTCGTCATCAGGGGAGGCTGTGGGGTCGCTGGTCTCCCTCTGGCAATGAAGCCAGTCACACCCAAGGGACCATATGGTCGAGTTTATTGCCTCCTGTGTCCATCCCACATTCTGTCTCTCAGGTCACAGACCTGTTATCTGCGTTAACAGAGGCTCCTCTTGTTGTTATCATGTGTATCTATATATATGTACGTAGAACACGTGAATGGCATCGTGCCAGTTTGAAATGTAAAAATCCCCCAGAATCCTTGTGGAGGAGGGGGGACAAAAGCTCCACACTGAACCCAGTAATATCACCTTCCTGTGCACCTTTTGTTCAGTGTGTGTGCTTGTGTTTCTGCACGAGTGTGTGCACGTTTCACTCAACAGCTCTGGGAGTAGAAGGGTGATAGGCATGAGGGGACCAGGGGAGTTTTGCTGTGGAACTGTAATTGAGTTGAAATGCAGTTGTCAGCATATCTGTCAGCGCTGATGAGTCCCATTAGTCCTCACCTCATAAACAGACAGCACAGAGACGGGGGGATGTCTGTCTGTTATCGGCTATATAAACTGATTTCCAACTTTTTTTGCTTCCTTCTTCTTTTCTTTTCTCTGAGCGATGCCGGATGCTCCGGAAATCTAATTTAAAACAAAACTGCTCATTTTAAATTCTTCTGAATGTTTTTAATAGCTATGGCAGGCAGAGGCTTTCATTTCAGCATTAATTGAATCAACTGAAACTTCAGCTGTATTTTTCATTTTATAATAAGGTTGGCGAGGGGTCCTTTTACACCGACAGGAGGAGGATTTGCCGCACGCACATTGCAGCGCTAAAGGTGAAATCGTGTAACCTTGTTTCTCCTCCCCACAACTCCATCCGCTGTCACTTTACGGCTCAATCTTCCTCCAACCCGGTGGCCGAATGTTTTCAGCCAGTGATTACAGTTGCATTAGAGACGCACAGGAATGTGTATTGATTGACCAAGGACGGTGTGTAGTGAGGGCGCCCCTTGAAAAGCCTCAATGTGCTGCCCTTTTGCATCACCTAACGTCTGCACAGGCATCTGTGGTGAGCTCCTGGAGTCCCTGTAAGTGTGCGGTGGTAACAGCATACTGCTCCCAGGCCCGGCCTTCTCCCAAACCCCACAAATGAGCCCTGAGCTAAAATAAATAAGATGGGAAGGCAGCTCACGGGGCGTCCCGCTCCCCGTCCGCACACATTACCACTGTGCGTTAGCGAGCCGAGCGCTCCATTAGAGAGGGAAGACAAGCGGATGACCTCACCACGGCAGCGGTGATTTAACGCCAGCCATGTAGAGGAGCGTTCCTCCCCAGCAATTGGAGGTCGGTGATTTGGAGTCCGCGGGAGCACACTTGATCTTCCCCAAGAGTGGAGCGCCTCCCACGCTCGAACGCTGAGGCCTCCGGCTCTCATCAGCCAGAGGAAATGTGTCTCCCCGGCCTGGCCCGGATTTTACGCAGCCCCTGAGAAATCACTCAACTTATCAACGGTGAGCTACTGTACCGCAAGGAGCGCGGTTAGTACGGAGGGAGTCTGAGATGCAAACCCCCCTGACTGCCGTACACAGTCTCCTTTCTAATCTGCTAAACTCCTCCCTCAGTAGCGATAGAGGCTTACTAACTACAGTGCGGGACACGAGGCGATGATTCCGGTGTCTGCAGTGAGGATTTGTGGGAAGACTCCAACTGGCAGTCAGATCTATGTTGGAGCAGCCATTTTCACTCAGTGGCACGTTAGCTCTCACCTGCTGCACTCTCACGCCTCATACCTGGAATACAGCAGCAGATCAGCATGGTTTAGAGGATGGATCCCCCCACCAGTGCCGGTGGACGGCTATGCCTTGTTGCGCTGTTGACTCACCGTTATAAACAACGCGTGGTGGGGTTCACATAAAACCAAAGTTTTCAGACATTTCGTACTTACTCACAGCCCACTATCTGTGCTTTACAAGGTGCATGACTGTGAGAAAAGGCCAGTCAAATGAGATCACTGTGTATAACAATAGAATTTATAAAAAAAAAGTGCTTGGCAGCATTTACGGTAGCCTTGTTATCCTCGCTAATTAAGTTTAAAAACAGAAACGCTAAAATGACGGCATGGTTTGTCACACGTCTGAACGAGCAGTTCTGGTAAGATCGTACCCTCTCCTGTCTAAAACAACCACTGACACACTGCCATGTACATAAAAATACACACACTTTTGATCTTGGTGTTTTTTGTTTTTTTCTTATAATGTAGGAAAATGTAGCCCACATTACTTATTACAAACCCTTCACTTTGACCCCTATCTATTCCTGGTGTTTATATTGGTCTATTTTTGTGGGTGTGTGTGGAGCGTAAAGTGGTGTGATGTGAAAATTCTTATCCACAAGTGAATAAATGCAGATTGCACATGATGATGATGTGACTCACATGTGCTTCAATCACATTTGAAAATAAGCCAATCATGATATGACTTTTTTTTTTTTCAATTTTCACATATTCAAAGGTGCAATATGTAAGAATAGGCTACTAGGTGGAATTTGTAATCCAAAAAATAGTGGGCAGCATACTAACAGAGTATCTATCTGTTGGTAACTGTAGCTGCAGTAAGCTATTTGCCTCAGTCTGCATTGCAGCTAGCGGGCTAGCTAGCTCAGAGCATTGGGGGAATGTTGGTTAGGGTTGCTACACAGCTAGCAAGTGAGCTGTTGAGCAAGAGTGGTCAGGGTTAGCTAGTTAGCATGCTAACAGTAAATATCTCAACTCAACACAATACATAAACGCCATGCATGACATAAAAACTAATTTCATTTCTTCACATTGTTTTGATCATTTTTAGTTTGTTTTCAATACAAATTCTTGCATATTACATCTTTAAGTTTTAGTTGGCATTTGAAATTAGCCAGTCACAATCTGCTTTCATGTGCAGTGTTTGGTTTCCACATCGACATTGTAATCTACATGTGAACATATCAGATCACATATGAGTGTGTTATTTCCATATGAAATTGTTTTCCTTCCACACATTAAAATTTTAGTTCACATGTGGAAAAAAAGCCAGTGCAGATGTGTAATTGTAGTTTTCACATGCAAAAAAAGGGCCAATTTCTTGAATGGGTGAGTTGTTTGTTCCTGTGAGGCTGCTGCTGTGTGTCCTGTTTCATTAGCTGCTGCTCTGAGGGGTGATATCATGAAATGCAGCTGAATGCAGCACACAGCGAAGGAGCTAGAGCTAATCAGAGGGCCAGATTTCTACCAGCTGCCTCTCTTGGAAACAGAGGGCCCTTATTCCCCAAAATAAGAAAAACACAGAGTGCAGCACAGCCGCTGCCGATTTCTGACATTTGACATATGTGCTCTGATTGCCTCGTGTTGCAGGCTAGTTTTCCTTGTGATTGTTTCCTCCTTAATTCAGAGTTTGTGCGCTCGAAACTGCTCGGCTTGTTTTCTCAAACTGAAAACAGAATTGTTGTCGACCCCCCTCCTTTGCTCCTTCCCTTCCCTCCGGACAACAAAAACGGCATTCTAAACCTTCCTGAGGATCTCCGTCCACCGCGGATGCTTCTGAAGGCAACTCGAGGCTTTCCTCATGGAAACTTTTACACATCCTGGCAAGTTGCCGAGACCCCAGGACTCCGCAAAACCCCTAATGATGATTGAGAGCGCGTCCGCACCACGCTGAAAACATGCTGAGTTGCTAACATTGCAGTGTGCCGCAAGGCTGGCTCTGGGATTGGAGGGGGGCAGAAGAGAAACAGGATTTCAGGGGGGTTGGGGGCGAGCGTGTTCGTCAAAGTGTCTAATGGGACTCGCGAAGGCAGAAGCTGCTCCTGTACGTTGAGACGGTATGTATTTGCGTGTCTCCTTTCGTTAGTAGCGTCAGCGAGATGTAGAAGTACTGTAAGAGCCTGTGACTCCCTGAGCTTTCACAACACTCCACCTACGACCCTCCGGCCTTTGGGGAGCAGGTCAAGCTCCAGCTAATAGTGCACAGAAAGAAAGGCTGTCTTGTGGTTAAGTGCAATGCCAAGAACATAGTCTCCTTCTAGACATAGTGATATTGACGGGCGCAAGCAGCGGGGTGATGGCTCTTTTATTATTTATAACTACAAAGAGGATGTGGATTTTTTTTTTTTTTTTTTTACGATTGTTGTCATTGCCGCGTTCTCACATTAGGAATCCTGTTTTCCTGGCAGCTCCTGACATGTTGAGGTATAAGTAAAAGTTTGGGCTTGCTGGAGAACTTTTATAGTCATAGGAAAAATTAATAGGCGGCTGCACTCTGTGATTGGACTTTACGAGTCATTGACCGCCTCAGCTATGGATCAACAACTACACTTTAGGGATCAGCAATAGATTTGATTCAATTTCTTCTCATTAGGATGAAAAATCATTACTTTTACTGTGCGAACTGAACAGCTAGGACTCTGACTACCCATTATCAGATATTACAGACCTCACCAAGTACTCAGAGGGGAGCTCAGTAGCAAATGTATAGATCTATGTCAGGGCTGCCCAAAGTGGGGCCTCGGGGCCTGAGCTGGCCCAGCACAAGGTTGATTTTGCCCGCCAAACGTTTTACTAGAAAAAAAAAAAAATCCAAAGGCAACTTAAAAGTCTAGTAACCTTCATTCTGTTTTATTCTTGTAAGGTAAAAAATATCCATGGTGGTTAATTATTTTATTAATCTGGCACTGGAAGTCTGTCAATTAAGTGAACTTATAGGATCCTGGTCCTATTTTGCAGCTTAACAGTAAAATACAATACAACAGGCATTTGCTTCTGGCCTATCGCCCACTACTTTAAAGGGTAACTCCACCAATTTTGCAAATGCCAGTGTGTTTAGAGGTCTTGGGGTGTGCTACTGCATATGTGAAAAAAATAGTATTAATCATTTTGTGGCTCTGGCGGAAGCTGCATGTAATCTGATAAACTGCCTCTACTGATGTCACTCAGTGGCTACGTTGCATTGTGGGTAGTATAGGCGCCAGGTTTTGAAAAGCAGTCCACTAGACTAGCATTGCACCCCTGTTGGAATCATTATGGATGGTAAAAACAAATGATCAGAATCGATACAGTAGCAACGGAGATATCACAATTTTTTATTCCACGATTCTTTGTTCTTGTCAAAACCTGACACCTACATTACCCACAACTCAACTTAGCCATCACTGGAGGCAGTTTATGAGATTGCATGCAGCTTCCTCTGGAGCCACGAAAGTCTTTGTAATACAAATGTGGCAGTACTCCACAAAACCTCCAAACATACTGTAATGTGTTAACTCGGTGGAGTTGCCCTTGAAGTTTCAGTTTTGGCCCTCCGAGTGAGAAAAGTTTGGGGACCCCTCGTGTACGTCCAGCTGGTTTGTGGTGGATTTCGGGTAAGATATTAATTGATCAATTAGCTTGTAAAATTTTACTGAAAGGAACAAACGCATCGCTTGATCTTACAAACTTGTTAATTGCGGTCGTATAACGTCGGAAAAGAGGAGCGCGGCCAAAACCTACTGGTGAAAAAAAAACCTCCCTCAACTCTGTAGCAGCGCACAGTTGGAAAGTTGAAGTCACTCTTGTAAAGCAGATAACAGTCTGCTCAAACACAACATAAGTATTTAATATAAAGTGTGGACATTAAAATGGAAGTGGGGTAATGGAATCCAGAGAATATCACGGCGCCTATGCAGCGGTAGAGTTCCTCTGGATTACTTTAGCGCCCTCTGTTTTTCTCTTGCATCTGTTTTATCTCCGTCCCATTGGCTGAACATTTGAGCCTCTAGATTCCTGGTTGCGATCAGATTTTCTTCTTTTTTTTTTTTTCCTTTTTGCAACATATTATGAAACCCACTCAATTGCAGACACTATTGTCCCAAGATTACTGGCAGTTTAGCAAATAATTGGATCTAAGTGGTTACACATGACAGTGGCAATGGGGTCACAGTATTAGAGCTTTGATTTCTGGTACTTTGTAAAAACCCTTGGAAATATTACGAGTTTTGATAAGTGCAGCAAGATGAATCTGTAAGAATTCAATCCGTTCATTACGGCAGCGCGCTGGCTTTCATGTGTGCGTGTGCGAGCCAGAGGATCTGGTCTGGTTTCAGTCGCTCCGTCATAATATCCACAGTCACTGAGAAAGAATGTGTCTGCTGAAAACCTGCAGCTAAATTATCTAAACAAATTGGGTTACTTTTGTGTCTGGGATCTGATACCCTGAACACATTTAGATGGGAGACTTTGATTTCGAAGGGGTTTAGTGTTTGTTTTGTGATGCAGATTTTGCTACCGTAAAGATCTGCGTCCAATATTCCAAGCTGTGTAAAAAAAAAAAAAAAAAAAAGATTAATAATTTTAATCAACAGGGACGCAAATGACTTAAATAGCAAAATGGATTTCACAGGGTAAAAAAGCACATCTTTTAGCCTCCTCGTTAAAGCTATATTCCCTCAGTTTATCATATGTCATGCATTTCTCGCAGTTTCTCCTGACACAGCGCTTCAGAGGCCCGGTTTATGTGGCGCACATTCTGAGGTTTAGGAAACACGCGTTGAAAAGCCACCGAGCCGCGCGGATCACAGCAGGTCAGGACTCAGACAGGGCCTGCGGCTTGGCTGGACTCTTCCTGTGTGTATCTGTGATCGCGGAGCTACCACCTCACGCCAGACACTCTCATTACCGAATCATAATATGACAAATGTCAGTGCGGCTGACTGCTCTGACAGGATGATCTGGCAGAGTCACTTTCCCCCCACAAGGCCTGCGAGCTCGTTATCTGGGACTTGAAGCTTGTGTTTAGGCTGTGATTTAGGCATGCTGACTTGATTTTTTTATTACATTTAACTGCCTGGTCTCACCAATTGGCATATAAATAACACACCAGTGTCTTGAGTCATTTTCTGTATTATCACAACTATTTTTTTGCGTTTGCGTGTGATTTCAGGGGTGAATTTCATGGAGAAAGAAAATGTCAGGTGACGTAATATAGAAAGCAAGAAAGGCTGCATGTGGGGGAAGCTGGATGAGACTTATTTTAACATAACTCTTATCTTTTTTTGAAACCTTACCGAGTGGTTTTCCTGCCTAAACCCTAACCTTAACAGCATCTATTACACAGCGTTAACCGCTTATTTCATATGTGTTACCATGACTACAAGGGTAATCTGACGATGATGAGGAATGTCGAAGGTCATCTGAATTTGTCCTGTCCCAAATGCCTTAAACTCATTAACTGTGTGAAAAGCTTAAAATGTGAGAAAATGGTACGTATAGTGTTCTCAAAAGCTGCGTGATATTTGTACACCATTGCATGGGATCATGTTAAACTTAAAGGAGACATTATACTATGTCTGAAACGCGCTGTTTTAGCCTCTGTCTCTTTAAGCCCTGACCCAGAATACCCAGCCTGATTGGTCAACTCACACACGTCTGACCCAGCACCGCCAACAACAACAGATTAACTCTGCTAAATCAAGCCGCTAGGTATAAACTATGCAAAAATACATGACATGGTGACATTGCGTGATGCCGCAAAGTCACGGAATTAAAAGTGAGCCTACTGCTAAGATGCTTCAGGAGAAGTGCAGTCTGTAGGAGAGAGGAGCTTCTGTCAGCGCTAACCTTGATCCTTTCAACTATGAAGAGCTTTTACATGCAAAATGAACATTTATAAAACACAAGGGAAAAAAACTGAAAGGCATAACAGGTCTGCTTTAACGGTTAATTTAAACTGTTTTCTGCATCAGATGATCAGAGGGGAAAATGTTGGTTTGTCTGTGATTAAAAGAACAGACTGTAATCCCCGCAAACATTTCACCACCACTGCATAAAACACTGTTCCTCTGCGGAGACAACTGATATATCTGTGAACAGCACAAACACTGCACAGTCACAGAAACCATAAATTTGCCTTGAATCTCGGATATTTCCTGCTGGCATTGAACATATGAGCACATGGAAAACTCATACAGCCCAGGCACATCAGTCCAAACACCAAACAAGCACAATTGATTTGCAGAAAGACACGTTTTTCCTTTGTGACTCTCTTCTGGGAGGTCAGGGGTCAGGACGGGAAGGACACGTAAGCAGTCATGGACAGTTAAATGTGGTTCAAGGACGGGATCTGCCATTTGAACAAAGCGACCACACTGTCAGATTACTTGCCCCTAGCAGTCGCAGTGTTTTTGGTTGGTATTTAGGGGATGTAAATACCTGCGGCATCAGTAAACAGGAGCAGGTCTCCATCCCAGACCACTTAATAACAGCTCCCCATCTGAAATTTGTTAGCTCAGTGAAATAGTATCCTGTAGCGACGGATGTCAACAGAGAGGCCTGATCCAGCCGGGTGGGATGGGGAAAGCCGTCGGGTTTTGCAACTCTTGGCAGGGTTCGCCGTCCATTCCATGCGCAGATACTTCAGAGAGAAGAGGGTGGGAGGGATGGCCATAAAGAGGGAGCTGCAGGGAGAGATGAGGAGGGCGCATGAGGAAGGAAAGTAGAAAAGGGAGTGAAACAAAGATGCTGATGTGTCCTGGTAGAATCTGTCCCAATAGATTAACCAAGTGTCATCTGTTTTAATGTTACAGGCAGGTTAAAGGTGCAATGCGCAATAATTCATACCCCACCAAAGTAACCGTGTTAGCCGTGCAGCTAGGGGCCGTATGATTGACAGAATCTGAATGACAGTTCTGACATCTATGTATTGTGTTGCAGTAATGCATGCTAAAGTTAGCATGCTAACCAGCTAGCCCCGACACATCGCGATTTAAAGCTGCTGAGAACGCCACCCAGTTCTCAGGGAATTTCCAGTCTGGACTGCTAGCTGCGCTGCTAACTGAGCTAACTAGCTGACATCAGCAACATTTAATGGTTGCTTGAGCAATGTGCTGCCCAATATTTGTTTTGAATTGCAGATGTAATGAGTAATTTTTGAATATTTCATATATAGAGTGCCTTTTAGGCAAAGTGCAAAAAAAAGGAATTTGTTTAAAATAATTATCATCATGCGAGCCTCAATAGATCTCTTTGCCAAAACAGAATGGCTGTATTCTTAGTGTCACACACAGTGTGATATCTGGGCCCAGAGTGGAGGGACAGCCGTGAGTCATGAGATGTAAATTAGTTTTGGAGATTTTAAGGTCAGGACATACACTTTGTGTCCTCAAATCCAGGAATATTCAGCGAGCATGAGAAGAAGCAGGTCAGCCATAGAAATAAAGGAGACACTGACACAGACAGACAGACTGCGAGAAAGAGGGGAAAAACTGAGGTGGAAGAAAAGTAGCATGCAATCTTGGTGATTTTCCCTGGCAGCTTCTCCCACTGCCCCTGTTCTTCACACACACACGCTCACACACACACACACACACACACACACACACAAATGCATGCATGCACGCACACGCACACACAGTGCATGTACCTTTCACAGCTACAACTGTTAAAACCTAAACACTGAGAGTCAAAGGAAGATAAACACTGCAGAAGTTAAAGATCACATTTTTCTTCCTCTCCCACCAGTGACCGCTCGCAGTGCAGAGACTTACCAAGCAGTGGGTGAATGGGTTTACTTCAGGGGAGGGAATGATCATAACCACTGAACTGTAAGTGTCCTACTGTTGACATGTGACCCACGGTGGTTATAAACCTCAACGGGTCCCCCGACTCTCCTGATTGTACTCAGCTGAGCTCAGTTTCTCTCAAAACAACATGCGAACAAACAGGGAAATCCTTTCACGCTCACTAAGCCTTTTTTATAGTGTGAGGCACTGAGAGATTAAAACGATGAAAGGCTACAGTGGTAGTACACAAACCTCAGCTCTGAGGTGTTTAGCTCAAGAAAGGGTTGAGGTGGTTGGAACTAAGTGCTGCTGCGGTAATATTGCAGTTTTAAAATTTCATGTATAATGACCTTCAAATTAATTTGCAGTTGCCCTTTATGTTACCTCCCCAAGGCTCACGGCTGCATCCTTTAATGAGGATTTCTAAACGGTATATAAACATAAGAAATAGTGTAAAACACACTTGAAATATAGTTGTAAGAGAGAAAGACAGCAACAACAATGCCTCAAATGAGATAAATAAAAAATCACAATATAGTATGACAAAAACTGACAATATGCTGACACAGTTGTTAACCCCAGTCTTCATGTTTTCTATGACTATGAAATATCAGTGCAGTTGTGTATCCTATTTATTCATGAATTACTCAATGTAATCCCAAAACAAACACTATCGGAAACAATTATAACCCAACACCAATTTGATTCATTGCCACAACTAAAGTAGTGCAAAAAAAATAATAAAATAAAATGACATGTTTTTCAAAACATGTTGGACATTTCCTGCAGTGCACAAAAAATATGATTAATGAGAATACATTAAAACAGAGGTATCAGTTTTTTTGCATATAAATTTCTCTTTTATGAACAAAGCACTAATTTACTGTACTTTTCTTCATCACTCTAATTGCAAAAACCGTATCCACTGATGAAGGCCATGAGATGCAGCTAAAAGCCACTGTAGATATCCAGCTAGCGGACCCTGAGTTACTGATTGTTTTTTTCTTTTCCAGTAGAATTTCCATGCTTAGCGTTCCTTTGTGAACCTGTCTTTTTCAAGGATTTGTACATTTTTTAGCCGTTATAAGTGTTTTTGCAATACATTGAAAGGGCATGCTAATGCCTCATGCTAATGCTAATAAGCATCGAATATGATAACAGTTTTGCTACACTGTGTTATCAATCAGTTCTTTAAGGAAGGAATTGTTAACGAGTACAACAATGAAGATTTACTTATTTCGCATATGTAGCTTAATTATAGGGCATTACAATAATTGATTAGCTATGAATATATTCACTTAATTATGTATCAGACATTCAATTATAAATTATTAATATATTATAAATGCTTAATACAGGCGGTTTAAGTTAATTGTTCCCATCTCAGGGTTGGTCTAATAAGGCACCTTTTATGAGGAGTTTATTTATTGTAACTATGTATGAATCTAATATTTTAAAGAAATGTTATAAGCCATTGATACAACAACTTTTAAGGCCCTCTGTTTGGTAAAATACATTTTTGAATCGTTCATTAACCATTAACACGATCATTCAGTGCAATTAATAACAACTTATTAGCACCGTCCCATTGTTTTTCTGCCCTGAAAGGGAAAACTGACTCTTCTGAGACTTCTCTAATCCGTTAGACCTTCTAGTAATTGAACACAAGACGTGTCTTTCTGCTCATGTTGTAAATCAGCCATGTCAAATCTGCAGGGAGCTCGAGTTGGAAGGCTCAGCGCCCAAACACAGTGTGAATGAAAATGTCACGTACACTTTAATTAAATCAGTTAGATTTACTGCGTCATGGAGTGAAGTAGCAGGCTCTTGTTTCTGTTAAGGCATTTAAGTAGCAGGTTCATTTCCTAATCCCCGGCGACTGTATGATTTGAGGCGGCGCGAACAGAAGCAGGTGAAAATGTGGCGCTACAGTATGATTTACAGGTGGCAGCAAACGTCTCCGTCTCACCTGCTGTACCCGGAGGAGTAGCCCATTTCATCTGACTCTGACACATGAAAACTAAACTATACAGTCTCCAGATGGGTGAAGGTTTCTGTCTGTGAAAATCAAAAGCGAGGTCAAGGGTGTCGGAAAGGAGATAGCGGAGTCGAGCGCTTGCCAAGATGGCCTCTATCCTGCTCCCAGACTGGTCTACGTGAACTAGTCCATGATGTGCCCTGAGGTGACCTCCTCTCCGGTCTCTTTGAGTCCCTGCAGGCGTCAAGGATTTCAAGTTGTAGGGCACCTCTCGGGGTCAGCAGACAGAGTGTTAATCAGATCGCACTCTGCTTTGGTACAGAGTCAGATCACTGGAGCTCAGCAGGGATGGTGAAAACAGAGAGGCCATGTCTGTGTGTGCAGCAGGAGCTATTTAAGATTTAGTTACCGTTAGCGCACTATTCATTGCCTCCTCTCTGACTGTGGGTTAGAAACCTGCAAGAAGAAACTGGCTGTCCAGCTCGAGCCAGTTGCAGAATAAAATGTTAGTAACATACGCTTTGTTGCAACCTCATGTTTCTTTTGGTTCAGTTTTCTATTTCATGTTGGTTAGGTTCAAGATCACGTTTTGGTTACAGCTGCAAATGTCCTGACATCTCGTTAGAGAATATCTGATTTTTTCACAGCAAACATGGCAGTAAAACGTCACAGGTTTCATCAAAAATGTCCCGTCGTTTCACGCTTACAACTGTTACAACTGTAACTTCGCCATGAACGGTGGCAGCCTTGGGTTCTGCACTGACAAAATCTCTCACAAAATCTTGTTACTAAACATCCAGGTGCTTCATGCCAAGAAATGTTAAAACACCCTCTTGAACAGTGGTCACTGGCTTTGCAAGCTTCAGAATCAGCAGACATGTTACATTCATCATAGCATGCTTTCCAAGGCCGTGACACAACCCAAAAGAGACTTCAAGTGCAAGTTTGCACACTGGATTGTCTCTTGTGCTGTAGTTCCACTTAGACCTGAATAATATGAAAAGAGTCTAAAAGCCATGCTACTATCTCCTAGAGGCCAAATGTTTGCCCGAAGTTTTGGCATCCTTACAGAACAAAACTCTTGCTAGCAGAGTGCAAAACAGATGGGTTCACCAAAGGCCGCGATGTGCAGATACACACTCACCGAGCAGGCATGCACATTAAAAAACAGGAAGCAGCCTCTCTGAGCCATCTATCTGTGATGGATAGTGAATAATAAAGCTTTGCACTGAGGTAAGCGTTTTTGGACGCGGCAAACACAGTTTCTCTATGTATAAATAAAAGAAAAACAATCCTGAAATCCCACATAACAACTGACAGGCAACAGGTGATTTAAAGAGGCACGATACAAATGCAGCCGTAAATCGCACTATATGCAGGTGCACTGCCAAATTCTCACTCAGACGGCTGCGACCCGCTGAAGTATGATTGTTTCAATATGCTCATATTTTTTTTTCACACTGTGTGCCATTTTCAGAACCAGTGAGATCTGGAGCCGTCTTGCGTCAGACTCCACAGGAGCATACGTTTCTAATTCTGAATCAATCACAACGAGTTTATCAGATGGCTGAGTTATTTTACCATAAACCCATTGGTAATGAGCCATGCAAAGAGTTTGAATCTGTCTCCTCGCATATCTCAATCACAGAGATGTGTGTGTTTCACTCAGTCTTGGTGTGTTTTCAGGGCTGGGGTGTTTGCTTTATGCGGTTGTGCTCCACCAGTTGTGTGAAACTGAGCTTTTGATTTCTCACAGTCTTGAGTCATCCATACATACTTTTTGTCAGAAGCTCTCGAACTTCTTACTTTCATGTTTGCTTTTGATAAACACTTTGTGGAGCTCTGCTGTGGGATTGTTCATCTGCAGCTAAACAAACACTTCACAGCGCAACGCAATCAAAACTCAAGTGTGCAATCAGAATAACTGAGTGTGCCATGTCGCTGCTTAGCGTTTGAGGATCTGCACTGCGCTTGTTGACCTCGCCTGTCAATCAAACAGTGTGGGCGGAACTGTGGCTTCCTTTGCTTTTTTTTTTTTCCGTTGAAAAACTTACCCAGTACCCAGATGTTGTCTTTTAGCAACAACAGTAGCATTACCACAGTGCAGAAATACTACAATATTAAAAAAAGTAAAAGTTCTCATCCTGTAAACTGGCAAATTTCAATTAAAGTACATAACATTAATATAATTGATGCTTTAACGTGTTAATCTCTTTATGTAGAAGCTGGTAAACATAGTTTAACCACTTTATATAGTTTATATGCTGTGTAATAAAGTTGCACAGTAATTATTATCATGGTCGCTATTATTACTTCATAGTTATGTTTGGTTACAAACTTAGTCTTCAAAGTAACTCATAACTCAAGCTGTCAAATACTTGTAATGGAGTGAAAAGTACAACGTTTGCCTCTATTTTGTAATTGAGTAGTTGTACATGTAGCAGAAAATGGAACTACTCAAGCAAAGTTAAGGGCACCTCACTTAAAGGTCCAATATGTAAGAATTAGTGGCATGTAATGGTGAAATTGCAGACTGTGACCAACTGAACTCACTCATCTCACCCTGCCCTGAAAATGTGAAAGGCCCACCGTAGGGCCAGTGTTTGGTTTGCCCATGGATTACCATGGAAACAAAGTGGCGGTGTAACATAGTGGATTTTGCAAACTAGCACCTGCTAATTTTGATTATATTCTATTTTTGGGGGGGGTGGGCGAGTGGCTCGGTCCATAGGGACGTGGCTTGCTGACTGAAACCTGCACAAACCAGTTAGCTTGGATTTGGACCTTTTATTGTGGCCCAAAAATCATTAGAACGAAACAATCTGCAAAGGAAAAAAAAACGCTCACCAATCATGTCCAGAGTAAGGCAATAACCTGTCTTACATATTATTAAGCATGATTTAATTTGAAGAGGTTAATGTATTGAGAAACAACTCTTAGATGGATGATCAAGCTTATATCAGCTTATACCAATTCATATGAATTTTGAAAATTTCGGGGAAAAAAATGTGTTTGTTCAGTCTAATGGGCAAAAACTTTGTTTTTCTTCTGTTCGGCTGTGAAAAGCACCTTTTATTTTGCAGCATAATCATCTATTACTGCATTCAAGGATAGATTTTTGTGTCCACTTAAAGGAAAAAAAAAAGAGTAATTTTCTCTTTAATTCTTTAGTTTGTTATCGTTCGCAATGCAGTCTGCACCGACTGCGCAATGATTTCACAGAAGTCAGTGATGAGGGCACAGGAGAGCAGCTCCGACCGTGTAAACACCTCCCCCTCATCCTCCCAGGAGACCGACCTCGAGTGAGCACACCCGCGGCCTCCTGGGCCCGGGAGGAAATGAGAGGAGGAGGAGGAGAGGGAAGTGGCAGGCTCACAAAGAGAGACAGAGTGAGGGGAGATAGGGGAGAGGCACAGCACACCATGAGAGATCAAAGACGAAGGTTATGCACCGCCGCGGCCAAAACAAGCACATCAGTGGCGGGGCTTTTAGTAAAAGTTGTTGTCTTTAGATTTTCCTAATTCGGGACACCGCTGTTTTATTGTTCTCGAGCCTGGATCGCATCATCTCTGGTTAATATTCAGGCGATTGTAATCTGGACCAGGCAGGCACCTAAACTCTCTCCTGGGTCGGGTCATTTGCTTTGGCAACGTGTCAGATCCAGCGGGCCGCAGAGGGCCATAAAGCATGTCCTCCGAACAATGAGGCACATCGGCGACTCGCAGCACCACTTTGTCTCTCCGCATGAGGCGCAGAGACAATATGTCATCGTGATTTCTCGAGGCAGCTCCGGCTCTGCAATCCAACTGAGACAGGAGCACCTCGTCTAAAAACAGCAGCAGACGTATTGATTGGAAATCTCCACGGTGACGTCAGAGCTCCTGCTGTTTACACTCTACACACAATGACTGCATCACTCTTCCTTTTGGCACATCTGCTCTGGGTCCCTGTGTATAAAAATCAAGTATAAAAATCTTGCCTCTGGTTCATAAACACACATTAACACACTATTTGTAGCTAGAGGATTGGTTTCAGAAGTGGGTGTAACAACAAAGCTAAGACTAAACAGACGTCATTCGTAGGTACTGTGCTGTGTTCACTGTCATCATGTGAAGGCTGAGAGGGCAGGAGACTGCAATATAAACTTCTTCTAGACAGGCCTAAGGACTACAAAAACAAAATGCATCTGATTATCTCTCTAGCCTAAACTTCCATGTACTTCTGTGTTTTAATGGCGTTTGGCGCCAAGATTTATTTCTGGCCTAGATGATTTAAGTCATGCTTTAATAAAGTTCTCCCTGTCTGCAAGTGGAAAACCTACACTTTTAAGTCGATATTGCAGTGGATTGTGGGTAATATATTTGGTGAAGTCAGTGGTGAATTCTGCAGAAAGTCTGCTCGATGGCCCTTGTGGACTGGATGAATTGTGGGTTCAGACAGCCCTCGGCATTCACAAGCTTCCCGCTAACCCTGTCTGCAAGAGTCTGGACATTTGTATGCAGCCGACCTCCAGTATTAAGGTGGTTAAGCCTCTATGTTGCCTGAGAGGCAACACCCGGGGCAAAGAAGGTCTGCCAAGATCTCCTAGCTCCACAGCGCTGCTCATTAAGCTTGTTGCTTTGAGCGCTCAGTAATAATTGAAGGCGTCTGAGATGAGCGTGTCAACAGTTTTTATCAGGTCAGATCTTCTCTCGGCTGGACGGTCGGAACACATTTGAGTGGCATGTCCGCTCTGCCCTCAGAAGTAACAATGCCTTTCACTTTATAAGACCAAATCACAAATTTCCCGGCACCATTGTTCACCTCAGCAGGCTAAGGAGCAATTGGCCTGCAGGGCTGCGGGGCGGTCTGTAAAACCTCGGCTCTCGGGGTTAAACTCGGCTTTGTCTTAAAAAACAAACCCTCGCTCTGCAGCACCATCTCCCTCCTCTTCCTTCTATTTTTTTCTCTTCTCTCTATCTCGTCTGTCAGTCGTGGAGACTGAGTGGTTCCACATGGGAAAGCCTGGGGCTTCACACATCAGACTAGCTGTGGGGATGAAATATGCTGTCTGTACATATCATCACATCATTAGGCCCAAAGGGATCCCGGCGATGGATTAGAGGCTGTCTACCTGCGAGGCTCCGATGAATTTATGAAGCACTTTATCATGATGAAGCATTAGTGGAACACTTTGTCTCTTTCCATTTGTGTTTATCTGTGGGAATAATGATTGTGTCTCGCTCATCCTCGATCACGCTCTCCATCTTAATTCCTCTCTGTCTGTCACTTATGCGTGCGTTCCGACCTTTGACCTCCTCCTGTTTTGGACGCTGCAAGTTATCGGCGAAAAAGATACGTGACGTGGCCCGAGCCTCTCCGTCCGTCCAGCCGCTTGAGCCGTGCGTGGGCGGCTTGCAAATTGTCCATTAAGTGTTTCTGCTGAGGCCGAGAGAAGATTTGATATAGCGGGGAAACAAAAGTAATATGTACCAGGAAATTCAATTGTCTCTCTCCAGCAAGTTTGAGCTTTAGTTTGGCTTCCCCCACCAAATCAATTTCACATGAAAGCAGTTCAGATGAGGTTCAGCGCTGAGTGTGTCCTGCAGCCAGTCTCCTCCTGCACAGATCTTCCGCCGCCGCCGTTTATCTGTGTTTGTATGAAAGAGCTCATATGACTCACGCTCACTTCCTCAAGCGTCGCTGAGTGCCACAATAGAAGGAAGCTACCTCCTCTTTCTCACTAACCTGGTGTGCTACTACAGGAGGTACAAGCAAGCATAGGAAACACCCTCTCTTTGCTTCAGTGTGAAGGTCCTTGACCCTAACACGGCGGAGGTTTATTCACGCAGTGAAAGTGAGGACAGCTCAGGAAGGTGCCCTCCAGAGACCCTGCCAGGGAGCCTCCATCGGTTCAGGGGTTTTGTTTGGGTTCGTCAGCTGAGGAAGGTGAAGTCGCTCTCTGCCAGGTCACTGCCAGTCAGGGCGGATTTTGGCTGAGGGCGATCGTGTTACGACAGCAGGAACCTCCTGGAGGCTCTGCGTCTTACCAAACCAGAGGGCATCCTCTGCGCTCCGAGGAAGCCCCGGCTTTTATCGAACCCCGTCTCCACAGCGCTCTCCTCTAACAACGCTAACTAAATCCCCAGTGCGGGTCAGGTTCACGCTGAACTCTCAGAGAAAGCCAAGGGAAGTTATGATACCAAGGCTTGGGTTACTGAATAAAAAGGAGGCTGAACTGCAGTACCATAACTTCAGTCAGTAGCACCTGTTTTTGATGCTTTGGGGGGAAAAAACGTTTGAGCGCATCACCTTCTAATGCCAGACCTAGTTAAAACAACCCTTAAACTGACCTGTTTCTTTGACTGACATGACAAACATTGAGTCAAATCAATACTGACGGGTGAGGGGCAAAATAAGCCCTCTCCCTCAAAATGCTTAATGGCACAATATCAGAAACACAAAGTGAAAACACTTGTGGAGATGTATCAGTCCCTTATATAAAGCTTTGCACACCTGAGACCTCATTTCTAAATATTGTTCTTAGATTTATAAGTGGTCTGGTGATCATATTTGACCGTCGGTTCATTAAAGATGGCGATGGTGGAGAAGACTGAAGCCAGGTAACACGTAGTCACCGCTGCTGTGAACAAGGTGGAGAGAAGAAGACAGTGCTGTGTCTGGATTTTAAAAACAGACGATCTGACCTTAAACAATGCGTCAACCAGAAAATTAAACATTCAGACCTCGCCCTCCTGCGGATGGAAAGTCGGGTGAAGTTTTCTGGAGCCTCACCTCATTATTCACAGATAATGACTGAATTTTCATTTTTGGGGGAACTTATCCTTCAAACTACAAGAGGGAAAAACAAAACAAACATACATAACCGCAGTATTTATAGGGGCTCTGGGTTGGCTAGTTCCTCACACCCTTCATTGGATAGCTCCTGTCACATTGTTCAGTAAGCTTGTGCACAGTTCACCACATCATTTCGACATTAGATATGGTTTTAATCAGACATGCTTTTTTTTGCTTATACAGTCATAGTATACACTACTGTTCAGTATTATGTCTTCTGTTAAGCTGTCGTAATCATGGATATGTTACTCAAACGTGACTTCCTAGTGTGGGTTGTATATTCTCAGCAGTACCTGTAGCAACATGCCCCTCGTGTTTTTTTAAACCTGGGCTATTTTTGGTCTGAAATCCCGCCGGGCCTTCTGTTATGGTTGGCTTCAGACAAACCTGTCACACATGAGCACATTGTTGCTCACCTGTGTGTGTTACATTGTGTCAGTTTATAAAAGTTGACACCGTACCGTATGGTTTGCGTATATGTATCATCACTCCACAGGTAGAAGCAAATCCTTTTCAGCAACACTCGATACAGACAAATTATTTTACAGATGGAGTGGGGGAGTTTAGCTGCGAGCCACCGGCCAAGAAACACTGGTAGGCTTTCACAAAGGAGCTGAATTGTCCATTGAACAGTCTTTTTTTTTTTTTTTTTTTTTTTTTTTTTTATGTCACTCTCACGCCTGCCCCTGAAATAGATCACCCCGCTGCCCCGGCCTTAAGTATAAGTCCCGACAGGTTCGGGCTGCGGTCTGCTGATTGCACCGGCACTACGGCTAATAAAGGATGTCAGTCTGTTTAACCAAGGCTAGCAGGGCACGTGCTTCTTTTTTTTTTTTTTTTTTTTTCTTTTCAACAGGGGAATATTTGCTGTGCAGTTTTCCGCTGTTTTTGTTTATTCATGAGAGGGCATCCTCCCAGTTACAGCTTTCCATTATTAACCTGGGCAACTGAAAAAAAAGAAAAAACAAAACAAGTTTCCAGTTGCTGTTGAGAGGGATGCCAGGCCACAGAGAGTTCATTTATGTACGTATCTGGCAGCAAACATAAGACCTTGCATCTTTGTTGCACAGCAGAACATATCAATATTTTTACAATAGCATATAGGTGGAATATATAGTGCGTCACGAAGGTGGAAAACAACCCTCTGGCACGCTACAATGAGGTTTACTAGGCCTTATTAATAGAGAAGGTCTCGCACTGTGCCCCTGCCCGTCCATATTATGCAAAGTTTTGAATTATTGGAGCCAAATTCCACTCTGAACAGAATGTTCCCCGAGCATGTCTGACTGCCTTCTCTCAGTCTGAATATTTGTGGTTATCTCGTCACTTCATGGAAGGTGAGACTCAAAAATGAGGAGCTGTCATGAGAGAGAGTTTGACTTAGGAAGGAGAAAAGACAGAGCCGGGCAGGACAAGATCAAATGTCAACCTGAAAAAAATCCTCAACACTTCTGACTTGATTGAACTGAAGTGGATGAATGTGGATATTTTGAAGGGTTTGAATATATATGTGCGCACGTGTTCATTCACAGTCATTACCTGTGCATGTGTCATTCAGGTTTCAGGAGCAGTTCTTTACAATTTTCTTCGTTTCTCAGCAGTTGTTGCAACCAAATACCTATTAAACAGCTATAAATAGCAGCTCGGTGTTGTGGTGTGGTCTAACAGTTGGCCACATCCTGTTTCTGAGATTCTCGCAGTGCCGACAGAGCACACAGATGAAAGTGCAGGGGCCAGTGCTTTACCTTTCATGCTCTGTATCACTCATTTCGTCAGAACGGAACATCGTCGGGCATGCCAATGGAAAATATCAGTTGATAGAAGGCAGAAAAAAATAACACTGCAGTTAATATGTGGGCGGAGGAGACGTCACTATTTTTTTAACGGTGACTGAAAAGAAGAAAGGAAGCCAGTGCTTTCCTCTGAGAAAAATAAAGGGTACATTTGTGGCTTTTTGCCTGACGAGCTGTTGGGTTTTCCCTTTTCCTTCTCCAAAATCACCTGGAGCCGTTTTTTGCCTTGCGTCGGCTGACAGAGACAAGCAGTGACATTAAAGTTTGATCATTTAATTGTTACATGTGCCTGCACTTCCTTTATGTCCTGCGATGGCAGGGCTAAAAATAGCCTCGGCATGTAAATGCCTGTTTAGCCTGGAGTGGAACAGAGTTGAAAACAGGCAGCAGTGTTGGCACAGGGTGGGTTTTTCCGATGGGAGTTCCTCCTGTTAAGGAGGTGAGTCCCAACCAACCTGTTTGTGTGTGTGCGTGTGTGTGTGTGTGAATAGCTGAGTGTGTGGCCCATTTTCTTTTAATAAGCGCAATCAGTCCGGCAAAATATCTATTACACTTTTGCCTCCATCCTTCTTAATAAGTATATTTACTGCAGTGGTGTTTTACACTTCATTTCCCATAGGCCAGTTCAGCTGACATCAGTACCTTTATTATACAAAAAAAACAAAAAAACATGTAATTCTTTCACATTTCTTTGGCACCACCAGCACTGACTCCATGTTGTTTTCTCCTGTTGATGTTTTTGTCTCGATCAGTGCAGATGCACCATTCACCAAACAGTATCTAGTGATAACAGACTGCGGGCCTACTTCAGGCCTCAGAGTGGGTGGACTTCCTGTCTTGGCTCCATAGTGCAAATGGTGGTTGCACCAGACTCTTGCTTTCTTTCTCTTTCTCTCACTCTCTCTCTCTCTCTCTCTCTCTCTCTCTCTCTCTCTCTCTCTCTCTCTCTCTCTCTGTCTACATCAGCCCACTTTATCACAGCAAGCTCTGCAAACTGAGGAGCTTCTTGTTTGCGCCGAGCCACGGGGCTCGAGGTCCTCGCCATCTACGCAGTCACTTCCCTCTGTTTTGCCAAAGAACACAGTGCAGATAAAGTCAAGGGAGTGATGCGTGTCTGCCCGACTGTGGGAAAGGCGCGGGCACAGGAACTGGAGCAGGAAAGACAAGACGATGAGTTGAAAACAGAGATGTGTGTAGCGGGCCGATATGAGCTTTAGAGGCTGGCAGCGACAGTGATATGTTTGGATTGCGGTGACTGATATCCAGTGTTTTTCAACTTGACCACATCTATGCCAAGAATTTAGCGTAGTATCGCCTCATGTGACTCCGCGAGGCCACGAGCACGAAGGGTTACATCATCTTCAGTCGAAGTTTGAACAAAATGCCAGGTGATGCCCTTAAACGGAGGCAAAATTTAAAATCCAACACACATATCCTCGCATACTGTGTATCCCGGAGCAAGCAGAGGCACTTTGTGATCACTTTTCTTACCCTTGCAATTCCAAGGGGCTCATGGGTGCTCCTCAGGCCTGGGGCAAAGATGAGCTGCTGGGCCCATATTAAACCCTCCATTATGATCTCGCTGTGCAAAGTATACAGTTTTCCTACACTTCCTTCCAGTGTGTTTACATTAATTGATTTGACATCCATTTAGCAGTATGAAACATACAGGCATGATGCTGAGAGGATAAAGACATTTAAACCAGGTGTAGACTGTCAAGATTAGGAAATAAAGCAGGATCCACCAGGAGGCCCTTTGTTTATTTGTGCTGCTGTGATGGACATTCAAAAAGAAATTCCAAAGAAAGGGGCACTCCAGTGTTTTAGTGTTGTTCTTCTATGAAGAGAAACAGAGATTTAAAACAGAATGGAAGCCTGAGCTTTGGTTCACAGTGAGTCTTGCTCCAAAACCCATTTCATCTTGTCTATGGCAAGTCATTCGAGTCTCATAAGTTGTATTGTTGGCCAAAGTTAAGTATTCGAGTACTGAACTGAATGTGTATCATAAACATTTTAATCCACCAAAATAAATGTAATGTAAAAATAACCCAAATGTCATCAAATTCAGTGATCAGTTCTGTTAAGAGAATATCTCAGTTATTAACAGATTCAGCCTGAATGACCATCCATGGAACGAGATCGAATACTCAAGCATAACTAATCACAGACAATCAAGTCAAGTCCAAGTCGAGTCATCAAGACAGTGACTTGAATTGACTGGTCACTCAACTGTAGACTTTAGAAAACCCCTATCACAGTTACATAAGACATCGTACCACTGTTATTTTACTCGACAAGTAAACTGGTCTCAGTGTGTAGAGTATGTGGTGGGTCCCTTTAAATCAGCACACATCATTCGGAGACATGAGGTCCAGACCTCTCTGACGCCCTGGAGTTGTGGGGTCCTTGGCAGGGATGACAAACCCTCCGATCACAAACTTTGCTTATGTGACTTGTAGGCTGACTCTGTTCATTAAGTATAATAGTATTTTAATCATCTGAATGGTTATTCAATGTGACAGAATAGCACTTCTTCTCATACTGAAATGATCAGGGACAGGTTGTCTTCAGAAGATTAAATCATACATACCCTGGGTTTATCCATCTCCCAGACGGCCAGAAACTGCTTTATCTAAGTGGAACGATTATCTTATAATCATGTATTTAGTTTTCTTGTGTCAAACATAACCATTAGCGCTGGCGATAATGTTGCTCGAACATTCATGCCAGTAAAGCTTGTCTGAATTTTGAAATGTGGTTAATTAATAATGACGTGCAACTTGTTCTCCCTCTTGTCTTTCTGCAGTTAACGAGATCATCAGGAATGACCTCTCCAGCATTTCTGTGCACACTCACGCATAGACGACCAGAAGCCTCCTGCAGCAGTGCACACACACACACACACACACACACACACACACACACACACACACACACACACACACACACTCAAACAGCAGCAGCAGCATCGACAAAAAAAAAAAAGAAAAAAGAAAAGAGGACAAATTAAATACCACCGAGAGATCCAGACGATGAAGAATAAAGTTTTGACCGGGATCTCCCACCTGACCATCAGCTCCTCGTCACCGCAGAGACCGGCTGCAGACTCTCACATTGACAATCACTGGCGAGCTCCATTTGAATAAACAGATGAATGTTTCTTATTTACAAAAAAAGGGAAGTGAAATCAGGGGCAAAGTAAATGACTACACTTGCCTTAAAATTCACACCAGATGTTCTTTAGTGGACCAAACAGCTCAATGAGACTGATCTGTCGTCGACAATCTCCATTTTTTTCGAGTGTGATCTATATGTTAATGCATGGACGAGCTAACGGGACAGTTAGCAGGTGTCGCGCTTCAACACTTTGGTTCATTTGTTCGTGCCGTCAGTCCGCAAAACAACCGAATCGGTGCCTTACAGCAGTGATACTGACAGCAAACAGCAGCAGCAGCAGTCACACGAATGCAAACTGTTGGTTGCGACCCAAAGTGGAAGTTTTTATATGAGCTTTTTGTATCATTTCAACGATTTGTTTACAGGGAAACAGAATAAAAAGGCTGGAAAAAATATGTAGGGAATATGTGAATAGATTAGAATTGTATTTTCTTCCTGCTTCCTCATTATTATCTCATCGTTCATTTATACTGAATGTTATTGTATGATATTCTTTTGTATAAACACGTATTTGAAAATGTACTTACACTTATGTATGCCTTATGCTTATATCATGCAGTTTTGCTATTTAGCTTTCTTTTCCATTTGTCCCCCCCAATATGATTTGTACCATTTCTACTACCCTTGCATTATGCTTTTCACCTTGGTGCCTATTTTTTTTTTTTTTTTTTATCATCCTGTCCCCTGGTCTTCCAGTCCTTCCAACCAACCCGTGACATAATGATGCACAGACAATCAGAGAAATATATAGAACATATCCTATGACAACAGTTCCTGGTCGCGGGGGCTTATAAAGGCAGGTATCAGAGATTTCTTCTCCCCCAGCTATAAGATGTAGTTGAACAACGGTATGCTTACCTGCTGAATTTAATTGAGAAATACTCGTGGACAATGATATACTTGTCTGTTACTTCTTGCACTGCAGGTTTGCTTGTAAATAGGCACAGGGATAATCTTAAGTATGCCACAGGCTCAGTTGTACTCGTCATCTGGGTGATTCCACTGAGGAGTTGGCAGGACTGTTACTTACTGTTGGCAATAATTGATCTGAGTAAACCAAAGGATTTTATCTTTGGTGAAATTATTGTCCGAGTTTCCTTTTTTTTTTTTTCCTGACGGAGACTTTAGCGTAGAGCCGCTCCCCGTACAAAAGAAACATTATGCACTTTACCGTAGAAACAGAGCAGATTTTTCTTGCTTCCAGACCAAATATTGTAGATTGACTTCCACTGTTGTGTCATAAACTTACCCACGCCGACTCTTCTTGCACACAGCTGCAGTCTTTCCCATGTTACCTGTCTTTCGGAGCATGCACATCGTAATAATGTTGGGGATCATTTAGCTGACAGTAGCTTACAATATAGCTTCCTAATAGATTTTTCAACATATAGTATAATAGCATGAATAAAGTGTATATGGATAAGGTTTCTATTTTGTGCCTTACGCTCTTTCTTGGCTACATGATGGTTGCAACTCTATAATGCTTTTCTGTGTAGGCACAATGGTGAAACATATTTCTCTTTAATATGAAATATTTATGAAAAATGAAATGTGTTTTAAATGCATTTAATGTGTTCTCAACAATGAATTAATAAATTGCATAATGGTGACCCTATAAAATCTGAGTTCTCTTCAATTCCTCTGTCATATTAAGTTGAGCGATTTTTATTCATAAACATCTTTTTGAATTAAGTCCATATTCTTGATTAATTCTAACAGTTCAGATTTTGACATCAAACATTTTTAAAGGTCAAGTGTGCAGGATTTCATAGAGCTCTGTGGTTTCAGATTGCGACCAACTGAATACCCCTCATCACCCCTCCCTTTGGTGCCCACCTTACAGTGGTTGCTAAAAACATGAAAAACACAGAAGGCCCTCTTATTGGTCAGTGTTGCATTTGTCTCAATTGCAGGAACAATGCTTGTTTAAGGGAACATCATGGCTTAGGTTCACATCTTCCATAAAGAAGATACACACATTCCCTAAATTAAGATACATTATGTATGAATTTATTTTATTATCATTTTCAAAAACACTGTGATTTCAGTTAATTATAGACTAATGAAATGAGCTGAAATGAATTAAATGAATATTATTCCATTCCTGCTAATGCAATATTCAATTTCTGCCTCTGAATCCTATGCACTGGATCTAATGGATTAATCTAATGGATTAGTTGATAATGGATTTAGCTGTTCTCTCACTTTAATTCATGCTGACTCTTTGACTATTGCATGCATGGCCCATGTGGCTGTGCTTTAGTTTTAATACCTTCACTGTAACGTGGCTGAATGATTTTCTTGTTATATAGTTTGACCTTAGTAAACCTCAGACTGTTCCAACCTGTACCTATATCGCCAATAAAACCTGAAAAGGAGACAGTTTGACATTGACAAGTGAAGGGAGTTTCTGCACACATTTTTGGGGCACATCACAGTAATAATCTTTGCTTTAATTTCAACCTTCATTTATTTACTTACAGGATTCAATTTTACTTCATATGATTCTTACCACCGCACAATAGATAAAGGTGTTTCACACATAACAATTTTCCTATGCAACTGCCAGCAAAAATGGCTCGTGGTATTGGGTCTTTTCTTCCACTCATGTTTGAAACTCAAATATAAACAAACCTACACTGTACTTAACCTGGATCAAATGCAACAGGCTGCTGATATGTGGAGTGCAAGCAGGGGCCTGTGTGTTTTCCGGTGAGTATTGTTAGTGGTGGCTAGTTATAGGTGAAACAGCTCCTCGCCATGGGAGCTGTGCCACGCTCCTGTGTACCACCTGCCAGTCCTCCAGACTTTTTCCATCCAGCAAAGTTATGAAGCGCCCATCCCCATAGTGACAGAAGGCAGGCCTAGGCGGTGCTCCCCTGTATGACCGTGGTAAGCCCAAAATAGCTCCACTATTTACAGATGCAGTCACGCCCCTTTTTCCTGGCACCCTGGTCTCCTTACCTTAGTCTTCCTCTGACAGCACCGTACCCTTTGACACAGTGGAGAGATGACTCTGGGCCATAGTTTCCACCAAGCAGCAGTCAAGTAGATTAACTAAAGCAGTGGAATATCCATGAAAACAGATTGAGTTCATGTCTGTCTATAAATCTGTTGACATCTGTTGTAACATGCATCTATTTTTAGATGATTAAAACAACTGATCTGTTATCTCTTTATTTCATTTATTTTTGCTGGACTCAATCGTTCGGTTGCCAGCGCTACACATTGAATTATGCATGCTTAAATAATGAACGCTCAAAAGGTTTATCTGCTGGTGTACAGGCCAAAATTTGGACATCTCACATATTCTTTAGCACATTTATTGAATGCTTATTGGCTTTCTTCCCAAGAGTTAGATGAGACAAAATATTCCACTCTCCTATGTGTCCATTAAATGCGATAGACTGGGTCAGGAGAGGGTTAGCTGGTTAGCTTGAGCCTCACAACCTCAAGTGTGAAAGGGTTTTTACAGGGCAGGTTTTCGAAGGCCAACTGAAATCAAAATGATATATTCTTTGTCTGCTATAGAAATTTCTATTCAACACAAGGTTTTAGGATAAGGGTGCCTGGTTTTTTTTTATTCATATGACTTCTTCCATTCCTCTATTTGTCCACGTAGATGGTCCAGCCAATCATTATCATTTCAATCCAGTCGATCAGATCTGGTCTTTAAACTTCAGTACCTCTAAAACCATGTACCCATACCTCATGCACCATATTTACCTCTAGGACCACTGAACTGACAAATTAGACAACAGACCCCCGTGTGACAAGAAATTTGCTTTTGGATATTTTGTTACAGATATTGTACCAAAGCCATGATCAAAACAGTCATACATAATGTCTCTTAACGATGAAATCAAAAATAGATTGTTCCCCTTTTTGCTGGGGATCCCTTGGAACCCCTTCAAGGACCCTTTGAGGACCAGTGATCTCAACTACTGCGCAGGTTTGTTTATATTGTCTTACTTTATAAATGCTGTCAAAATCAGACACCAACACACTCGTCCAGTCATCTGCGACGAAAAGGAGCATTTGTGATATTTCCCTATAGACATGTTTTCTACCTTTTAATAATAATAATAATTTAAAAAAAAACACTTGACTAAATTGTTTGATACAAAAAGTGATGGCTAAAACTGATTATAGTTGGATTGTGGTACCTTTGAGTAAGAGTTAGAGGTTAGCTGTTCCCCTCTATTTCTGCTTCTAACTGTCTCCTGTCTGCAGCTTCATATTAGGCAGACATATAAATATATATAGAAGAATATTCCAAAATGTCAGTCTATTCCATTTAAGTTTTAACAGCAGTATTCAAACACCAAGAGCGCTGCTTTAAGTTTGAGTTTTATAGAATAGGTTCAAATAATGTGCTGATACAGCTCACACAAGCAGAGTTAAAATAAATGGCCCCCCCATGCATTTAGCAATAGCAATGCTCTAAGGCAGCATTTGTATTTCAATGTGTCAGGGATATTTTTTTTTATTGCACTTGTTTTCTGATACTGACCAGAACGCATGCTTTTCCTATTGACATCATATACTTGAAGGTAGCCATGGCCCCATGGTGTGCAAATGACTTACTGGTAGCTCTTTTAGATTTGTGCTTGTCCCTTAACTCCAAACAAACTGATATTCCTCATGCGGGAAATTTGACGTGTGTGTGTACGTGCTTAGAACTTCCTTTTTCCATGATTTCAACGTCTTTGCAAAGGAAAAAGTAAACACGGAGGTATTACAGAGAAAATTAGTGTAAAAATGTCACAGATGATTAATCTATATACAGTTGTCTCATGCACGCAGGAGCCGTGACCAAGTGATCATATGACTTGATTGACTGGTGATCTTGGCTGACGAACTGACCCCCCGGCGTCTCCGCAGTGGAGGGACAACAGCAAAACAAGCCATCTCCGATCATAACGATTGCAGCGCGTGCCATTTTCTCCCCGGGGGCCACATGCACACAGCACCTGGCAGAGGGCACGACTTAGAAGTTTCACTGTACAGATTTATAGCGTCTTTACGGCCCTGCTTCCTCCGCCATTGTATTCCCACAGAGCCCTTGATTTGGGCTTTTATAAAGTGAGTGCATAGGCACGGCGCTGGAGCCCCTGCCCTCGTCTCTCATCGGCCATCTGCAGGCAGTAAATCCTCAATATACCTCTGTTATGAAGGGCATGTTGAGAGAACCATGGGGGTGGCTTTAAGAGATGCTTTAAGAGATAATTACTTGACCATACCGAGGGACCTTTGATAGCTGTGTCCCATAAGCCGGTACTGCATTTGATCTTTTTTGGTCCCTTGAGCCGGTTTTAGATTTTCTTTGTGTGTCAGCTGACTATAAACAGACCGTCTTATCAATTACCTTCAGGATGATAAAGGAAGAAAGACGAGGACCATATGTGCATGGACTCGAGCATGTGTTTACATGTGTTTTTTTAATCTGTTTAGGGTGGGTTTTTTTTTTTTTTATCAGGGGCTCCCCAGGTGTGCGCAGACCCCCTTTCATGGGACCGTTTGACGTGTGACAGGGCCAGCAGATGACCCGCCGACATGGTCACATCGTTGCGGACCCACAGACAAATCACCTTTTTAAAAGACACTTTAAGAGACCCTCAGAAAGGCAACCAGATGGGGCCTGGAAAAATCCTGTGCCGTCTTTTATTCTCCATCTGCAATCATTCAGCTTGATTCGCTCTCTCTTTTGTGATGCGTGAAATGTTGTGCAAGGATTTATAAAATTTAGCGGCGGGACAGATGTTTGCGCTTAAGAGACGTGAAAAGTGAGAATGATCTTTAAGGGTCTGTTTATATGATCACAACACGTGAGTTCTCTATTGCCCACATCAAAGTTGGTGCATTGAATGCTCCATTCTAGTTCACTCAGACAGCTCTATTTTCTCAATCAAAAAATTGAATAAATAAATAAATCCAAGGCAGCGCAAGCTATCATTCTTCCAGTGTTTGCTGTAAACGACTCGGTACATATGCAGAATGTTTATGTTGAAGTACATTCTAGAGCACATTAGGGATGCTCTTAATGGGCTACAGTAAAAGCCCTTGCTAGTCAGGAGTTCAGGCAGGTGCAGACTCTTACAGTAGATAAAGGAGCCTGGCACTGGAGATGAGTTCACGACAATCACTGTGAGGCTTTTAGACGCCTTCTCCAAGCTCAATCTTCATTTCCCCTGACACTGATTTTGCAATAAGGATCCGGAGAAAAGGGGAATGTCCATCTATTCATTTTAATGATCCCTCATTATTGACTGCTGGCAGGGAGGGGGCGGGCAAAGGTAATGATTCTTTGTCTTCGCTGGCCAATCACTCCTCTTAAAGGAATAAGACTCTAAATAAGGCCACTAATGGATGCCCAGTGTGACCTAAAGCTGACCCCACAGGCAACCTATGCAAACTGACTTCCCGACATGAAGGAGTGAGAGTTCGCCGCGTTTGTTATTTCTCATTTTCACTGGGTTGGCTATGATTTTGTGCAAAAAGCAGGAGGAATGGTCATCAAAAAAAATGTCAAACCACAATTAAAAATTGATTTAAGAAGACTTTGACTTCAGTTACTCATTTTAGCTCAAATTATTAAAGCAACCATTTGAATTTTTAGGAAAATAGCTTATTTGCTTTCTCGTATAAAAAAAAAAGATTAATACCTGTCTTATTTCTGTGAGGTTAATATGAGTCTACAGCCAGCAACCAATTAACTCAGCCCAGCAACAACACTAAAGATGGCTGGCCTGACAAAAGTAACACAATCAACCTTTCAGCATCTCCAAAGCTCACTCACTTAACCTAACTGGCAGTAAAAACGACATGTTCTGGTTTCCCGGGAGGTTACTGTACGTGCTGCGCTATTGTAACTTATAAAATGTGGCTTCCCTAAGTCTCCACTGTCAAGCTCATGTCAACCACAAGACCAGAGGTAGATACTCTTCAGTGCCAAACTACAAGATGTAGTTCCCTTTAGATTTGGTTCATTCTTACTTTATCAATGGTGATATGTTGTGGTTTCTTTCTTGTGACAAATGTATTGGTAGTTGTAAGTCACCTTGGGCAAAAGCTTCTGCTAAATGCCCTCACTGTAAATGTAGATGGATCAATATCAGCCAGGAGACAGGTAGCTTAGCTTAGCATAAAGACTAGAAATGCTGGAGGAAGCTGGCTTGGTTACGTCCAAAGGTAATAACATTCTGCCTGACAGCACATCTGAGAACCTGATCACACTAAGACTCATAGCCACAGGTAAAGCCAATTCATAAGCGCCTTAAGCAAAGTGCGTCAGACAAAACACCACGGTGTGTCTGTTGAGATGAGCTGCGTGGTAAGTTGCACGGGCCAAGTGTGGCACTGTCCCACGGCGTGACTGCGTTATTGCAGATCCCACCTGAGTTCTCACAACACTTGTCCCACTCCGCCCTTCATTCGTTGACTTCAGTGATGCCCATTCTCTACACATGACTCAAGATGTTAACTTACAAAGTACACAGGTGATGTCTGTTTCCTCTGTGGTTTTTGAGCTGTAATTTTGCAGAAAGACAACAGCAGAGAACAAGCAGGCGGCCGGCCAGTCCGCTCTAATGAGCGGAGAGGAGCAGCAGAAGACTGGGAGAGAGGCTGAAGAGGACGGTGTGTTTACCCGCAAGTCTGCAACACAAAAAACAGACATTACCAGAGCTACTCAGTGAGTTAACATTCACTGACCATAAGACAACCCTATGTATCATATATACATCATAGCACAGGGAGCACTGAGATCAAATTATTTAGCCATGTATTTGTGTGTGCGCGCATGCACATGCACATATCTCACCAGCTCTTGGCTGTCATCAGTCTGTCAAGGTAATGAACCCTACTTTACTGCAGCCTCCAACAGCTCTTTAAGGCGTACTTCACACCACTGAAGAAATACTCTCAGGTATTAGTTGTTTTGCCTGGATGGTCGGCGGGATGATGGGTGGGCGGGGATGTTATTAGGAGCGTTCATCTACAAGGCTCCCCAAGCCATACTATACTGAAACTGACCACAAGACAATCCTATCATCCTCAAAGATTACCTGTCTCCTGCTCTGTATATGAATGTTTTATCATAAAAGCTTTTCTTTTTTGCTAAGTGCCTCCTTGAGTGTTTGCTTTTAACTTTTGATTACTTTATGTATTGTTGCGTAGAAGAAAAAAAAAAAAAAAAAAGAAAACGACCCGGCCCATTTGAATATAATGGACTTAACGGGAAAAGTAGTCTCCGTTGCTTCATTGAGGGGGTATATGGCAGCGGTGTAATCCAACACAGTGGGTGCGAAAAGGTTTGAACAAAGCGGTCTTTCCTGTGCCTGTGTGAGTCGCAGAGGCACAGAAAAGAGTTTTTATCTTGGGATTGTCAAAGTGGGCCAAGCAGGTGGAGAGAGTCAAGGGAAAAAAAACAGACATGACACAATCATATAAATACAACAGTATGGCAGGCTTTGTATAGAATCCATATGTTTCCGTCTGTGAGGAAATATAGGATGTCATGCATTACTCTGTAAAAAGACTCATTTACAACCATTAAAAGCAGCCCGACTCAACATCTCCCTGTTTGATGTGGTGGATCACATCTCATTTGGCTCTTTTTATATATGATAGATGAGTTTTCTCTTTTATACAGTCGTGAGTCATTGAGAAGCAAAAATATTTTTTCTCTCATTCGGTCTAGACGTTGAGGTTTCCAGCCCCTTCGCCCCCCCCTCCTGCTCCTCCAGGTTTTACCAGACGTCGCGTTGTGAGAGGGGAATGGTCGATTGCATAACGGAAGGCGAGACTTGATCGTTCCTGGCCTTCTCACAAAATTCAATCATTCTCTGCATACTCCAATCCCATGACGGCCCATTAAAGAGCAGCGCGGGCTAGGATTTCCCCCCATGTGTTTTAAATTGAAATTACGGTCACAAAGTCTGCCATATGCATGAATGGAGGAAGACAAGGAGCCTGGGGAGAAGGAGATATCAAAAAATAGTTGGACAGAAGGAGAGGAAGACAGAGGCAGGCAGAGAGATAAAGGTGACTTAAGTCCCCTCTTTTTCTCATTTGTGTCATCCTGCCACCCACAATCCTACGGGGCAGCATTTCCACCTGTCTGAATCTCGGCGCACTAAGATCATTTCATTATGCTTAAAGGGGCCCCGTTCCAACTTTTTATGAGACAATTTCAGAAAAACAAATTAAAAATAAACCCTAATCTTGAATGTTTCCCCATACTCTAGCATTCTACATAGTGCTGAAATCATTCCAAACCGGTCCGCAGCTTTTAAACTCAGCACACCATAAGTCATACGAAGCTACGGGGAGAGATAAGGGGAATAGGTGAAGTATGAGACACCAGGAGATGATGACCCCAGATGTTCTCTGAGGAACCACTGGGATCTGAATCAGACTCTGACTGGCCATGAGTTCCTCATTCCTATTTGTCCCCGTGGACTGGAGGAAGGATAAATGCACACACACACGTACACACACACACACACACACACACACACACACACACACACACACACACACTCACAGACTCACACATGAATATACCTACATGGATGACACACTCTCTCTGATTTAGTGTGGGGGGGATGTGATGCAGACATGACCTGGGCAAACACCCCATAGACATGTATCACTCCTCCAGATAACCTGAGGTTGAGCAATTTTTCTACAAACTAATAAGTGGGTGAAGTTTATGTGTTTGCTCAGGTTTATCAACCAATTTGGGGATGACGTGATTTAACATTTAACAACAAGACTTCTTCGAACACATTTTGGGTTATCTTTATAACCAATTAAATACATAAGATCAGATCAAAACCGAAGCGTTATTATTATTGAGTGTGGCTCAGTTGTGCAGAAGCCTCAGTTCCGCATGGGTATCTTTTAATCATACAGTGACATCTAGTGTTTAAATTAAAGACATGCAGGCTACCACTACTGATACAGTACATCGTTCAAGGGCACAACTTATAAAGCAACTTCCATAATTCTGAACCAGCATAGGTTTGTCTGATTCTGTTCTCAATAAACAGAGAAATGTGAATTTGGAAAAAAAAAAAAAAAAAGTTTTTTGCAAATAAACCCTTCAGTTGTTTTTTGGATGAAGGTGCACAGAATAGTTGTAGATAAAACCTTATGCACAATATGCACTTAAGTAGCACAACAATAGACACAAAAAAAAACCAGGTCCCAAGAACACTGTTTGAAGCTAAAAATAAACACAGTAAAACAATATCAAATTGTGTTGTCCTTTAAGGTCAGTTTGTTTATTCAGTGGGTTTACTCATGAAACCAAAGAGACTTTGTTTATTTAGTTTGTTTAGGCAATCTCTTCTGATTAAAATTTCTTCCAAAGGACTACAGTGCTCCTTTAAAGCATTTGTTTACTATTAATTGGAAAATTATATAGTGAATTATTTGCTTATCTTTGTAAAGTTACTATTACAACATGACATTATTTATATGTTAAATACCATTTATCAACTGAGAGATGCAGCTAGAAATTATATCAAGTCCAATGTGCTCCATCTGTCATAAAATAAAATAAATAAACAATATGAAAATATATTTAAGACATATATTTAAGACAGGCTCATGCAATTTGTGTCTTGACTGAGCTCTGTTATGTTCTGCCCTGGTACCCACTATATCAGCTGTTTAAAATTGCCAATTCACTCCACCCCTAACTGTTACACCGCCCTACCTCTATTGTTGTTCTGTTTAATTGTTGCACACTGTATGTTCACCGATGTTTTGAAACATTGTTCATTCTATGTTTTTCTTTCTTTGTATTCTGATGTCTGAATGTTGTTTTATTGAATGTTTTAAATTGATTTTTCTTATCATTGTTTTATTCTGATGTCCCTCTGTAAAGTGTCCTTGAGTGTCCTGAAAGGTGCTTCGTAAACAAAATCTATTATCATATTATCATTATTATATCCTTTGACATAAAAAGTTTTGTGCCACTATAGACTTACCACAAGGGAAATGTTGAAGTAAATGATGCACTCACTTAAGCAGCAAAGACAAACATGTTTTATTGAGTGCTGACAGTTTCTTACAAAGGTAACACATACAAAGCAAACTATAGAGTTAAACAACCATGTACACCAAAAAAAAAAAAAAGAAAAGAAAAGAAAAGAAAAACATAAATCTTTGAGTGTCTCAGATTAAGGCACATTTTAAAGCCAAAAATACCAGAAGTTCTTATAAAACCAACATCAATTTATACTTTAACATAATGGTAACAGTTCAAGTAAGCTGGCTTTGACCTCTCTATTGTGATGAAGTGTAGTATGCTCAGCAGCAAAATGGTCTTGTGAAGTCTAACACATTAATAACGTAGGTGTCATTTTTGTCTTTGTGTAGAGCTTTCTGCACAAGTCAATAAATACAAAACATAAATCTACAGTCTGACATTCATAAGAGCAAATCTATTTTAAAATAACATCAGGAAGTGCTAGTCATGGATCTGTCAAAACTAACAGGAATATGTAAAGCTCATGACTGCAACAAGTTCAGTGCTACCAAAATATGAGCAAATGACATTTCAGTTTTGTACAGCAGTGCTTAACTTAAACATACATATTCACTACAATGGACACTTGGTGTTGCAAGCATCCCCCGACTTGAAAAGTCCATAGACGCTGACCAATGGGAACATGGATATGGCTCCAACCATGGAGCCCAACTGCACTACTGCCCCACACCACACGAGGGCACTGTGGCCCTCATCCCTCAGGATCACCCCAATGATGACCTTCACGTAGGACAGGGAGAGGACGAATAGGATCCAGGTCAGCACCTGCAACACAGAGGAGGTAAATATTAAACATTATTACAATGATCTGACACTCAGACTTTGTTTCACAGCTAGCTCAGGGGCTTTCATTGGTTTGTCATCATGGGTGTGACAAGAAGTTTTCACCTCAGTCAGAAACTGAAACTGTTAGTTCCTCATTTCCTTTGAAAATATTCTTTTGATTAAACCATCTTACAGCATCTGTTTTATATATATATATATATATATATATATATATATATATATATATATATATATATATATATATATATATATTTGTATGGTAGTATTTTTGTGTGCCAGCCATTGTTACTTACTTAAAAACAGTCTTTTTGTTTGAGAATTGAGAAGTACGTATTCTTTACTCTAATTTACTGTTACAGACACACTGTCTGAAAATGACATTGCTGTACAGCGAGGACAAATTATTGCACCCATCAACAATGGAGAAATGGAGGATGTAATTCATTCGTGCAATCAGCCCAACTGAAGAGAAGTAGACTCTCACAACTTCTTCTTTCAACCTTTTTTTGTATGTCTATTGCTTCACAGTTTCTCTTTCACTACACTTAAAAAGTAATAAATCATGATAACCAAAATTCAGAATTATAAAGACATGAATCCCAAAAAGAGGGAAAAAACAAAAACAAAATGTTATTGACTTTTTTCCTCTTAGGGTATTTTAAAGCGGCTTTTTCTTAAATTTTTCTTTACCAAATCATTAAACCAGTTACACAGCAGCATGAAGTTTCTTTAACTGTCATAATGCTGACACACGGAGAGTGACAGTATTATGAAACCCTGTATAGGCGCACCAGCTGATGATCACTTGATTCAACACTTCTGGGAAAATACATGAGCGCTTGCATACGTGATTTGATTCTACTGTCCTCATGAAGTCAGACATAATGGAGTTGACAAAACTCATCTTAAAACCTGCCAATCACACTCCACCCCTGATTCATAAGAAATGTGAACAGAGATGTAACCATGCCAGGTGGGTTGTACTGTCATTTTTTTGTAAGGTGTAGCATTAACCCTATTTACAAGTTAGAAAATGAGATCTTAAAGCAACTGCTATGAATTAACATTTGTCACAGTGTAAATAAAATATATTTCTGCCCTGATGTATTAGAGGAAAGAGTCTTACTATGACTGCAGTTCCAGAGCTGCTGTGGACCAGCAGGGGGCAGGGACTAAGAGCAGCCATGGCCATGATGTAGGCTCCAAATCCAGTCCCAATCATGGTCAAGAAACCCATGAAGACGAGGGACCTGGATACAAAAAAATGATGCAAATGGTTAAACTGGGCAACTGTTACTGTTAATCACTTTGCATAATAAAAACACACTTACATGATAGTTTAAATTCAGATCCATACACTCCCTATTCATAACTCCTTTCCACCCACCATCACCCACTAACATTTGGTTTAGGCCTTCAGTAGGAAAGAGTACAATTGGCATTCATTCCTCAGTTGACTCTGCAGTAGTTCTAGCAATACATTGTTCCCAAGCACAAATCCACATTGATGGAATCATGACATTTGGGTGGACACACCAATTTTCGCCCCTTTTTCAGCAACCCTAACCCTAATGCTAACCCTTGAAGATCTGGATGATAGTGCCAGCCTGTTGATACTATGCTTCCAAGTTTCATACTGTACATATCCCTCTAGTGATACCTCTGTAAGTGCCCCCTAGTGCAGTATAAAGAGCAGATAAAGTCTTAGCCCAGGGTTTGTTGGGTTGGTAGGATGGCAAAAAAACTAGATGTGTTGGAGCACACATCCTATATGTGACCAAGAGTCAAGAGTGATTTGGTTTTAATTAAGGTATGTAAATTTATGGAAACTTATGTTACCTGAGTGAAATGCTTACATAACATTCGTAACATGATATGAGATGTAACCATAGTAACTATGTCTACACATAAAGGCAAACACATCTACTGGCACTGAGAAAGGAGTCAATTGGCTATTTTCAGCACGGTTACCCACATTTACAAATCCTGTATTTAGTTGCACATCCTTGGTCTTGTCATTAGTCTTCTTATAAAATGATAATTTCATGTAAAGAGATGGATCCAATAATCATTCTTACCGAATGGGCATGAACATGGCAATGCAGCAGGCCACTGGGTTAGCGACGGCTGCCATGGTGGCTGCAAGATGGTAGGCCTTGTTCCCGTAAGGCAGACAGGAGTACGACTGGACTGAGGGCAGCACTGCGTTGGTCAGAGCATTGACCCAAGCCAGTACAACAAAGATGAATGCCACCTCCAGACTGCTATATGTCCCCCTCCCAAAAGAGCTCCTGGGCCTGACGGCTTCCAGGGGACTGATCATAGGCTTCTGCTCTGGTGTCTGGGCGTGCAGAGACAGACCTTGCTCTCTCTTCCCAGGAGCCAGGTCACCACTGAAGTACAGGTCGTTCTTCCTCTCCCTCGCCACAGCTGGGTGATGGTTGAGTAGAATAAAGGCTACCATGCACACAACCATCATGGCACTGAGGAACACAAAAAACACCTGGACAGAGAATTTAGCCGGCTGGTAGATGGCTTCTAGCTCTCCACTGCCAACCATAGAGGCATTGTTAGATGTGCTGTTGGCTGCACCAGCCAAAGTGGCATTCTGACAGTGGACTACACCCACACCTTGAATTAGAGCCACCAGTGCAGGTACCAGCCCACTGAGGCCTTCACCTGCAAAGTATGTGGTGAGGTAGTGTGGACGAAGCCTCATCATAAAAGGCAGAAAGGTAACAGAGGAGGTGCAGTCCACCACAGAGAGCAGGAAGCTTAACACCAGCAGGGGCACACTGTGCAAAGAGCCTGCTATTGACACTGTGTGTCTCCAGAAGAAAGCCAGCAGGAATGTAGCAATGATCCCCAACCCTACGATGCAGTAGATGACCGGTCGCTCATCAAGCAACCCTGGGCGGAAGCGGTGCATTAGAGTGATGAAGAGTGGACCTATGTTGGCCATCTGGATGAGGACTGTGAGGTAAGATGGTAGGTACCAGCCCTCCGGGATCTCTGGTACGACCAGGGGGAGCTCCACCCACATCCCGTTGATTGCCACCCAGGAGCCCATACCGAAAAGGCACGCCAGCACATGAGTAAGCAGCGACATGATGGAGGGATGATGACGGAATGAGATAATTCAGGAAATGTAGGTCTACACAATCTGAAACAGACACAACATAGGGGGTTTTAGCCAGGTCGTAACACAGTAGAATGCAAAATCTGGTGAATCCAATCACAATCTAAAATACTGTATATTACATTCAAAACTGGGCTACGAGCCTTCAAGTTTCATGGAACTCAATTATGGATATGTAACAACACTGACACTGAGTTTGTTATTGCTTAGTAATAAGTACCTGGTTGGCATGATGTATCTGGATATAATGAAACATTAACATTATTCCCCTGATGTGTTGTAGGATTTAATATCATAAATGTTGTCTCTGATTTTGCTTACACTGGAGAAAGGGAGACAGCTCATAGTCTAGTTTTTCCTTTTTCCTGTGCTTAGAGCAAATATTATCACATTTGAAGAATAGTATAATTATAAAGAATTATTTATGGAAACACAATAACTTTTGTAATATGTCTGGGTTATAAACAAGACAGCTGCTTGAGTTTGTAAAGCAGCACTTTTAGCTATGCTAATGCTTTTTGTCATGGCAACGTCAGCAAGCTAACATGTCAGAAGATAACATGCCCACAAGAACGTTAAGATGCTGCTGTTCATCTGTTATATTGTTTACATGTTCACCATCCAGTAGTTCAGTATCGTCACACTTGCTAACAATTTCTTGTTAACACTTAACACAAAGTCATGCTGATGAGACTGGGGGGAATTTCCCAGTGATGAATGTAACCACATCTATAAATTGGGTTAAAGAAAAACCTGATTCTGATCATGATGAAAGTGCTGAATGTAAGACAAAATCATAGGCTAAAGACCAATAATTAGTATACTCATGGTATAAGGACATGTGAGTATCTGTACAATTCTATTATTACTTGTGTAAAAAATGTATAGATACTTTTACTCAAGTACTGTTACTACATATGGGTGACTTTGACCTTTACCACAGTAATATTGAGCCCACTGAGGCAAGGTGATGGTGACTTTGGGCTATATGAATAAAATTGATTTCATTGAATGTTTTAACATATCTTTAGGGACTTTTGTTGTAGTTTTGCAGGTATTTAGTTATAATCTAAAACATATTTAAATGTGATATTATATAATATTGTATTATAAATGCATAATACTTTTTCAGCTTTGACATAGACCCAATAATGACATTAGAGAAGATGTTACATAAGGAATCACTGAAGTCATACAATTCCTCTCAAGGGAGACATGAGTGATGAAACACTGTTTCATTAAGGAAGCAGAGTACAGCATATCTGAATGTCACCTATTTGTTACTGAGTACCACGGCATGCCTATGTGCCTGGCATTGACCTTGCCAGTCTCCCTTTACTCTGCCTCTCGTCCTCCCGCCTCTCATGGTGTATTTGGCGAGGGGCGCCTGACCCTTCACACACTGACACACTGCTCCCATAAAAAGCTCCATGTGCTCGTGACATAAACAGATACGTTGAAGGAGAGTTAGACAACATCACAGCTGTCATTGTGAACGACTCGCTCTAATTAAAAGCGTAACTAGTAATATTTCATTCATACCATACCAACACAATGGAGGGTTAGAGATAAGTATCTTGTAATACTTATGCATATACAACTAATGATGTCATGTGTGTGAGAAATAGTTAGAATCAAGGCAGTGTCTGAATACTGACCAGTACCTCTTTCTGATTCTAAATCTAAATTCTAATCATCCTGGTTCCCTTTCATCCCTTCTCATTGTTAAGGAAGTAAGTGGATGATGGGTTGAACCACCCCCGGTTCCAGGACAACCAGGAAATCCTCATACCATACATGGATCCTCCACAGTTCTAGAAGGTGTCAGGATATCATCTTACCTTGTTCAGTACATAGGACGGGTCTGCTCTCCTCTTCCCTCTATCCTTTCAAAAAACCCTCAACTCCATCGTGATCACTGTTTTTTTTTCCTTTTTTTTGTTTTTTTTTTCTGTTACATCAGCCGCAAATGTGTGTGTGTGCCTTCCCTCCCCCTTTTCTCCTCCACACAAGCATTATCCACAGGCTTAAATTCTGCTTCCGTATCTCTGCTGCACTTGACATGGGAGGGACTGCACAGGCGCACATGGTCCCACACCACCATGACGCTTTGACCGCCCTTCTATTGGAGGGTGATTTCGAAATCAGACGGCCATGTGCTCCCTGTGTTGCCGTCGAGCCCGCTGATAGGATGAAAGAGGCAGAAGGGGGAGGTCTCAGCGAGGACAGCTCCTCCTGTTCCTTTTCCCTCCCCCAACCAGCATACGACCTTGTGGCCTGCCCTCCTTTAAACACACAGGCTGCAGTGTGAGACAGAAGAGTGAGGCTGCCTTTGGTTTCGCACTCAGTCAAGTTATGTACTGAAATACCACACTGGCTTTACTTCTATTGCTCTGTCTCTGCCTCAGATTATTTCCCAAGGCATGTTCAGTCTCTACTGGCTCCTGACTGTGCTTTGCATGTTGGCAATGCACAGCTCATTTCACAATCACCTCTCATGTGAATGGCATTTCTCAACTGAGGAAAACCGGTATGTCAAGTTTGACGTCATCAGCGTGAACATGACAGTGCAGTTTAGCCTTCCGAGTTTCTGTTTGAGTTACATTTGACACTGTTACTGTCCAGTGAAATACAGCTGTAATAATGTTTATTAATGGCAGCACAGAGACAAGACGGCATCCGTCTCTTAACACCTCAACCCAATGGAAGTGGCTTTAAAAAAAAGTTCTGCAGGGCTTCTGGTTGCCTCCTCCAAGCACATCCTCCTCAGTAACTCAGTATACCCTCCAAGCAGCTCAATGCGATGGCTGGAGCAGCAGATACGTTCTCTGCCAAACCGTGGTTCAAGATGGTGTTTCAACATTTGTAAGTATGACACCACTGGATATTTTGAAATAGGACTCAGGACAGTTTACAAGTAATGTTTGTGGTGACAAAACCAGGTGTTTTTAAGAAGGGCATATTTGTGGTGACCAAAACAGGTCAGTCAGGCTTAAATGTGTTCTCCCCAGCCCTAACCATGGGGTTCTGGGCCTTCATAACATAACCAGAGCATAAGCACAGTTTTAACTTATCTGTGGTTTTGCACAAATGTACCAACATTTATTCTGGTGATTATACTGAGACACAACCCACCACCAGAGAGCTGTAGCAGCTCCCCCTGCTAAACCAGCAGTTGTCCCTGCAGTGCTGGATGAGCTGCCCATCATTGTGGCTGACACAGAGCACAGTCTTCAAGCTTTATAACCGTTGTAGCAGCATGGATGGCAGTGCTGGTGGTTGGTTGACCCACCACCAGACTGAAATATTCAAGAACTATAATATGGTTGCCATGAAACTGAGTCAGGTTTAATTGTAAGAACTTTGCCGATCTTTTGAATTTTCATCTTGCGCAATCATCATCATCATCATCCTGATTTTATCCTATGGATAAACTGACTTAAGCAGCCAGCAAAATGTTTAAACGTTCTAGAAAAAAAAAAAAAACAAAAAACAGAATGCCCTTCTGCAAGTTCACATTAAGCTGGGATAACATTGTCCACAGACAGTCAAAACAAGACTTCCCTTCAAGGTTGTCAGTTACAAGTAGGAGGCTAACAGATAATTGTACATTAACACTGAGATTGTGTTGCCCCTGTCATATAGTGTAATATCTGCATTTAAACTTGCCTTCTTGTATCATATATATATATATATATATATATATATATATATATATATATATATATATATATATATATATATATATATATATATATGTATGTATATATATATATATATACATACATACATATATATATGATACAAGAAGGCATTACATGTAGTGAGTAGCTTAAAAAAAAAACATGATTAATTGTTTACAGGGGTGAACAATACAATACAGTTGAGTTGGTTGCTAAGTGCAGGCAGAACTGTGCAGTGGAAATCTTACACAACCTTACTTTGGTTGTTAAAAATACTCCAAGCATTTTCCATGTGACAAATTCCCTCATTATGCGATTACACAGCTTCACATTTAACACCGTCTGAGCCCCTTTCAGCATTTTATATTAGCTCTATTCATCATTCTAAATGAGACCACATACCACCTACCTGCTGGTGGGAATGGAAGTGCAGAGTCAGTTCTGCTGAGAGGTTACACAAGCGAGCGCAGCGGAAAGTGAGCCCAGGGCAGCTCTCCTCGGATGCGTAACACCACAGTGGCCTTGTGATGTGTCTGGCTGTAGAGTATGCATGCACATTGAGTTGATGGCTTTGTACTCTACAGCTCTGGATCCCTGAATCTGTGCCATGTGACAGTGGAGGGGCTGAGCCAGGGGTCCGGTATGGGAAGCAAAGTCCTCAGCAGCAGGGGTGGGTGGAGGAAGGGAATGAGGACAGAGGAGGGGAGGAAAAAGGATAAAGGATGGACGGAGGAAAGGTAGTTAAGAAAAAGTTGGCAAGAAAGGTGGAAAAGGGGGAAAAGTCTACCACACCGACATGACGGCTCCTACATTTTTGTAGGGTGGGTGCATGCAGCTTAGCCAACCAGAAGATGACTCTGGACAGCTTTCTGAGCTTTTTCTGAGTGGGTGTTTAGTCGGGGTCAGTCCGGCTTTGTTCAGCACAAATTCCGGCCCAAATGAATGACTCCTGTTGAGCACTAACTTCGTGGTATTTCATTTGGGTGCCCTGACGCCCACCTCTGCGCTAACTTGTACTAAGTGTTCCCTTCCTCCATAGAAATGATAACAACTCTTTTGAGACTTGTGACAGTAAAGCAAATCAGTTCTGATATAGTAAATCAAGATGATTTGAACTCTCCTGGATGCTGGATTAAGGCGACTGCTGCGTTAAGTCAATCTTTGGATTGTTTGTTGCTGCCAAATGTTAATTAACTCTCTGTTCTTTCCTGTTCCAAAATAGTTCTGCTCAACTTAGAAGTAACAAGTATCGGTTCAATAAATCAATTATTGCTTCATTCTGTTTGCTGTTTCTGCATTGGCCTTTGTAATGTTTTGGTTGTAAACCACATTAAGCAGAGTTATCAGTTTAAATCACATTAAAGTGTTTCATTGCAAGTTCAGTTTGTCAAAGCAGTTGAGCTGCAGACTATGTGCATCATCCTGTGAGGCCTGATCTTGTTATATAACCATTTTTTAAAAGTGCAGTAAAAAACAAAATGTCAGTAACTCAATAGACAATTAGGTTTATTGAACACTATTCCAGTGTCCTTCACAAAAAGCAAAAGGAAGGCAACAGCACCATTGACCTTTAAATAAAATTTTGGTGCTGGTCCTAATGTGACGCTCAAGTTTAATTCTAATCATTAATAATGTTCAGCTAGTTTCCGCTGTTGTATTTGCAGTTTTTATTATTAACTCCACCACATAGTTTATGTCTTTACTCGAGTCCTTTTGTTTGTTGTTTGGTTGTCAACAGTATAACGCAAGAACTATTGAATGGATTAAGACAAAACTTAGAGGGATGATGGGTATCAGCCCAGAATACACCCCATTAATTTTTGGTGTGGATCCAGATAAAGAGAGGGATCCAGGAATTCGTCCACTCTTTCTTAAACATTGCGAAATAGGGTGTTTTTCAGATATTTCTGTTCATTCCTCAGAAAATAATACATGGACCTCATTTTTTGCATTCAAGGCATATTTACTGTAGGTGGCTGGTATCTATTAGTGAGGACAAATTGATGTGGATCTTATATGTGGTGATCTTAATTTATAGTTAAGCAGTTATGGTTGGTTTTGTATATAGAGTAATACTGTGCTATCAAGTACAATTCTGGATGTGGCTTGATTGACTTAAAAGGGACTGTTGGGCCTTGGCAGGGGTACGTGCAAGCAAAATCACAGGTGCATATATGTCCCTGAAGATCCAGGTCACCAAACACAGTTCTAACTGTGTATACCTGCTGCATTGCATGAACACTCGGAGACATCACTTCATCCTAAGTGTGTACATTTGTGAGCACAAGACTGGATGCGGTCACAGGACAGTGTTGTTCTGATGGAACCTCTGGACTCTACAGGGTGCTCCTTTGACCTGGATTGATGGTGAGTGTTTGTGTAGAAGTACAATACTCTGCCTTCTCTCTCATAACTGCTGAGCTCCGTGTTTGGACAAACATGTCTGTGTTTTCGGAACTGCATGTACAGTGCAAGCGGGTCTCAAAGATTCACTTGTTAGACATCGACAGGAGGGGAACTTGAGCTGGGAGCCACAGATGGAAGTAATGCCACTGAGAATTCATCATTATATAAGATACCACACACAATACTATGTACACCTGACCTTTATCCTTATTCTTTCATTACAGTGACTGGTTATGCATTCTTTGACCCACATATGTGGATGCTCATCTGTCAGAATGTGTACTGTTATGTCATACACAGATTATTATTATTATAAAAGTAGACTATGTTATTTCAATCTTTTTGAAACACACTGTAAGGCACTTGTATACACTGAAACTTTAATATTGTTAATTAATTTATTATTGTATTATTTTATTAATTATTAAACAACTTTATAACCAAATGTCAATATTTAATATAAAAAGGGTACCATAGAGAACAGCTACCCAACTGTGCAGCTCCCTTAATCCTTTTTTAACTACTGTTGGCTTCCAGCACTAAATGGCAAGTGGCCAAATTTCGTGACGAGCTGGCAGACATAGTGGTGCATTTAGCAGCTAAAGAGCCAGGTACTGCATCCTCTGGTGGAAACCAAAACTCAGAGTGAATATTGGACCTACATTGGTCAGGTAACAGGACTCCAATGTCCATTGCTTACAATTTCATCTACCAGCGGCTATAATTATTACACTGATTTGTTATTGTCAAGCCGCACTCAACTGTTTTGGTTCACTCTCAACACTCAAAAGGCGTTATTTCTTTTCGCTGGTCAGCTGTTCTTAGTGCAAAGGATCTGCAAATTCACTGTACACTACTTGCCCAAAGTTGGCGAGTAGCTGATGAGTATTTAGCAAATACAGAGCCAGATATTCTTCTCAGGAGTTGGTGGAGACCAAAAACAGAGCTAATTGGAACCAGTGGTTGCCAGTTTGTGCACTAGCCAGTGTTAGCTAGCTTACATTAGGGCAGGTAAAACTCTGCTATTCTTATAAACCTGACAAAAGATACTATATGCTTGCAATCAAAATGCAGTACTTGAGCTGTAAGTGCAGTAAAAAATTATTTATATACATAAACATTTTATCGATATGACCTTTAAATAAGCAACTTTAGGCAAACAAATTCACAGTCAACTGCTCCCATTGTCAGCATAAGAAACTACACATAAACTATTATAAGTAGACCAACTGAACAAGTACACATACTATGTTTTAAACTCACATAAATGCAGCTCTGTATAATACAAATGAGGTGATGAACACAGCAAATATTTGTATTTTTTTATTACAAAAAGATTTATTTTTTTATACAAGTGGACGTAAAATTATTAGTGACATTCATCTACAGTTTCTCTAAATTAGACATCAGAATGAGTGCTGGGTATAGAAACATTTACAGTACAGAAAGATTAGGGTGCATAGCAATAGAAGTGAAATCTGGCTGTTGTATTTTTTTTTTTTTTTTACAGTACATTAAAACTTTCAACCTTCTCCAACAGAAACATGTTAAGCCCATGAGGAAAAGGTACTTTTATGGTGTAAAAACGTTTCTGACTTAAAAAATCCTTTTTGACAACTGCATAGACCCAATGCAATTAAATTACTGTCTTCAACCTCTGAAAGATCTAGTACAAACATCACATACAAATAGAGTAACTTTACACTGCTGATAACATGTTGTTAAGCTCGATAATAAAACCAAGCACAGTGCAACACTGATGGAGGAGCTGCATTTGCTTTTCTCTCTGGGAAAATGTATTTCAGTGTTTTTTTGCTGCAAACGATGCACGTTGGTATCTTCAGCATCATGAATAGACCTTGCAGGAAATGCATATAGTGCCTTACATATTTCTTAAACACCTTTGAAAGCAGAATAATAAAATCAAGATTTCTGAATGGATTGGAGGTCAGAAAAAAGAACATCAAGACAGAAATGCAGAAAATTTAAAATTTACTGCTTTTGGTAAAAGAAGCTGAAAAGAGAAAACAGGGAATCTAAAAGGTAGCTTTCACCAGAAAAAAACAACCAGATCACCTCCAGTGCATTCTCATGACAAATTAAATCCCTTACTCATGACAACTGTCAGATTTCCCACTTATTTACAGCAGTTGGACACAGAAAAGTGCATTTTGATGAAAAGAATGTGCTAAGCAAAACTTTTCCCAAGAAGTTATAAAGAAAAAAAAAACATCTACATTTTTCACAGTCATGTTCCAAAGAAATACACACATCCAAAGTTTCAAACCAATCCTGAGAAAATAATCTCTACAAATCAACAATGACCTGTTGTACTTCAGTGCATTGTTCGTTACATGATCTCCAGTGTTTAAAACATCCTTACAATAAAGAACAATAAAAAACACATAAGTATCTGAAAACATGGTGTCACAAAAAGGTAAAAGAGGAAAACAGTGTGGCCCTGCCAACAATGTTGTCTTCACAGAATGAAATAAGAAAAAAAAACAAACAAAGATATCACAAAACTGAAGGACAGCAAACTGTTCCTTTCACATACTCATGATTTTGGTATATGTTTTTTGGACTCTGGTTGGGGCAGTCAGACGTAACAACTCCTTTACATACCATGTACAGATTTTTACATCAGCTACACTACATTACCGCCCAGTTCTGGTACCGTCTGACATTCTCTTTTCATCTTTACAACGAAAAAGGAAAAGAATAGCAAGCTGGGAAAAAAAAAAAAAAAAAATCTGACTCAAGCAAGGCTCTGGCTATCATGCAGTAAGCATCCATGCAGAACTTTTCAATTCCTACACTCTAAGTAATCAGATATAACTGTATGAAATGCAACAGCGGACAAAAAAAATCTTTGTCTCACATCTGGACTGACCCCCCCCCCCCCCATTGTCCACACAGAGAAGACATGATCTTCACACAGACTTCTCAAAGTTAAAGACCCTTTAGCATCACCTCTGGTGACCCCTGCTGTACTTTTCTTTTTGGCCCTTCTATCACGTTACTTCTGGTTACCACTCTCTTTCAGGGCCCCAAGGCTGTGTTTGGGTTCAGCTCTGCAGCATACACATGGTGCTCAGGGGCAGAGGTCATCATGTGGGTAACCTCTCAGCTTCTTCTGGAGAATGAAAACAGACAGGGCAGGGAGTTAACCATCTCAAGTTTCAAATCCTTTTTGTTTTTGTGAATGCAGTGAAAAACATCATTTTCTATGATGCATGAGGAGGCAGATTTCCTTCTAAATAAATAAGCAGATTGGCTGACCTGATGGCGAGGGAGAATTGTCCTCGCCTGTCGTGACAAACTGTAGATCAGACCCCAAAGCAGCGATGGAGCTCCTGGGACGGATGCAGCGGTCACCTGAGAAACTTCTGCGGAGTAGAGCCTAAAGCAAGACACGTGAGACTGATTAGAGTATGATGTCTTCATGTTAAGACTAGGCCTAATTTTCTTGTATGACATAACTTCAGCGAATACTTACAGAGAGGGCTATCCCGAGGCATTGATAAACTTCTGACTCTCGAATAAAATACTCAGAAACTACCGGATCTCTTAACTCTTTAACCAAATCACAGACCATTCTGTGTGACCTTCTTGTGATAACTAATGTAATAACTGGAATATTTTAATCACTTCCACTCACTGAGCTTCCTCAGGACCGGGAGCTCTCCTCCCACTCCAAAAATCTCTGGGATAGTGTGCTTGTGGTTATGACAACAACGTCCCAAAACTATTGTTGTTTTATTTATTTTGATAAGGAATTTCATTTGATTTAATTTGATACAGAAAAAAAATGAATTCAAAGAAACAAAGGGACAAAAGAATAAAAATAAATAATAGATGTTGCCAGCTGTAACAGCACACACCTTTTGACTTGCCTTGCGCGTCATGGGGCTGGTGGGGGCGGAGGCACTGCTGTAGAGGCTGAGGCTGGAGTTGGACCTGCTGACGGTCAAACCCTTAGCAGAGCTTCCAGCGGGAGACAAGTACTTCTCCTTGATCTTCAGGTTGGTCCGGCCTTTCACTGTTGGTGACACGGCAGGTGAATTTAAGTTAATATGTAAAAAGGGGTCATCTATGGCAGCCAGCAGACACCGTCTACATGGATAACTGAAGCAAGATTGCCAATATGTCAGTATAAAAACAATATTCACAAAAATGCACACATACAATATCTGACAACAGTAGAATAATCTGGCACCAAAGACACAGTAGAAACTAAAATTCAACACATACATACATGTCAACAGGACGTGTCACTGTTGGTCATACCAGGTGCTAAGGACTGGTCATACTACAATAAATAACAACTTGAAAAGTGTGCCCTGTCTTGTAAAGAATAAATAGTTTACAGGAGGTGAAGACTACTGCAGTTACTGACCTCTGCAGGGATCATTCTTGACCAGGAACTCGTCTAAAGCAGTCCAGCCTCCTCCCACCCGGACCATCAACGTGCTGCGAAGGATACGAACCATCCGCAACTGCTGGGAATCCCCAAACTGCAGCAAGAAGACAAGAAACATAATGCAAAGTGTGTTTTTTTTTCCTGGGTGGCCATTTGAAATCAGAGGACTAGATGTAACAGCTGCATTGGCATTTTTTTATTCTTTGTAAGTATGACTCACCCTGTATCTATTGGCACTGATTTGCTCCACTTGGAACCTCTTGGGACAGTTACACTGTGATACCTGTCGACTCACCTGAAGGAGACGAAGTAACGAGTGTCTGAGTGAGTGTCAGGGGGGAAAATCAAGCTGCATTCATGTGTGTTTTGTCGTGCACACGATGCCCGTACCTCTTCATTGATCTGATCTGCGTCCAGAGCTTTCCTGTAGGGATCTCTGCTCGGGTGGAGCGCGCTCACAAACTCGTAGTAGTCGATGAAGCCGTCGCTGTTCATGTCGAAGATGTTCGCCACCGCGTTCATCTCCAGAGAGTTGGTGGGAAATTCTACAGCGGAGAGGTGTGAAGCCAAGTCATTTACGTGTGTTAACTTAATTAAACAGATATGAAAAAGCACCTGTTGTTTAAATAAGTATATATGGGGAAGTAATGGAGGTATTGTCATTAAAACAGTTTAGAAGACAGTTTAGAGGAGTGTGAAACAGATTAGTTTATTTTAAATAATGGTAAAAGGGTGAGATTTGAGTGACAGATGGGTCTAAACACTGAGCTGATTTATGACAAACGGCTCTTACTGGAGGCAAGGACATAATCAATGAACTCCCTCTGGCTGATGCGTCCGTCCTGGTCTCGGTCGATGCTGCGGAACACATCTAAGATCCGTGACTTCATATGACTGATCCACTGCATGTAACGCTTTCGCCAAATATTGAAGTCGAAGTTTGCGAATTCTTCCATCTGTTCGGCAAATGAAAACAACACAACGTCTATGTTGGTTATTACGTTAGGTAATGAAGTTTGCTTAATGTCTTACAAAACACACTCAAATGACTACAATGGACAGCTCTGATGTGTGTACAATAACCTCTTTGAGCGCCTGCTGGTGTTGTTCCAGATGTTTTTGTCTCGCCACAGCCAGGAGCCAAAGTTTCTGCCACTGACTGACCAGCTGACTGAGCTCTGGGGTCTGGGGGTCGAGGTGCTCCAGGGGAATGGGTACAGCCGGCTGCAGCTTCAGAGCGCTCCTCCTCTCTGGATGGAGAAACAGCGACACAGAGGCTGGAATCAGCTCGGACAACTCATTTCTGCAGTTCTTGAATAACAATAATGACTGATAAAAGCTGTGTTTCATGGTGGCTTACTTGTGAATGGTCGCTTGCTCGGGGAAACCTGCTGTTTGGCGACGCTCTTGTGTTTGCAGGACTTTGTGGCATTTTCAACCTCTGGAAACTTTTTTTTCAACTCCTCCATGAATACCTGCAGAGGAGGGAAAAAAGATACTCTGTGATCTGTACATGGTCAGCTCTAACGTAAGATGGTACGATGGTAAAGCTCGTAGAAGAGAGAAAAGGCGTACGATGTGCTGTGCGATGAGCTCTTGGTTCTGCTCTGTAGACTCAACCGGAGGCTCCTGGTCTCTGAGGCTGAGGGCTTCCTCCGCTGAGGAGATCCAGTCCAGTAGCCTCTGGACTTCCTCTCTCTCTTCCTCCAGTGCTGCCAAACTGGCATCGATCTTCTGGCCCTGCTGCTGAGCCCAGGTCTGAACCTAATTCACAAAGAAATAATGCCAAAATGAATTTATTAATCTCGTATTCAATCCCTTTTGGAAAACTGTAATTTGCTTGTGCACATCATGTAGACACGCACCTCCTCATAGCGAGTCTTGGTGACACTGATCCAAGATTTTAAGGTGATTATGGAGTCTGGGTGACAGGAGGCCAGGATCTCCTCACCCAGACAATGGATGTTCTGTAACTCCACCGCCTGGGTCTGTAAAGCATCCATCGATTCCTTAAGAGAGGCAGAAAAAAAGGATTTATATCCATTAAAACACATATTGTCATGAAGGATGAATGAGTCATTTTTATTTTATTTTTTTTACGTTTTTATTCATGTCAATTGATGAATTCAGTGTTGATTTCTTGTTTTAAAAGTGGTTACACAAAACGGTTCTAACTTCCGGTCTGACTATCTGTCCTTCACCCAGTTGAAAAGGTTCAAGCAAATATCCCCCAAGCAAATATCCCCCCAGCTTAACTAAATCTTTATCAGCACTAACTTGTTGTTCTGTAGAAGACCCTGACCTTTGACCTCCCCAGTTCCAGACAAGAAGGGATATATGTCTGTATAGGGGGTGGTAAAATATCATGTAATGCTGACCTTGTGTTGTTTGCGGAAAGCAAGCAAACCCTCCTCGTCCTCTGGTATCGCCCCGTATTTCAGTACCCTCTCTGCCTCAGCAAGGCGCTCCATGAAAGTGTGGACAAGGCCATCGAACTTCTCAGCCTAACAGGAACAAAGACAACGATTAAGACAAGTGTAACTGTCAGAGCAGTTTAAAGTTTGCATACTGTACCTACAACACAACAGTACCCAATATATATGGATCAGGTTACGATTTGAATAGCATTTTCAAATATGGAATGAGGCATTATCTTAAAGAAATAATGCATTCATTTGCATACATTTCAAGAGCAGATATCTGAACAATGGACAAATCTTTCTTTACATTTTTTGACATATAAGGTATTTCTTGAATTTTGGATATGTCTTTGTATCCATATTTTTGTAGGAATAAAATGTTAAAATCAGGACCATGAATGATATATGAACAAACCCATCTGTAAAACCTTCAGAATATGGGATTAAAATGTGGTTTTGACATATTTACCAGGTAATACTACTGAGTATGAGTGAACAAACAAACTCATATTGACAAAGCTGCTTTTAAAAATCTGGCATCTTACGGAATCAAAACAGCCCTAAATCTGAAAATCCTTTATCATATGAAAAAAATTGGGCTTGTGCCTGCATTGTGTGGCCTTTAAAGCTCATTTATTATTTGTGAGAGCTACCTGCTGAAGTGCAGCCTCCAGCCTGTCTTGCTTGCTGACTGACAGTTTGCACACGGCCTCCCAGCGGCCCTCCAGCTCGTCCATCTGCTCCTGCAGCCAGTGAGCGTCAGCTGTGCTGCTCCTGGTCAGGTCCCTCACAGAGCGCTTCAGGGTCCTAATGCATCCGGCTCGCTTCCCTAACTCCTTTTGGAAGGCCTGAGACAAAAGAAAAGCTGTTGAGAAATTGCACTTTCACTGGAAGACAGAAATGTGAGGAAACTGGCACAAAATATAGTATCAAAAGTCTTATTCCGGGTAATTTGACATCTAGGAATTATTACCAGAGTACAGGTAAAATCAGTGTCATCACATCAGAGCAGACTCAGTCACAACCTCTGTGTTTCTACTGCAGCAGTTTTGATTTCTTAAACAGTGTGGATCTTTGTTGCGACACATTAAACTGTGTGATATGTGTTGTACCTTGTGTTTGTCTATCAGGTTGTGTACTATGTCTTTGTCTCCACAAACAGGGACGTCCTCTGCCAGCTGGGGCTCCGCTCGGTACAGCCAGTCGTTCAGGGCCTGGAGAGCATCAGTGAACCTGCCTGAGAAGAGCAGCGCTTCCTCCAGCTTGTGTTGCCTGAGGAAGAGCAAACCAGAAACAAAGTGGGTGCATTTCCAAGCTCAGGACCTTTTTTTTTTCTTTAATGCTTGGAATAAATTTGAACCCTGTCCCTATCGACTGTATCATACCTCTCCATGGACTTGCCGCTGATGGTGTCCCACGTGTCTTTGAGTTCAGCCATCTGATTTTCCAGATGCTGTCTGTCACGGCCGGTTTGAGCTCTCTCGTGAAGGTTGCGTCCGTTCTTCGATGTGGCTTCATACATGGGCCGCTTCGATCGCAGCAGTTTCTGGAACTCCTGATAATTAATTAGGGGATCAGTTAGTCAATTCATTTACATATAGCTGTGAGGAAAGCTGTTTTCGCTGTCAGCCTACTGCACCTTCTGTTCGGTCAGCTGTTGTTTGATTTCCTCGTGGGACACGGCAATCTCTTTATGTGTGTCTAGAGTCTGTTCCACCTCCGTCATCCAGTCCAGCAACAGGCGCCATGATTCGTTAAACTGAAATATGAGCAATCAAGAGATATTATACAAAACTGCATGTTTAGTTTGAGAAAGCTGTTGAAGGTCATCCATTTTTATTGCAGCTGATGTAGCTGTGTGTACCTGTTTGGCACCCTTTTTAGCCTCCTCCAGCTTCCTCCCTCTCTCTGATACGCGCTGCTGGAGCTTTTTAAAGCGATCCTGCACGGTCATGATGAGGTTATGGATGACATCACAGTCTTCCTTCCTGCTCATCTCCGTTAGCCTGCGGGCCGTGTTCTCCACCGTGCTCTTCTTCTCACTGTGACCGTTCACCTCATTCAGCAGCGTCTGTGCAGAAAAAAAATGTATTTCTAAACCCCAAACTACCAAATGTGCATGTAAGTCTGGATGTGAGGCTGACAGTGTAAGGGGAACCTACTCTGTGTTCCTGCAGTTGAGTACAAACAGTGTCCAGTACAAAGCTGGGCGCAGGAAGAAGCCCGACAGACTCCTCACACTTGCTCATCTTGGTGAGAAGCTCCTGGACGGTGCTGTGGAAGTCCTTGGCCAGACTCAGGCCTTCTGTGAGTTTTGCCTGCGGGAAGACCACAACACTCAGATATAATCACGCACTTCACTAAAGATGAATCAACAGGGTGACGCATGACTATGGAGGGTCAAACAACCTTTCGCTCCTGGATTTTGCTGTAAACGGACGCCCATTTCTGCTCAAGAATAGACAAGCTGTGTTCGGTGCTCGATCCCCGCATGACGTCGCTGCTCTCCAGCATCCTGTGGATGGCATTCCTCACATCTGTGTAGGTGTGGAACTTTGACTCCATCTCAGCACACAACTCCTGATGTGGGTGAGAAGAAAAAAGAAAAGTCAGCCTTCATGGAATTACTTGGTTACATACTTTTAAGTTCGCTCTCTTTCGACTGTTAAATGTCTGGTCCATTTTACCAAGTGTGCATTGAGCCTTTCACTGGCAGAGTCCGGCATACTCCACATGGTTTTAGAGGAGGACAGTCTCATGTCTGTGTTATCCAGCCACTGTAGAAGATCTTGAATCTCCATTGTGACATCTTGAACCTGCAGCAAAAGCAACAGAATAAATGCAAAGGTCCCCTATGGTGATGTGCACGTCAGTTAGTTATGGCTTAATTTTCATCTTCTATCATCAGTTGCCATAAACCTTTGTGTTCTATTTTGTTGAAACATTAAAACAGCCTTACTAAAAAGCCTTACTTCATGACAATAAAAGCCAAGAGATTTCACAATTTTATGTTCACCTTTACAACATAACCACAAGAGGGCGCCACAATATCTCCATAATGAAGCACAAAATTCCATATAGGTGAGAAAATGCTGTAGTTAACAATTCCTCTCCTCTACTTTTGTTGCAACTCTGACAAAATAATTGATGTCTGTCTCTGTTCACCTGACTCAGTCTGTTCTCTAACTCCAGCTGCCTGCGCTCAGTCTCACAGCGGACAAACTCCCAGCTTTCATTGAGCTGCTCCAGCCGAGACTGCAGACCATGCGGGCTGTCCACGGTCCCGACCTCCAGCAGCCCCCTGCCAGCCTTGTTCAGGGACTCCATCGTGCGTACGTGGGACATGACGTCATTTCGCAAGACCTTGGAGAGAAAAGGACCAGTAGAGTTTGGAGATTTATCACGGTATAAGTAACTGTTTTGATTCAAATGTGTTGCTTAGAGATGCTTTTGGGGGCTCTGTGTGTTTTCTAATTGTGACTGGAAAGCAAGGTTGGTAAAGTATAAATGAACCAAATGAATACACAAGGAACAGACACAGGTGGACACAATGGTGAACAGAGTGTGTTATTCATTCAAGGCTAAGTGTTCAATGTTATCTTGCATCTTATCTTTCTAACACAGCTCTCTGAAACAGTGTTAGAAAGCCTGAAGGAGCCCAATCACACTACAGCCTCCCTATTACAGTGTAGCTGTATAAAGTTGCTTTATTTTAGCCATGACCAACCTTGTGTTTGGCCAGCTCGATTTCACAGGCCTGCAGGTCAATGCTGATTGGCTGACTGCCCTGCAGTTGTTCAGCAGTTCGGGAGAGCCATGTGTGAAGCTCATCCAGTGTGTTCTGGAACTGACCCAGACCCAGCAGAGCACACTCCAGCTGATGCTGATGGCAGAACAGGAAAAAAAAAGTTAAATGTATATCTTTATTTATTCATTTTGTTTTTATCAGCATTTTTTATTTTCCTGCTAGATGTAATTTCTACTTCACACTATAATAAGATATTGCCCTCTGCATATTCTCACCTGTCTGCCGACAGTCTCTGCTTCCAGGCTGTCCCAGCGCTGTCTGAAGTCACACAGCGGTGAGACGGAGCCCGGACGCTCCGAGCCTGGAGATAGCCGGCACACAAAGCGATGGTTCATGCTTTCGATCTCAATTTTCTTCTGGTAGAGTTCTCGCTTAAACTCCTGAAGACAAGAATAAAGACAGATTATATGTTTAGCCTCATAGGCCTCCATAATCAACAAAGATGGAGGATTTAATGGTGCAATGGAAATGGTCATCTAAGTCAGAATTTCAATTTGGAAACTCGTAGCACAACTTCACTAACATGACATCACAGCAGTATAGCGCACATGGTACACAGTTACTTTTTTACATAATTTTTCATTTATATAATGCTTGTTTTTGAAATGTGCAGTAAATACAAATTTGTCATTGTTACTTTCATTCAGTTGATCTGCACTCAATAGAAGTCTTAGAGAGTATATGTTAGGTTATATCATTTTACTTAAGAAGTTTGCAGACTTTCCATTCAAACACCCGTTTGAAATGAGTGTCCATGGTTTTCCAAGCAGATGCAATGCAGCACCTTTGGATTGGAAGTCGGGAATACTGACTATGAAATACCGACTAGCAATGTAATGCACCATAAGTCATGTCATGTCATGTCATTGTCCGTAACCGCTTATCCCTTTCCATGGGGTCGCGGGGTGTTGCTGCTGGAGCCAATCCCAGCCTTGTCTCAGGGCGAGGGCAGGGTACTCCCTGGATAAGTCGCCAGCTCATCGCAGGGCCCTCACTGATGAGCAATGTGGGGTTCAGTATCTTGCTCAAAGACACTTCGACATGCAGCTCAGCCTTGCCCTGAGCCGGGATTTGAACTAGCGACCTTTCGATCACTAGTCGACCTGCTTGCACCATAAGTTTCTTTGCAATATGAGACAAAACATGTTCATCGAGAACACTTTTATCACAGGTGGTGAAGCATATGAACTTACCTTGAGATCACATAGCTGCTCTTTGACTGATCCCAGGTCAGTTCCCACCATGAACTCTTCAGTAGACCTCAGCTCAGCTGACTTCAACCACTCAAAAAGACCCTTTAAGCAAAACAATAGTCACAGTGAGAATTAAAGCAAAATGAATTACATACTTTACAATCATTCAGCCTTGAACTGCTGCCATGTTGTGTGATTTGACATTGAATAAATGTTGTTTCCAATAGCCAAACACGATTCTCTGTTGGTTTACACAAATGGCTTCATTTCAAATAGTTCTTTTGATTCAGTTTGCATCATTAAACTCATTGCCTTTGGCAGAGGACCACACAATCTGTCAGTCACTCAGAAGTGAGGCTGCAGGGAGTAAGAGTCTGAATTGTACTACTGCAACACAAGACCAGCTTTGTGTTTGGCAGGATGCCTCGCTGCTTGAGTCAGGCAGTGGTGGCCAAGGATCCTGTTTATGCTTGGATACTGACCGCGACACATTTGTTAGTATGTGGGAATGCATACGGGCACGCACCTGCATGGTGTCTTGATAATGCAGTGCCATCTGCAGGGACTCCTCCAGCTTTTTGTGACAATCGTTCCACAGTTTGCTCAAGTTGTTCCATGTGCAATAGAGCTTAAAGACAGCGAGAAGACAAGGTGTTGAGTTAATCAACAAACCATCATGAGTTAAAAATGATTTTATTCAGATTCATTTCTTACTTCATCAAGGCTCTTTGTGACATCTGGTTTGTCTGTATCTCCACATGCAGACATCAGATCCATTCCCAAAACGCCAAGCGTGTCCAGATCTCCCTGTAAACTGTCAATATCCTCCCTCAGAGTCTATAAGTTGAAAGGATGGAAACAGTTACATAGTGTCTTATATGTTACAATGTGGGTTTCTTCTACGTGATTGCTTTAAGAGCTTCCAGACAAACCTGCATGGTTTCAAGGCTCTGGCGAATTGTTTCGGAGTCCGTCCGGCTGGCATTAAGATCTAAAACTGCCTGCTGAGCCTCACTGAGAGCAGCCGTGACATCGCTGACATCACTCCAGAACTTCAAAGCCAGATCCAAGAGTTTGAGCAGCCAACCTTCCCTCTCCTGCGCTTCAGTGTGCGTCTCATCCCACATCTGGGACAGGCCGGACACTCGCTCCTGGATTGCTACGATCGCAGGGATGTAATAGGGATAATGCTTAGAAATTTACCCCATGCAAACCAGGTTGTAAAGTTGTACACGAACACGATCACATTACCTGTGCCGACGGATCCATCACCAGCTGCCTGAGTGTTGGCCAGCAGCTCATCTGCCTGTGTCTTGACACTGTTGAGGCCCAGCTCCAGCTTGGACAGCTCAGACAGGGTGAGCTTGTTGTCTTGCAGCTGCTCCTGGATCCTCGGGGTGAGGCCTTGAAGGGAGCTGGGGGTCTGTATGCGACTGCGGAGGCGGCCAAGACTCTCTCTGATGAGGGTCATCCTCTCATTCAGCTGTAAGTACATGACGTGTGTATTTGTGATTGCGGGCGCAGGGCTGTTTATATCAATTTGACGTCATCCGAGCATTCTTACCTGCGTGAATCGAGGCAAAGACTCCTCGAGCAGACTGGCAGTCTCTCTGACCCGGTCTCTGATGGCCCTGTGCTGCTCCTCGGCCTCTGTCGCCTTTCGACAGAACTCGTCCCCTTGAACGGGGTTTAGTTCTGACAGGCGTTTTGCCACGGAGCATAAGCGTGCGATTAAGGGTCGGTGCTCTGCTATCGACTCCCTCAGACCCTTAACAGAAGAGATGTAAAAAGAAGAGCAGACTTTGTTCAGAAAGAACCCAATTCTAGTTTAATCCCTAAAACACATGGAGAAATGTGAACAGAAATCACACTGTCTCACTTTTCATGGCATACCTGACAAATCTGATATGCCATTATGGTGAAAATGAACCCCGTTAGGAAGTAGATTGCAGTGCACACATACAATGAACTGTACTTGAACAGAACAGCTCATTTAGCCAAAAGAAAATTTGAAGCATAAAAGGACTTCTTTGTTAAACAGGACAAAAAAGGGGTGATAAAAAAAGAGGAAAAAGCTGGCACTCAAATGTGGAGAGGCAGGTTTCTTCTACCTGTAAGAGGTCCTGTTGTTCCCGAAATGCCTCGTAGCTAATTGTGCTCAGGGAGAGCTGGCCAATTAGGGTTCGAGTTTCCTCAAGCCAGGGCGAAACCTCAGTGAGGCCCTCCGAGAACTGGAGAAGAAGCGACTGAGCGTGCTCGAGCTGCAGGACCACATGGGAATTGGTGGCTGAGGTGGTGTTGCATTGTTCCTGTAAGGCCTCTAAGGGGGTCTGCATGGAGGGGTGACGGCAAAACACAGAAATTTGAAACACGCTTTTAAATTGAAACTTTGTCAGTGATGTAGCTGCATTAAATGAAATGTGGAGAATACCCTCAAATCTCCTGTTTCTCCTACATCACTGTATGTCAGCAAGATTTCAGCGATCTTCACCATCTTCTCAATGTTGAACCTGTGCTGCAGAATCTCCACTGCCAAAATCTGCTCAGGAGATAATAAATCAAATCAAAACTACCACCAAAGTTTCAGAAGTCACATGGTCACATGGCAATGGTCTTTTTTCAAAGTAGGAAAATGTTTATCAGTCAGTCAGTTATATTTGTATAATGCCCTGACCTTCTGCTCGTAGAGTAGTTCTGCTATCAGCTCTGGATCTAGATGAATGGTTCTCAGCTTTTCCAGACTCAGCGCTGTGTCTCTGAACCAAGCCATCTCCTTCACCACCGCCTGTTCCAGCTGATGAGAACATATTGCATGTTAGCCTGGCATTATCGACGGCATAATTAAAATATTATACTAATATATCTGAAATGGAAAGCCGCTTGGCAGCGCATACTGGCAGCAGTGTGAGTCTGTATTATAAAATAAGATCAGAATTCAAATTCGAGCAAATAATATGGGTACGCAAATTATGGCTTAGTGTTCAAAGGCAGTTCTTGTACACTGAACTCTGTGCAGTAAAAGTGTCAATAAGAACGGCAAACACACAAAACAAGTCATGAGAAATGTTATAAGATACTACAAAATCAAAACAGGAATGAAAAGAATTGAAGAATTAAGATTAATTATTGTAAACATATCCTGAGTAGCTTTGCTAAATCCACAAAGTTTAAACGTTAGCTAGCTGGTAAGATAGGTAGTTAGCTGTATGAAGCTAGCATGTTAGGGTTAGGGTTAGGGTTCCACAAAAATGTACTGCTCACAAGTGTGGTCAGCAAATTAAACATTGTTTGCTATGCTATAGCAGGCTATTAAGCTAACACTGCAAAGTTATATCCAAGGACATGTTCTGCCAAATTTAATGATTCCGTTGAAAAGCTGAAAATATCTAACAAGTATCATCAACCTTTGTTGTCACAGCATAGGCCTATTGTTATTTACACCCTCTCTTTCGCGTTGAACATCCACTAATGTTTCAGGTTCCATTCAGGCTAATGGTAACTTGCTAAAGCACAGTGCTGACTTTGAAATAAGAGGTTAGCCGTTAGCCTAAAATAAGGTGCATGATGAAATGATAACAACTTATAAGTCATGAACTCAAGTAGGACTTCACTTCTTTTCATTGAAAATAGTAAAGCCAGCCACTGCTACAGTGTCTGACTGGTCCACTGTTGGACTGTGTGGTATATTACCCTCTGTCTCTCAGCTGCACATAGAACTGCGTCTCCAGCGTGCGTCTGTGCTCCTGCAGCTCCCAGGAGCTCCCTCTCGATGCGGCCCAGCCACAGGTGGAGGTCCTCCTGGCTGGACGTGCAGCGACTGGAGGCCTCCAGGGCCTGCTCCAGCCTCTGCAGCACGTCCAGACTGCTCAGGCTCAGCACGGAGCAGCGGATACGAAGAGCATCCATCTTCTCCTGTACCTGCTGGGCTTCATCCTCTGAAACAAAAGATGGTTAACAAGTATTGAGTTAATCAGAAGTCAGATGGCAAGACTGATTAAGAGGAAAATATTAGTATACGTGTACATCATGTAAATTATTTATCCAACCTCAGTGACTATACAATGCCATCAGCTGTATCATAGGAAGAGAGCATTACCTGAAATTGCCTCAATCAGATCATGTCCTGACTTCTGTATTTTCCCTAGGTCAGCAGTTTTGACTTGAATCTCTTCAACAACAGCCTAAAAGAAAACAGATAAATGTCAAAAATATAATCCCATACTCAAACAGCATGATGCACATTCACTATTTCCTTGAATCACGCATGATAGATATCCAACCTTGGCCCTTTCTGTGGCCTCTGAGAGATGCAGCATCACTCGCTCTGCGTTTCGGAGTTCAGCTAGGGTCTGTTCCACAGATATGAGCCATTGCTGCAAGCTGTCGACTCCTTCCTGGAAGAGCTGTGCCCTGGGCAGAATGAGCTCCAGACTCGCTCTCCTATGACCGACAAAATGTCAGTGATTAAGATACGTATCATGAGGGAAGCCTTGCCAAATGACAGTGTGACACTGCCAGTGACAGTAGCTGACCTTTGCTCTGCTTCTCGCTGTAAGGCCTCCCACTTCTGTTTGAGAGTGGAGAGCTTGACCTCTGCCTGCTCCCCCTCCTCTCCTGGGTGGGCCTCCACCAGCCGAGGACCCTCCAGCATCATAGAGTCCATACTGCGCCTACGGTCTGTTAGGAGGCGCTGCAACAGCTGTGAAAGAACAAACAAAGCTATATTCAAAGTGGAAACAATCAACTTTTCAGTCCGTCTTTCCAAGAGGTACTGTTGGCGCTACTGTTGCAAAGACAACTGGATCAATTTCCTTTTTCATCAGAGCAGGGCACCTAGCGGTATAATTATCTATCAGTCCAGATCAATATATTGAGTCAATGATCCACGATCCGATGTTGTCAGTGCAAAGTGAAGACCTCAGTCAATGTGATCATTTTTACAATGCATCTTCGATTTGAAATTCCCTTAGCACGTCTGTATTACATTTTCTTTCCTCCTTCGATAGCATTCAAACTGTGCTAATGCCAGGCAGGTAATGACAACAAGCCAAGAACAAGACAATAGGGATATTTACTCCCTGTCCCGGAAATAAATCAGTTGTGTTGGAATGTTTTTGGACAGTCTTGTTTGTCTGTTGACCCATTTTTTCGAAATTGGGTCAACAGACAAACAAGACATCTCACTCAGCAGGTGGCTAACTTGTTGCTCTCGCTACAGCAATATTAGCCACTCTGTTCCAACAATGTCGGGCTAAAGAAATGTTCATATAGACAATTCTACCATACCATGTTGTCTGGACATGCATTGACTTAAACCAGCAGCAAGTCAGAAAAAGGGTTGAAAAAGACATGTAATTTGTAGCTGCCAGGCTAACTAATGCAAGACAACTGTTTTGTCTACTTGACAGATATTGAGCAGAGTTTTATACTCTTGTTGTTGTTATTAAGCCATGTATTGTGTGTTAGTGAGGTTGGTTTTAAGTAAACTGTACTGCACATCACTGCTTACAGCTAGTTATGTGTTGTTTTTATATGGTCAAAAAAGCCTCTGTTGAAATGAATTGTTTTGATTGGGCAAATATCGCCTTGCATACAGGTATGGGACGATAAAATATACAGGCTAAATTGTTCAAAGAGTACAGCAGAAAATTGCCTTTGTACGTATTTACAGTAATTGCTGTAAGTACGGACATTAATTAAAGCCCAATCCTTGTTTTTTTTTTGTTTTTTGTTTTTTTCTGCCTTTGTGTCAGAGAGCCATGTCTCATGTGTCAAGCTTACATTGTTAAGATCCAGGCAGGTTTCACCTCATCCAAAGAGCTCACAATGGATGTGATTACAGCTGAAAGGTGAGACACTTCCCTGCTTTTCTCATTCCCCCGGGAAATGTTCACAAAGCCTCACTGAAAGCTCACTGTGGCTTTGAACGCCACCCATTCACCATTGAATAGAAATGAGTTTATATCATAAAGGAAGTGGTTGAGCATTTTCCATGATCTCAGCACAACTTTCTATAGGTAGCATATCCTATACTGTGGTACTTCAAAGACGCTCTTTGAAACAAGAAATGGGGTGATGTGATGTTGGTGATAACACACCTTTTGTTCTTGGAGCTGTGCTTTCACCACTTTGACCTCAGATGATGGGGGTTTCTGATTGGCTGTGAGCTCCTCTATCTCACAGACCCATGTGAGCAAAGCGTCCAGGTTTTGGAGAAATGTCTCCGAATCTGTTGACGCATCCCTCAGTGCCAAGGCAGATCTTGTTCCCTTGAGAAAGACCATTACAAGTATTAAATAAACTGTGAATGGATGAAATACTGTAGGTGGATGATTCCAAGTGAAAAATGAGCAGTTTACACAGAAGAAGAAAAGAGTACATAATAAGATAGTTGATTGTTGATTGCCCAACTCATCAAATACTGATGCTTTGGTCTGGTGGCTGGCCTGACCTTCGAAGTGTCAGTATTGATGACCTGGGAAACCCAAAGCATCAGCACTGATGAGATGAAAATCATACTCAGCAATCAACGATCTTACTTTGGACAGTTAAGGGTAAAAACATACCCTCCATCTATCCAGGCTGGAATCCTGGTCTGAGCTTGAGTGTCCATCGCTTTGGAGCTGCAAAATAAAGACAGTCCACATTGTTCGTTTCATGAAATCCCTGTTTTTAAAAGACCACAACAATTTCATAGACAAAACACTGCTTTTTGCAGAAAGAGTCTAGGTGAGAATGTATGAGAATTTTAAGTTCAGATGAAAAGAGGACAGAATGAAATGGAGATGGATGAGATTTGTCATGTTTGAAAAGTTGGTGTTCTTATCAACCTCAGCAAGTTGCTCTGCGGCACCATTCAGCACTCTAACAGTCCTGGTAACTACGGGGTCTCCTCCCTTTTGTCCGGATGGATACTCTGTCACTTCCACAATTTCGGTTACAATTGTCTCTGTCACCTCTGTCACCTCTGTGACCTCTCGTGATGCTAAAGTCTTCCAGGACCAGGGGCTTCCTTCCCTGGAGTCTCTTCTCTGGAAGCTGGCCCTCCTCTCTGCAGCGCTCTTGTCCGAGTGAGCCAGAGGGGATCTGGCATACTCTGGAGGCATGGTTCTTCTTGTTAGTGTCCCATTTCGCGATGTTTTTATCGGAGAAGGGCTGCTATGCCAGGCGTTATCAAGAGTACTAGTGCTCCTGATTGTAGAGGCAGGAGAGCTGCGGAGGGGTTTGTCTGAAATGGGAGTTCGAGATCCCTCCTCTCTACTGTATTCAATCTCCTGTGCTTCCTTATCATTCTCCACCACTTTATCCTTGTTTGCACCCTCGCTTGCTTTGTCTTTGACGTCCACCTCTGGCTTGGCCTCTCCATTTTGCTCTGGGGGCTGCCACTCTCGTCGTCGTTGGTAGCACTCTTTCAGGAAGGCCTCGTCAGACCTCACGTGCTTGGACTTCTGGCCCAGGCAGCTGGGCCGGCTGATAAGGTTCCCCATAATCCTTCAGCCCAGAGGCTAGTGAGGTAATAGGCGAGGTAAGGCCCCTCGGCCATGCATGCGGAAGATCCTTCAGCTACCTAAAATAAGACAAGGGGGCTCTGGGTCAACATGCATTGAACAAGTGAGTAAATCAACAAAAGATATACCACTGCTCTAGTTTCTTTAAAAGCACAATTTCACAACTCCAAAGTCGCAAAGTACAGCCTGCCACAGTTTACAATTTCAGGAAAATGCCATGAGACCAAATTAAACCAGGCTCTCACATCCTTTATTTGCTAAATTTCTGTGCCAATGTTGCCCTTTTCTTGGCAGGGAAAGACCAGAGGGAACTACAGCAGAGATACTTGGCCTGGATACTCCCTGTCCCTTTTGTCTTCCTTGAGACCACATACACACATGCTCCCCATCTATCTCACATCACCAACTAAAATATTCCAGGCTTAGAAATCAATGTGACAGGCTTGTCGAGGATCCCACTGCTGAGCCTGGCACGGAGAGGCGGTGGCAGACAGCCAGCTCTTTCTCTAACTCAGTCTGGACCAGTCCTGGGAAACCCGTTAGGGATCTGATCAAATATGACAGCCATAAAAACGCAGACATCGCTTCATTGCTCTGGGGTGACAATAAGAAGGGGGGGCAGGAACACAGAGTGGCACGGGAGAAGTGGGGGAGTAGTTAGGAAGACAACAACAATCAACAGTGTACCTTCCAGTTTAAAATGGTGTTTTTTTTATGGGGAAAATAAAATGCTCTTCCAAAATAATGACCCAGTGGAGCTTGAGGGATCCCCGGTTGTTCTCTTACCACTACAATTTTGAATCCAACTGTGTTCAACACCTTGCTTGACTGTAATTAGTGGATTAGTGTAAAGAGTCTGATTGGCAGTGACAATTTCAAACTGTGTCAGCCTGTCTGCTTCCCCCTGAGCTCAGTGCCTTCATTGCTTTGACAGAGGGGTTAAAGGTGAATGTAATTATCTTGGTCTAAAGGAGCTGAGGTGAGCCCATCAGGAGATCCCAAGGAGGGTTCCTCTCAGGGCCGGATCCTCCCTCTGAGGTGGGGTTGGACTGGTCCATTCAGAATTACAGAGGTCACCTGAGGTCATGCTTGGTGACTAAAGATCTGTGGGGGGCCTATATGGGTCACCAAAGGGGAAATTGGGATGTTGGCTCCACAAGCTACTGAGAAGGCTTTTTTTTTTTCCTCAAGCCAGATTGATAGTGCTGCATGGGTACTGTAACATGTTACAGTCATGCTGCTGGCAGACAAATTTATGCTGAATATGCAGCTTTCTTATCGTTGCGAGAGGTTCGACACAAAGACACTCTGCAGACACAGAGAACTTGTGCTACTGTCAATATCCACCCATATGCGACTCAGATCTCCTTTGTGTGTCACCCAAATATCAAGCAAATTTTCATTCAGTTAAATCACAGCCTTTAACTAAATGAGAATCAAACAATGACCTAGTTTGATTTGACTCCGTGTGCATTAGGTTAGTAATTACTGACATCATTCACGTCTCTGCAGAGCAGATGATGCAGTCAAGGGATCCACAGGGGAGGACACAGTCGGATCAGAGAGTGGTGCCCAGACAAAGCCCTGGCCTTTCGATCAATGATTACCCAGTTAGCTCAGATCACTGCCCAGCGGTCTCCTGAGGAGGCCAGAGAGAGTGCCTGTGGCCGTGTTCACATGGGTTAACAATTCAAGAGAGAGGGTGTGCCGTGTCTGGTTACTGCACCGCATGTGTGGCTGTTAGCTAAATTACACGGTTGCCTCTACAGTGAGCTCACAGCAATGTATGTGAGGATATGCTGAGTAGTGTCATAAGAGAGTACATGGTGCACTACCAGGGAGATGCTATTAAACATAAATATGCAAAATATATGGTTTTACTATGTCTGCTAGCCTGGTCCACTCAGACGCTGATGTGCAACACAATTTTTTAAGGCGATCAAATCATTTCATAGGCCGCTTTCAGCCCTCATGTGAGAGATTATAACAACACAATGACCTACATTTTTCTACTATCAAAGCAAACCGGGAAACCCCTCTTAAAATGCTTCAAGGCTATGCCTGACATGCACCACTTTACTCTCTAGTATAACCATACTAGAAAGGGAACCAGAGAACCACTCCACCATTTGACTCACACTGCCGATGACCTAACCATCCCATCACTTAACCTATTTTGAAATGGCCCTTAATTCAGCCCAACCCTTTCTCTGCTCTCAACGGTGATTTATGATACATGACCGCAGTCCATTTCCTGATGAATTCGATTACAACCATAGTATGGGGGCTTACCAGTTGCATGGCGAAAGAAATATCAAAAAAAGAAATCCTTATATTAGTGTGTGGAAGAAAACAATTTTTATGTCTAATTCATATTTAAGAGCTCAACATGGCAGACACGTGTATGGGCGTATTCAAGTGTTTTGAGCGACACCTCGAATATCAAAACACTGCACAAAAATGTAACGTTCCTATTGTGAATTGCCTCGATTCACCCATTCGCAGGTCTCAAGAAGCAATGTGCGGGTGGGTTTGTAATCAGTAGCAGAACAATAATCATCAATCACAACAGTAACTAGAGACCCATAATGTTGTGTCACTGCTGCCTGTCTGCTTCTGTTAAGGGAGGTCCTGAAGTGGTAATCCTGGTAGTGGTCCCTAATCAAGGATGGCAGCTGTGCATTCACCCATGAGACTCATAACATTTTAGGGTGGATATTGTACAAGGTCATACGTTCAGCTCAAAGACAGTCCTCTAAACATGCAACCAACAGCTACTGAAAATAACTGAATGTCAGCAAGGCATTAGCTGAATTAATGGTTGACTTAAAAAGGCCATGCCTGCTGAGGTTTGTTAAAATTTTGACGATTTTGTTAATCCTTTCCAAGCAGCTAAATAAGCAGTTTGAAAGGAAGAAATAAAATATACTCACATCAGAATGATCCATTCACACTGATGGGATATCCCAATGCCTGCTGCACTTGTGTTTTTCAGTTAAGACAAGAAAATCCTCCAGTCACACCACTCATTCACTGACACATGGCTCCCTCAATGACTGACCAGCAAAGTCCAAGACCAAACTCTCCCCTGAGCCAATCCTGAGCTAGTGGCAGTTTTGGCGGTTTGAAGCTTACGTGAACCAAACTTACCCTGAAGCACAGTTGAGCCAAACAGCATGAGTAAAGGAATCCAGCCAGTCCTCAATCACCATTCAAAAAAGAAGAGAAAGAGGAGGGTGGGGGGGGAGGAGATCCAGCTTTGTTTGAGCATCCTTTGAACGGCCTCCGAGCTCCAACATCCCAAACTGAAGCCTCCTCGCGCACACGCATGCTCCCTCCAACGCACACTCAATCACGTCCACTCATTCCCACATGCCACGCATACAAACACACTTTCTGAACACACTCGCACATGCCCTGATAACTCATGCTTTGCCGTTGCCCACAGTCACAGGCAAACAATGTCCTCCTCTCCCCTCACAGAGCACCCCTCCCCTCCCCTCCGCTCACTTCACTTCTCCTCCCACCAGCTCTGCTCCTCTCCCTTTCTTCTTTGTTGTGGGAGCTGTGATAGAGGAATTCCTTCCTTGTTAACGCCGCCGATGGGATAGTGCGCCCGGATGGAGACAATGTATTCCAACGGCTCAGTTGAACTCCCACAGTTCCCAGCCAAGAGCGTTTTTCACGTGGAGGTCAGATTGTGCCAGTTCCGTACAACGACGAGGCGGCAGCGCTCTCACTGCTGCTGCTGCTGCTGCTCAGGTTGCTCCTGTACCAGGCAGCTAGGCGGCAAAGTGCCCCCTTTACCTTCCCCAGGCTCATTTCTCTCACTCTCTCCCCCTTCTCACCCAACAAAGCCCCTCCTCTGGCTCTGACTGTGGCTCAGAAAACTCCATGCTGCTTCTGCTTGAAAAATGGGATGAGTGTGGGGGGGTGGGGGTGGGCGCCTCGAAAAGGAGAGTTTTCTAAAGACCCCTGGGCCGCCCTCGGAACATTCACATGTTAAGTGACAGCTGCCTCAGCCCATTCCCTCTCTCGATGGCGAGCGAGAGAAGTGCACGCTACAAAAGAAGGGGACCCACACCCACCCTGCTTACCCACCCACTCACACATTCAACCCCCAACCCCCTCGCAGTCCCCTCTTCCCCATTCAGAGCCAGTGTGGCAGTCTCCACAGCAGCAACAAAGACGACTAATTACTGTAAAACATCTCAGATTACTTTTCAACTCACTTCCAGCCATTGCAAACCCCGGCCCATAAACAAAGCGGCTCGAAGAAAACACACACACACACACACACACACACACACACAAATAGACAGCAATGGGGTGATAATTCTGGGGAGTCCTTTCTCTGTTTTTGGCATAGGAAAGTGAAGGAAGGACCCCTGTGAGGAAATTCTATCATTCCCCATTTCAATAAGTCACAATATTTGCCTTGGAAATGCAGAACACCAAGCCTACTGTATGCAAACACCATCACAGCAACATCCACTCAGATTTCCTGGAGTTTTAACTGAACAAACTGGTATCTACATATAAGCTACAGGATTGCTTTTAATGCACCAGAAGTATCTCTGCGGGAACTGACTTCACGCGCAGGTGCGTTAAAACCCAACGGAAGTGTGCACACAGGTGCCTGTCGGAGCGTTCACGCCCCAGATCCTGCCTCTCTTTATTCCTTTCCTCCTGTCTTTCTCCAGCCAAGCGGATAATCAACCAGTCGACAGACCCACCAAATGTGTGCATGCGCGTACAGCACGGCACAACACACCCACACACTCTCTCTCCCACTCTGTCTCACCAATAAACACACACACACACACACACACACACACACACGCATGCATGCTGCTGCTCGCCACTCAGCCACCTCCTTGATCCTCAAGGTCACCCGTTAGGATGAGTTCAAGGAGAATACACCTGAAGGAGGACAAGCTATTGACGCTTTCCAATGGAATTTTAATGTTATAGTCATTGACCTAAAATGTATAATTTGCCTAATAATAATAATAATAATGTTTAATCTGCATTTTGTCCCTCAGCCAGTGCAGCCAGAAACAATCATATCATCTATGAGACAGAGTGAACGTTCATGTGCTTCTATACTGGCATTACACAGTGCAAGTACATATATCACCTCATGAGATCATATTATCAATACCACTCGCGCTGGTGTAAAGTGCCCGCTGCGTTACATGTGAGTGGGAATACCTTGAACCTGTCAATGCAAACGTGGTTTATTCTGCACGAGATGTGTGCAGAGTCCTGATTTATTCCGTTATGGCAACAGGATCATGATTGAAGCCATTAACAAAGACTTGAGACACATATATTATGTGGCAGCTTCATGCAGGGTTTTTTTTTTCTTTCAAAATTAAAGCCGCTGTGAGTGTTGTTGTCGTTCATATCCTCTAATCCCCTCCCTCCTCGCTACACCACCACACTTGCATGGCATGGCACCTTTCTGTTTTTTTTGCAGCTCTCTTTGCCTCTTTCTTTTGCTGGCATAGGTAATAGAAGAGGAGGATCCTGTTCTTAGCGTATTCAAACAGGACCACCTCTTTATGGAGTTCTGTTTCCTGATTGGATGAAGTGGGCAGGGGCACCAGAAAAAAAAATAAAAATATTTTCTCTTTTACTGCATGAGCAGGGGGAGTAGAGTAATGGGTTACTGACCAAACACTTCCAACAGTGATTACTGTTGGAATACTATATGGAGCTATTTAACCCTCCACAGTGAATGAGAAAATAACAAAACACAACAACAAGACAAACGCATTTTACTGTCAAATTTAATGTAAAAGACAGAATAGCATTTTGAAGGCTGCCGTTGAACACGATGAGGACCCCGTGTGTCTTTAACAGGTGTTATTCACTATGTTCAACATCATAGTTTAGCTTTTAGCTTTAGCATCTTAACAGTTTTTTGTTGTTTTGTTTTATCACCAAACACAAAGTACATGATATTTACAGTAAGGATTAAATATCAGTACAACATTTCGTGTCAATCCACTCAACAGATGTCAAAATATTTGAATCAAAACCAAAGATGTAAACCTCATAGTGACCTACAGTTTAAGAGGATCACCACTGTCAGTAGGATCCATCCTCTGGTGACCATAAATGTCATAAGCAGTTTCATGGAAATCCTTCCAGTAGTTGAAGGAAAAAATTTAGCAGACAGCCTGTCCAGTGTTTTCAGATTTAGAAATTCTAGTAGCAGGAAACATTTCAGAAACTCTGTCCAAACTATACTGGAGCACACATTTTGATGCCACATGCACATACAATTTTTCAGTCTGGTGTCACAGTCAAATGCAGGACTAACATCTCCATGTCTCTCGTCTCTGCTGCTATCTTCGTTTAAAATCACATAACATGACTTTAGGAAATGCACTTTTTTTGAGTCTGTTGAAAGTGGATGTGATGAAGCTCAGCAATGATTAGTCAAAGTTCCTTTTTGAATTTAACAGCTGAGTGTTCAGAGCATTTCCACCAGTAGTCACCACAGCGCCTGATCAAGATTATGAGAAAACTGCCTTAATCTGTGGACTTTGCGTTCACTTGAACGAAGTCCAGAAAGTCCTTGCTGTTGTAGCCTTATTTTAAGACATGGCACATACTCATGAACATATTTCGTGTACTTCGCGTCTTGTAAAACAGTCCATAATGTTGTCATATTGTCCACATTGCTATTCATGTCATAGCATTATAAACCTCAGTGAATGGAGGCTGAAGCTGCCTCCGGTGGTAAAAATAGGCTGTTAATTCCGCTTTAAAGCTGCTTCAGGTTTTCACCATGTTACTGCCCCATTTCTGACCCCCACCCATCCTCCTTCAGCCTTAAATTATGCAAATGGTGACCAAAAAAAAACAAAGGCGGCGAGAAAAAGAAAACTGAAAATGCCTGTCACAGTGGCCGATGAGAGGGAGAGAGAATTGAATGGATTGACCCCTGTAGGGTCAAGTTATTTAAACCCCCGAGTACTCCAGTGCTGGTGCAACAGCCCCCAGCTCCGACCACAAGCCCTCTCCTGTATCTCATTATCTTGCAACGTACAGTAATACAAACCATACACTAGAGACACCTTTTGCTGACAAAAGCTGTAAAATAAAAGCACTAACTCACTGATAGCTGTTTTCTTTGGGTCACTCGAAAGCTAATGTCTTTAGCCGTTTAATGAGCAAGTAAGGCCCACATTCCCCGTCCCCCCTCTTTCTATCTGAAAGGAGCTGGCAGTGATGAGGCACCACTTTGCCAGGAAGACATTGTTGTAAAACCATGACACCTGATCCCAGCTTTCAGCATCTCGCAGCCCCCTCTGTACTAATTAAAGGATTTTGCCAAAATTCTCTCCTCTCCATTTCACAGTAGGTGCACACAGAGGCCAGCGTGGTTGTTTGCAAAAAAAGGCGAGAGCTGATGTGGCTGAAGAGCTGCCATGCAGATGCAATAAGCTGCAACTGAAGGAGAGGGAGAAAACTCATCTTTCCGTGGTCAGAGGTCCCCCATTAGCCTTCCAAAATGCAGCCGATATTGGAGTGGACACAGGCTGGGAGACGGAATGAAGTGGGCTTCCAAATTAATGCGATTCCGAACGGGAGCCTAGATTTGATCAAAGGTCCCATGTGCCAAAGGACCTGAGCAAAAGCATTAATTTTACGAGCTCGTTGTCCCCCTCCCCTCCTATCTCAACCTCTCTGCTGCCTTCAAATTAAATAAGACCTCAATGGCTCCTCTACAGAACATGGTAATTAGCCCTCTTCATGAGACATGAAAAAAAAAGAGGGGGTCAGACCAGAAGCACCATTCAGCATGCACACTGTCATTTATCACCAACGGAGGTTGCTTCCAAGAAAAGTGGATGAAAGGCCGATGCGCTTCCCCACTGGGATGGATGCTGGAAATCACATTCACGGGTGAGAGGAGGATTTAGCCACTCGGGGACGGGGGAGTTCAACTCCATCATCGGCCCCGTGTTTGATTCAGCCGCTCCCAAGAAGAGAGGATTTACAGCCATAAGTCCACATCTTCCATTGAGCACAGGAAGGAAGGGGTACTAAAGGAGGAGGCCCCTCATTGCCATTAACCCTGATGAAGTGTGTGAATTAAAAACAATCTCTTATGGGAGTAAGTGCTATGAGATGAAAATCAATTTGACACACCGAGCAAGAGAAAAACTGCTCGGATGTAACATTCATTCCCAACTTGAGAAAAAAAAAACAAAAAAAAAACAAGTTTACTTTGCCAAGATCAAAGCAACCGTCATCACTCGTTTGTCTTCTGGGTGATTCACTGCATTGAAAACAAGCCCCCCTTCACTCCCTCTAAAGGTTATAACAGTGTCAGAGAGCCGGGATGCTGTTTGCTGGCTGTCAGACACGGAGAGGAGAGGATAATAAGCTGCGATCTCTCACCCCTCTTCCTGGCCTGTTTGTAAGTTGTGTGTACAAGGCTTATTTGCGAGGCAGCATCTGCCACTGGCCCAGAGAAACCAGAGACCCTGAAGACACAGAGAGCCTTTATCCAGAAGAGCCCCCATCAGCAGGGAGGTGGGGGGAGCTGAGAGGAGAACTTCTGACCTCAACATCACTGTCAAAGTGAAGCGATGTCATCTTGACTCGTCAGTGACATGGTGTTAAGACACGGTGTAAAAATAACTAGATTAACTATAAAAAGACTTTATTTCTGATTCCACTGTTACTCAGACGTGCGTATTGCTGATAATGATAATAATACTGTAATACTATATAGAGATAGTTATCCTGGAAGTTTCTGTAGGTCTATATAGGTGTCTTCCAGGTTTTCCAGGTTACTTATGCAGTTGGCTCTTTGGGGCTGTGAGTCTATTGGTTTTGACAAATGCACTACAGATAGCCAATCACCATTTTGTATTCATGATCATTTTCTTCCTGAATACAAATATTTGTACTTATGTATAGCTTTGTTATTATATCATATTAGAATTTTTTTCTCAATGTCTTATTCCATTGTGTACTTCCTGATAAGATATTATATTGCTCTATTTCTCTGCTATATTCATTTTATCTAAAGCGTACATGAGTACCACAAAAATTCAGAGTTCCAAAAGTTATTTGACCTCCTGGCTACGGGCCAGTGTTTTTGCCGTTGGAGAGCATCTGTAGTGTTTTTGTAGTCCCGTGTCGTTGGCACCAGTGGATCGTCGTTGGCCCTTTTCGGTGGGTTTTTCAGGCCAGTTGAGCATGTTCAATCGGAAGCAGAGCCCATCGGTGAGAGAGGTAACTCTGACTGCTCAGCTAAGTGAATGAGTGAATGAGAGGATGAACAGAAAAGAGGAAGGAGAAGCCCCATGAGTCTGTCGATGCAGTCTCCAGGATTTCACTCAAGAGTTTCTCTTTTTTTCTCCACCTCATTTCCTGTTTCAGTTGCACATTTTTTTTATCAGGCATGTACTCATTTAGAAGTGAGAGTTATGTGAAAATAACAATTTGTTTATTAGCAATTTCCCTTTTAGAATGACGGACACAGACTGCTGCTACTACTGCTACTGTTGAATGTCACGCTCTCGTACAATATACAGGTTAGTTGCTGTAGCCTTTGTGGTGTGTTCAAGTGCAGCTCTTTGGCAGAGACACGGGTGACATGAGGCCTTCGTTGCCACCAAATTACATTAAGTATAAATCTGTTTTTAGACACTATAATGATATATTCCTTGGGATTTGCTAGCCACTGACATTTTTGACACTATCCCTAAGTTAGCAATCTAATATATTATTATTATTACTATTATCATCAGTAGTACTAGTAGTATTGCCATCTGGTTATTTAATCTGTACATGCTGAGGTTTAAAGCCCTTGTCTGGCCTCAAAAAAAGCAGCAGACAAAATATTGCTACTATTTACTAGTTTCATTCAGAAGCATGTGGAGCTTCTGATTGTGTGACCCGACTTTCCCGTGTAATTCCCTCTTCAGACAAGTACTACTTCAAGGGCTGAGAGGATTTGACAGGAAACATGAACATGTACGATTCCATAGCATCTGGGCGACTCCATCTGCTGAGGAGGATCATGTGATACGATCAATTAATGGATTTTGTGGATTCCCTTCTGTGGTATCAAATCAAATATCATATCATGAGACTTTGCCATACATGAACTTTTAGCTAACTAATAATTCACCCTTTGAGTTCCTGGTCTGTTATAATCCTTTTTCATATTCATGCTTTTCCTTGTCCATAAGGTATGAATTCACAAATTGAATGCCATTTACATCTAATTATAGGCTTATTCATGCTCGACAAATTCCAATTTGAGGCTCACATGCATGCCAGTGTTCACGGGAGAAACAGTTTAAGATGTGCCGGTGCATGCCTTGTGTTAAGGAGCAGGTGTGTGGGTCTCTCCTGTGTATTGTGGAAGGGTCCGCACACGGGGGGCTGCCGAGGGATGCCCTCATTCATGCTGCTAACTAACGAGTCCCCCAAGGCCCAGACTGAAACCAGCAGTGCAGCAGACTAACAGCATTACCATGACAAAGGTCTGCGGTCGGATGCAGTATGATAAAGGCATGGTAAAGATAAAAAGACACCCCCTTATTTCACACACTCTGACTGGGGTCAGACTAAAGCTCCTCCAAAGCGCTGACGCGACAAGACATGCCTGTGCACCTTACACGTCAGTCCCCGGGGAGACGGAGACAAAATGCCGAGCACGATGAAAGAATTCTTTAACTGAGACAACGTCTTCTGTCGAAGGATGTTTTCGTAAAAACTCTCCCCGATATGGTAATCAATGAGTTTCTCCAAAGGGTCAAACAGGTTCAAGCTCAGATCGTATTTCGTCCCTCGGCCCTTTTTATCCATAAAATCAATTAATGGCCGAAGCATTCAGTCAGGAACAATAGAACACATTTTATTCAATGGGCCATGTAAGTAAATCAACCAAAACCATTTTTTCTATGACAATAAGAAATATCAAACACACTTGATCCTTTTGTGCAAGTGATTCACAGCCCATTGAAGAAGCTGTAGTCCCCCTTCACTAAGGGGTGATCAAATAAATTATAACGTCCCCGTCTTGCTGCTTCACAGAGCTGCTTCATGTTAATGTTTTGTGCTGGAGCGCCTTTCAATCGGTGCTGCACAATTGGTTAAGATCAATGGAAACTAATCTAAGACCTGAATTAATTTAGTCGGTGTCAGTGCACAATCCCAACACAAGATAAGACATAATGTCACTGTCTCATTGTTCCACTGGATGAATTAATTGTATTAAATTGTCAGGATCAGAGTTTTTCCCCTCAAGTACGCATTTCTGACAGGTGTACTTGCTTTGATCTGATTGGTTGAGTCAGACCTGATGGGAGGAAGCTAAGCCAGAACAGGTGTTATAGCTGAGAGGGAACAGAGAAAAGGCAGTTCATATAGGCAGTGCTAGTGCTGAGGTTAGCTTCTCAGCAAACCAGCTGTCTAGCTGCGACCACACACGCATAAATATTTGATCAAAGTTCTTCCTTTGCCATTCACGCTTGTCACTTGATAATAATGGCTGCGGTCCTGACTGACGAGCCTTTGCACAAATATTGGTATAAATGGAGTTGTATGACACAATCTACAGTTGGTGTTCAATAAATGCCTCAATAGTCAGATCAGAGCGCTCTTACCGTAAAGATCCTGCTTTTCTCTTTTTCCTGCCCCCTCGCCTCTTCCTCCCATCTGAGTCTAATGTCTTTTCAGTGTGTGCGCTCATGTGTGCAGAGGGCCTCCAATGCCAAGCACTTCTCTAGCCTGGCTGTCCAGGCCAGGCACAATGGGGCCTGATTCCCCAGCCCCTGTGTCCCCCTGTGGCCTAAAGAAGTCTCCCTGCAGGAGTGGAGGCGGACCACCTCAGAATCTGTCTGAGTATGCCGGGCTGTGAAAAACCTCAACAGCCCCTTTCCTTTTTCCCGTAATGCTCAATTAGCTACCCTGACCAGCAGCATGACTCACAGGTTCATTTTCCTGCTCTTTCTTGTTTTTCTTTGCTCTTTTACCAATGTTTTCTCCAGTATTCTGTACAGGTACACGCGTCCTGTGGTAGGTAACGCAATGTGCTTGTATAATTACAGAATGCTTCATGGGGAAAATTTACTGGAGTCAGACAATACTCTCTTAACCCTTCTGGTGGCAATGTGACTCTGGGGATGGATGTTCATGGTCCCCAGAGGATGAATTAAGTGAACACCTGGCTTTTCGAAAAAATGAACCATGAGATGGACATTTACAGTTTTTCTATATAAAATTGATGACATCCTCAAAATAATATATAAATGTTCCAATATGTTTGCTTGATGATAAAATACATGTTGATCTAATGACACTCCCATTAGCTTCAGTTGTAGTTAAGTGTATTGCTAATCAGCAAATATTTAGCTTGCTAACACGCTATGCTAAGATAGTGAATGCAGTAAATATAACACGTTGCTTACCATGTTAGCATTGTCAATGTCATATTACAACAAGGACAACCTCTGGCGGCGAGACAGACCACTGCTAAAAGAGCAGGAAGTGAAATCTTTACGTACAAATTGATGATCAGTGTGACAAGACCCTCATCTAAAGGGTGCCAAAAAAGACAGGACAGAACTTGACAGTGGAGAAGCAAAAATAACCGTTCCAAAGTGCAACACACTGAGCTGAACCGAACCAAACCAGACTGCTCGGTGGAAACGAGGTTACTGCAGACACGTTAGCATGTTGGCATTAGCATTCGTCTTGGCTGCCTACAGAGCCACTTGCTCTTGTGTAGAGTCCTGTTAATTGATGGTACTGCGAGGTTGTTGCAATGTTTCCCAGTGTGATGAGAACCCAGGGCCCCACAAGAGTCTTTGTAGCCTTCAGAACGACTGCAGTTGTTGGACAAAGAGGGAGGGAAAGAAAGAGCAGTGACATGACGGATGGACTTTTTGCATATAGACTTGGCAAGAGGCACAGCTGATAAAACCCCATTTGTATAAGAAGTTATGTGTCAATAAAGACAATACATATAATTAAAGCCTATTTAATAAAATCCATAGCTTTTTATATCCACTTCTATTGTTTTTAGATTGAGGTCCCGGATGTGTGATCACATTCAGTGACTTAAAATTTGACCAGGAAGGGAAAAAAAACCAAATTGATGTTACCTCAGGTAGAGGATCAGATGAAACACATGTACAGGTGCTTTTCTGATGACTTTAACATGGTATATGGTGAAACTGATTTAGAAGGGTGGAAGATTTAAAGACAGCATCGTTCAGACCGACAGTAAACCTCACTGACCCTGGGGTCCAGAGGAGGCAGCCTCATCTCCATGCTCTTCAGCCACTGTCTCAGTGCTCTGATTTGGCCCCTAAACTCACACTGCCATTGACTCAAGTCATCCTCGTCCCTCCTAAAAACACAAAGGAACAATACAAAGTGTAAGAAGTTATTGTGATTACACTATACAATCAAATATCTTATAAAACATATAATGTGGGAAATGGGGCACATGCACTAGAGAGGATCATCTAAATCATGTCAAACGGATGTTAAAAATCATCTTATTGCTCATTTGCATAGAGGTATTTTTACAGTGTCTCAAGCTCTTGGTTTGTTTTGTCACAATAGCATAAAGCAAAGAGTTAAATGTGGAATAGCTGTAGTACTCTGACTGTTAATATTTACTTTGGTATTATTTTGTATTTCAATATTTCAGTGTTTCAAATTGAATTGAAATGCTCTCTGACTGCAGTGGCAGGAAGTGGAACATTAGGAGAGCAGACACAAGGATGGAGTCATGGCCTGAGAGACAGGAAGAGACAGGAAGAGGTAAGACAAAGCCTTCAAGAATTATTATTCTTATCAAAGGATAATGTAACCAGTGCCTCGAAAAAATATCTCATTAGGGAGGCATCTGCTCTCTCTGCCGGGCTGGAACCTCAGCCTTCTTGTTTCAGTACGTTTCAATTAGATGTTTTACACTGTGTGCTCACTACACAGTGCACAGTGTCTTTGTGCTGTTGCAAATGCAGACTCACCGGTCTAGAAAGCGGATACAATTGAGCAACTGTCGTCACGGGAGAGGGTTTTTTTTTTTTATCAGACTGTTGGTGGCCACTTTCAGTCAAGCCTCAAAGCTCTCATTTGGAACACTGCTTTTGCTTCAAATATAAAATGAGTTTGATTCTGAAGTATCTACACATGTGGTGCAATAGTAGTGCTTATATTGGGCATTTGGTATTTAACTTGTACAAGTGTTAGAATTTCTCTGTTTATCACAGGTGCAAGTTACCTATTAATTAGGGCTACACACACTACCAGAGGAGCTACAAAGATACCCAAAGAATAAATGCCTTTTATATTTTAGCATACCCATATCTCTGATCCTGTGATGTGAGTGTTGGAGATCCAAACAAAGCACTTCCTTTATCCTGCAAGAGACAATGGGGGAAGAATATATACAATACGGTCCTCACACCTGCTATTGTATTGCACCTTTAGCATTTTCAGCTGTTGACACTCTTCATTTTCTGCATACAGGACATGATGATGTGAGTATTTTCACACTCTCCTCTGCAGTCTTACCTCCCTGCCTCCAGCCTCGGGGAGGGAAAGGGTCAGATCAGAGTAGTCAAGGGAGCTGAGTGAAGAATTCTGGGAGGTGAAAGCCCCGTTTCTCCTGTTGGCAGGCTCCTCCATCAAACCCAGGGGCTGATGTTGGCACACACAGCAGAGCAAAATATGTTTACATCTGGTATGAAGGGATTGGGTGTAAGTCCTCATGCACACCAGTAATATCCAGTGATGACCTAAATGCTGTTTCAGGGTATTTAACACCCTGATCTGAAGGCATTTGGTGGGGAGCTTAAATTAAATAAAAAAATATGTAGCTATTGTATAAACATCAGCTTTGAAAAAACCCTGTCAGACCCTTCTGACAAATTCTTTATCATAACAATAAATGTGGACCTCAGTGGGTTCATGACATGATCTAAATAGCTGTGTTTCACCTAAAGCACTGTTGCATCTTTGGGGATGTAGGTCAGTATTACACTGCCCTCATGTGGTCAACTATTGAACTTTCCAGGAAGGAAGATTCAGATCAGTCGGAAGCTACTACAGAAGGTGTATTACCAATCAACAGAGACCTCGTAGATAATGTTAATGGACATTCTTCTCCTCTTGTACTGTAACTACTGATTGTCAAATTAAAAAGATCCACTTTCAGGGCAGTAGTGGTAAACATTGGAATACCCTGGTAATACCAATGGGTTACACCTTGCACCACAATATTCCCATTCTATTCTACTCTATATCTATATCTATATCTGTATCTGTATCTGTATCTATGTGTGTGTGTGTGTATTTAACTTATTACATTTCTGTATATTCTATATATCCCATATACATTTCACTCATTTTCAGTTTCATAATTATATTCTGGGGCACTACTAAAATAGGCTTACAAGCTTTAATGCTCGAAATACAAATCAGTTTTCTCATAGTGTTCGCTGCTGCAGTGCTGTATTCCCCCTCTGTCTGAACACTGTTTAAGCTCCTGTCTCTTTAAGGCCCTTCCTCCTGAATACACAGTCTCTTCTGATTGGTCACCTCACACAAGCCTGATCCTGCACCACTACCAACAACAGAGCAACTTCACTAAATGAATGTGCCAAATTAGCTGCTAGGTATAAATTATGCAAACGTATGATATGGTGATGTAGTGTGATTTCACAAAGGCACAGAACTAAAGCTGGACAACTGACGAGGCATTCAAGAGGTGGCGTTTTCTGTAGGAGAGAGGAGTAGCGATGACCTTTTTAACTTTCAGGATTGTTTTACGTGCACATAAGCCTTTGCACAACACTGAATGAAAGGAGATGAATAAACAAATCATAATAGGTCTGCTTTAACTTATAGAACTAGCTGCTCTTCAACTATTGATTCCTGTTATGCTTTATAGATTGATGGAGCCGTTTGATTGTGTTTGATTTTCTATCATGTCATTAGTGTTCCAATGTAAGGAAGCAGCACTGAAAAACATGCAGTACTTCAAGAATAACCTCAGATGCTTTTGTTATGATGCATGAATGACAAGAGGGTGCCTCTTCAGAGCATATTTATTTACAACATAGTGTTATGTTCAGCACATACAACATAATCCACTCACCATATCATTCTAAGCAAAGTCTGCCCCATAAGCAAAATGAACCAGTTAGTTTGTGGATTTATATATTTCTAAAATTATCAGCAGGTACATCTGCAGTTGTCTTTACTTTACACTAACATTTTTTTTACCCAAATATCCTTTGTAAAGTTAGTAAAACATGCAAGGCAAATCCATAATATATCAAAAAAAAAAACTTGATGAAAACAAAATAAAAGGATTTACAGAGGTAAAACACTTGAGATACATAACAAAATTGCTTGCTGTGGAAAAATAACTATAAGCAAAATAAAGCATCAAGCTGTTTTTTTTTCCATTTGCAAATGAAATCTGTGGCAAAACATCATCTAAGAGTTAATTTGATATAATACATACATTCATGCAATGTGTTGCTGTATCAAATATGTCAATTCTCCAAATGTCTCTTATTAGCACTTTGGTGGGTCTGAATTTACACAGAGGTACAGTAATACGAACATACACTATTAAGAACAGCTAAATGAAGATGTGCCGTTCCATGACTACAGTAAATCCCAATTTAAATGAAAAAAAATGAAGATGTGTCTTTACTTTGGGATTGCTCTCTAAAAGAAAATTCAGGATACAACAAGATAAATAGCACTATCAGCATTCAAGTAATAAATATATGAAAAACATCATGAATGAAGAGTGTTCCTAGAAATTCATCCCAAGATGGTGTCAGATTGACTCAGCCTCAGCTTTCTTCAAATGTGCAATGGAAGAAAGGACATACTCAATGGCAGATCTAGAAACAAAAGAAAATAACTATGAATTGAAATCAAAATGAACCATGCAGTGAGAAAAGGTAGATAATAAATTAAAATTGCAAAACGAATCTTGAAGAAATGATGGCTTCATCTTTTGCAAATGAAATGATAGTGATATCATGTTTTCAAAACATTTATATAATTTACCTGTGTAACTGTTTGAGGATGACAGGGACTCACAAACCCATCCAAGTTGAGGGGATCGTATCCTCTGGCCAACTGAGTATCAGTGCTCTTATGTTGCATTCTGGGTGACTGAGGCACCTGTTAAAAACAACAGGACAACAAAAAAAAGCAGTAATTAGAATTTTGAAATAGAGATCCATAATAGTTAACTAATATGGGATAGGGAAAAAATGAAATAAGTAAATGGCATAATAATTTGTGATGTGATCTAAATCAACTGAAAAGACAGAAAACGAAACAAAGGAAAAAAAAAAAACAACAACATTCAACTTACAAGAACCAAAATAACAGGAGGCTGGTCTGTATGGGAGAGCAGGATGAAGTCTGACATCATCTTGGGATTTACCAGGAACACTTGAACGATGGTGAATATAAAGAATCCAAAACTTGGAGTGTATAAAACAATGGTGTAATGAGGTTAAAGGATGCAAAAGCACACTGACTATAAGTGGGCATAAGTACAAGGTAATGTCATGTGAAACAGGTTTCAGAGCAGTCTGCATAATTTTAATTCTGGCACTTCTTATCAGTGTTGTATTCCTACTGTGTCTCATTTGGTAGTGTCTCACAGGTGTATTCTTACTGAGTGTACGTTTAAGTTAGGCAACATTTAACATGAAAACATTAACACAAAATCTCTATACAAACATTCAGAGATTTGAAGGCATCTATGTATTTTAGAGTCTGTTTAAAACATTAGAACTAAATTGACATACAATATCGCATTAAGTAGTACTGTCAAAAAGATAAAAAATAGACAAATATTCTTGAATTTTAAAGGAAACAAGGAATACTGGAAAAATATTTCTGTTTGACATACTTACAGTATATATTAGTTTCAGAAAGCACAAGTATACATTATTTGAACAAATTAAAACTATAGTCACTTAAAAAAGCAGAAAATTGTATGTTTTGCTTTGTAAAATATAAAGTGACTTTAAAAAGAAAATTAATATATTTTATATCTAGCAATGCTTTGTTATGTCTCTATATATGAGGCACAGGTGTAGACAACTGTTCTATTAGAAAAAAATGCATTGCCAAGGCAATTCTTTTGATGTGATAATATTCAGGGCAGAATAAATAAATTATATTTTCTATGTTATTGTAACTCTTTTTTTCCTATGTGAAATGCAACTGTGACTTGCATTAGTATTGTTGGTTCTAAGTCAAAAGTTGTTAGGAACTGAACTAGCTAATCAGAATCTGCGGCTGTAGCCGGTTGAAGAGGATGTGAAGGAGGACGATGAGAAGTTCATGCTGAAGCCAGAACCAGCATCAATGCTGCCTCTCCTGGAGCCTGTTCGGGATCCAGTCCTTGAGCCAGTCCGAGAGCCATAGGCAGATCCAGGGTTACTGGCATTGTAAGGACTGTAGAGGCCTTTGCTGGACTGTGAGGAGGCCTCCAGGAGCCTTAGGCTGGAGCCTTCCTCGACCATGCTTTTGTCCATGGCATCTTTGAAGGAGATTTTCAGTTTGGTTTTGGGGTCAGTAAGATATTTAGAGTAAGCATTGACATCTCTCAGTTTCTGTGCAGTGCGGGCATCGATCGTGCCCTTCCTGATGGATTCGTCCAGAGACACTCTGCCTTCAACATCAGGCTCAATAAGTCCTCCAGTCAGATATTGGATCTCAAGGAAACGCTGCCCAGCCTCATAGTACAACCAGCCCTTCTTTAGAGCCTGAGAAGCAGACATCTTCACTTTAGTTCTGGGGTCTTCAAATCCATTGAATGCTTTTTGAGCCAGGTTGAGTCGATCAACCATGACTTTATCTACAAGGCCTTTTTCTGTAGCATCAGTGACTGAGAATCTCTCCCCTGTTGTAGGGTCAATTATTCCTCCAGTGCAGGCTTGGGCCTCCAACAATCTTTGGCCTGAGATGTTGTCTACCAGGTTTCTGTGTATGGCCTCAGTGATTGACACCTTCTCCAGTGTGTCTATGTCTAAGATCCCAGCAATGGGGCCTGTCTCCTCTGTTGGATCATTCCATATGACTGCCGGTGGTTTAATGGAGGGTATGGGGCTCATGGGAGACGAGTAGGTAGAACCAGTGGTGGATCCGAAGGAGGATGAGCGGGAGCGGAAGCCTCCCATGTTTCCAGAGAGCATGTCAGCAAATTCTGTGATGGCCAGGTTTCCAGATCTGTATGTATCAAGAGCATTCTGGTCAATGAGGCCACGCGCAAGAGCATCGTCAACATCATACTGTCTCCCTGACCTCCTGTCAATGATAATGGACTTGACAGTACCATCAGAGGAGGTCATTGTGATCTCTTCCCATTCACACTCCTGCTCAGCAAGCTCAAGGTAGGTTTGGTGGTCAATGAGTCCCTTCCTGTAGGCCTCATACACTGTCATTTCTTTGCCTGTCTCTGGGTCTACGATGACAACTCTGCGTTTACGAACAGAGGATTTGGAGGAGGTCTTCCTTTCTCGCTTCTTTTCTTTCAGTAGCAGGAGCACCAGGCCAGTGTCAGGATCAGTGATGCACCTTTCCATGAGCCCGAGGTAGGTAAGGTTTTCCTCAGTGTTGGGATCAAAGAAGCCTTTGGTGTCATCAGATGGATCTGTCAGGATCTCATTCATTTCCTCATCAAAGAAGCCACGTTTGTAGGCCACCTCGACTGGCACACGGTGACTTTCCTCTGGGTCAATGATTCCACCAGTGGCAATCTGGGCTTCCAGGAGACGGATACCGTGATCTTTCAGGATTAGACCCTTTTTCATGGCCTGGAACAGGGAGATAGTTTTGCCTGAATAAGGATCTCTGTATCCTGTCACTGCACGCTCAGCAGAGAGGAGCTTGTCTTTGAATTCTGGTCCTACAATTCCCATTCTCACTGCTTCACTGACAGTCAGTTTGAGGTTTTTGATTGGATCAATGACGTAGCCTGTGGCTGCCTGGGCCTCAAGGAGTTCAAATGCAGTGCCTGGCCTAATCATGTTCTTCTTCATGGCCTGGTAAATTGACAGACGCTCCTTTGAAGTCTCCAAAAATACACCAGCAATGCAGCTTGTGCCCTCGAGGTACCTTGATAGTCTACTGCTGACCTCCTCCACTGAAATAAGACCCTCATTCAGTTCAGTGACTGTCTGCTGGTCAATAATTTGTGAGCGGAGCAGCTCCTCCATTGTGATCTGTTTCCTCAGACCCTTGAACATCAGTCTCTTGTCTCCTAGGGAGAGTAGGCGTAACCCACCATCTAACTTGCATCTCTTGAGCAGCTGTGCATAAGACAAGTTCTCCTCAGTGACAGGGTCAACAAATCCTTTGACACTGTCAGTCAGCTTTTCATTGGTTTCCTTATTGATATAACCTCTTTGCATGGCAACATCTGCTGGCAAGTGGAACTGGAATTCAGGATCAATAATGCCACCAGTGGCAGTTTGTGCCTCCAACATTTTCAGAGCGTAATCCTCTGGGACAAGGTCCTTCTTCATGGCCTGGAAAAGAGAGATAATTTTCCCACTGTATGGATCTTTGTATCCTGTGACTGCTCTCTCAGCTGAAAGAAGTTTATCATGGATCTCAGGGCCAACAATACCCTTACGGACAGCTTCGTCAACTGTGAGTGTTTCATTTTTAACTGGATCGACAATGAATCCTGTTGCAGCTTGTGCTTCTAGGAGACTGAGGGCTACTTCTGGTTTAATGAAACCTCTCTTCATTCCTTGGTATATGCTCATCTTGGAGCTTGAGTCAGTTGTGACCCCAGCCACACAGCCTGTGCCATAGAGATACTGTTTCACACTGGTCATCTCCATTATGTCACGGATGTCTCTCTTGCCCTGTTTAATGAGGTTGTATGTCTCCAAATCAATGATCCGGGCATTGTAGAGCTCCTCAATGGTTATCCTTCTCCTGATAGTCTTATATGACAGTGGACTATCATTTCTGATGATCTCTCTCTGCTCCATGATCTCAATGATAATGATGATCATACGCTCTTTAGTGATATTACCAGAGCGATATTCTTCCATGAGCCTCTGCCTCTCCTGATCTGGAAGCAAATTTGAGTTCATGATATCCCAGAGGTTCATTGGTTTATCAGCAAAGCCCTCAATTGGAATGTCAATCTGGGTGCTGGCCAGATCACTCTGTGTTTGTTCCTCTGTGTAGAGGTAAGTCTTTTCCACAACAGTAGGAGACTGAGGTTTGGAGAGTGGGAGGATGTAAAGGCCTGTCTCTGGATCTTTCTGGCACTTGTCTTTAAGCTGTTTGTAGGTCACATTCTCATCAGTTTCTGGGTCTGAGTAAGCCTTGTTCTCATTAGATGGCTCGGACAGGTTCTTGGCAGTTTTTTGGTTGAATATGTTCTTCTGATATGCAACATCAATTGGGACACGGTGGCTGTTTACAGGGTCGATGATTCCTCCACTAACCATCTGTGCTTCTAACATTGGCATTGCATGCTCTTTCAAGATGAGATCTTTTTGCATTGCTTCAAAGAGGGAGACTTTGTTGCCTGTGAATGGATCTTTATAGCCAGTGACGGCTTTTTCTGCAGACAGGAGTTTTTCATGTAGCTCTGGACCAACAAGGCCTGACTTCACTGCCTCATCTACTGACAGACACTGTTTTTTCACTGGATCCACCATGAACCCAGTGGCAGCCTGGGCCTCAAGAAGTGAAAGACCTGTGTTGTGTCTGAGGAGCTTTTTCTTCATTGCCTCATAAATGCTCATTGTGTCTTTTGTTGGGCCCAGGCAAATGCCAGCAATGCTATCAGAGCCTTGGAGGTATTTATTGACATCAGGATTCTTGCTGACTTGTTTGGGTGTTGTTTTGCCTTGTTTAAGGAGGTCAAAGGTTGACTTGTCAATAATTTTGGAATCATACAGAGAGTCTGCTGGGACAGGGGCTCTGAGTCCCTTGAAGCTGGTCTTTTCTTGTTTCTGGGCCTCTTTCTCATTTACAACTGTGATCATGATCTTGATAATCTTTTCAATTGTAATCTTTCCTGACCTAAACTGTCTGAGCAAGTCAAGCCTTTGTTCCTCAGTGAGATATTCAGAGTTGAGAATTTCCCAGATGGTCATCTTCCTGCCCTTGAATGGTCCAGAGTCAAGTTCCACAGTTGCCTGTGTCATAGCCTCTTTTGTTTGGGCTTCAGTGTATGCTAGCTCCTCCTTTGCATTGATGGCTTCTTCAGAAAGAGGCAGAAGCTGGAGGCCAGTTTTCTTGTCAGTGACACATCTCTTGAAGAGCTCTGGGTATGTGACATTTTCTTTTGTGTTGGGGTCAAAGAAGCATTTAGTTTCGTCAGTGGGGCTGCTGAGGTTTTGTTTCATTTCATCATCAAAATAATTTCTCTTGCAGGCCACATCATGAGGAATGTGATGGCTGTTTACTGGATCAATAATGCCACCAGTGGCCATTTGGGCATCAAGCAGCCGGATTCCTTGTTCTTTGGGTATGAGATCTTTTTTCATTGCCTGGAACAGAGATACAGTCTTCCCAGTGTAAGGGTCTTTGTAGCCGGTCACAGCTCGCTCTGCAGACAGGAGTTTTTCATGCAGCTCAGGACCAACGACACCTGCTTTTACAGCTTCATCAACAGTGTACTTCTTATTATCAACAGGGTCAACCACATAACCGGTTCCTGCTTGGGCTTCAAGCATTTTCAAGGCAGGTCCTGGCCTCATCATGTCTTTCTTCATAGCTTGATAAAAGGACATTGTCTCCTTGGATGGTTCAATGAATACACCTGCGATGCAGTTTGTACCCTTCAGTGCTTTGTGGACAGGCTCCATTTCAGACACCTCTTTGACTGTCTTATTGCCCTTGTGCAATTTGTTGTACAGGTCTTTATCAATGATTTTGGATTCCAGGAGCTCAGTGGCAGGGACAGGTGCTCTCAGACCGTCAAAGGTAATTTCATTCTTCTTCTCTTTCTCCTCTGCCACAGTGATCACAATCTTGATGATTTTCTCAATTGTGATTTTGCCTGTTTTGTATTGACGGAGAAGGTCCTTCTTCTGGTCTTCTGTGAAGTACTCAGAATTGATTATTTCCCATATGGTGACAGTCTTTCCCTTGAATCTTCCAAATGGCACGGACACAGTTGTTTTGCTGAACACATCCTTGGTCTCCTCTTCTGTGTATATACTTGAGCACTGAGCAGCTTTGTCTGTGATAGGCAGTAGTAGCATGCCTGTGTCTGGGTCAGTGGTGCATCTCTTCATCAGCTCAGAATATGTCAAAGGTTCCTGAGTGCTGGGGTCAAAGTATCCCTTTGTGTCATCTGAAGGATTTTCCATAATTTTGTTCATTTCGTGATCATATTGTCCCTGTTTGTAGGCTATTTCATTAGGTACACGGTGACTGTTGATGGGGTCGATGATGCCACCGGTTGCACATTGAGCTTCAAGGACTCTGATGGCATGATCATGTTCTATCAGACCCTTCTTCATTGCTTCAAAGACAGAGATCTTCCCACCAGTGTATGGATCTTTGTAGCCAACAACTGCCCTCTCAGCTGAAAGCATTTTGTTGTGCAGTTCGGGGCCAATTACGCCTTCCTTGACAGCTTCATTAACGGAAAGTTTCTGGTTCTTAATGGGGTCTAAAATAGAACCAGTAGCTGCTTGGGCTTCAAGAAGGATTATGCCTGTGCCTGGAGTAATCTTCTTCTCTTTTGATGCTTGATAGATCGACAGTTTTTGATTAGATGGTGTCAAAACACCAGCAATGCCATTCTTTCCTTTAAGAATTTTTTGAAGATTTTCTGTCTGGCCAAGTTCTTGCACAGTGGTTTTGCCATTTTTCAGCTTGTCAAAGTCCTTCTTGGGTAAAAGACCGAGGTCATGAAGTCTGCTTGCAGGTACCTTTTCACGGATTCCGTTGAAAGCCAAGGGATCTGGTTTCTTCTCTGCACTGTCTACCACATCACCGACATTTTGGCCATTGTAAACATTCTTTGTTGTCTCAACCATTGTTACATGGATGACCTCTTTGTCTGGTTGGTCTTTCTGTGCTTCCTCAAGCTGTTGCAGCTTCTCACGCAGTTTCTGATTCTCTTCTGCAAGAATCCTTTCCTGCTCCAGTCTCTTCCTCTCCAATTCCTTCATTTCTTTTTGCTTGTTATGCATCTCTTTCTCAGCCTCTTTTTGTTTGTTGAGGGCAGCATCCATGGTAGCCTGGAGTTTCTTCTTCTCATCCTCCATCTGCTGTTTCTGGCGTTCCTGTTCGTCTTTGAGAGCTTTGGCCTTTTTGACTTCTTCTTCAAACTGGCTCTCCAGCCTCTTTTTCTCTTCTTCAATGAGCTTCTCCTTCTTCAACAGCATTTCCTTTTCTGACAGGAATGTCTGCTGGAGAACTGTCTTCTCATGTTCGATTTGTTTCTGCTGTGCATCAGCCATCTGATAGAGGACAAAATAGAAAAAATAAGTCACAACAAAGATACTGGTAATGCATATAGATTCTTTACATCTTGTTTATGAAACAATATTATGTTTTATCTTGAAAATTTTAATTGTGTATATTTAATCTGTATTAGATATAATTTTTACAATGCACTCTGCTTTTGCATACTGTATGGAGATAAAAACAATTCCCTAGTCAAAATCTGGCTGTTCAGAGTTTTGTCAAACAAATGTACTTTTTCTCTGGTGCCCTTGTTTCAAGATTCATTCATTTCAAGATATCATTTTAGTGTTTTTTTTTGTATTTACACTAAAATTATAAAGTCCAACCATGAAAATCTGCAATTTCCATAATATTATTTTGCTAGCTCAGACTCCTTTAGGATAGCACAGATTTTGTGTTATTTCATGTGTTGTAATTCAACTTTGATTAAATGGTTGCAAACCTAGGGGTGGGGTTTGTGGATGAGACCAACTCACATTTGTCAACAAGGCAGTGTGAATGCCTTTTGTGTAAAATGATTCATACCAGTGCATGTAATGGTCATGTCAGAAGGAGAGTGGGCCGCTAAACGGGTATGGTCATATGTCTGCTAAAAGTTTTTAGCATGTAGCATCGGTGGCAATTCTCAGCATTCAACGTGAATACTGAGCATCATAAACTGGGAACTTGACGATAAATGACAAATCTCATTTTCTTGGAAGCTAATAGTTGTGTTTGAATTTACTCTTTATCCTGCAAATACAGGCAGCAGTGAAGATTTCAGATTCTTTTAAATCTCACTGAGCATTGATATAAAGGTTACTGGTTCCAGTAAATCTTCTGGTGAACTGTAATACTAGCCTAACTCTCTAATTGTTGATCCAGACAGATCTTTTTGTTTAACTTAATTGCTGATGTTTTATCATATCTAATTAAATCTAATCAGACTTCAAATGATGCAGTTGATTTTGGAGCTGAGGTGGAACTGAGATTCAAAGCTGAAAGAAATATGAAGCGTGTTTTCAAAATGAAGAAACATTCCAGGATGCGGGGAACATTCAAGAAATGATCTGCATGAGCACAGTGCACTGTAAAAAAAATCAAAAAGAAAATCATATATCAAATTATAGATATGGTTTCATGATTAGTGATCAAAGAAAGGGATAGAGGAAATTTAAGAAAGAAGTGTGTTAGTTTTCAGATATAGTTAACAATGACATAAGCTGCTATGTTATGCCATTTTTGACACAATACCTCTTTAGACTTATTTTGAAGGTCTTCAGCCTCTTTTTTCAGTCTAGACTTCTCCTTCTCTAGGTCTGCAATAGCTTTGCGTAAATCGTCAGCCTCTTTGCTGGAAGTAAGTCTCGCGACTTCCAGTTTTTCCACTACAGTCATTTTTTCTTGGGTGGCTAGTTCAGTCTCATGAAGGCGGGATGCAATCGAATCAGCTTGTTTCTTGAACTTTTTAGCCTCCTCTTGGGCTTTAGCCTGGGCTTCACTGAGCTGAGAAACCTGAAGCTTGAGTTTTTCGGATTCAGCAATGATCTCCAGCTGCCTTTTCCTTTCTGCTTCAAGTGACTTCTGGTATTCCTCGGTTTCCTCGTCCAGACGCTGTTGCATCAGTTGTTTATCCTCCAGCAGCTTCTGTGCCTGCTCCTGAGCCAAGTCCTTCTGCCTTTGGAGCATCTCGGCCTCAGCTCTAAGTCTAGATGCCTCTTGTATGGCCTGCATTTTCTCTTTGAGCATTTTATCTGCAAGAGCTCGTTGTTGATTGAGGTCATCTTCTGCAATCTGTCTCAAGCGTGCAGCCTCCTGGGCCTCTACACTCAGTCTAGCAGCATCCTCTGCCAGCTTTTTCATGTTGTCAGCCTCCTTGGCGAGGAATTTTTGTGTGTTATCTTTGTCTTTCTTGATGAGGCGTTGATTTTCCTCCTCAATCCTGAGTTTTAATTTGAGAAGTTCCTCCATCTGCACCTTGACTTTCAACAGCTCCTCCTCCACCTGGCCCCTTTGTTTGACAGCATCGTCAACCTCATCCTTCAAGCGCTGCAGCTCTTCATCAAGGACGGATTTCTGCTTATCGGTTTCATCAAGCTTGAGTTTAACCTTTGTGAGCTCTTGCTCCACTTGGAACTTCTGTTTTAATGTTTGCTCTGCCAGTTTTTTGTGCTTCGCCATTTCAGCATCGGCTTGCTGCTTCTGCTTGAGTGCCGCATTTTCTGCTTGTGCTCGTTTAGCTGCTTCAAATTCAGCCTCCTTCCTCAACCTCTCAGCATCCTCCTGAGCTTTGGCTTGGTTTGCAGCTTCTTGCTCAGCTGCTGCCTTTTGTCGCTCTGCTTCCTCTGCTTGTTGACGAAGGAGAGCTGCCTCCCTCTCTGCCTTCTCCTTGGCAGCCTCTGCCTGTTTGGCAAGCTTCTTGGCTTTCTCGTACTCTTCTTTAAGCTTTGTCTGCATGATGGTATCTTCCTTCTGTTGAGCAAGGACACTTTGGACTTGTTGCTCAGCCGCACTGCATTTCTGGGCTGCTTGTTGGGCCATTAAGATCTGTTTCTCTGCTTCTTTGTCAGCATCGTCTTTCTGCTTTCTGGCTTCCTCGGCTTTCTTTTTCAAACGATCGAGCTCATCTTGGGCTGCCTGGCGTTGTCTGGCTGCCTCCTCCTCTGCAGCGGCAATCTTCTTAACCTTTTCCTCTGCTTCCCTCCTCCTCTTCTCCTCCTCAAGGGCAAGCTTCCTTAGTTTTTCTGCCTCCTCCTCTGCTCGGAGTTTGCTTTGTTGAGTTTCCTCTGCAATGTTCTTCAGCTTGTTCAGCTCTAGCTCCAGATCCAGTTTTCCAGATGAAGCCTTTTCAAAGTTGAGTTTAAGAATTCGGATTTCTTCCTCGACGACTCGCCTCTGTTTGAGTGTGTCATCCACAATGGCCCTCTGTCTCTCCATTTCAGCCTCAGATGATTTTTTGAGTAGAACGATCTTTTCTTCAATCTGTTGCTTGTGCTGGTTGGCCTGGTCTTCAAGAGCTTTCCTCTGGTAAGCCTCATCCTCAGCTTGCCGTCGGAGTCTTTCGTTTTCTGCCTCCTTCTCTTTCAGGGCAATTTCAGCCTCTGTTTTTAAACGAGTTGCATCGCTGATTGCAGCCAGCTTCTCTTTGAGGATCCTTTCGGCCTCTGCTCTCTGGCGAGCGGCCTCTTCCTCAGCAACTTGACGCTGATGCTTGGCCTCCTCTGCAATGGCTCGAAGCTTGCTCGCTTCCTCAGCCAGGTCCCTCATCTTGGTGGCTTCAACCTCAAGAAGCTGTTTGCTCCTCTCTGAGTTGGACATGGTCTCCTTTTCTGCCTTGGATTTAAGCTGAATGAGTACATCCATTTCACTCCTCACTTTGGCCAGTTCATCCTCCAGCTGCTTCCTCTGTTGCTGAGCAGCAACAACTTCATTCTTCAGGCGGTAAAGTTCATCTTCAAGGAGGGATCTCTGCTGTTCTGCATTGTCAAAGTCTGCCCTAAGTCGGATCAGCTCCTGTTCTGCAGTCAGTTTCTGCTGGGCTGTGCTCTCAGCAACCTTCCTCTGCCTCTCGAGTTCATTCTCAGCCATTTCTTTCTGCTTAAGGGCTGAATCTTCAGCTTTGGCTCTCTTTTTAGCCTCACGCTCAGCCTCCTCCTTTTGTTTCTCAGCATCTTCTTGAGCAAGGCTCTTTTTGTGGGCTTCTTCCTCAGCCTGGAGTCTTAGACGGAGCGCCTCGTTGGCTTTCTGCCTCCATTTCTCGAGCTCTTTTTCGGCTTCTTCTCTGGCCCTTTCCGCATCCTCCTGTTGTTTCTTGAGAGCTGCTGCTTCATGTTGCAGCTGAAGGACAGCACCATGCTCTTGTTTGAGTGATTCCTCTAACTTCGAGGTCTTTTCCACAAAGGACATGTGTTTGCTCTGAAGCTCAGCTGCAGCACTTTTTTGGGCTGCCACATGAGCAACCTGGATTTGTCTCTCCTTTTCAATCTCTGCTTGCTTCACTTGCCTTTCTGCCTCCTCGGCCTGCCTCTTGAGGTTTTCAAGGTCTTCCAGAGCTTTCTGCTTTTGCTTAGCAGCTTCCTTCTCTGCCTCGGCTTTGCGTTTGAGCTCCTCTTCTGCCATGCGCTTTTTCTGGGTCTCCTCGTTGACTTGTTTGCGGAGCTTCTCAGCTTCTTCCTGGGCGGCCTTTCGGAGTTTCTCTGCCTCAGCTGCTCGGTCACGAAGTTGCTTGAGCTCAGATTCCGCAGTAGATTTTTGCTTTACGGTTGTCTCAAGTTGGAGTCTGATGAGGCGGATTTCCTCCTCAATCTTGACTCTGCTTTGAAGAGCGTCGTCCACCTGCTTACTTTTGTCCATGATTTGCTGCTCCGAGAGGTTTTTGAGCTCGTGCAGTTCCAGCTGGATGTTGTGCTTTTGCTTTTCTGCATCTACAACAGCATCTTCTCTCCTGTTTACTTCTTCCTGCATTCTGAGCTTCAGCTCTTGAGCCTCTTTCTCAGCTTTGGCAATGGCCTTTGCGTGAACTTCAGCTAACTGCTTCTGTTTGTCTAACTCGGCCTGCATCATGGCCATTTTTTTCTGCTCTTCCGCTTTGAGTTTCTCTGCAGCTTTCTGCATTAGTGGAAGCAAATGGTAAAGAAAGGATTATAATCAAGCATGACATGTTAAAGGGTAACACTTTACATTAACAAGCTCATTACAGTGTGGATTTAAATTGCAATTACTGTTGTAATCGCAGCCTAATCCCACTGGAATAAGAGCAAAGTAATGTAACGTATTAGCCAGGGAATGTTAATTGTTAAAGTTAGCTTAAAGATCAAGTCAAACAACAATCACTAGATGCAAATTAGATGCACATTCATTAAGGTGATGTTAAATTCACGATGCAATTAAAAATAATTCATGACAAGACAATTCAGGAAAAAAACATGGATGACGGGAATGTATGAATTAATGTATGGAAACAAAATATCACTTCACAACACAGCAAGAAAATCATATGGCATGCAACTGTAGCTGTAACTAAAAAACTTCAATTTAAATAAATAATTCATTATAAAAGTCTAATTTAGCATTATTTCTTCTCAAATAGTGGAAATAATTTGTTTAGATATTTAATTTTAGATGTATGGCATAAGTGGCAGGAATATTCTTGTGTCTCTCACACATCTTTGTTTTATAACAATTCAATGTATACGTATGTTTAACTTAATTAGTTCAAAAAGTAGTGGTTTAAGGTAGTTTTCTGTTGAAGTGTTTCCCATCAAATTGGAATGTGTGGGAACATTTGTAGACAAAATTCTTTTTTTTTTTTTTTTTCGTAAGTACAAACTGCCTCTTGTTAGAGTATTATTCACACCATTCACTTTTGGTTTTTATCTCATCCCATGCATTGGGGGTTCTTTGAATCACTAATTGCCACAAAATGGAATGGAAAAGAAAGGCAAAGTCAAGATAAGAGGTTCAGATGTGTAAGTTAGAAAACAAGTTCATGACTCCAGGAAGTGTAAGAAACACAAAAAAAAGTAGTAGGCAGAAAAAAAATAAATTAAGTGCAAGTAAGGATGACAATGACACTTAAGACAGCGGGAGAGTTACTGTAATACTACTGCAGTGAAAGCACGAAAAAATAAATACATAAATAAATAAATAAGCCAGGGAAAGCCAAAATGCAGTGTGACAGAGACACAGATGTTAGGACGACAGAGGGAATAGAGATTACACAGCACAGAAGGTACTTGAGACACTGAGAATAATTTACCTCTTTATGCTCAAACAAGTTACGCATTCATCATGGCTAAGCACTGGCAAGCAGTTAAGAGAGGCAAAGAAACAAACGAAACATTAGGGTTAGAAAGTAACGTAAAACTTTAAACTTGTGTTAATTTGGAACAAAAAGGAGAGCTGAAGACCAAGGCTGAACCATTAAGTCTTAACCTCAGGGGTGAGGGGGGGGAGTGGCCGGAGGGAAAAGAAAGGAAAGGAAAATCGTAGTGAAAGAAAGAACCCCTCAGTCTAAACCTACAGTGGCACAATACACACAATGGATGGAGATGGAGTAGATAATACAAACACACAGTGTCCTGCATTAATCCTGTCTGGTTTCGAGCTGACATTGACAAATAATCTATTTAAAGACTGTATTCTCTTGAATGCAAACACACTCACAACCCATGCATCATACGTTTGAAATTACTATTTTGTTTTCATCCACAGTTGTACTAACACTTTTTCACTACTTAAGGCACATAAAGCCATATGCTGCAACAAATCCCTGTTTGTCCAGCTAATACTGTAGATCAGCTACAGCATGCCAATGTTTCATGCGTTACCAGTGCAAAGGATCGTATTTGTCACCCGTACATTAATGTAATGTGTGTGTATAGGTGCGTGTCTGTCTGTATGTGTGTATGCGGGACACAGAACAGTGGGTGCATGCATTCGGCGGGTCGTCGCGTTTGTTGGTTGGTTCATTATTTGGTTGGTTAGATCAATGTTAGAATTTAGTTTGTTTGGGATCCTCAGCCAGTTGTCACGCACCTCCTCGTCCTCCAAGCGGCGTTGCGAGTCGGTGATGAACTTGATGTACTGACTCGTCAGAGTCATCAGCTCACTGTACTTGGTCCTCAGTGTGACATACTAATACAGGGAGAAACAAACAGCACTTAGGAATGCGTCATTTTCAGCGACATGCATGTGAAATGGTTAAGCTGTCCTTTAAAAAAATATTCTATTTCTACAAAATCTGTCAAGCCAGACCTCCTGAATGATGTTGTCAGAAGCAGAATCCAGTTTGGTTTTCTTCAAGGGAGAAGCAAGAGGCTCCACCTGAGCTTTGTAGGCCACCAGCTGGAGTTCGTAGTCCTATTTGAAAAAAAACAGAAATCAGTTACTCAACAAATACTTACTCTACATCTTTACAAATATTTACAATAATCAATGAAGACTTGTGTTGTTTAATGCTTACCTTAATGGTATCAATGTATGCTTTAGCATATTTTTGACACTCATCAACTTTGTCTTTGTTGCCCTCAACCTCCTCCAGCAGTTTCTGAGAAGGAGAAAAAAGAGTTGAGCTCATTCGTTTTATGTTAAATAAATAAAAAGAGTGGTGGTCATATCTAATGGTACACAACATACCTTCTCCTGAGCCAGCTGTTCTTTCAGAGTCTTGCTGTCAGTGATGGTCACAGCCTGGATCTTCTCCTGCCTTTGCTTGGCGTCGTTGATCCAGCGGATCAGCCAGTCGTAGCTCTCGCGATAGTAGCCCAGCTGGCGGCCGAGCTGCTCTAGCTCTCTCTGGCGAAGGTCAATCTGTGAGAACACGGCCTTCCAGCGGTCCTGGAGGCTGGACAGGAGCTGGCGGTAGTGGTCCAGCTCAGCGTCGCGCTCGCTGTGGACGCGGGACATCTTGTCGCTCACGGCAGTGGCCTTCTTCAGCTCTGCTTCCAGAGAGTCAAACACTGGCTGTTCGCCCTCAGCCTCGGCTCGCATTTTCTGCAGATTTCATACAGAATAAAAGGCTATTCAGCAGAGAGCACACAACGTGAAAATCAATAAAAACTAGGCTGAACTACGGGAGCTGTTCACGCCCAGCAGAGAGGATGATTTGTGTCTGTGTGTATGCAAGTATTCTCTAACAGATGTCATGTTACTCAACCCACACACCTGCTGAATTCTTCATTCTCTGTTGTGAAACCCAGTGTAAAATGAAGTAAAATAATCAGCAGTAAAAGTAAAAGAATCATCTGCCGTTTACCTTGAGCTTTGTTCTGTAAGTCTCAACTTCCTTGACATCATTGGGGACGGTGTGAACCTCGCGCAGGCAGTCCTCATACTGCTTGAGAACTCCCTCGGCGCCCTGTGTGTTACGGATGACCATTTCCACAGTCTTCAGCCTGGGGCAAGAAAAAAGAGGAGTTAATGAATTAGCAAGGCATAGGTTAAGCATGATACAGTTCATTTTCTATTAACTCTCAGGAGTGAGCGGCCCGGGGACTCACTTCTCGAGATAAACAGAGGAGAGCATGTGGGTGTGATCCATCTTCTCCACGGTGAGGTCGAGCTCTGAGCGCAGGACGGGAGCAGAGGCAGTCTGCTGGGGGGAGGCCAAGACCTCTTTTGTCTTTGCGGACACCTTGTTCAGGTCCTTCTTGAGACCTTCAAGCTCCACCTGGACTTTCTACTCGACAGACGAAGACAACAACATGCAATGGATTTAAAACTTGAATGAGGTTCAACATGGAAAAAATAAAAAATAAATAAATTGACTGACACTGAGTCATTGTTTACTATTTTGCAAGGATTGGCCAGAGGAACAGCACACATTCTGAGGTCGCGAGGGACCCGAGCAGCTGCAGGGGAAGGTAATCAGCAGGCCTGACAAACCCTGCAGCTCCCTCAGAACTGCATACAAACTCACAATTCTCAGCTGTATTTTCACACTTGAAAGCAACGCTGATTGCAAAACTGCATGGATTTTTTTTTTAAGTTTTGCCCCTAGGTCATGTTTGCTGCTAAAAAAAACATGTTACTGATGTTTTGCCTTCAAAGGAAGTTGCTTCAGGTGTATCTGAAAATGAGGCGAGGTCATGATATGTTCAAAATGGCATCAGCGTGATCAAATGCAAAGGCTCCGGACAAGTTGTATCTCTACATGAAAAGTGGAGTCGGCGATTCTGGGGAAAGGTCCCAGGTCATCAAGTACTGACACTTGCTGCTGAGCCAACAACCCAAAGGGCTGATGTTGGACAACCTGCAAATGAAACTCAACTACAGTATCTTTCCTCAGAATCGTCAATACATTTCCTCTTGCATAGGATTTTAATTGATGCAAACCCGCCCTTGTGAGAATCCCTCTGGCCGGTAGTTGCAGTCTCCTAATGGTCTGTTAATGTTTAATTAATTTGGTGATTTGGTGTAAAAGATGTGATGATGATTGAGTGGCGTCACGTGCTATTTCAACATGTTACAGAGTTCATTTGAGTACATTACCTTCTGCTCCGTTGTCTTCTGGACGCACTCTTTCAGAGGTTCCTTCTCCACAGGTCTGCGTATGCGGGCCACAGTCCCGGCCTCGCAGTCCTCGATACGCAGACGCAGGTCCTTGATCTCAGAGAGGTAGTTCTTACACAGAGTCTCATCCTGTTGACCTGTGGAGCAGCACTCTCATTAGTTTAGTACAGCAGGATCGAACAGACATTCTATTAAGCCAAACAATTAGGTTGGGGGAAAATTGATTTTTGATCCATTAAGAATGTAGAAATACTCAATGTGTGCCATGTTTATGATTTGGTTTTGTTTACATTTTACCACTAAAGGACATGTCCACATCTTTCTAAACATTTTTCACATTCTCAGATCAGCTTTTTTTTTCCCAACATCTACAACATCTGCAGTGCATTTAAAGCACAATCACATGCAGCTCCTCATGTTTTGTGGCGCAACACACATAGTTCTACCTATATCAAAGTCACAGCACACAGTTTATGGAGTCGCAAGTATATTCTACCTAGTAGCAGTAATCACTCTATTATGTGATGTGCAAAAAGTGCAACATTCTGTAGATTGACCTACAAAATCTGGATTCTACTTTGTGCAGAGCTGCAAAAAAAAAGACCCAAAAAAGCAACTTATGGTAGGAACAAAAACAACATGCAGTCAGAACTCTAAACCAACAGTACTGGTTATTTTTGAGCATCTCATCCGAGGCTTATAAGCATGTACACACACTAGCTTGGTGAGCTGCAGCTTTGCCTGTCTTGAAATGACTCACCTTTGTGCCTAACAACCATTAGTCCTGAAAGGTGAATGACAATTACATACTGTAAAGTATCTATACGCTTATATTCCCGTCATATATAACCATACGTGATCAAAAGCTAACGTGCTGTTTAGGCAAAGGAATGTTACCTTTCTCCATGGAGCGAATGAGGCTGTCGAAATGCTGGGTGGACTTGGTGTAGTCCTCCTCGATCTGCATGCGGTCATCTGGGCCGAAGAGCTGCGAGTCCTGGCTGTCCCGCATGTAGTCCTGGTAGTGGAGCTCCAGGTTCCTCATCACCAGCCGGTATTCCTCTGGTTTCATGGTCTTTAACTGCACAGGAGGAAAAAAAAAACAGAGGGAAGAGGGATTAGGAGGCAGGACGTCAGTGAAATTCAACTTTATAATCTAGAATTGATGCTGTCTGATGTTGTAATTTGATTTTAATGATGGATTTTAGGAGTCATGCTGATTTCATGGACTGAAATGTACAGAATTATTGGAGGAGAAAGATATCCTCAATGGTTTCCTTGTTAACTTTATCAAGGCTAATGCAGTCTTTCCACTGCCTGCAGTAATTTCATTTGATTCCAAATTGCATTTCCCTGCATAACCTGCCCTTAAAATAACATGATTTAGGGGAACTGTGTAATCCTCTCAAACCTTTATTAAATCATTTAGCTTCTATTAGCTATTTACAGCTAATAAGTTATAAAATAAGTTTTGCCTGTGATCAAAGTTTGCACCAGCCCCAATATAACATCTCTGTAAGGCTCACACTCACCATGGTGATGTTCCAGGAGCGGATCTGTGTGTAGTCTCTCATCAGGTACTGCCATGACAGCAAGCTCTTCATGTCTACATGGAGCCTCTGCCACATAGAGACCATCTGCTGATGACCTGCATCCAGACTGGAGCAGCACAGGGACACCGACAGAATGCAAGAATTAGGAAACAGTCACTAACTAAGAGATTATACTTTGCCATTACAGAGTACTAAACGCATTATGTAAGAGTCGAGAGAAACAGTGCAGAAAATTCCCAAATTGGTTTCTAGTTAAAATGTTATCTGCAGCATTACATATGCCGTAAAAATTAGACACTTTTCTCTTAAACCTCATTCTGTTTTGCTGTGTTCTCACCTGGCCACGCCGTCCATCGCCTCCTTGTTGACTGGCGGCACCATGAAGCAGACGGAGGGCACCACCGCCTCGTGTCCAGAGCGGTTCAGGACCTTCCACTTGAAGGGCTGAGAGTTGTTGAGGAGCGCGCACTCATCGCCTTTGTGAACGGTGATCTGAAACACAATCGTAGGTTGATATATAGACACATTAGAGGGGGGCGTGCTGAGGCTCTGCGATGAGCATAAACACTCTGGGGATTCTAACACATCACTATGGACTGTGAGCAGGTAGATCTAACCTCCTGCTGCTTGAAGTCGCAGACAGCCTGAATGGGCAGTTTGCCTTTGATTGAGTGGGTGGGGTTTCGTGGTTTGAGCTGGATGATGGACTTGGCTCTCTTGTTCAGGCCGGTTGCAAGGGTCTTGAATTCATTCAGCTGTTCTCTCTCCTCCTGGTAATCACGATTAATAAAAAAAAACAAAATTAGAATAAAACGTTTCCTAGCTTTCTAATATAACACATTTATTTTTGAATGAAAATAATCATATCTTTTTATTCCATCAGCATTTTCTTAAGAAGTTAACGTGGTACGATCCTGTGCACGTACATCCAGATGGATCTGCGTAAGGAGCCATCACTCACCACAGCATCCTGCAGCAGGTCCTCCAGCCGCGTGGCAGTGGTGGAGCGATCACAACTGTACTTCTTTTTCATGTTCTCCTGCATTTTCTTCATCTTGTCCTGAGCCTCTTTAACATCGGCAAAGAACTGCAAAGAGAGGACGTCATGAATCTTTGGTCTACATACAGAGATGGATGTTTATTGTAGGGTTAATAGGATTCCATGGATTAGTCTTCACTATTATTGCTCCTTCCATACCTGGTAGTAGGCTGTGTTTTCTTTGAGATGAGCTTCGATACAGCAGCACAGCTGCAGGATCCAGCTCCACTGAGTCTGCAGGGCAGCTGTGAAGGACTGCAAGAGAGAGAGAAGAGTTTAGATTTGACTCAGCAGCTTTTATATTGCATGCAGGTTTTACTGTTCTGCTGGGTTAAGTTAAATAATTACCTCAACTGTCTTCTTGCCAGGATGTCCATCCCTGACTAACTTGTCTCCCGTGGCCTGGATGTCGTTGACCTTCTTCTCCCTCAGCTCCAGCTCTCGCATCAGACCCTAAACAATCCAAATTGAACGGTTAATGACAATCTTTGGGGCAAAATCATGACTTTTTATGCAAACACAAGGATGTGTTGAGGTCCAAAAACACACAGAGTAGTTGTCTTTCTTGGCCGTCATGTTGCTGTTCCTGTCACTCCAGTCGAAGTTGACCTCCTCCTCTTCTTTGTCATTTAACCACATCAGTTCCTTAGTGGCAGCGCTGACGAAGGCGTGGAGGGAATCCAAGTTCCTTAGGCGGGACTTGGAAGAGTTCTGAAAGAAAAAACAGACAAAAAAAAAAATCACTTAAATAAATGCAATCAAGATCCTTTACATTCTTTACAGAGAATGTAAAATTAGATGCTGAAATATGCTTTGAATATGAAAATATTTACCAGTAGTTTGCCATACTGAAGGTCCAGTTTACCCAGGTAATCTCTGTACGCACCCTTGCTGACAGGAGACAGCTGCGTCTGGAGAATACAACAGAGGATACTTTTAAAATCAACAGCACAACGTCAGACAGTATGTAACATCAATGTTTCTGATTAAAGTCCTACCTCATCAGCGCGGGCCCGTTCGATCTTGGATCGGAAGTCCTCCACAGTCTGGTGCAGGCCTCTGTGGCTGCCCAGCTGGGACTCCACAGAGGGCAGATCAGAGCCCCACTGGGCTTCATCAATGCGATGCTGGTTTTCCTCCACCCAGGCCAAGAGGTCTTGGATGTAGCGAAGGGTCACATCGTCCAGCTCAGGCCGCACCTTCATGGTCTGCTGGGTGGTCTGCTGCATGGGGACCTTGACGGTGGTCACAGCAGACTTCAGACGGAGGTTGTAATCGCTGCGCAGGTTCACCAGGCGCTCATCGAGCCGGTAAACCCTGTGGAGATGAGAAGTACAGTCCTTTATACTTCATACACATGTTTTTTTGTTTTTTTTTAATTAAGCTCTGTGCCTCGGAACAGTTTTGTATCAGGGTGTATTACGTCACAGTGTGTCCACCCACCTGCGGTACATCTGTTCTGCCTGAGGGTGGCGCCCATCCTTGAGCACCTGCACATCATTGAAGAGCAGGCGGATCATGTTGACTGCCTTGTCCAGCTCCCTCTCCACCTCTGCCGTGTGCTGAGCTGGCTTCCCTGCGCTCAGCAGACGAATGTCCTGAAGGGATGAAAGCAACATTAATTTTCTTCTTTTCAATATGTCACCAAAATTATTAAGAAAAATAAAGGCTTAAGACAGTGATTGACAGCTTTACATATTTAGCAGATAGATGACCTTTGGAGGGATAATTGGAAGAGGCTGTATTTTGGATTGAGTGATACCAGATGACTGTCATGTATGCTGATGCCAGCAGCAGGACTGGCGCCACTGAACAGCTGATTTATTTTCAAAGGTTAATTTAGCATTTAAAAACTTAAAATCCAAACCTTGTGATCCTTGGTCACAATGAAACGAACAGAAGCCACATGGCCTGACAAGTGATGTATGATCACCTTCTTAATTATTTGGATTCTGTCTTCTTTGTGAACACAAATCAAAGCATTTCTAATGTCAGGCCTGAGTAGGACTCACCATCTGCAGCAGGGTCTCCAGGTGACTGAGCTGCTCATCACACAACCCCGACTCCATCTGGACTTTACTGACAATCCTCTGGAGCCTCTCGAGTCTGGATAATTCATGTAAAGGGTTAGGGATCAATGAAACAGATACAACAGTTATGATCCTGGTCTCACAGAATCAACTCTTTCCTTGATATTACCAGGACTAAAAACCTGTTTTAGACAACCTAATAGTAGTAATACCACCAGAAGCTAAAGCTCACTACTTACGGGCACCTGCGTTGCAGCAAATACTCCAATTTATGAGGGTCACTCACAAATGCCATCCCTCAGCACTTTCATAAAGATTACAGTCCCAGCCACTAGACTGTCGGTTCCTCTCACAATCTCATTGTGTCCTGGGAAAACACTCTGCCAAGTAGCAGCGCAGAGTGAGACACAAATGTCGCCGTTTTCTGACAAAGGCATTCAGTCTGCTTATTCGGTCATTCCACTTCTCAGAACCAAACAAGGCTAACAGGCTGCAAGCTGACCGGGCAATCTCGTGACATGAAGACATCCCATTTTCCTGGCATGACGCAGCACTACTCCAAATACATAAAACTCAAATGCCCATCCCTATCTGTCAAAATGCAATTATATCTATTCATGTTGTCGGAGAGAGCCACAAATCTATTGCATTTTGATACATGCTATCACATAAAATGACAGGAAATACAGTGTTTCACCAGAATGCTTAGGCTGCATCTGGTTAGATTTATCCAAAACAGGACAATTATACATCTATCTATGACAGTAAAATACCAAGTTGTCTCATAAAGAATCGACTGTGGCCAGAGTCAGAAACAAATGTAGCTGACATTCTTTATCTGAGGCTAAAGCTAGGCTACTAGCCTTAAACTGAATGGCACTTTTCAGAAAGCATGAGCAATGATTAATAGTGATATAATAATAAAATAATTGATCTTGATAACTGATATGACAGCACCTTTTCACGCCGTTGAAACAAGCTACTTTAGCATTCTCTTTCTGCACCTGCAGTCTGACTCATTATGACAAATTAATGGTGTGTTATGGAGAAGCAGGTTGTGTCATCTCTATATATGACTACTGTATGAAACATCAATATCCTTTATTTATTTATTTGCCAACTGTAAATTTGCACCCTGTATTATCATATATTATTTAAAAAAAGTTTTATAAAAAATCTTAAAACATTATATTATATTATCATCATATAATAACATGTTTATATTATGTTATCCTAACCTTTCAAACTCTATCCTGAGCAGACGTTCTCTTTCCAGAATGGCCACATGAAGTCGACCCCATTCTTTCTCCACATCAATGGGATGGTAGCCTGGAGGGACCTTCACCTGACCAGCCTGCACGGCACTCTGTGGGCAGGAGGGAGTAGAATACATAAATACTTAACTCAGTAGGACAGAGTGCAACATAACATGAAGGAATGGAAAATTTGCGTTAGCTTGCCTCAAAGGACTGGTAGATGTGTTTTGACCGGTTCTTGTCCGTCTCCTTCACTGGCAGCTCAGTCTCTTTGAACTTCAAGAACTGCCGCCAAAGAAGCTAAAGAGAAAAATACACACAGATAAATACAAGTTAAATTAGATTTTTGTCCAAGACATCTGAAAAGAAAAAAAAGTATCAGCCAACAACCCTGGCTTTACTTTTAAGGGAAATGTCTTGCACTTGGATAAGTTAAATGCATTTGAAATCTTAATTTCCTGAACAGGATAAGTACATTAAGGTAACACGTCACACTACAGCCCTTATAGTCGGTATACAGTAGGGTGCTCAATTGTATTATTCCCTCATTCCTGTAACTAGTTGCAAACTGAGTTGAACTTACAACGTGTTAAATAACTTCACTGCCTATATTACTGACAAAAATGGTAGTCATTCTCCAACCGGACTGTTTCATAGACGCATGTCCAAAACCTCTGCTTTTGATTCTGCTAAAAGCTTGCCTTCAAAGCGAATGAAGAATAAACCTGAAGTCACGCTATGCTTTTGTTCTGCAGCGCTGACAGGGAGTGGCACGGTGGAGATTCTCCTGAGGATTAAGTTCAGCAGGATTTGCCTTTTGGCTGCATTTTCTCAGCGCTGCCCCACCTACAGTGCAACAATGGCTGGCACTACAGTCGCCTCTATCTAGCTAGACACTGTGTAAGCGCGTTCTTTGATCTAACAGTAGTTTGGCTGCCAGAACCTCTTTTTCACAATACTTAAGTTATTAAATATACACACAGTGTTTTAGGTAATCTTATTTTAATTACATAAAGAGAACTTTTTCTTGGGGAACATTACGAGGAACACTGTTTTTCCTGCAAAAAAATACCCATAAAGTAAGAAAATGAAACATAAGATCAGGATATCATCTCACCTCTATCTCCTCATAGCTGCCAGGGAACTTCCTCTCCTCGAAGATGGTGACATGGTGGCGGATCCACTGGAGCAGAAGTGTCACCAGCTCGTAGTACTCCTGCCAGCGCAGCTCCAGCTCCTGCAGCCAACACAGCAGAAAAAAGATAAGTGGGGGTTTAACAACAGCAGACAGGAGGGCTGTTTTTTTTTTTTTTTCTCCTGCGTCTCCATGTTCGATAACTCACACACCACACCAAACTCAATTTGGTAACAACAATCCAGGTCTTGTGTGAGTGGAGTCGGGGGTGTTGAAGGGGGGAGAGGACGGCTGGAGAGGGAAGACAACGGTGGGAGACAGACAGAAGCTTATTTCTGTCATTCTTTCTCATTGAGTGTGCGCGGTTTTAGTTGCGTGCATGGGGGCAACGATGTGAGATCAGTGTTCACCTTTACATTAGTCGTCAAGCGCAGCAGCACAGCACGAGTCCAAAGAGTACGTCTGTATGAACTACTCTACAGTATGTTTTATGTGACACGGATGATGTGTGACAATGCATTCGAGCCCATCCCTCCAGCTTGTGCATTGTAAACAACACAGGCTGCTAATTTCCTGCAACTTGGTTTCACAAGACTCCTATTTCTCTTGTGGAGACATTAGAAAACACTGGTTACAAAAGCTCACTTATAAGCAGTCACAAGCCTGTTGCATTTTGATTAAATCTGATCAAGCATCAAACCAGATCCAATTACAGCTAACATTTCTGTTACCCTCAAGCACATTTATTTATAGAATTTAGAAAAATCCCCTCCAGTTATGTATTAATGCACGACGTTTCGCTAATGTACTTCTTAAGATCCTTAAAATGGCGCCTTCTCCTTCTCCCTCATTAGGAAATACAGATTATATCATAAATTTTGTATATATTTTTCAGTTCACAAGTTTGACTGTTGGACAAAAAATGTCTGCAAAGTCCATTTTCTGTGTATGTGCATTAGAGTTTCCACATCACACTGCTGTATGCTGAATATGGGATTGGCTTCTGAACTATTTGTGACGTCACACGCCATGCTCTTAGGACTGCCTCCTAAAATCAGATTTTCAGTGAGCGCATTGAAAATGTACACCAAATAAATGCTAAATGCTCAAAAATTCAACAGGAGGAACAAAAAGAAAGACACTTTCTTCGAGGAGGGGGACTTAAACTGAGATTCATGTCAATGGAAAACAAGTTCTGCTCACGTTTGCTCTGGCGCCATCGTGCACATCAACCCGTGGCATGGCATCGTACAGGGATGACACATAAGTGATGATGGACTTCTCGTCGGGGTGTGGGACGTCGACATCTGAAACCATGAGGGGAAAATCACATTACATGCCATCTCATCATTTTATGTTGCAAATGATTATTCACAGCCAGTAACTTGTAAAGACTTAATTGAATAAAACTATCATCAGTGTCAATAAACAGGCCCTTTGTTGCTTTAGGGCTGTCTTACCCTCGGGGTCCAGGAGGCGTGTCACTCCCAGGTCTCTCTCCGCCACACCGAAGGCCTGTTCCAGGTTCTCCAGGTTGGTCTGTCGGTACACTCTGCCCATGTCGACGAGTCTGGGACTGAGGGAACACAAACATGGACAATTAATTACCAACAGGGTCCAGATGAGACAGGTAAGCTATCATCAGTGGTGGTATGTATACTATAATCATTTCCATCAAGGGTGTCCATTTTGAAATCTGCCATGGGTCTATATTGACTCAGCAGGGCAACTGTAAAGCTGCACTTAAGGATCAATACATAAGAATTGGCCACCTGTCAAATTCATCCTCCAAACCATGCTGCGAAGAATGGCTGCTGTTAGCTTGTGCACTCAATCAACTATGTGGCCAGCAGCCACCTTAGTTGATTCTCTCTGACTGGAAGCTCAGAGCACTGAGGGAGTGTTAATCTTAATTACATGCAGACTATCACCTCCAAGTGTGAATTTCAACACATTTTCTGGTTGACAAGTTTTGTTATTTTTTAGATGCTACTTTAGTGGCTAAGTGGGTACTTTGTGCATATGCTCTCTTGTATTCCTTGTAGTTTTAGCCTCAGAAAAACAAAATCAAAAGTTGGGAAAAGGGGGGAAAAAATGGAAGGCTAAATAAAATTGAAAAATGAGTATGCTTTTCAAAGAACTTCTGCCAATGGCTACAGGCTCTTCACTTTCTGCCAACCCTGTACAAGCACCTGCCTTTCTGCCCTCTGGACGTTTGACTCTCTGGCAAATGTCAGCGCATCTGTAGGTGGAATGTAATTTATCGAGCGGCTTACGTTTTTAAGGCTGACAGATTCTGAGTTGGCAGCCGCTTGCACCTTGACATCCAGAACAGGCAAGAGTTCATGTCTTCAGAGTGCAGAACATGAATGAGTGCATCACTGAACCTCATCTATCAAGCAATCATACTCAACTATTAGAGTACCTGCTTTCACTCGTAATATCAAGGGGTGAGAACCAGAGATGCATAAATGACATTTTGGGTGTAAATGAGACATATATGTATGTATATCAAATGAAAACTCCTGAGGGGCTCTTTTCTACCACCAAAAGCACACATGGGGATTCTAAACCAAGTCATAGAAATTGATCAAAAGATAAAATGGCAAAGTGCATTTAATATAATACAAAACTCAGTAAATGTCAAAATATTGTCCATTAATTTAATCAGATAAACAAAGCAGGCTCAAAGCATTGTTATTTTGTGTTTTGGCTGTCTTGAAAAGTTGGTCAATGGCACTTACACCCCTCTGGTTCTCACTCCTCAATCTCATAGCTGAAGCCGTTACCAAATCCAGAAATTCAAATGTGCAATGCACATCCCTGCAGCACTGACGATGATACTAAACAAAGGCAGTGTGTGCACAAAGCAACAGTAAAGGCAGATTCATACAGCTGTCTGACACGTAGAGTGGAATGGCCCGCAATCTGTCCATAAACAGGAGAAGACTCCACACAGCGGACTTCCCGAACAGAGTACTGCTTCCTTGGCATAGAGGGGCTGGTCACGCTCCTTCCCTCTCTTCCGTGAAAGCTCTGGGCCCTCCATCCTTTGCCCAGTTCGTCACTGCTCGAGCGGGCCCCTGAGCTATTGGAACCTCGGCCCGAGTCCCAGGAGGACACCTCTGATGGGATATCCTCGCACAACATGACCACCCGGTCGTCCAGATCAGTGGCGGATCCTGACGTGCGTCCAGTGAAGCCCAGGCTCCGTTTTTTCTGCTTTAACTTCTTCTTGACACCGAGCATCTTAAAATGTGCCTGAAGCTCCTCGTCCAGTGGCAAAAAAAGTCTACGCTTAAGTGGATGGTCTTAAAGCTTCAGTTTTTCATGCTGACATATCCTTTGATGGTTGAATGTAAATCCACCCTATGCATTGTCTCCGGTGTCCATCATGTGAAGATCCTTTTAATCCTTCTTGCTGTGGTGAAAATGCCTCCTAGCTGTACAGCCGAGTCCCTGCTCCTTCATCAGGCTTTCAACTGCAGCTTCTAAAATACCATTTTTAAACTCTGAGCAATCATAAATTCTCTGGATGAACACATCCTCTGAACTAGGATTCCCTGAATTATGCCAAGGCAAGAAATAACGCCACAGTTTAGTGCTACAGTAACGCCCATACACCACACCCCTCATCTTTATGAAAGGCAAAACCAATGTAGCCTCAGGTGACTCCAAAAGAGAGAAAAAAAAAAGAAAAAAGTTGCAGGTATTTGCAAAGTTTAAGGTAACTTGTCCCTGCAGGCACCTCTTTTTTCAGCACATAATGGTTGTAAAGAGCTGCGTCTCGCTCTCTTGCGCAGCATTCAACTTTCTCTTGTCTAATAGCAGTTTTTCTTCTGTTTGCTCTCTGGGCTTCGCATGAATCCTTCTGTTCAAACATCTAAAAGGGAAAGGAATCAGTGGCAAACACCTCTGACAAATCTTCCTGAGAGATACATGCACATTCATTTCCCAGGGTGCGACTAAACGCGCCGATCCCTTTTCACCGCTAATTCTACCCTACAGACACACAACAACATCGGGGGAGATGGCATATTTAGTGTTCAACAGCAAGGAGCAAGGAGTTAACCCAAACAGTTAATCATATTCAATCGAGGAATTATCAGCTGAAGGTAATAAAGTATTACTCATGGCCAACGCCTGCCTGCTGTATTCCTAGCCCAGAGGCGTGAGATGTTCTTGAGAGTTGTATATTCAGATTTTCTTGGAGCAGAGCAGGTAGAGTAAACACAAAAAGGGTCAACAGAGGACATTTTTCTCCCTGAAACTGATGAAACAGACATGGGTTCCTGAATGGATTTCAAACCATATGAAGCTCTGCACTATTATGTCCATATAACACAGACAAAATAAATCAGACATAATCCCACAAAAAGGTCACGCCATGGATGTCATTTTCAGGAATGGATCTATCTCCTCAGCAATGGAGGTGAGATGGAATTACAGAGCGGGTCTAAATGAGCATTATGAAGTGTAATTTGATATTCGAAAGCATGCCAAGGCCCTGCTGCTGCTCCGTATTGAATCAAAGTCGTGGATGGTGATGCGTCGTGACAAGATCCAGCTCATCTCAGGTCGACTCAGAAGCAAAAATAAACACCTCTATTTTCACTATTGTTTACATCTGAGCTGAAGTCAAGTGCTCTAGATGTTTTGAGGTAAGGCACATAAAACAGTGTGACATCTGTCTTCATGCACTCCGCTCGCCACATGATTCTGCATCAGAGGCTGGGTGCAAGCAATAGGGAAAATGTTCAGTACTCACTAGTGTTTGTGTATGACGGCGTTGAAGAGCTTGCCGTCCCTCCAGCTGGTGGTGAAGTTGTCGCAGCGGATGCCCTGGTAGCCGTCCGTCATCCTCTGGGACCAGAGCAGCAGCTTCTCCTTGGCCGTCATGTCTTCTGACTGGCCGTTGATCTGAATGTCGGAGATCTGAGACAATATGAAGCATATGTAAAATGTTAGGAAGGTGGCTGATGTGTAGAATGTGTAAATAATCCATACTGAAGAACCATGAAGGAAATGAAACATTAATGGAAACCAAAAGATGATAGTTATACAGAATTACCAGGCACCCATGGTGAGTTTCCAAGGAAATGTTGATATCACCGCATCACATCAATCAACACCTTGATCATTGTTTGATTTTTTCTGGTTAAGTGGTCTCGCAGTATATCATGTTTTAATTGTACCAATAGAGGGAAGTGTTGATGCTTCTGACTTGGCTCACAGCAGGCTGTCTGTCTGCTCCCGTCTGTTAAACGCCACTGTGGCTGTGGCATCCAGATAAGTTTTCATTTGGGGAATTTGGAGATGGGAAAGATGAGTCATAGGGATTGGGTTTGTCATTAGTGTGTGTACTCGTGTCTGCGCTCCATTCCAATCCTGTCGCAGCTCTGCCCCGTATACCCACAAACATTTTAAATGAGGAACCATATTTTTTAAAAATCTTTTCGTCAACAAAACTGGAGTCATTTCTTCCCTTTTGCAGACGTTACACATACATTATGGATGTTTTGATTATATGAGTTCTCGAGTCACTATCTGAAACTCCAGATGGACTTTTGAGTGTACAACATCTAATTTTCTCTGTCATTGTGATTAACTGTGTTTTTGCACGAACACTACATCGCATGAAAAAAAGGGGATTTTACTCTCACCTTTCATCTCTGTGACTCATCAGCAACCACAAGCCAGCCATTTACCCTCTCTATTCTACAAAGTATAAAGACTAATTGTATCCACGGGGCACAATGGCACCTTTGCTAGATCGCCTCAACAAAAAAAGAATCCCAGCAGCAGTGTCTCCTTTTATTTCCCATGCGGAGCCTTAGCTTTTTTTATGACCCGGACCTGGATCATCGGATATTAAAAGGGTGTGGCCCTGTCTATTACTGAGGGATTTCTGCCAGGCAGCTCTTGGCGTAACACAAGAATGGCAGGAAAAGTTGTGCATGGGATGTGGTTGGGGAGTGTCGCATGACAGCAAGTTGTACACTCTGCCTGGCACACCCTCCCCTTGGGAATCAGGGAGAGAATGACTCATACTTACACACCCTGATGGAGTTTAATCCTCTATACTGCTCCAAAATCAACTACTGCACACTGAATACCTGACCGCAGTGTTAGTGTGTTATAACAGCTGTGACTGCTCCCAGAAATGCTGTAAGAAGTATCTTGTTTTGATTAGAAAATGTCTTTGTGAAGAGTAGAATCCCCTCTGATTGGTCCCAGGGAGATAGGAAACAGCAGCTGATAGTTGTCAGATCCCAGAGACAGAGGGAGAGAGCGATAATATAATAAAACACAACACTGACAGAGGAGGAGACCTGGAAGTGGAGGATGATGGTCCATATTAACCCCAGAGTCAGCTTGGGGTTCCCATCCGCGATGTCATCATTTCTGATGTTGACCAGCTTGACCTGAGAAAAAAGCAGTATTAGGTGCTGAAAACACAGGCACAACGAGGTATTCTGTGACAGGGCAATGCCATTTTATTATTTTTTTTTCAAGGTTTGAGGACACACCTGTCGGTGTTTGAGGAAGTCCAGTGCTATCTGTACATTCTGCAGTTTGTGGAATCGCATGCGGCCTTTCTCTCTGGGCTGAGGAGGAGAGAAAAGAGATAAAGATGCTGTTAAGAAACACGACATACACCTAACTGTCAGAGATTAACCTTCTGGTGTGCTCATGATGAAGGATGATAAAAAAAGAAATCAGTAAAAACAAAGATGTGAATGGGAAGGAATACTGAAAATCAGGCGGAGCGGCATTAATCAGAAGAATAGATGGAAAAAAACGGTGAATTGTTTGACAAGAAACTAATTCTGATTGGTGAAAATCTAATTTACAGCTTGGTGTAGAGAGATACCGTGTTGAATTTTTGATCCAAAGCATTATTGCTTTCTTTGGCTCAGTCCTGTTATTCACCACTGCCCAACACATAGTGAAAAAAAGGAATGTAGTGGAAACAGTTAAGCTTTTAGAAAAGTAATTCCAGCAAATGTGTGCACTGGCTGAGCCACTAACAAGGTTTTGTGCAGTACAATTGAAGTCATCTGACAGCAAGCTGAGATAGGCCCAATGCTGCATTATGATTCATTTTGGATTTAAATTGTGCAGTACTCAAACAAAATGAAGCTGAATCAGAGAAAAATAAGCAAAACAAAACAAAGCACGGCATGTGCCAAAAACTGCAGAGGTAATCAATGTGTCCTGCAAGTGTCAACAGCACCCAGTGATAACTCTAAGCTTAAAGCAATGAGAGAAACGGAAAGAAAAAGCAACAGAAGAACTTGAATAGCCGTGTAGGTATGAAGTCCATGCACAGCCAAAAAAACAAGATGTCTACTGTAATTTATCAACCCACTCACCAACCGAACGCTCCTGACCACGTCTCTCTCCCTCGGCTAGCAACAGCAGTGCAAAGAGAGGAGGCAAAGGCCAGACGGCAAAGATCAGCACAGAGGAAAGTTAAAGAAAGGCAAACAGGAGGCGACGGAGAGGAAGAGGAGGAGGAGGAGGAGGAGGAGGAGAACCATAGATCAGGTATGAGAATAGTTCACACACACAGGCCAAAGTCAAGGTGTTAATGCTATGGAGGCATTCAGAAGATGAGCAGAGCTTGAGCTGGTGGAGTTTGCAATGAGCTACAGCAGCCAAGAAGCTTCGGTACAGATCTGAACCCCAGGGTACGAGCACACAGTAACCCTGCAGCTGCCTTTGAAATGAGTCCAGTGTGTAACAGTTTAGTTAAAGACACAGAAAGACTGAGAGGTGAATTGGAATAAAATAAGACTGAACAAAAAAAAAAGAAAGAGATGGCCAGTCAGATAATTGGGATAAACTCCAGAGCTGCCAAAGTCAGTGACTGGGTCTCTGTTAATCGAAGTTCAGTTCAGGTTAAGCCTCTGACTGACATCTTGGCTGCGATTGCTTACAATTTGTTGCCGAAAGGCTGATATTGCCGGTTGACTTAAGATAAACGCAACTCAGGCAATTAGTCTGGATCAGGGTTCGGTTTTGAGGATGGATAATGTAAAAGATGCGCAGCTGAGACATTTATTGCTCCAAGCCGAGGTCAATGGCAGTACTCACCAGTGTTTCCCCAGAGAGGACCTCCAGCAGCGAGATCAGGTTATGTCCATCTCGGAGGTCTTCATACAGGTCTGTCACTTGGCGCTGCGACTGCAGGGACGAAGGAAAGCGCATGTTACGACTGTGATTCAAGATGCAGTAAGAAGGAATCACACCGACAAACCCAGCTTTGATGGGGAGAAATGGAAACATGTAACCATTAAACAGGGTTTTAGTTTTGACTGAAGAGGAAGAGAAACAACAATCGTCAGTATTCAATCAACTTCCATCCAATCACCAAACCAAACGAAAGTTGTTCCTGGTGGCCACAATTAGTCAAAATGTCTCTGAGGTATATTATGAAAAATATATGGCACAGCACATAGTTCAGTTTTTGCGATTTTGCGCACCCCTGTGACAATTTAGATGTTAAATTGTTCTAATAAATACAATACAATTCTAAAGCCGAGTTATATGAGTTCGTAACAGCTCTCCGAGTCTTCTCCCCCACTTGTACGATTCTACACAGGTTAGGAATGCATAGCCGTGAGCAGCCAAGCCCGACTCCAAATGCCAAATGGCAGCTGTCATTCCTTAGTAGTGATAGATCGGGGTAAAAATCAGACCGGTGAGGTAAAAAAAAAACAAAATAAGGTGCATTGGTGACCAACTAAAACGCAAAATAGACAAGGCTGTTTCATTCATCTTTTGGAATTTTGATCAATCAACAGTCAAAACTGACGTGTGGTCTAACTGCAACCAGACAGTGAAGCAGGTGAGATGTTGTGACGGAGCCAGAAAACAGTGGGGTCGGATAGGAGGAGAAAACTGGGAAAAACCAGTTAAGGAAGGGGACCGTCTCCATGCCCAGACACACATTTAGTACAGTCAGGCTCCAACGTGCTGGTACCTACCTCTGCCGCCCTCCGATGCTGGTTTTACAGGGACATAAGATGGAGGAATGCGATCAGACGGATGAGAAATGGACAAACGGAACGAATGGAAACAAGGGAGAGAGAGGAGGGCAGGAGAAGACATCAGTGAACATGAAATGAAGAGCATGGAATGGATGATTTGACAATGAACATGAGGGTATATGGGACAGAGATATGAAACAAAGATTAAAGAAGATTAAGCTAGTCATTTCTTTAGCTCTATCACAGATTCGTTCATGCGTTTGTCATCCGTTTGATGGGCGAGGGAGGTGAAGGAGGCCTCTGCCCTGAAATGGAATGAAAGCGAATTTCCTCTGCAAGTTGCAACAGTGGCCGATTTATGTTGGCAAGAATTTGAACACAGCTTTTCGAGCTCAGATATGCTCCTCCCTGCCTGCCTGCACAGGGGAGATGAGCATGCAGCATGGATGTGTGTGTGGCGGAGGTAACCAACACTTCCACCACTAGGGCTCACTGTCTGCACATGGAAAACCTTCTGAAGACGGGATGTATTGTGGGGTGTCTTGCACAGTGGATGGTATTTAAGAAGTTTCTGTTACTCCTGAGTTACATAAAACCAGGAAACTTAAAACATCCTAATCACAGAGCCGACTTTGATCAGTTATTCAAACGATCAGTTTGTGATTATCTAAACACTCCTCGGTGTCCTCAGTGTGAGCTGAAGAGCCATCTGTCACCACCACTCAATTACTTCTGAGTTCTGAAGAGACCGTGGTCTGCTCAGCCACAGCGTGTCTGCTGACAGGTGGGTGTGACGGTACAAATTGCCCCCTCGCAGTCAGAAAGAGTCGCTCTGTAAACTTTTCAAGGTGAAAACCATTAGCACACATGTCTGACAGCCCCTCTCTCCCCGGAACGCTCTCCGCATGACTGCGATAAGCTGTTTGGAGACAAAACACTTAGCATGCATCTGCTTTTTTACGCAATGTTTACGTCATCTTGCGCAATTCCTCTTACTGAGCACAGGAAACCACTCGACGGCCCTTTACAGCTTTTCATGGCTGCACCCAACCTATAGTCTGCTCCCGTCAAGCCGACCATTAAGCCATTAAATCAGTTTAGCATCACTTTAACCTTAGAGCAGCACACACTGAGCAGCAGAGTTAACACTTTCCCGTCCAAACACTCTTTTCATCAATCACATTTTTAACTGCCGACTGTAGGTGGAGACCATGTTCCTTTTCTTGTTGCTTGATGATGTATATATCAGTTTCACATGGTTTTTAATCAAATGGAAACTGGACTACTGCAAAAAAATGAAGAAAAAAAAAGATGCTAAAGTTAGAGGGCTTTCAAGTGTTTTATTTTGATATGACAGCTTAGAGAGTATGAAAAAAATGGGGGACATAGAGGCATGGGTCGGATTCAAAACCTTGGCCGCTGCTGTGGACTCAAGCTCTACCAGGTGAGCTATCAGGTTGCCCAAATTAATTTTTTTTGAGAACTTCTTCTGATTATATTCCATGGATTATTCTTATATAATGTAATGATAACCAGAATATCATTGTGTGTGAACTTATGCAACTTCACTGACATCAGTGTAGGTTGGGCATGAACAGAGGGTTGCCACCCAGACCCAGGAGTCTGCGCGGCATATGTGCTACCGTTGGGCCTTAACCACCGCAGGCTCCGGGCCGAGACCAGGACTCGCCTTTTCAGAAGGAGCTAAGTGAGTCCAGATGTGTGTGACTCACCCTCCGAAATTCACAGTGAACACTTAAGAGCAACAAGAGGGAGTAACTGTGTAACTCTGCACTGTGGTAGCAGAATGCGTTAGCACTGCACACTCATGGAAAGGAAAACACTCTCTTTGTGCTTATTTTTTCCCTCTTCTTCCATTTATAAAAATATATATATATATATATATATATATATATATATATATATATATATATATATATATATATATATATATATATATATATATATATATATATATATGAATGGCCCTGTGTGTGGAGTGATTATACAAATAATGTGGAAGCACATAATGTCAGAAGGCTGTGAATGTTTTGCAGCCAACAGGAACTTCCTGGAAGAAAAGTGGCACAAGCAGGAGTATTTTTACTGCTCTGTTGGAGGGGGATTGTGTTACGGGGGGGCCAATTTGTCACTCCTGATGAGGAACTTCAGAGTGAGGAGGGTGGCCCCGTCACGACCTGTTTACCTCCCTGTATGTGTGATGCATTGGAGGGCGTTTCGGGGCTGTTGTTTGAGGATGGAGAGTGAGGTAGGTGAGAGTGGATGAGCGCTGATGGACGGCCTCCGGGGTGGTGACAGACTGGACTTCTGGTGAGCCGCCGCATTACAGCGCGTTGTAAGAGAGTACGAGGCAATAATAGACCCACTAATGTGTGTTTATATAAGGGGGTTGAGAATGTCGTTGCATGCCCAGAAACAATACTGCCGTGTTCGAGGGCTCTAATATCTACACTGACAAAATCTCATAAAACCTCCCGCAAACCAAAACGTTACCCTCCCTTTGTAGACACTATCCCCCATGATTATTGTTTTGGCTTCATTATGCAGAGTGTCAGACATCAACACTGCAAAAATTCTTGCCAGCACAAACATAAACCAACTATTCCCCCCTCCCTTTAACTGTAGCACATGGACTTAATTCTAAAAGTGGAGGTTGGTAACCTGTCAACATCTGAGTTGCAACAGTAATTAAACACCCAAAACAGCATCCTGTGGCTGAAGACCAGTAGGTATGATGATCTTGCTCAGAGAACATCAACTCATGTCATTTAGTCCTGGACCAAACATGGGGATTAACCCTTTAATATCCACCGTGGTTGTTTTGTAAGAAAGCAGTGAACCACAGGTTTCAGAGAGAGTATAATTTGTGGTTATTTTTTGGTATAGTTCCATTTTTTGATGGCATGACTACACTTTGTTCTCTCTGAAAATGAATATGGAAAATGAGGTGTTGTGTGTGAGCAAGAATGTGAGCATTCATGTGCCTTCAAAAGGCCGACATGATGAGAATGAAAGTGGAGGACATGTTCTTACCTTTATCAAGTGCTTGTTCACCCATTTTGTGAAGGTCTTTTTCTGTACTCGATCTCGTTCATCTGCGAAACAGAAAAAAATAACAGTTAAACGTCAAAATCTGGGAACATTAGATGTTTAGAAACATGTGCTACACACTCAAAATAATCAGCCTTAAACTGTATTTCAGGAGGTATTTTAATATCATGCACATTTTACACAAGTTCAATGTAAAGGGTCACATTTAATGATTTCTTTTTTTTTCTATAATTGTGAATACACTGAATAGTTGAATGTGTAATTTAGTTCGGAGACCAATTTGAATTGCATAGGTTTTAGGTCTAATACTTGAATAATAACATATCAGGTTTTATATGTTTTAACTGAATAAACACAATAGGTTTGTGTCCCAACTTTGACCTTTTAGATTTAACTTTTGTAATTCAATGAGAGGGAAGATTTACAAATAATCAAAATACTTAAAATAACTGTTTTAGGCTAATGTTTTCTTGTAATGTGTAGCTTAGCTGCAAGTTGAAAAGATACGTCATGGGCGCAGAAGTTTTGTGAACAAAAGCATCAAACAAAAGAGGGAATCCCAGAGGTTTCAGACTTGTTTGAATTGAGCAGGACAAAACAGATTCATCACTGGGTGGAAAAACGCCACCTGGCTGTGCCTGCCTGCATCTGAGTCAGACCACCATTGCACAGTCATTGTCGGCAGATGCGCACCTATTGTGTAAGAAACACTGTATATGCAAGGTCATGTCTCAAACCACTGCCAGCTGTGCACTTGGGCAGAAACATTTCGTAAGAAATAATACTAATAATAATAATAATAATAATAAATTCCAGCACAAAGCCCCAGATGTTCTGGAAGTGTGAAGATTATCTGCGTGATTACCAGAAGACACGGCTTAACTATTAGAGAGTGCAAGCTTCCAACAAGAAACAACAAGAAGCTGGCAAGGTACACACCCCACTAAGGCAACAAACCTGCACACACCCACCCAGCGTTATGTTTCAACTAGAGATCAGGCAAAAAAAAAAAACCACAAGGTGTGTCACTGCAGCATTTATTATGGACACAGAGGAGGGATCGGCGTGTTTCCAGCTCTCTGGTGTGAGCCCATTTCATCAAAAGGCTGTGGTTCAACGAAGGGTTTGGATTTCACCTGGAAATGCGTTGATAAGTGAAGGCACCGCTCAGCCAGCCTGGGGAGTTTCTTCACTCCATGACACTTCATGCCTTCTCACTGAGGAACCCACCTTCAGTGACTCACACGGCAACCATTTCCATTCACGTTATGCCAGAATGAACTCTGGACATCACACAATGTCCTCTGTGTTATCAGCTTTAATGGCGCGATCTGACTGTCTGCTGTGCAGTGACACACCCAGCAATGAAAAGCAAGGGGCTGTGATTCAGCGCTGAAACAAAATAGACGCCCGGAGGCTATGATCAGCGGCGACTTCTGCAAATGTGTTGTGGAACTCCGTTTCCATGGAAACCTCATATAGACACCACAGACCTCCTCATTTATCATTCAAACCAACGAGGGACTTAGCGTTACTATGCGACCTATGTGGTACTGCTCGCTGCTGAGAAGGCCAAATGTCACCCGGAGTGGAAGTTCGATGATTGGTGACACACACACAGGGGGAGGGAAAGAGGTTTCCCAGAGGAGCTGCACCTTGACCTGTTAGGTCTCTGTTAACACCACGTTACTTAATCCTGTTTCAAGCACTACAACTCTTTGTGGACTCATTGCTCTGTTTTAGTGATGGGTACACGAGTGGATAGGGGCTGAAGGAACTTCAGGTATCAAATGTCAGCACACACAAATGGTTTTCAGTGAAATTTATAACCCAAAACAGCATGAAAGTCAATGGTACTGTAACAAAGTACAGTTACCTAAGAACTGTGCTCAAGTAAGTGTACTTTACTTATTTACGTATTTCTTAATTCTACTTTATAGTTTTCTTGCCCCAATTTCAGAAGCACACGTCATTTTTATTCCACCAGATGATTGTGAGCATTGAACGAGCACGGGAGAAAAACAAACACAATCACAATTGCTGATTCAAAGTGTGTTGATAAAATCTAGCCCTGTAAATCACTGCGTGGTAAAAACCACAATCATTTTGTGTAATACGCATATTAGGCCTTTAGAAATGTCCTGAAATGCCCTAAATGTCCGAAAACAGGAACAAACTGATCGGGAGAAAAAGGAAGGAGATGTCACACATCATTCATCCTGTCTACAGCACAACTTCAGCCAAACAGGCTGTAGCTACAGTGACTCATTCGCCCACAAACACATGCATGCTGCACTATAAAAATAATGAATGGGCTTCGCTGACCAATACAAAGTGAGGAAGCTGCTGATGCATTAGGAAAGGGGAGTTTCCTCCTGAGAGTCACAGAGTGGAGAAACACTGGACGCTACAGTCCAATCAGAAAAAACTGAATGTCAGAGGTTTAAATACAATGTTACAGTAAACTGTTGGAGATCAGACACCAACATCCTCCTTGTTTTAATCCAACAGAGGAGCTAAAATCATCTATTACACAACAAGCTACCCAATCAAGCCTCAACATGTAAGGCTCTGAGAGAAAGAAAAACAACAACTTGAACATTGTCCAGTTCCATTAAATGCTTATTCTACTTCTCCATGCCCTGCGGCATCTCGCACATAGGGGAACAACTGAATCAAGATCAAGGCTTGCAATCAAGCTGTTTTCCATTAAGTGTCACCATGCTGGTACCTTTCCTGCCGTCCATCGCCTTCAGCATCCCCTGGTAATAGCCTTCGTCTGAGGGCACCCTCTCTCTGCCCATGCTGTCAGAGGAGAAATTCCTGTACCTCTGCTGCGGAGAAGCCATTGTCCCCCGTTTGTCAGCTCACAGAATAATAATCCTAAGTATAAAATATCCTTGGCGCTTTTTCCCCTTGATGGCAGCTTCTGCTTCCTTCGCTTCTATCTGTCCCTCTGGCCCTCAGCTCGTCCCAGAGTATGCAGTCCTGTGGCCACAATCCACTCAGCGCTTCACAAACCTATGATTTCTCTTCCCTTCTTTCCTCTCAAACTCCTCACTCCCTCATTGAGTTCGGCTCTGCCCTTCTTTTTTTTTTTTCTTTTCCTTTCTCCTCCTTTCCCCTTTTTCTCTCGCTCACTTTCTTCCTTTCATAGCAAGTGGTGCCTGTGGGCTACGAAGTCTGGGCCTGTCCTTGTGAGTGATGTGCGAGTGTGTGTTTAGTGGTGCTAGTGCGTGGAGGACATAGTGGGCAGGGCTCTGGACACACCCCTTCCTCCTGCAGGGTGCCATGGAGAGAGGAGGAGGAGGAGAGGAGGGGAAGGACGAGGTGTGGTAACCTGCGAGTGCTATCAGCTAATCGCTTCATTTGCACAAGCCAATGCACACACAGGCTGAGTTACTACGGGTAATAAAAGATCATAAAAGTCCTTGTGCTGATAATTTCTTTTACCTCATATTGCACTAAACTTTAATGAACATTTTACTGTGTACACCCACATGCCAAACAGATGGATATCCAACAAGAGCCTGAAATGGTAAAGAGTGTCAGACGTTTTCACATACACGGCTAATCATTACTTAGTCACAGCATTCCTCCGAAAATTTCACACTATGAGTAACTCACTGTGACCAGAACGGAGAAGAGATGGGGGGGAGAGATAGTTTTGGGAAGGGCTGTTGAGGATTCCAGACCGTGACGTCTGACCACACCCTGAACATCACTGACTTACTGAGAAATACAGCAGCTCTTAACTCATCCTTGCTTTATTGCTCGCTGTTCCAATGTCATTTCTCCCTCCTTAATTCAAAGACATGTTCAGAGCTTTTGCTTATTAGTTGATGAATGTGGTGAGTCTGAGTTATTCTCTCTGGACTCAAAATCCTTGATACTTTTTTTCCGCTTCCACATGCTTAAAATGATACAAGATCTGCGTTCTACATTATTGAAACTATTGATGCTGCACTGAGATATCCACAATCAGATTTTCAACACAAGGCTGCACAGACTTTAACGTAACATTTTATTTATCAACGCTGTCTGCATATTGTTAAAAAAAAAGAAAACATATTCTTTTTAGTATCTTTTTTTTATATACTAATTTTGTACTTTTTTGGTATCATGATAGCCTCGTGCCAAAGTTCTTTTCTGTGTCACATGATGTATTCCACCATTGTTTCTCAGCCTAACTACTCATTTCCTGCTCAGCGGCATTTAGTCCAAACAAATTAAAGAACATCAAAAGCATCACTTCCTGTTAAACCAGAAGATTTTGCCAGGGAGGTGCAATGTAATGACAAAAGCACTACTGGAACAATGTTTATGGGTTCTCTTAATGGAAGATTCTAAACAAAACAAGCTGGGATATAAAGTTTTTTTTTTGTTTTGTTTTTTTCTCCTGTGGTTAATTTTCAGACACAGTAAAAACAAGAATGCACTTTGGACCACTCAGACAATCATCAGATCCAAATGATTATTTGGCAATTTCACAGATCAAATTTCTGTTAAAGCGATCACAGGTACCTTTTGTGCTTAACAGTGGCACCTGTGCCAACAAGTCACAATGACTGGATAATGATTAAAGCTAAACTGAAGCCCTGCAGTAGCACAAGAAAAAAACGAGACAGTCAGTAAAATGACTCAGTGCTGTCAAGATACACAATATCTTAGCTGAAATTAGCCACCATGCACAGCAAAACCATTACGTGTATTAAACTGAGCAGCATTTTAATGCTTATAACTTTGACTTTTCTTTGTACTAGGATGATTGCGTTGTTTCTCAAGTTGCACATTCTTGTTTTAAAGTTTCTCTTCAGCCGATTCGCCCCCTATTTATTCCGAGTATGTCAACAGAGACCCATAAATTCCCTCCATACTGGTCCCCTATATGACTAGCATGTGCTGACAGATAAACTGGAGGGTGGGGTGTGTCCTACCTCTGTTAAACCCTGCCTCTCGGGTCCTAAGGTGTATCTCATTTCCCCCACCCTCACTGACATCACTTCACGAGCCACCTCGAATCACTTCTTCTTGCAGAGGGCTGGGTAGTGAACACGACCTGCACGAACATGAAGGCACTTAATGTGTCAGTGTAAGTGTGTCTGTGCAGGCGTGTGTGAGTGTGTGGGTCCATGCGTTGACTCATTCGGAGCCACGTTAGCAAATCTGGAGACACACCTTTGTAGTTTCACACAATGTCTAGGCAAGCAGAGGAATTAAGGAGTGGTATGTGGGCAGGTAATTAAATGAGGGAAAGGAAAAGAATACGGAATTCACTCTTAAGGATTGACAGGATTTCACCTAAAGAAATGCTTTTGTGCCCACAGCCAACTAAATTCAAACAGTTGTAACATATCAGGCTTGAATGAATGACAAGAACAAAATGTCTCATTAATGACATACAAGGTTGAATAGAGTGTAATTGAATGAAACACAACACAAACTGTTTTCAGTGTCATCTGAGCTGCAGAAGCAACAGTAGATGGTAACAGAGAGCTCTGTGACGTTCTGGCAGTGGAGCAAGCACTCACACCCCATACAGTATAAGCTGGAGGTCTAAACCTCACGGGACACACCAGCAGGGGATGGGAGCGGGCAGTCAGGGGTGCAGAAAGTGTGGAACATCTTAGTCATGAGATCTTTTCCACCAAAAGGGAGACGTATCATTAAGGTCTCAACATGCCTATTACACTGCTCCCTCATCTGGCCTCATCAAAACCAGATGGAACACTTGAGCTTTTTATACGAGCGGAGAGAGCGCCTGGTGAAAATAGGAGGAGAAAGTATTTTCTCTCTAAATGCCAAGTTTGAGGTTTGATCCTTTCTGTGATAGAAGTGACAGGGAAGTCTGTCTTCCGCTTTCCACACTGATTTTGCACTGATTTTGCACTGCAGAGCAGACGTTCTGAGGGCTGAATGCTAGCCGGGAGAGGACAGTCCAGTTTGGGTGATCTTAATCTGTCTGGTACTTTGGGTTAATGCTTCTAAAGCTGAAGACATTCCCATCAGCCGCAGCTGGTCTTTGTATCCACTGTTAACTGGCAAATATTAGCATGCTAACATGCTAAACTACGATGGTGTACGATAGACTGTAAAGGAGTGGAGGTAGCTTTCCGGTCTTAAAAGTGGAGCCAATGCGTAAGAACTTTTAATCCTGCACGCAGGGGCAACTAAATTGGTTGTAAAAATGTAAAATGTATAGAAGTCTATGAGAAGATGACCCTACTTTTCACTTGATTAATTACCTGAGTAAACAGTTGCCTATTAAGTATATGGTCTCAATTGCTAGTTCAAGTTTTACTAAATACAGCATGATGTTCCATCTGTAAATTATTGTCCTATTTAGAGTGCAATGGGCAACAAAGCAGGGCATGTTTGAGGGCATGGTTACCTTGTGATTGTTGCTATCACATTGATCTGCATGGTGTCCTGGGGTTTCTCAGCTAGATCCACCTCTTGCTTCTCTCCAGCTCGAGCTTCTCATCTAAATATGGTCACTTCTGGCTTCAAAAACCAAGATGGCGACCCCCCTGGTACCCTAATGCAAGACTTCAAAACAGTAGTCCACATAAATCCTGCTTAGCATCAGCATGAGTACGTTAGCTTGCTGACTGGTGCTGACATTTCGCTAAGCAAAGCCTTACTGACCTGCTATCATGGCCACAGCCTCTGAGCCTAGTTACCGAAGAACAAACTGTATCATTGTGAAAACTGTTTGCTATAATTACCATAAACAAATCTGACCACCAACATCATGGCTTGGTTCTATCCCACACCAGTGCTTATGGTTCCGAAAAACCACATTTCCCACGAACCCTTCTGCAGTCTCCATTTTTTTTTCAGTTTCATGCCAAAACAGAAATCAATGTCATAAATGTCTCAAAGTACATGCCCTGATGGATACTGACAAACACATGGTTGAGCGTGCAACCATTTTGGGCTAGAGCAAGTTGCATTTATGCACTTGGGACTCAAACAAAAGCCAACACATTAGATGACAAAGGAATCCAAAGAATGCGTCATTATGGTTTTTCTGAAAGAGCTGAACGGCAGAGCAAATTCAAAGGTTTAGACGGAGAGAGGCCGAACAACACCTTCCATTGTAGAGGATGAAAAAGCTGCAGGAATGATTTACTCCCCTTGCTGAGTTTAACTCTCCTCTCTTACTGCCTCCCTTTAACCCTCTTGTCCCCCCATGGTCAATTCAGGTGAAAGTGTAAGCATTTACGGCAATATATCTGTTCGCCACACCCGACGTGAAAAGGAATGCTGATAAAACTAGGAGCAGCCTTAACACACCCAGGATTATCACCTCATTTGTTCTGTAAAGAGGAGGAGGAGGAGGAGGAGGAGGAGGAGGAGGAGACATGGCCGGGTAGCTGCCACCTACAATGCACACTGGATCATATTTCTACTGTTCTTATTATTCAAAAAAAAAAAAAGAAAAAAAAAGCCCCATGCCATGTAGAGAGAGAGCCCTGGCACTATAACGGTCCTATTGAGAGTAAGGATTGATGAAGATCATCATGCACTGACATGTGGCGCACCAAATACAAAACCTTTCACTGATTCCATTGAAAATCCACTTCAATACTAAAACAGAAGAAAACCCCCCCAAAACAAAACACAGACTCGCTGGAAAACTGCTGTCAGGGGCAGCCTGTTTTTCAGTCAGGCAAAGCTAATGAGAGCACTGAGGCAATGTTATTAAATATAATTGTGTTAAATTAGTCGTAAACTGTGTTGAATGAGTCAGGTGCGACTTATTTATTTATAATCCTGTTCTTTAATGGGAAAATGAAAAAAAAAAAAAACTAATAATGATACCAATACTGATGCTTATAGTGACTTTATATTTGACATTTTGAAACTTTTAGGATCTTTAAATGTGTATAATTTATGCAGATCTACACTCCAGACATTCAATCCAACTGCAGGGATGGCTCATAACTGTGCCGTGATGCGCCGTCCAGTTATTACCCACACGTATCTCCGACAGGTCAGCAGACTTCAGATAATGTCGTCAGAATTAGATCCGACGATGAGGCTGCAAACCCAATTTAACTCAGACTGAACAAGCCTCCGGATTAGCCACGGCAGCTGAGTTTTAAAATAGCTCACTGCTGAGCCTCAGGAAGCCTTAAAGGACTCTGTGGAAAGCCCCACATCTGGGATTGTGTCAGTCACTGATGCTTAAAAACTGATGCATTCCAGTGAAACAGGGCAGTCGGAGAAAATTGCTGAGGTAGCTGCAGTTTGATGGGAACAGAGGAGAACACTTAAAAACAGCAAGTGCCTCCCTCTGCAGGTGAGAGATTAATTCTACGCAGGACTGTTTGCTGTGTGTAAATGCACGATTCAAAGGTGCAGCAACTGATTCAGGAGAAAAGCAGTTGATTGTAACCACAGTTTGAGTCAATATTTACAGCAACAACCTGGGAATGAGATCCAACAATCAAGTATCTTCCCCTGGAAAAAACGTTGACACACAGGAACGCTGTCTGTTTCAGAGAGCGGGTTTAACTAACTTTGAATTTAAACATGAACTCTGGGCGGACTAATCCCCAAGATTGGGATCCCGCTGTCTAAAACAGGGCCAGAACATAGAACATCACTAGATACAAGTAGAAGGCAGAGCACGCTTCTTCTGGGTCATAGGAGATGATTGAGAGAGATCACTTATGTATGTGTTAATAAAACATTCATTTGCCAAATGCAAGTTAAATCAGTGTCATGTTAAAAGACTATATTGAGTATCTTTTTTTTCTTTGTGTTCAGGGGGAAGTTGTAACTTTTTTTTCCAAAGCTGTTTACAGATTTTAGTGCCTAAATAAAGTGCAAGTTTGCACATATTTAGAGCTGTGTCGGTGGTGTTTTGCAACCACTTCACTGTGTCTTTAATTATCATACTCAAAGGGCACCATAAATCTGAAAAAGGCTGTGACTGTGGACTGGGATGAGATGATGACCACCAACTGTTCTTCGCCATGTTTCCTTCGCTGCCTAGAGAAAAACTGCCGACTTTGCCGTGGTCCCACAGCTCTTTGCCGTGCTGTTTGCACACTGCTGCTCTTCTCCTATATCAAATGTAGAGGATTTCTTCCTGGAAAAGCCTCATCAGGCATTTTTTAGAAGTTAAATAAAAAAGCTTCACTGAACTGAATTACTAACAAATAGTTTTTAATTACTGGTAAATGTGTTGATTAATGCTTTAATTAGACAATGTATTATTTACTCTATGAAATGTCAGTGAATGGCCATTGTAAATGTTTCATCTGATAGTTCAAAAGCCAGAGATATTCACTGAGCTGTTATATAAATCAAAGCACATCCCGACACTTGACAAGCTGCTCCAATAATGTTTTTGCTTGAAAAATGACGATTTTTTATAATTTTTTATATAAATAGCTGCTGAATAGTTGTTGTTTGTCTTTTTCTTTTCTTGTAATTCAATAAACAACTAAACATTACAGCTCTAAACCGCAGAGAGAAAGAGTGACCTAATCACTCAATGAAGAAGTGCAGCAAAATGGATTTTCTCAGCGGAAGTACTGTGGATTGTTACTTCATTAACTCTAATTGAATTCATTTTAAAATCCAAAAAGATTTTGGTGAAAGGGTGATTATGAGACAACTTGTTTTTTTCTCAAACTGGTATAAGAAAGTAGCAGAAATATCAGCCGTTGTTACTAAACTGAACGTAAACATTGCGGGTTCCCCTTCTCTCTCGTGTTCTATTAATCCATTATTACTAAATGTGGTATTTCCATACACTATGGCGCCCCTTGGCAGTTTCCAAACGCCAAAGTAAACGAGGAAAAAGGGGAACTCCAGCGACGTTTCCATGCCAACAGCTACCAACATACAGAACCATGTGCAGGGGCAGCTGTGACTGACGTTTACTCACGGCTGTATTTATAGGCGCAGAGACGGAGGAGTCTCCGGCTCAATGACTGATCTGACGTGGAAAGGAAAACAACCTCCTCCACCCACAAGACCCCGCTCTCTCACTGGCGCTGCTCTCCCTCTCACCACCAGATAGCGCCAGAGCACAACCACACCCAACTTGTTCTGCGTGGGGCGTCTGCAACTAGGAAAAGCTGTGGACTATGAAAGAAGATTTACAGAAAAGAATATGACAACCTGTCTGTTTTAAAGTTGAACAAAGGTATTGAAGATTCAATAGGAGATTAATAGTTTCCCCTCAATAAACCTGTAAGCATGCTACAGAAAAAAAAATACTATTAAAGTTAACTTTTGGGTTAGGACTATCAGATGCTGACATTATAATACTGTAAAAAAAAGTGTGTATTTATCAACACATTGATGTGATGTCACTCACGACAGTAACATGATAGTAAAAAACATTGATTATGTAACGTATCAGGTTATCAATCATACTTGACAGTAGATAAAACCTGACACTATCAGCATAGGCACGCTACTTTTAAACTAGTTAGTAAAGATAACGCTACCCTGAGGAGACCCTAATGACCACCTCATATCTGATGTAGTTACTTATTTACAACAACACTATACTATGAGGATTTGCTTTAAGCTTTAACATAACCATTACCACAACCTTCTAGTCAAACAATCTTTATCTCAGACCTCTATCTGGCACTACACTGACTTTTTAAGGTCCTCAAACACGTTACCACACCTCAGTGCTCCACTTATCAGACAGACAGTTCCCATACTGTAGGTGCGGTGCCTTTATCCCATTATAACACAGGCATGCCGAAGGGTTCGTCTATGATCGTCATGTATGCAATGTGTGAGATTCTTCTTCACTCATGTTCGGATTTTACTGTGAGATTTACTGCAGCAGCGAACGCCGGTGGCAAAACTCTGATGCATCTCATTATAAGGTAGTCGTCCAAGGAGAGAGGCTTTCCCTTCAGACAAGGGTATTCATCTCTACTCACTGAACCATATAACTGTGCAAATTCAGAAAACTGATTTCAACCATTGCTGTGACTTTGTGTAGTGAGAAGCCAGCCTCATCACTCCAAGTCTCACCCTGCGCTGTGCAATGCAGTGGGAGAGCGCCCCCCTCAGGACCGACATGATGCATGCAGAAGCCGCTCTTTTCCTGTGTCTGAGTGTATTTAGAGTCCTGCCCCCCATCCAGGTTAGCTTTTTGTCCCTGAACAGGAAGTTTAACTTTAATAAGTTTAATAAAGTTTTCAATTAAACTTTTGTTCTTAGGTGTGTGTGTTTTCTTACCATCTGCTGAGGATCTTTACTCAAAGTGAAATTCTGTTGTCTGAATTCACTCAGGTCATGAATAAATTCACCACAGTAGAGATACAATACAAGTGAATCATGATATTTACCAGATCATAATAATATTCCCATATCATTATCGCCTTAATATTTCAGACATTTGCTTGTTTCACTCTGATTATTTATATAAGCTCACCTCAGTGTGCTTTATGAGCACCATCATCTGCATTGTAGATTTGTTTTGGGTTTATGTTTCACAGCTCAGGCTTCATCTGAGACGCTCTAACCTTTTCAGTGTGTCCAAAACCAACTACACACTAATTGTAGGCAGGTTGAGAGTCTGTGTTTTGCACTGGATAAATAACAGAAACAGCACACTCAAAACAGTTGTCTCACACCCATATCTGACCATAATGCTGATGTAGAGTGGTCTCTCAAATTAAAGGGACCATGTGGAGTTTTTTGTAAATGAACAAGTTGAATTCAGTGCCTCTGATCCAAACACTATATTACAACCCTTGAGGTGCACGTGTGCATACATGTTAAAATATTTTTAATTCTACATTGTTTAAATACACATTTGCCAGATTGCAGTTTTCTTCTTCACTGATGTTTTGGTAATCATTACCACCACCAACTGTAGATCAGTGGAATAGCATCCATGTGATTCCTTATTTTGCCACTGATCTGCAGTGTAAAATGATAATACTACTACTACTACTCCTACAAATATTATAAATAATAATAATAATAATAATAATAATAATAATAATAATAATAATAAATGTAGAGCATTTGTAATTATTTTGTGAGACAACAAATATGAAGAAAAAATATCCATGAAATACAATTACTCACTTTATAATCCATTTACTGAAACTAAATCAAAATAATAATCAATCAAAAGTGCATTTAACCAAAAGCTATTCAGTTCAGTCCAGCCTATCTATGACTGGCTGTACAGTAACAGCCATGTGGTTTCACCATGCTGACAACAATGTGGTACAACAAAGTAACTCCTCCCCACACAGTCGCAGGTCTCTCTACTCACCTGTACAACACATCTTACGGTACAAATATCTGCTGCTCTCTCCATATGAGCACATCGCTCGGTGATTTCCTCGATTCAAATTCCATAATGAAGCCATTATAAGCCCGAGGCAAGATCCCCCGGTGGCCCTCTGTGTCCTGGACACACTGTGCCAGCTGGTGTGAAGAGACTTGAAGAAGAAACAGGAACCACTTTCTGAGAGATGAAAGCCGGTAGTTGGCCCTGCCCCCTTGATTCATGAGCTAAGCAGGTAAGTCAACATTATTTTGTCATCTTTTGATTGATACGTTTCGATCTACAAGATCTACACCGGACTCTAGTGTTGAAGTTTTCTGTGTAATAGCTCCCCTAGAAAACGGTTCCTCCCTGATATAATCTACTGATCAATCTACTGCACCTGCGACTGACATTTGTCCACCATCAGTGTTACCTTTCCAGTTTTTGCCCACACAAGCAGTATAAATGGGAGGTGTTTAAGAGCCTCGGGGTGTGTTGGCATACATGACTGCGCGTGTAATTTTTCTTGACGGTTTTAATGCAAAAAACATGACATGTTTCGAGGCAGTTCCTGATGCAGCCCTGAAGCGACAAGCCTCTGAGTACACTAGTGCGGGAGACACTAGAAGCTCCCCTGTATTTTCCAGGCCCAGCTCTTATGATAATATAATAACTCATTTCTAAACCTTTCTAGGCTTTCTAGAAGCAAAACGGAAAATCTACAAGCGTGATGTAATCTCAGCTCCACAAATTGGTATGTTTGAATACAATTAAAAAAATACAGCATCACTTAAGATCACCGAGTCATGATTTTGTGTCTCATCAAAGGAGCGGTCTGCTCCAGCTGACACACGCACCTACTGTCGCCAGTCAACCGCAGGATGTGACAATTAATGACAGGGCACAGCTGAGCTGCTCCTAGGTCGGATTTAAAGGGGAAAGTGACGTAAATATGCCGTGCTCTCTTCCTCTAGGACTTCTGTGGCCTCTGACCTGCGACCATACACGACGCTCTCTGATCTTCTCACATGTTTCACTGGCTATAATCACTCACAGGGCAGCATTTTTCAGTGACGTGCCGAGAGCACCTCTTTTTTTGGACATGCTCAGTGAACACGCACTTGTCTTTGAAAAAAAAGTTGTTTGTGAAATATCTAATATAATTTGATTCAGACTGTATTGATAGTACCTGGAACTTTACTGAATTTAATTGGCAGCATATCCTCGCAAATTCGGTGTGGATGGAGCTGGAGCTTTGGAATAATCAAAACTAACATGAAATATAAGAGCTGAATACAGGACAACAAAGGCAAATACTAATGCCATAACTAGGCAAATGTTTTTGTAAAAACAACTTAAAAAGCTGAAGAAAAAGAATGACAACAGGACAGCACTTCTAGCATATCCTACAGTGTGGATCTGGGAGGCAGAAAGAGAAAAAAATGTCCTCATCCTGGATTAAAACAAGTATGGTCATAAAAAACTATAGCAAACTGCCCAAACTAATACTATACAATTTAAATAGATAGCTGCATTATAGTTAAAGTTAACAAATATATAATATCTGAAGGTACAGTATAAATCAATATATCAGCATTTGGTGTGCTTAAACCATGCATGTTCCAGTGGATAACATGCAGAGCTACATCTCCCCTTCACAGAGTGAACTGGTTTTGTGACGGCACTAACGGACCAGAACTGACAGATGATCTACAAGAGAAAGAAAACTGGATTGGGGGAAAGCCTGAAAAAATGGCCAGAGAAACTTGTAACATTCGTCACTGAAATCACTTTTTGTTGATTTGACTAAGATCTGATGTTATCTGCAGTATATTAATAACTATAGCTGCATGCAAAGACCACCGTCTGGTGCAAGATACGTTAGCATCCTTAGGTAAACCGCTGATGTCACTGTTTACTATATGAGCCATGGAGTGCAGAGAAATTCCTAATGGAGATCACGAGGGGTTTAGATAAACTCCCAGCACATTACCGGATGTGTTTCCACAGTCCCAGTGTTGCTCATAAATAAATTCAGCTCTAAATGTTTGTGTCCCCTGTGTCTCTCTGTCTCATCAGGGTTCCTTTAGTATTCCCAGAGGGCATAAGAATCCAATGTACATGTATCCAAAGCCCGTTTGGGTTTTCCCTGAGACACAAGTTCACTGTTTATGTTATGACTCATGCCTACTGGTTCACCAGCACCAGTCACAGTGGCGTGGGCCATCTAGCCTGTTATATACACTCATGAGCCCTGGAAAAACTGCACACACACACACACATACACACACACTGGTGCACAGTAAGTGGTAGCTGGATTGCTCCAGAGTGGGAGTTGTGGCTGTTTCCAGGAAGAATGCTGGCTTTTCCACAAACCAGGCCAAAGCCAGATCCAGAGCTCAGCGACCACGGCCCACACAGCTCGGCGTGCGTCTGACATTCATCTCTAAAAAGAGCATTTGTTGGGCAATGTGTGTGATTAAATGGCATTCGTGTCATTCATGTCAAGCAGGATGTTATACTTTACCAGCGTTGTGAAAAATGACTCGACATATTCACATCTCTCAGCTCCTGTATAACAGGGATGGAGTGTGGGCTTAATTTAGCTCAAAGAGCCACCTGTCAAATCTGTTGTGCCTGAGAAAATTCTTTACCGGCCTCTTGTATAAAGCAATGTGATGTCCCATTAACAGCCTGGGAAAACCCAGCATTATACAACTGTATAAAAACATGCAGTATGAATGTTAAGTCGCACATGATGTCGCCCTGACACCTGAATTGACAAGTGTGGGTTTGTCTTCAAGAAAAACCTGCTTTGGTACTATACATCCTCCTGGGCCCCTGGGTTAGAAATGCCACTTTTGGCGGTGTAAGAAAGGGAAAACAAACGCAGATGAGAAGTCAAAGTTCGGCGAGAGAATGTCGACCGATGCACCTCGTGTCTGACATGGATTATTTACAGTCTCGCTAAGCCACGCCCCCTTCCTCACGACCTTTCGGTTGACCTCATTCCGACATGGTCGCAGGCGCATGTTAATATCCATGTTCCCACCTCGGCACACGCAGAGCAGTTGTAGTGCATCTGACTGGAAGCTGAGCGACTCGGGGCCGGGGTAAGCGATAGCACGAGCTGAGAGCAGTGAGGGGATAGAGGACGGAGCTGTCAGCGTGCAGAACGGACGCCAGCGAAAAAGTGGACAGCTAAGACCTGACAGCCCCATGACAGGCCTGGACAGAAGAGCACGGATCAGCAGGGGCAGCAGCTGCATTTAACTCTTCAGCATCTCAGAAACATTAGATTGAACATTACAATGTCGGGGTCAGATAAACAATGGTAAATTAGTTAATGTCACCACAGATTAGAGTGATGTATCGTGAGTATATCAAGGCAATACTAATTCTCTTTCATATGACTGAAAATATATCTGTCTACTCCAGTGGAGATCACTTGCCAAAATGTCTAATCTTCCTGTTAGACCGACATTAAGATTATTATTATCATTATTAAGATTAGATCTGGAGATTATTTCAATTAAAACAAGTGTAAATTATATCATATATGTGCTCCCAGTCATAGACACAAATGTCAAGAGGAATGTTTTTAAAATGCCAATACTAGTGTATATTTAATTTCATATTTCATCATACCAATTACTCATCACAAATGGTTTATTGGGAGCTGTTAGACCCCCCGCTAGGTAAAGTTTCCGACAATCCCGACTCAAGTTTTGGGCCTGATGGCTCTGCCACCATGCTGTGCGTTTAAAGGGTTATCCCTTGAAACTTAAATAAACACAATCTAAAAGGTGAAAGTGTGAAATGGGACCAAAGTAAACAAGAGCAGAGTGTAAACATAAGCCATTGGACATTTACCCTGGGGCTAACAGAAATGCAGTGCGAGTCTTTTACAACTTGTGTGTGCAAATAGTCAGGTTGAAGAATGTGCATTTTGAAAAGCCCTAAATTGAGGATAGAGTAGCGCTTTTGTTACCACCACATCCCGATACATGATGGCAGCCAAGTTAAACATTAACCAGCCCGTATCTCAGCCCACTTTCCTCATAGTCCCTTATCACAGTTGCCTTCCTTTCAATTACAGCCATCTCAGATCAGATACGACGACACCAACACTTTCTCTGGGTGATGTCTCTGCACTTATGATTTGTGAGACTGCACTCAGGCCCGAGAGAAACGTTCCGACATGCTCACAATGACAATACCAACTTGCCGATTTTTAGCATGTATGATTTTAAGCACATCCAGCATGTTCAGTTTAATGTGACCCCAGCCTGCTATAATACAAATTAGCACTAACCAAACAGTAAAGGCTAAGTCAGTTTAAGTATTTTGATCATGCTAGAGGAGAAGTTTCAGTCAAGACCAAGGCAGCGGACTGACCAGCAAACTAGCATGGTTCAAAATATGTGTATGCCACTAAGTAATACACCAAACTAACGTGCAGTCATTGGATCAAACAGCTTATTATATATCTACTGTGTTAGTGGGAGGTGTCTGGTGGGAGTTCTTTTGCATACAAATGTTGTTTCTCCAGGCTAATAAAGCCATCAAAGCGTTGCCACTGAACAGACACAAGGGCTCACGTTATTTGTCTGTTGGTTCAAAGGCTGGCAGCTGGTTCGAGGACTGGCAGAAGCTTCAACCTGGCAGGTGGATTAAACCAGGGCTAAGAAAGGGTGATTCATCTGATTGAAGCAACACATACACACACAAATAAGCCTTTGAGTCATAGTCAAACTTGACCAGACAGGTTTGGGAGGGACCTGGAGGCATTGTTACAACAGCACTCATTAGTTGTTCTGAAGTAAAGAGGAATAAGCCAAGTTCAGCTCGGTTCAGCCTGGGCTGGTTTGAATCCATGCACTGTGACATTACGGCCTGTCAGTCTTGGGGACACTGCAACGTGAGCCAAATTGAAGGCCTCCCACGGAGTCTGTGCGTAATGAGGGCTAATCCCCTTTGCAACTGCAACTAAGAACAGACACATTGTGAAAGTGGCACAAAAAAGTCCCGACGGCACCTTCGCCCAGCCACATTGGACAACTGACAGGTTTCAAGGTTATACATGAACGTGACACACATACCACATGTGAAGCTTGTTTCGGAGCGCTTAGGGTAAAGTAACATGACCTGCATCAATAATAGTGTCAAAGATAATGAACATAGGCATCACTACAGTGATGAATATGCAAAAAATATCCTTCATAATAAGAACTGCCAGTGTAGTACTAGCACCAAAATTAACATTTGGGGGGGTCATGCTCCTCTCATTCCATTTTTTAACATTTACAAACACCACTATTTCAATAACCCTGCAACATTCATCCCTCTTACCTTGCCCCTTGTGTTTTCTCAGGCGCCAAAATACAACAAGGGTGACTAAGTGCCCCAAAACCACCAGGGCGGGGAGAGCGGGTCCTGGGGGACTTGGAAGCATTTGTTGGGAAAGCTAGAGATAAGACAGAGGGGATGAGGGGACCAGCCCAGGCTGTGGTGACAGGTGGGGCCTTCAGTGGGAGAGGGGGTGTGGGTGTGGCAGGGACGTTTAAAAAAAGGACGCCAGTGAAGGAATTCCTGCTGTTTTACCCACCCTGAGGCTATTACTGAGAGTCTTCTTCTCGTCTGCCTCTTGGTGATCTTCTAGACCAAGTAATACTGTATGTTCCAAGTTAAAAATATGTTTGCTTTTTTTTGCCAATGCACAACACTAAAAGAACTAAGTATTTTCTGGTACAGATATCTCTATTATTTTTGGCATCTTTCAGTATCAGCTGCCGCAGGATGAAAATGAACTCTGTTGTGCTTCAGTTCCTTATCTGATGAACCTCTGCCACACATTCCATGTTACTGTGACAACCACTTCATGTTATCTCGCAGGATGACCTCGCTATCTGTGTTCTTGTCTAATAACTCATTTCTGGAGAACACGGGTCAAACTCAATGAAGCAATGACAGGCTGTAATATCCTAAAGAGAGCATAGCTCTCTGATAGGGCAATCTGATTATTAGAACAACTTTACCTTACCTAAAACATAATAAACACAACCAGATAGTTGGCACGGTGATAAAAATGAATGAAAATGACACATTTCAACAGCCCAGTCTACAATAACAACAATAACAAACACACTTCAGCAGATGCACTGGGATCGTACAGTGCCATGGCAGGTGGTCCTGTTTTACGGCATTCTGAAATAGCCCGGACAGCAGACAAACGCAGTTGTCTTTCACACACGCAGACTGAGTCTTGAATAAATTAGAAAAGCTCTTTATATCAGCCCTGTTTGTTTACAGGTGTCAGATTGAGAGGAAAAACACCTCCTAAAGGAGGGTGGGGGCGGGGGAGGATTGGGGGCCGGTGACACGTCCCAGCTCAGCACCTGCCCTCACCCACTTTTATCTGCGTACCGCAAAATAAAGGAAAATATTGAAGGCAGCCGACCTCAGTCATAATTCAAGTCGGTCACATTGTGGACAGGTTTAAATATGGAACACAATGTGCGTGGCTGTAGCTGAAGGCCGTGCTGTTCAATGTGAATGTGCGTGTCTCTGTTGTGTGACTACGAGCACCGATCGGGAACAACAAGATTTCACACAGCGCGTTTGCCAAAAGAACTCACCAACAGGCAGCAGCCAGACAGACGGACGCAGTTAGACACAGACAGACACGCTACAGCAACCCCACTCTGTGGACCTACCAGGTATGATCTTCATCTAACAGACGGTACAGAGAGGAAGAGGAGGACGAGGAAGAAGAAGAGAAGAGCTGGACAGAGGGGGAATGAAGAGGACAGGAGGAGCTCCTGTTTGTTTGCTCTGAACTGGCTTGTTTCTCCGTTGTGTTGAATTTTGACAGGCTGTGCCTGCTGCTATGATCCGTCAGCCTGCTCTCCCGTGGCCAGGGGAGGAGGGACGACACAACAAGCTCAGGGAAGGGGGGCAGGCGAGGGTTGAGGGGGCCAGGGGCTCTGAGGGATGAGGGGGGGTGGCCCGGGTGGGCAGGGGGGAGAGGGCAGGAGCTGACTGAGGGTTATAAATATCCACCAGAGCCAGATGATCACAGTGTCACAGTTAGAAACTGATGGAAGAGCTCTGGCGGGACACTTGGCTATACTCGCCCCCTGGAGACACCCCACACAAACACAAGCACCCCTCTTCCTGCTTCTCTCTTTGATCATGATGCTGGCAGATTGGTTCTGTGATATTAAGTCACAGCACTCAGCAAGAAAAACAGATCTCATGTTTGAGCCCCCTTGGGTAACATGTGCTACAGTTATCATTTGGATGTAATGTTGTCAGCACGTACAAAATGGACTCATCACTATTAAACCACAAGTACCTGGTCATTGGTTTATTCGATGACGATAAAACACAATGCAGTCTGTGATGTTGTTATAGAAAGCTGAACTTTAGCTTATTCTTCTGTTTCCCTCACGATGCATGAGGTGGTTTAAACTGGATATATTCAGTGTCGAAACTGGGAAAAGCCCTGGCAGTAACGCAAGTGGACAGAAATAGCAACAAAGCCAGTGAGAATGAAACACTGGGAGCTACAGTAAGACTGTTGGTATATTTACTAAACCCGCCTCACGCAGAGTTTAGTGATGGACAGAGTTTAGCGTGGCCGGAGCTCAATGTTCATCCCCTATTGCTTTTGGGATCGCAGCTATGCACAACATTCTCTAAATATAGTCATTTTTAATATATGCATACGGCTTTGGTCACTTGTGCCGCTGACAACTGGCTTCATTTCTACGTAATGCTCAAAGCAATTCCAGCCAGTGTCTGGAGAGTAGAGCCGGGGGTTGTCTCCTCTCATGAAACATGGACACTGTGGATGGACGTCCTGTGTGAAATGAAGGCAGCTATACTGAGAATCCACGTGGGGGGTTTACAGAGGATCGCAGGGCATTCCCAGTGATGAACATCTTCATGTGCCTTTACGAACTCCTGAACTCCTGAACAGCCTCATGCACATATCATTCATGTTAAGGCGTATGGCCGTGAGGAATTCTAAACTTTCGTCCTGGGGGAAATGCCTCCTGCCTCAAGTCCTCAACCATATAGTGCAGAAGCTCCATTTTGTAAACACTGCTGTCCTCTACTTAACAGTTAATGACTTAGCAGCTGGTGAGGACTCTCTTGAGAAAAATAATGCTCAAAGTAAAAGTCAAAATGTGAAGGTCAAATTTAAAATAAGACCTAGCCCTACACAATACTAAACATATGCACAGAAGACTCACAAACTCAATACACAGGCTGACTGACTCAACTTCAGTTTTGTGACTAAAGCCCAACGTGTACCCAGGGAAATGACTAATGTCGTAACCATCTTGGCCAAACTCTCAATAAATCCCACATGTTATTGATCTCTCTGTTTCCGGGGCTGGGTCCACAGTGAATTAACTGCTTTACCGCTCCAGCAGATTTCTGATTCAGTGTTACTGTCTAGCCTCTAGTCATTATGCTGCAACAGACTGCGATTAAATTTGATACCATGCACTCCGCCTGCCAAACATTCTCAAACTGGCAACTAAAACTCCTGTGCTGGACGATCAACCAAGTGGGACCTGGGAGGGAGAGGTTGTTCATTTCGCTGTGTACTTAGCCTGACTTCGCAAATGCTTATTAGTCTGATATTATAAGCCTCTGAGTTCACTTTCGATTTTTCCAAGAGCTGTTAATAATGGATGCAGACCGGAATTTCTATGGATGCACATGGATAAACCGACAACCAATGAGAACAACAAAACCTGTGACATAGCCCTGAGCAGCACATGTAAGCTGGGGCGAATGCATGGTGGTTTTCAAGAAGGACAAATAATTATGGCCTGGTCAAACTACAACTAAACAGGACACAGGAAAAAAGGCAAAAGAGTAACAGTACTCCTTTGCCAGTTATTGTATCAAACCCACCCTGTTTTAGATAAACGACCGTGACTGGCTGTCACAGGCCAAGTGGCAGGGAAAGCTGTCTGAATGGGAGGGTGGCCAGATGCATCAGCCAGAGAAAATGAAAGATAAGCTTGCACATTCATCTAGATCCAAGGTTACTGAGTAGTCATTTGCGCATGCATTATTTGCGTGCCCCATGCCTACCGTACATTTCACATTTGATATCATATCACAGAGGTATTGGTTTTCTGATACTTGCTTTTTATTTAGATCTTTTTTAAAGAAATAATGCAGCAGCTTTGGAGCGCTTGAGTCGTCTTCTTCAGTTTAATTCGGACTCTCTGTTTTTGGCACATCATCTATTCATTGTCAAAATGTTTGCTTGATATGCGTATGTCTCAATTTAGTTCCGACGTGCTCTGATGAGTCCAGTAAAACGTAAGAAGTGTTTTCACAGGTGGAGTCAGCAGTAAAAGATAGGTCACCGCAGCTAAGGTCGTATACTTTGTTTTGAGCAAAACATCACTGGAGGCCAACAGCAGAAACAGAAGCAGCTAGTTGAGCTGCCAACGAAACAGCACATGCTATTGATAGATAGCATCAGATTAAACATTCATTATGTCCCCCATTCTACTCTTTTTCTCCTCGAAAAGGTCACGCTCATAACTCAAGCTCTCAGATTTGAGAATGCTGCGGGTGAGTCACGACATCAAAATGAAGTGCCACCATAATGAAAGGCACAGAGCTGCAGCATGCTGAAGCTCCTCATTTAACCAATCACACAAGTATGCACCGGGCATGATTTCAGAGATGGAGGACCTCAGTGACATGTCTGGGATACGATTTAGCCTAATTGCCCCTGGTGCCATGAGTGGGACTTTAAACAGCCTCTCAGGCATGTTCATTTCACACAAAAGTGCCCGCTGCATAGCTATTGTCCAAGCACACACATTCAACAGAAATCAAAAGGGCATCGTGCAATGTGTTCTCTTGAAATCAAAAACCCAGCTTGAAGAGCTCTTGTTTTGAAAGCAACATTTTTGTGGCACAAGTCAGTTTTTTTTCAAATATTTTCCCTCTTCCTGGTTTCCACATCACTGACGCAATGAGAGGGAAACAGACATTGTAGCAGGACAAAAGTCGACATACCTAACTGCAGTTAACTCCCAGGTTGTTACTGAGTCTGCTGCTGACAGATATTTAATTAACCAGCATACCAAGAATGCCACACTCAGAGGGATCACAGCCACACAAACAGATGCATCTCCATAAACCACTGCCTTATCTAACACTATTCATTATATCTTCGGTAAACTCTGAAGTAAGCTGCTTTGGCAACAGTGTACAATCTGGGTAAGCTTGATAAAATGAAAACAAGGTTTGTCCACTGCGTGCAAAAATGTGTTGCTAAAGGTTTTATCAAAACACCTCTGACTGCAGCTGAAGCATGTGGCCTGTGTGACGTATGACAATGGTTGTTTACGGACAGCAGATGTCAGCAGTGGGTCACCAAACACAGTGGTCATCTCATGACCATATCTGATTATGTCACACGTCAGAAAGACCTCCAGGAATAAAAGTAGCACTGGAACCTTTTTTTTTTTTTTTTAATCTTTGCAATTCCAATAATCAGTGCCAAGTATAGATTCAAGATATTTCCATATGTTGAAGTGCACTGCAGTTAATTAAGTGCCATTTATGATGAATTGCATGTGGTGCATTTACTGTGGATGTGAGTCATAAATCCAGTTTTATCAAACTGCAAAAGTGACTTTTATTTTCCTGATGAGTACCACAGATTGAATAAAGGAACCAGCCCGCTAATTGAATCCAGACCTGCTGTCACGTGTGGAACCAAACAAACACACCCATGGAGCTGTGAGCAAGCTATTCCAACTTCCTGACTCTTTGTCCGTTGCTCACACCCACAACAGACAACGCCCATGTGAAGCCATTGCTATATACATCCTCACAGGACCATTAAAACGCGCAAATTAGTCAACCTAAAATATTACTGGACTTCAGAAAGTTGTGAAATATTAGATATCATGCCAAATCTGGAGTCATGTGAATATGCCTCACCATCATGAGTTAGGACGATCACTGCTAGTTTCACTTCAGCAGAACCAACCACATCATCAGACAGCACCTTTTTTTCTGGACTTTCTGGAAATGTTATTTTCCAGACCCAGCACAGGAGGCCAGCATGTACCCCTGTTATCACACTGTCCACGTAACTCCCTTGCCCCACGCATTCCATTTCATAATGGCATGCAAGGGGTAACGCTTATCTTCTTTAAAAGACAGGCTGAAAAGAGAACTGAGAAAACAACCACAGACACAGAACAGTGCCAAGAACGCAGTCTTATTGGAGTAAAGAGGAGAAAATCCTCCCGAGCACACCACACCTCCCTCTCTTAGTCAGCCTGGCTGTAACTCACAACTATCTCTTCAGGGAACAGGCGAGGCTGGATCTCAGCAAACTGCCCCACCTTGTTGGAATGAGTGCAGGTCTGCATAATCTCATTTGGCAAACACTCAGAGATGGCTCCAGAGATTGTTGTTCCCACCGACACATGTGCAGAAACGCAATGTATGACAAAACACCGCTGGAATTCCCCACCCAAAAAAATGTGACTTTTGGGTTTGAATTTATCATATTCACAAGATAGACTGATATTCACCACTGCCACATGCTCTGCATGTAAACACTGGGGTAATTTACAGATACAAATATACTTAATACTGAATACAAACATTCTACATGTAGTTTTTATGTCAAATTTTCACCTGCGATCATGCGAGAAGGAGGAGCCCCTGTCGTAACGCCTGTGTGAAATCTGACAGTGCTTTGAACAAACTACAGAGGGCCATGACAGTGTTACTGATACTTCATCTATTTTAACACACGCATAATTAAATCACAGCCACATCTCACTGGACTATTCTCACTGGCTCACTGAAGCTTTTCCTAAAGAGAGACTGTCTCTAGTCCACATCACAAAGAACAGACTGCTCTCTGTAATATGTAACTTAAAGCCATAAACTGTAATCAAATCACCCAAAACAATACTTTGGAAGAGACGGCACCGGCTGACAATTGCAGTAAGAGGATGTTCCTCAGAGTATGAAGTACTTTTAAGCACATGACACTGTGCAAGCGCAACAATAGAGCTGTCATCACGTACCCTACCTAAGACCTCCCACATTTTAGAAAAAGGTGGAAACCCAGATGCAAGGGTAATGACACTACATGCGCAGAGTTTAGGGTAAGATAGGGAGTAGGCCAGCTGGCACATGTGCAAACAAACCTTCAACGAAGTTTGGCCACGTCTTCTCCTCTGGCTCCTCCAGTGAGTGGTCCCAGTCTTCATCAGGTGAGGCTCCCTGCACCTTGACCCCCGCCGCCCCTGACAAAAGCGCCCGCTCTATGGCGATGGCTTCCAGAACATCCAGGTCCAGTTCCTCTCCTTCCGCCTCATGTTGCACAGGTGGAGGAGGTGACTGCTCCCCAGTTGCCTGAGGACTAATAAGTTGTTTCACCTCAACTATTTCCTCCACTACTACAATCTTCCTCTTCATGGCGGCCTCGTCTGTGTCAGTGTTTACAGAGTCACAGGTGTCCCCCAGGTGAGGCTGGTCAGGCTGTGCTGCTGCGGGTGTGGCAGTGGCAGAGGGTGTGTCCTTCTCCAAGTCCCTCTTCTTCTCTTCCTCCTGCTCCGAGGCCTTGGAAACAGAGAGCTTTTTCTCTGTGCTGCGCTCTGCTGCCTGACTGGCCGAATGTTGTGCAACTTTGGGAGGCTCCTCTTGCTTGGCTAGGGGGCTGGCCTGTGCCTGAGCTACAGCTGCCTCTGCTGTTACCACTGGTGCTGCTGACGCTAATTCTCCGGCTGCGTGTGCTTCCCTCGCAGTGGAGGATGTTTTTGGTTTCGGAACCTCCCGCTTGATTTTTTTCGCACAGAGCGGTGCTGGCTCCACCTCCCCTTTGTCTGTTGGGGCCTCAGAGAGCACAGCTGCTGCCTGCCCAGTTTCCTCAATGCACATTCTTTCAGGAGTCATCTTTGGAGGAACACTCGGTTCAGAGGCCGTGACAGGGCTGTCCCTGGGCAATGATGTAATGTTAGTGGACGGTAATGTTTCTGCCTCAGGCGTAAAGACAGGCTTTGTGTTTATAGTGTCTGAGGCTGGTGTCTGAACCTGCTTTCTCCCTTTCCCTTTCTTCCGACCCTTTGAAGATCCCTCTGCAGTTTTCTCTGCGCTTACGGGGGATTTAGTCTCAACAATGAGCTTCTCAGGTTCTGTCAAAGGTGTGAGGATTTTCTCTTCAGGTTTAGGGCTTGCTTGTTTAATTTCCACTTGAGTTATTTTCTGCACCGTTACTGTTTCCACTTCAGTGACTGTGATTTCCTCAGATTTCAATGGCTCCATGTGGGGCAGTTTAGCCTGTAACTGGTCCTTGGAGCCTACTGGTCCCTGTGTCTTTTTGCTGACTGCGCTGTCCACAACCCTCTCTTTTACTTGTGCAATGTTCGGAAGCTCCACCGGGGGCACTGCTGGGATTTGATCCAAAGGCAGTGATGCTGCTTCAGAAATACTCTGTTTGGCAGTTTGTTTAAGAACTTCCATTACTGGCTTTTCATTACTTTGTTGAGGGACTTCCTTAATCTTCACTCCATCAACATTTTTTTCCACTCGAGTCTTTCTTTCCACCAGAGGTGATGCCCCATAACTCTCCTTGCTCGTGCACACAGTCAGCGACTCTGAGGTCATCACTGGTGTGGGTTGGAGGGTATTTTCAGCCTCCTCCTTACGGGGCTTATCCGTCAAGATTTTTTCCTCCTCCAACTTTGAGTCAAGTTGTTCCTCAGCTTTGATAGTCTTGGACATCTCACTTGGAGATTTCTTTTTCTTTTTCTTTGATTTAGATCTTCCCTCAACCAAGTCTTTGGTTTCAGTAATCGCCTCTGTGGTGGCACCATTTTGACTCTGCTGAGCTGAAGATGAGTCTTTTTTTGCTAACGAGGGGCCCTGTACTTGGACTCTAGGGGCCTCACCTGGCACTAGTTGTTCCTCTTTCTCCACAGGAGGGAGCACCTTTACATCTGTCTTATCTTGTTTTGTAATCACCTTCATTTCAGGAGCTTTCCCTTGGGTGGGTTTTGTGTATTCAGCACTAGTGACAGGTGCTGAGAGAGTTGTTGTACTGAGAGTAGTTTTAACTTCAAGTATCGAGGACTCAGACAGCATAGCAGCTTTCTGGGGCACTTCATCATTTTTGGGCTTTGCTGAGAGATTCACTGAGGTCACTTTAACATCCACAGCCTCCTGAGTCACTTTAACTTTAGAGATCTCCTTTACTGCAGCATCGGGCAACACAGGCTCGCTGGTGGTGCTGTCAGGGGGGGGTTTGGTGGTGTCCTGAGTGGCAGTTAGCTTGGCAGTTTTCTTGGCCCGGCTAGGATCTATTTTAGATTCAACCGGGGTCTTCACTTCTGCAGGTTTTACTGATTCATCATTCGCCTTTGTTTTCTTCAGCTTCTCTTCCTTGACATCCTTTTTGACAGGTGTTATGATGACAGCGGTGGCGGTTTCAGTGTCAGTATGGGGTTCAGAGGATTCCAGAGCAGTGTTAGCCACCTGGACCTTCACTTTATCAGTCGCCGCTTCGGCTTTAGCCATGACCTCTGCAGATTCAACTGGAACCTTGATCACCCTTTCTGTCTTCTCTTTCTTGACATCTTTTTTGACAGGTGCTGTGCTGAGAGGGGTGGCGGTGGCAGAGTCAGTATGGGGCTTGGAGGATTCCGAAGCAGCCACTGTGATAACCGCTTGGGCTTTCACTCTTTCAGTTGCTGCTTCTGGTTTAGCCTTGACCTCTGCAGATTTAACTGGATCTTTGATCACCCTTTCTGTCTTCTCTTCCTTGACGTCTTTATTGACAGGTGTCGTGATGACAGGGGCAGTACTGACAGTGTCAGTAAGGAGTTTAGAGGGTTCCTGAGCAGCAGCCACTGTAATAACTGCTTGGGGCTTTACTTTATCAATTGCTGTTTCCAGTTTAGGCTTGCCCACTGCAGGTTTCACTGGATCCAAGATCACCTTTTCTGCTTTCTCTCCCTTGACATCTTTATTGACAGGTGCTGTGTTGACAGGGGAAGCAGCAACTGTGCCAGAGAGGGGTTTGGAGATTTCCTGAGCAGCAGCCATTGTAATTAATGTTTGGGGCTTAACTTCATCAGCTGTTTTTTCAGACACAGCCTTAATCTCTGCAGGTTTAACCGGATCCACAGTCACTTTTTTTGTCCTCCCTTCCTTGACATCTTTATTCAAAGACGTTGTGAGGACAGCGGCAGCAGTGACAGTGTCACTCAGGGGTTTGGAGGTTACCTGAGCAGCAGTAGTTGTAATAACTGTTTGGGGCTTTACATCATCGGTTACCATTTCAGATGTGGCTTTGGCCTTTGCAGATTTAACTGGATCCGCAATTGCTTTTGTCGTCTTCTCCTCTTTGACCTTTTTCTCAGGAAGTGTTGTGATTTCTAAATGGCTTGATACCATTCTACCGGACTTAATGGAGGTTGTTTCATCTTCGATCTTAAGCTTCTCTTTGTTTGTTTTGGAAGCAGAGGGTTCGGCTAGAATCTTTGATGTTGCAGCACCTGTAGCTTCAGCAGCCACAGTTAATGGTAGGGCTTTTTCGGAGGATGCTGATGTCAGAGTGGTCTGCAAGATTTCCTGTTTCAAAGCTGCTCTCTGAACCTGGACAGATGGAGCCTTTTCCTTTTGGACTTCGTACACTTTTCTCTCCTGTGACACTGTAACTGACCTCTCGCTTCTCACATCACGCTGCTGGTGAGAGATTGTTTTCACCCTGCCCTCCTCCATCACAGCTGTTTCACTTCTGAAGCTGTTCCCCTTTCTAAACAGAGGCTGAGGCTGGTCCTCTACTTCCCATGATGCTTTTGGCCTGACTGGTTCTGCAGCCAGTGGACGACCCCTAAACCTGGGGGTCCTATCAGAGTAGGTTTCCCTCTCTCTTTCTCGGGTACCCATCATCTTATGGCGGTAACCTTGACGCTCGGCCACAGCCTCTTGGCTTTCTGCTTCACCTCTGCGTCCTGGCTTAGGAACGTATGATGTAGGACCTTCCACAGATTGGACCCGTGCAGCCCGATGGGCAATGGCCAAGGTGGCAGCTGGCTTCCTAACCCTCTGAAGGGAGGCAGGAACAATTTCAGCGGGGAGGTGGAGGTAGTCACGCAGGTAAACAATGCCCTCGTTGGTCAGGTACCAGTAGAAATGTCTCCAGGCGAATGTCTCCTTAACAAAGCCCCTCGATTTAAGAGACCCCATGGCACGGATCACTTGTAGGTTGCTCACACTTTCTACCTCAGGGTGTTTGGTCTGAGGCCTCTTGTCCTTCTTGGCCACTATGACACCATCTCGAAACAGGACTTCATAGATGGCCCTTAGGTCCCGCAAGGGCATCAGCATTCCAGCAACCATTGTGCCTTTTGTCAGTAAACTTTCTCAAAGCAAAACTGAAAATAACAACATGAAAGGAAGATAAATAAGATAACCTCACGCCTCTTTGTGTGAGAATCCAGTGGCACAGAACCAGCTGTCACGTGCTCCTTAATTCAATCAGAAAGAATACAAGAAGAAATCCATGTAATCTTTTTCTCTTACTTTTTTTCCCTCTTGTTCTTGCCGATCCTTTGGATATCGTGAAGAAAAGGAATACTCCTCTGTGAAATCGGACTTAAAAAAAAGTTAAAAGCGCGCTGTCCCCCTGCATTCAGCGTGGCTGGGAATGAACAGTCTCCGTTCTGCCGAAATGGCAATGACAGAATGGAAGAGAGGGAGTGTGTGTGAGAGAGTGTGTGAGAGAGAGGGAGTGAGGCACACGTCTCACTTGGGCTCCTCCTACCTTGTCTCTCTATTGCTTAGAAAAAAACAGGCATGGAAAAAAATTCTCACTTAAGTAAATAGTGCAGCAGGAAGTAGGAAGAAAAAGTGTCTGCAATAAACTGATTGAAAGAAATAACGAGTGAGGTCAAGTTAATGGAGCAACAGACCTCTGTAGTGTAGTGTTTGAGCACATGTTCTGGAGCTCTGTGACTTTTACGGAGACACCCAACCCACACACAAGCGCACACACCTCCTATACACACACTGCGACTGGCTGACACACACCCTATGGCGTGTCACACACACCGGCAGAGATTAGTTCGGAAGAAAGAGAGTCGACCAGTTGGCATACATCTATGCTGCCTGGGAGCAACTCGCTGGGCATCAATGTAGGTTACCGAGTATAAGGTGTCTGGTTTTACACATTTCCCTGATCAGGTATCACTGAGGAGCTTTTACTCCACACACAAGGTGTGGTTCTCAGTTCTCTTGTCACAGTCTTTAAACATGTAAACTAAAGGCTGGCGACATTGTATAAAGATTTTAGAGACAGGTAGTTTGATATGACTCATGCTGTCAAGCAGAGTTATTATTAAGGTCATTTCTATTCATATCTGTGTTTGTTTGGAGGGTCACTAAGCCACCAAGTGAAGGAAACTACATAGGCTAATCAGTATTTCCCATAGTGGCTCATTAATGTGATGCAACACACTGTAAAGCAGCATGGAGTTGTGCCGCTGCTTTAAGCGGCTAACATTAGTGCCCCATGCCTTGAATTAGCTGAGAACCAAGGATCTGTCTTGCACGACTATATAAAGAGCTGCGCATTATAGCTAACCTTTTCAGCACTCCCAGGAACATGATATCAGGTTTCTTTGCCTAGATCACTGCTCTCTTCCGTACATCTGTCTCCCGCTCGTCTCTCTGTGTCAGTGAGAGTGTCCTGTCATTGCCAGTGTCCAGTGAAAGCTGGAGGAGCAGGGGGACGTGTTCACTCATCCTGCTGAATAGTAAAAGGACACACAGAGGAGTAGAGCGAGCAGACGGTACCGCGCTGGAACACAGTGATCCGGTTGCGAAATTATAGCAGCGGTGAAATGATGCATTTTCCCCCCGCTGTTTGAAACCACACACAGCATTACACATCCAAACACTGGCGGGAAAACTGTTTTCATTTGATTTGCCATGGCAACAGGCAAACGAAGTGAGCCAGTACTGAGTAAGCCAAATATCCGCTTTCAGGGACACAGAGGAGCAGCAGGCCATAAATCTGTTGTCCTGGACAGCTGGACTACAGTGTCATTTGTCAGACCACTGTGAGCAAAGACACTGATGGGATCTGAGGCAAACTATTAGCACATCGTCGGGCTCTCGTTAGCAATCAAGAAAATTGTCTGAGGGCAAATTTATAGTCTTGCAGACAGCGTGTGCTTAGAACCACAGACAAACATTAAATGTCAACACATTAAAAACAACACATAAATATAAAATCAAATAAGTCATTCACTGATAGCAGACAGAGTCTGTGACAATAGTGTAATGAGGAAGCTAATAGTCTCGTGAAAATTATTCCTGGCACACAACAGTTCATAGACATCTATCTAGTCAGACTACTCTACAGATGTTGATGCCTCAGGTCATGAACGTACTCCACCTGTAGCAGATAAGCTCTCAATCAACCCTTATGATTTCACTTTGTCTTTTGTGGTGCATGCAAAGTTAATCATTCAATCTGAAACCTGGGTGGGGTTTTCACTGGAGTGTCAAATGAATTATCAGGTTCACTGTACAAGAAAGGCATTCCTTTGTCTTATGAAACAAATGTTTTATTACTGACATGCTGCAGTTTGCCTGCCATGTGAGGAGAGGGGGTGGCGGCTGGCTTGTATGTGTGTAAATCTGCAAGCTTGAGCTTAAGTGTATTTAAAGTCGTGAAAACATGAAGTGGTTTCTTAAGCTTTTTATTACTTGTCCATATTTTATGGTGCACTGCTGAATGTCTAGCTGGCAGTTCAGAGGTCATGCATAACAACACATAAGGAACAAACTCAAGCAGAAAATAGCATTAATTTCCAAAACCATACGGATCAACTGCAATGACATGCCAGGCAACTATGTGTTAAACATCGAGCCTACAGCCAGCTCATTTGGGGTAATCTGCATCACCATGCATGGTACCATGCTCTCTTGGCCGCATGTCGGTGTGATTTCATGCACTGTTTATGCACAAAGTGTTCAGTGAACTTCAAACTTCCCACAGTGACCCTTTATTTGGCTTGAGGCCCAGTCCCCTCAGCCATCCAAATATCTAATATGCCAGCTTCAGCAGAAATACTGTATCACCAGGCATGATAAACCTCATCAGTGGTGTGCTGCTGCTGCTGCTGGTTTTCACAGTGACTTGGTGTTACAATAGCCGTGTGAATGTTTGAGGTGGTATTAGCACTTAATAAATGATCACAAATAGACTCTCTAAAGGGGAATGGGGCTTAATTTTATGCTTGTATTAATGGCGCCTAATTTTATTCAGTCTATAAACAGAGATCGCAGCAGCAGACGGACACAAATGGAGGCCTGATGTGATTGATTGAAGCAGATAAAGGAATAATACGACTCTGAGGAAGAGTGCCTGAATAGTTTCCTGGTTAGGAGTCAGTGTTTCAGACCTCCACAAGTTCTCAGAATAGACTTGTCACCACCAATTCATGGCGGCTGGCCACTGGCCCACCGTAAAGGCCTGCTGCTGCGCGCTGTTGGTCCTGCACATGTGCCCTCCATTCTGATATCAGATCCCAGCCACTCCAACCACTTCCTGGGAAGGTAAAAGGTCAGCAGAGCCTCTTTACCCGCTAGCACAAGTTCTTACATTTCAAGAAGTTAAGGTGATGTTGAAACTAAAGGCAGATGTCTGAACATGTCAGAAGGATGGGTCCTCTTTGTATCAGGGAGCTTAATGCATGATTATCAAGCCATTAGATGGCTGAACTGAGCAGCAGGGGCAAATACAGTAAGTCTGTTCCATCTGTCAGCTGCATAATCATTTTAAGCACAGACTGTGAAGGAATACATGGTGGATAAAACAGGCACAGAAAGGACCTATGACGAATCATGCTGCAATGTCTGAGGGCTCCCGTCTTATCTGGACGATAAGCCTATTTTCACACGAGGAGTTTGATTCCTGGCAAGGTACAGTAAGGACAGTGACCCCCTCAGGGACAGCTGCCCCCCCGCCCAACAGAGCCGACGCATGTTGGAGCACAAACACCTCCAAAGTTAGACATAGTTGTGAGCAGCTCTATATGGAGGCAGGAGTTGTCACAACAGTAATTATAGGCTTTCCTTGTGGAAAAATTGATAAATTAGTTGATGCTTTCAAATCTTATAAAGTGATTAACTGACACCGTGAATAACAATATCTATCTAAAGAAAGGCTTCAAACAGGATTCACATTTTGTGTTGTTGTTTTCAATTCAAAAAATCATCATCATACATAAATTGTTAGTGATACCACAAATTTGCAAGCACTGGTCTAGAGGAGTAAAGACAGCAGTAAAGTCACATGCTGAGGCACCTTTTCTAGAGGTGATATAATTCAAGAAAACATACTTGTCATTCTTGAACCACATGTGAAAAGTAACTGTTGACAGTTTATCTTAACTGCAGTGGTAAAACACATTTATGCTTTTTCAGCCATGTTAGCAACACACTAGACTGACAATCTGTTTGGCCAACATCTTTTGGTTCCAAGTGAAATATCTCAAGAACAGTTGGGAAGGATTTTGTACAAATCCAGAGGATGAAACCAACCAACTGGTCTGATCCCCTGGCAGATCACTTTATATGTCCTCTTCTGTCCATAAATTCAGAGTGGATTCCTTTTATCCTGAAACCTCAATTTCTCCACAACCATATCACGTATAATTGACAGTGACTTTTGTGGTAAACTGCTGAATAGGTAACTTTAGCCAGCAAAATTAGTGATGATGACAGGGCAAGCAATGCAGCAGCTGAGTAGTGATACATGTACTTCATGTCAAGTTTGAGGGCCTCACAAAATGATTCTGAGACCTGCAGGCTGCTTCAACAAATGTGCCAAGTGTACGTAATTCCTCTGAAAATATTTGAAGAATGGATTTTTTAAAAGTATTTTTAACCAAGTATTGTTTTCTAGGCAGTCTTCTTTCCTGCCTTTGTTTGGCATGGCAGTAAATCCTGACAGGTTAATCTCAACTTGTTGAGCAGTGGATCAGTGCGACACCATAGACTTTTAAATGTGGTTACAGTTTTAAAGGGTCAAATACAAAAGATCTTTCACATTCCTCTCATATTTGAAAATCATTTTCACACATTATCAAACCTTTAAGTTGTCCAGGGTCTAAAGATATACAGTCCTCTGGTGAAAAGCCTCTGGAACAGGTTTGTGACTTGTGGCTATATATAAACTTGACTTGTTGACTTGACAATTATAACATGCTGCAGACTGCATGTGAGGCCTTAATCCCGCCCTCACCCCATTCTACCCCTTTGACAACCTTGTCTGATATTTGTGTGTGACAACATGAACAACTGTGTCAATTAGAGCTTCCACAGCTGGAGAAAGTAGACTCTGAAATGTAAGAAGGATGAAGCTGCAAGGATTAAACCCCTGGCACTGACTGGTCCCTGGTCACTCTGGTTGTAACTGGGTTGTTCTACTGGCTTCATAGACTGACAATGTGAAGGGAAGTGTGTGTCGCATGCGTAGCGATCAAAAAGTTCTCTACAGTATATACAGTCTCACCAAACATAAACCCACAGAAGTATGTTGAACCACAGATTGGATTCAGACAAAGGGGCACAGTGTGCTAGGAGCTGGTGAGAATGGAAGCAGACTGAGAGGTGTCTTTGGCATTCCTCACGCTGCTGCAAAAATAAATAATCAACTGTTCTCGGACAGCTGAGGTAAAAAACAAGACGCAAATTACGGTGGAAGGGGAGAAATTCTTTGTTCTGTTCAGAGCCGAGGGGGAAGAACAATAGACAAAGTAATGCTCTGAAATCTATCAAGACACTATAGAAACTGTTCCTGTTGCTTTGCCAAACCAAACTTTTCTTGCCCCATAAATATCTCTGTAGTTACGCAAGGCTTGTTAAAAGCAACTGGGGAGCTGGATCACTTTGTTTCACAAATTAAAGTGTGTGTAACTGTGTAAAAGTGAAAGAAAATTTCAGCAAAGAGCACATTTTGTGGGAAAGCTTAAGCTGGGAAATATAAAACTGTACTGACATCGCAAGTAGAATAGCCTACTGTGCAAGCAGAGGAAAAAATGCCAATGCTTGGCTTTTGTTTCTCCAATATACACATGAATGCACATGGAAAGTCCATAAACTGATGTGTGCTTGAGGTAAAAACTGACGGGCCTTGCTTATGTTCTCCGCTCCACGAGTCACGGATCACACTGACTTCTCCTTTTCCAGAGTGGAAAGAAATGAAGTCACAGATTATGCCTCCCTTCACCCTCCTCACTGTCCAAAAATAAGCAGGAGCACCCAAAAAGACTGCCAAGTCCCTTTCATTCTGACTTACTCTCTCTCCAACAAGCTGTCTGTCATGTGGCAGGGTCTCCATGAGTCCAACCTTACAACGCCCCCTGCAGCCTCTCTGACTTGGAAAGAAGCCCACCCAAGAGGGGGTAAAAGAGGGCTGGCTGAAAGCAGGAGCGATAATGTGACAGATTTACCATGTCATGGATAATGATGGACAATTTTCCCTTTGAGCGATGCAGAGAATGCCAAAGTATACCTTGCTCCCACGTTTCACATCCATTATCCAGCACTTTGGGAAAGGGGTAAATATCATGTATATTCCCCCTGCAGTCAAAAAAGCAGAATATGTTCCCTGCCTCTCTGACTAGAGTAATAGAAATCAGGTCTTGGTGGTAAGTTCTGAAAACATCCAGAGACAAAAACGCTTTGTGTTGTAAACAAGTTCCAGCAGTGAGATCCGGACAGAAAATTTAAACCAGCCCTCGACTCTCTTGCTCTCTCTCTCCTCTGGGAGCTGTGCGCCAGCTCCACTCAACAGCAGCCAGGGATCTGAATCAGCATGCAAGTGTTACACCACTCGGGTGCAAGAAAAGTGCTTAACTATTGCTGCATGAGACGGATCCGTGATTTGCTCAAGTGCCAAGTCAACTCTCCTGATTCCATAACGTGAAAACTGAGTTGGTGTCTGCATGTGGCCACACCTCTTCTTCATGACACAAACTTTCATCCGACCAATGCTGACAACCATTCCCTCACTGTGTTGTGCCTCCTCTTTGGGTTTTGCTCCATATTCAATCCCTTACCTTTCTTCGGGCTGAGCCAGAACCGATCACCAAGAGGATCTCCTGCGTCCATGCTGCTCTGAACTGACATTTCATACAAAGGCCTCGGTCGCTCCAACAAAACCCGAAACCTTCTTACTGCCCTCACCACCCAGTCGAAACCACACTGCTACTCCTGCTTTTTACCCCAGTGGGACCCACTGCCCATCCAGCAGAACAACAAGGCAAGCAAAATGGGTCTAAAAGAGAGAAGGAACGGGAGGGGAGGGTGTTTGTGAGAAAAGAACAAGGGAATCTTTTCATCTCCGGCCCATAAACGCAGAGGAACATCTACACCATAAATCTGAGGGCCTTGCCAGGCTGGACACATCCTCTCTGCTGCCCTGGATACCCTGTCCCATGTCGCATACATCTGACAGCGCCCACGCTTTATTTCAGTAAACGACTAGTTCTGAGAGACACACTGGTTGCCTTGTTCGAGAAACCCTGCAAATTTCAACCCCAGAGATTAAGAAGGGGTGGACACAGGGACACAAGATACAGTAGAGAAAGACAGGAAAGGAACTATGGGCCAGTCTGCAAAAGGAACAACCAAGGCATCCAATGAAAACCCAAAACAACTCTGGCTTTTTCTCTTGCATACTTATTCCTTGGTTTATGGGGAGCAATTAAGCTTTTTGTAAGTCGTTAAAGAATAGCAAGTTAATCTTAGATCGGGAGGCATGTATCAGCGAGCCAAAACACTCCCACAAAGTAGAGCTCCAACGAAAATGTATTTTTCAGTGTGCAACCTGTGTGATCACATTTCGAAAGCTGTGAGATCGCAAGTGACAACTAACACTGTTTAGTTTCTTATCAGTTCTGGCTTATCTCCAGTGAGTGCAGTTGACCCTGAAGGGTAAAAACAGAGAGATCAAGTTAAGACTCAGCTGGAGCACTTTGCTCAGACTAATATGTGGGGTGCTGAACCTGCCAGAATATAATCCCCCTTTCAATCAGTTTTGATGGTTATGTCAAAATTACACCAGGGCCGCTCCCTTGATCCTTGACTACAAGAGTGTTAACATACATGACAAGATAATCAAGTGAGGATTTTCACCACACAATCCTTGGTTCACACACGCCAGTGTCTTAAAGGATAGGTTCACATTTTTAAGCTGTGACTAGTGGCTCTATAGGTCACTGTGCCGGTTAGTCGGACAACAAAAGGTTTTTTTTCCCCTCCCTCTGGCTGTCAGTATCCACCCTGCAGGGCTGATATTGACATGGAGGTCAAGTTTGTGCGTGAAGGTGTGTTTTTCTGTCCATGCAAACTGGCTAAATGAAGGGGATGGCAATCGGAAGAGGCTTATCGCAAGAACGTGCACAACCTGCAAATGGATTGACAGACATGATTTTGAAAGGTCGATCATGAGTCATGGGACAGCTGATTAACCCCTTAAGCCAACTGACCTGAAGGGGTTGTGGCAATGAGAGTGACATGTCTCAAAAAGGTGCTTAACTCCTAAACAAGTTCATCAACATGAGCTAACTTTGTAGAAAGGAATACACACAAACACCAACATTTTGACCAAAGTCCCCTTATATAACTCATGAACCTGTTGCATAGACATTAGTGGGAGCCATCATTAGACTAAGCTCATCATTAAACCGACCACAACTTTCTGTCTATGAGGTTGAAATGTGCCATGGAGCTCAAGTATGGGTTTGTGCATTTCAGTTTAGACCGCTTGGATTCCTGCACATACCTTGTTTGCCGCTTGTTTCTTTCTTTGTAAAAGAAAACTGTCTCTTAACCAAGGCACATAAAAAAGTCTGAGAGATAGAAATCAAAATGTTGTACCAAAAGACTGTATATCAGGTATAACTTCACATAATGACTTGAAAGCTGAGCTGTCTAAGTTGATGATGTAAAGTCCTATATTGATTTCCTAATTTATATCCACTCGTAAAAAGAAGCCTGCATCTTTCCAGCCAACCTAAAATCCCAAACCTGCCACCATAGCTGAAGGCTCAGCTTGCCTTTTGTATCCCCTACGAAAAAAAGTTGAATCGGATGTGTGGAACTATAGATTCCAAACTAAAGAATGACAGGAACATGCCCACTATTTCTTTAAACAGTGCTTTATCTATGCATGGGGACCTTAAAATGTACGATCATTTTAATCTTTAGGATTGTGTGATTGAGATTTTTGTATCGTCCCATGTACACCTCACACTTTGGAAATTGCGCTTGGAGGGCGTCTTATTTTCACGTCCAGGAAAAAAAACCTCTTTCAATGTACATACAGGCGTATCGTATTGATAACTGTGTACCCTTTAATTGGAGTGAAACGAAATTATGCTTAATTATAAGCTGACCCTCACAAAATGGAGGTGCAGCCTGGTTGGTGAGGAGGGTATAAAATGGCTGAAGGGAGCACGAGGCCAGGCAGTGCCAACAGAGACCAGCCTGTTTGCCCCACACAGATACCGACCAATGCTACGAGTTCATTCTCTCTTTTAAACTGAGTTTGAATAAAGAAAAAAAAACAGCTTAGTGAACAAAAAAACAATGTCCCAAACAAAATTACAAAGTCACATTTAAGGGATTAAAAAAAAAAAATAAAACGTTGAATATTTGCATGATGAGTCAGTGTCTGCAAACCACACATGGGTGTGGCCATGCTGGGCCCTGTTACTGTAGCAACACAACCCACAGGTTAGGCAAATACTATGTGCCGTCCACGGATGAGGTCCCGGGGAACGTGGGACGACCGCCGCTGCTGCCATGGGCAACCAGCTATCAAACAGCAAAACCTGACACAGGATCCGGACTCCTTCCTGCCTTCCTGACTGGCTGTCGCGAAGTGCGGATTTGCATTGTAACCTGAAGAGGCTCTGCTTTATTTTTAGATAGGCATCCTGACAATCAACCTTTAATAGCATGCAAAACACGATACAGGTGTGTCCTTCACAAGCATACGTACAGTAATGCTGGTACTAACGCACACAGACACACAGAGAGGTGATTTACTATCCTCACTCCCATAAAACTCTGTCCATCTGGAGGGAATGAATCAGTTGCATTCTTTCTTTCCTCAGAACAGAGAGAAAAAAATGACTGCAGGAGCAGCTTGGTTCACAAAAGACAGACTTGCAGTAAATGTACTTGGTGTGTTAGTAGAGTAAAAAGACCTATTCTCCCACAGCTTCGGAGTCCAGTTTCAGACAGCGGTGACTCATCATCATTATTATCTCTGTAACTTTCATGGACTGACTCTCAATGAGCCGAGCCACCCACAAGAGGGCTCTTGTAACTCAATTATGTAGGAAAGAATGACAACAGCCATGGCAGTGAGGAAAAATTTGACATTCTGAAGTCGTGCTGCTGCTCTTTTGAATCTATGTCTAAAAAGATGAGATATTATCTCTGCAAGAGAGCATTGAGATTCCACCTCAAAAACTCCCATGTGGAGCTGAGGGGCGTTCAGATGCAGGAGAGCAAGACTGCATTTTACTTCCTGAAATCCTGTCATTCCATTGCCAATGGGCGAGGACAGAGAGCAACGCCCCAGCAGCATAACAGACAGGTACGTTGTCAATCAGATCCAAAGAGCCTCCATGATAACTGTCTGCAGAAATAACACTTGATATATGCTGTCTCTTGCAGTTGCGCCCCTCATGAACTTCAGGAATGCTCTGGCAGTTTGAATCACAGCCCCTCTGCAGAGTATAATTACTGGAGGGAAAAAAAAATGCCACAACATATACCTAACATGTTCTTTCATGCAGTGTAGTGACGGAAGTATGCAACTTATATGGCTGAGGCTGTGTTTCTGACTAAGCCACAAAAAAAACAATAAGTTATTTATCGTGCAGCTACGGAGCTTACACAACAAGTGGACTGCGACGGGAAAAATGATAACTTCTTAATCTTGGTAAGCTCTAATTATGCCAGCGGGGTTGTTTATTTTTCTCACACAGCATTGTCTGTGAGACCAAAGAAAAATAATAGCCTCCGCCACACCCAGAGCTACACAGCTGCTGGATTAATAAAACATCAGGTGTATAACTGCCATGGTGCACGCTCAAAGTACAATACACTGGAAGCAATAATAAAAACCTACACCGAGCCACGCGATAAGTTTCCCTGTAACTTAGCTCGCCTTATACTACTCAGCTAATCTCATTTAACAAGTGCTATTCACGCGGCCAGGTCACAACCCCACCCCCTGGTTTAAGTGTCCTCGCCGCTGCAAGGAGATGACATTTTGCTTTCCTCTTCGCTTGTTCTGATCAACATGGCTGCTTTGGCTCCACATCCTGTTTTCCACTATGACACCTACAGCTAAAAGTCCTGCCTTTAAAGAGAGAATAACAGCACAAACAATGGGCAGCTTCCCTTTCCAAAGTGTAATAAAAGCCAGGGAGCGGGAACGGCTCCAACACTGAACAATACAACGGAGTCATTTACCACCGTCCGACTGCCACAGAGACAGCCCGAAAGCACTCTTAAATGAAAGTCCACAGAAGTAACAGTCAGTAGTAACAGTTTGTCCTTGAGGGTGTGTGGCCCCTGTGAGGACAAAACGGCAGAGTGATTCCAGCCAACAACCTATCAGGTTACTTTTCTAACAGCTCGGAGAATTGCTTTGTTGTTTCTGCAGCCACCTCTGACAGTACAGTCATAAAAACAAAATCACACGGTGAGCTTTTAAAGAGTTTCTGGTTCCACATGTACCGATTATAAATCCCACGTGGAAAAAGACGCCAATCGCAAATAGCAAATCACATGTGAAGAAGCGTGAAAATGTGGGATTTGCATGTGAGGACGGGTGTAGCCCCGCCCCCGTAACAGGCTACACATATATGAATCACACGCAAAACTTATGTGGTCATTTTCATTCGCAAAATACAAAGCCAATCACTGGGAATTATCCAGTTGTGTGTGAAAGTGTGTGAACATCTGGTATTCAAATGTGAAGAAGCAAACACCAAAGGATTTCTTGCGTGATTCCACTTGTGGAGAATTTCTTTTCTGTGATGAAAAACAATCACTTGTGCAAATGTCCAGTTCATGTGTGAAAATATTTTCCTTCCACACATTAACATTTTGGATCACAGAAGAAAATAGCCAGTGTGAAAATATGGAATTCACATTTGAGAAAGCAAATTTCATGTGTCACTTTTCCACATGTGCAAATTCTAATCCACATGTGAAGAGGAGCCAATCAAAATATTCAGCTCACAAAACACATTATATTATTGTGAGAGTCACCAGTTGCGCATGAAAATATGGAATTCTCATGAGGAAGCCAATTTTCATGGGACTTCATGGACCATGTTTCCTTTCCAGTTGGAAAAAAATTCAACTTCCATATGAACATATATAATTCACATGTAATAATGTAGATTTCATATGCGGACATTTTCAAAAATATGTAAAAAACAAAGTCAATCACTTGTGAAAATGCCCACTTCACATGTGACATTATTTTTTTCCACATGTTAAAATATGAATTTACATGTGAAAGTAGCCTGTCACATGCAGAATGTATTGAATTCATGTGTAAATATTGTATATATTTTATATTTTAAGATGTAGGGGGGCAAATTTCACGTGACATTTTCATGACTGAATCCATCAGTGAATGCACTGATAAAAAGGTGTGGTGCAGTCGGGCTGCAAGCACACAGGGACCATTGCACAGCAGAAAAGTTTATGAACAGTACACTCTTGTGGCAAACATGAACTTTGCCAGTGAATTCTGCCTCCCTGGAACACATGCACTGCTGGGGGATTAGATATAATAGAGTATCAAATGGATTTAATAGCGGCGTGCCCTTTGAAGGGAAAGGCACACCAGTTGGATCACCTTTAACGACCTTGCTTTGTTGAGCTGCCAGAGCGACCGTGTGAGGTGTGTCCAGGTCGCAGCACGAGTAAGTACTCACCCTAAGGTGACGAAATGTGAACCAGTGTTCACACAGAGAGATGGCTGTACCCACACACGACATCCCCTATTCAAACACCTCCAGGAAGAAGCCCTGACGTGTGGAAACACAAGTTTTCGACTGTAACGACAAGCGCGTTCTTGGCATTTTTCTTTCGTGAGTAGAGTTCAGAGTCACTGAACTAGCATTGTTTGCCCCCACCCCACCCTTTAATCACACACCCACGCACTCACTTCAGCAACACTCCTCTTATCAACCATTCTCGCTCTGCAATAACTGAACAGCAGATTTATCAACATAAGCAGACCACCGACAGAGTCCCGATGACTCCCAGAGTGCTGCAAGAGAACACAGTGATACTTTCCTATGTTCACTACATGAGCTCGCCACTGCTCATCCTCCCCGTGACACAACTTGAGCCGGTGAAGCACAGCAGCGAAAGTGAACTGCTCTGTTATGCGAGCCAGGCTACACCCAGGTGTTACAGTCCCTCCTCTGGTTTATCACACTGAGAGTAAAACATTCCAGAATGCACTTCAGAGGGAAGTTATGGCCTGTGAGGGCAGGTCTTGACCTCACCTCCTCTGAATCATGAGAAGTTTGACTCTTTGAAGAATGTAGGTGAATCTATCTATCTATCCATCTATCTATCTATCCATCTATCTATCTTGTTTTCTCAGTGTTGAGTTTCTCACTGTGGGTTGGCTGGTTGCTCTGCAGCAGTACTTTTTCGGATACCTGTGCTTTGGGTTGGTGGTTTCGCCAGCCCAATGTGAAACTTAACAATCAACTAATGTCCTCCTGAATCACTTACTGCGCCCTTTGAATGGTGGGTTTACAGCAGCTAAATTAAAATGAACAAACGGCACCTGACAAATCCAGCATAGTGTGCCTAAAAGACGAATGTGAACCTGGGTTCCATTTCAAGCTCAAACACTGACCGCATGTTAATCAGCACAGTTGCTGGTCTGTTCACTGACTCTCTACTGACCCCTTAAGAAATAAAGGCTTTCATTAAAACATTAGGCAAACTGCCTCATTGAGTCAGCCAAGGCAGAAACATAACAAGTGTCCGGCCACTGGCCTTTCAGAGCAGATCTATCAATCACAGTACTTATTGGATCAGACGCTCTGAATCATCCTCCATCAGCAGTGACATGACAGAAGAAGGGACACTCACCTGAAAAAAAGAAAAAGACAGAGAGACAAAGTGTTAGTGTAATCAGATCTGTCGAGAATAAAAAGTAAGTAAGCCACAATTTATTAAGCTCATGTGAAATATAAAAACAGTTCTGTTTCATCTCTTACAGACAAATCAGTTAAACTGTAATCAGCAAGGTTGAATAGTACACAAGGAGAAACGGGTCCTTCAAGTGTGTTGCATTATTAGAGCTCAGGATGAATATGGAATCTGACACTTCAACCAAATTGGTGCATTTTTTCACCACATGCTGAAGCACTGCGGTTTGAATAGCTCCCTGAACAAGAGCTGAGCTACAAATTCATTATTTAGTTTGAACCTTCAGGTTAAGTTTATGCATGCTTGAGTGACTTTGGCAGAAAAGAAAAGAGAAGATCCTGATCTTGCTTAATCCTGTTGCGCGGCAGATTAAGCAAGAAAAATCCCTGCATGTCACATATCACACGTCCGAGGAGCAAACTCAACTTAACTGGCTAGTATCGCCATCTACTGGACAAGAAGGAGGATAGCAAGTAAGCCCACACAGTCATAAGAGGCATGTGCTATGATTTATGTGGACACAAGGACATCAAAGTTATTAGGTTAGTGTCATAATTCATCATGCACAGGGACAGCTACATGTGTAAAGAGAGCATTGGTCCTGAAAATTTTCTGACATATCTTTGCTTCTTTGTCAAAATGTCGCCAGGATACACATTTTAAACCATACTGCGAAAAACAAATTGTAAAAACAACACAAAAATAATAATAATGATAATAAAATGAGACTTGAAGCTACAGAAAACTAGGCTGTTGGCTTGGAAATGTTCCAAACCTGGTCAGTGAGATGACCTTTTCAGTCGAGAAGCGTTTACAGCTGTCCTTTACACCGGGGTCATTCCACTCTGCCCCCGACATTTACCACCCACATCGCCCCGCTACTGTGTAGGATATACCCCACACGAGCAACAGTGATGTTTCTGTGCATTTGACTTACATGAATAGCGGCTACCGACCATCAGCCCTGCTAGTGTTTCTGGGGTGTAACCGACCCTGTGTTAAATCATCACCTCATGACGCTGAACATCCGGTAAATACCCGGTGCTAAAAAAGGGACCCGTCTAACGTTTTGGTATCATTTTCAACAGCTGGCCGTCTCTGCCAAAGTGTTTATTGTAAATGTTTTACATAACATGAATTACTAGGTTATGGTGAGGATGACAACCTTTAAAGGGCAGGTTTTAAAATGTTATGCATTCACGTTATTTTTGTCCCAGACTGACAAATGTTTCACATTCTGCGTCTGATTTTAAATGGTTATGTCTTCTCTGAAGAGCTTAACACCCCGATAAACACAAATACAATTTATAAAAATCAACAGTACGAGAAAAAAAATAAATACTATATTTTTTCTGTTGAAATCTTGGACTGTTATTTTCTTGATTCATCAATTAATTCGGTCTAACATGCGTCAAAAGATTGTAAAAATTTCCCTCACAAATTTTAGATTGTTTGTTGACCAACACTAACAACTCAGATGCTTTCCTGCCATTTGAAGCAGCAAAGTACAAAACTTCTCCTCATGTCGCTCTAATGAAAACTGACGTGTGATAATAACTGCTGACAGAATCACATCAGTCATGATTTCATCAAATACATATAAGAGATGGACTAACAGGATGTGAGGGGGACAGCCAGTGGTCACATTTCCAGGATGGACAGTCTGCTGCTCGAAAGTGACGTATTAAAAATGTGTTATTCAAGGACAACACTGTGGGTCAGGAGAGCATTATTGTATTTTTTCTTTTTTTTTTTTTTTTTTTTAATCATGAAAGACTGTTTCCTCACTTTATATTCATCATGGAATGGCACTTAGCCAGTGTCGAAGGGGAAATGGCAAAATCATTCATAGAAATTAACATTTTTTATTTTCAGGCTGACTTTTACTTTGGGAGCAGCCTGTCAGACAAGAGTAAATCTGAAACTGCTGTAGAAAATCACAGGCTGACGACTGGTCCCCATACCAGTCTACACCTACTGAAACAATTCAGTTCTAGAGATGAAAAACATTAAATAATTATTAGAATGACGTGATTTGGCAATGGTTTAAGTCCATTATGGAGTGATCGCTACATCTTGTTCACTATGGTAAGATTAAAAACAGTTCTGCAGTCTGTGAGATGTGAGCGACCTTTACAACGTGCAGTTTGGATAATGACTGTAATGTCTGCCTTTGTTTGGTTTGGCTAACTTTTATTATGATATTATTGTCTGACTGCTTGCATTTATTGGACCCTCGTTTAGAGATATAATCTTGTTCCCACATCTCAATGATTAACTTGTCAAGTACACTGTAATCATACTCAGAATAATGACCTGCTAACGAACAAAACCAAGACCGGAGCTAAGTGTAAAAATTTCCTCTTGACCGAGGCAAGGTCCACTTACTTACTCATGGTCTTTCTGTGGATTGGGTTTGATCATTGCGTTTGTTCAGAATCAGAATTAGAATTCCTTTATTTGTCCTGCAAACAGGGACATTTATGTATTTCTTGTTCAGTGAGCATGCTCAGTCTGCTAATAACGGTGACATGCGGTTAAAAGCTGAGGAGAAAAGCTTGTACGTGGACCTGCTCCATCAATCTAGTACTTCACTTCTATAAAGTATTGGAATTCCTCAGATATCTTTGACTTTCAGTCCCGAGAGTCAACTGGAGAGAGTCTGTCAATAGATACGTATTCTCTCGCAGTAGTACCCCGAATTTAACACTCGGGTTTTATGATAAATATTTTCATGCCTTAATCAAGATAACCGGATCAAATCAACAGAAAAAATAGACTTGATGAGGTAATCAAGGTAATTTTCTCAGATTTTAGAAAGCTTCTCTGACGACAATTACGTATTATTTTCACAGACTGAATAACACTTGTAAAAAAAAACTTGTGTAAAATCTTTGAAGTGCCACTTAAAAGTTATTTTGGAACTGAGTGCTGACACTGATATCCATTATCAGCGTGAAATCCATGAACAGATTAGTCAGTTTGTACGTTTTAGTCATCAAAGTGAGATTATCCAATGGTGTGGACCGTTGGAGGTCCACGGCTCATGTTTTGGTAACAGTGCAGTATAGTGTTTGGGAGCCCACTGGGGGGGGGGTGGAGACTGCAGTCTACCCCTGTCCAACAACAACCTAACACACATTTCCACCAGCGAGCCTCAGAAATTCTGCCCCTCAGCTTTTCCTTTCTGTTCCGCCGCAGCTAACAGGAACACTGGTCACTGCCTGACAGACGGTCCTCCACCAGCCAAACACTCAGAGAAACAGACAGTGCGCCACTTCTTCTCGCTCGGTGGGAGGTCTCTGAATCGTGCCGCGGCCTGATGGAAAAGCTCAGTGGGAAATTTTGGCTTGGTAATCCCAGCGAGCGTGACAGCAAAAGGGCCTTTTGAGTGAGAGAAGAGCTCTCCCCCTCTGTGGGCTCCAGAGAGTCAGCAGCACCGACCCATCACACTCAGCAGAGGGTGATAAACGGCTCGGGCTGCTGAAACAGCGGCATAAACTGGCAAATTAGGGAGCCGCAAGCGAGGAGCAGGCCGTAAATCTCTGTAGGGCCACAGTACGGCCGCAGTCAGCATTCAGCCACCTCGAAAAGGTTTAATCTGTCTCTGATGCGGCATTATGAGAGCAGAGGTTAATGCTGGACCTCTGCCAGAACGACACCGAAACAAAAAGTGGCAGTGCATCATTTACAAGTGCTTATAGCTGGGATGTTTTAGCGCTGTACTTACAAAGGATCACTTATCAGTCTAACGGACAGTAAATTCAGGTGATTGTGGTCATGATGTTAATTTTTTTCTTCTCATGCCGTCACAATGTTTGTTTACCAAAGCTGTATGGCTGGCAAATGAGCCACAACATGTCAACAGGTAACTGTATTTGACTTGGTGTGAAAATAACAAAGCATTCAAGTGTGAAAACGTGTGTTCATACACTGTTAAATCAGCCTTTGTTGACATCTCGGATCAAGAAATAATTGCAAGGAAAAAAAAAAACAAGACAAAAAGCAGATTATTCCTCTCTGCAAAAGTTCCCGCAAGATGTCGCTTCCCTCCCAGAAAAATAGCAAAACAAACAAACCCCCGTCTGTTCTTGGAAAATAACACGCTTCCAGGATCGGTATGAGAACAATAAACCTGTAGGGCTCTATACTATGGTACACAACAATCATTACCAGCTTTAAAACGTGTTGTCCTGTGTTCCCTGCAAGCGCGGACAAGAAAAGCAAAACAGGAACACTAAATATGGATGACACACTGATCCAGTGACAAACAGAGAACACAGAGAAGAAAATGAGCTGTATTGTTTCAGAAGGCCTGCTGGTTTCAGCTTCAGAGGACCCTTTTTCATTGCAGAGGATACTTAAAAGAAGCATTACTGCTGTTCCGTTGTTACATTTTTTTTTACATCGATGCATCACGTACCCCCTATTTCCTATTACCTAGAAACACTGAGACATTCCACTGAGCAGTACTTTAATCTCACAGTGTGTCATTTCTAGGGGTTACTCACTCAAAACAATTAAAACAAAAGAAATAGTCTGATGATGTTGCAAAGCAGCGAAGGATCGTGGGAGCTGCTGTCTTTAATGTTTCTAATAAACATCTATCCGACATGACCGAGGCAGAAATGTTAAGCGACGAGGTCGTAACGTAAACTTTTATCCAAGTCATGTCTCGTCTCGTTCGCCGACTTTCCTCCTCACCCTCCGGCATGTCATCCGATCTTTCCTCTGAAGTTACGGTGACAGGCGACCAAATGAGACACACCATCGCCTCGAGTAAAATGGCGGATTTCTTTTGCAACATTGGTGATAATGCGAGTGCACATAAAAGGTCCAGTGATTTCTAGACGTTTTAACGTGGGAACAGCGATATATCTTCTCATAAACGTTGACGTCTCAGTGCAGTTTAACTGCTTCTGGTGTCACTTTTTTAGAAACTAACTTTCAGTAATTTTTGTCTCTAGGACCTCATTACTCATGGCACAACCAAACACAGTGCTACGCTAAATACACACAACGTTTACAGATCTTAACAACTGTTCTCAATCAGCTATTCAGCAGATCATTATTTTTCATCAACTGATATTCGCTTATCAATTGTGTCTCTGAGGTATGTAGCTATGAGAGGACAACATAATATTATTAAACTACTTGTTTGTCTAAAACCCTAAGGATATATATAACCCTCACATTTGGGGAGCTTGAACCAGGAAATATTACGGAACACTCATTTCCATCCCCTCGGGCTACGCACGCACTCTGCTGTGTTAATGCAGTCACTGTTGCATAGCTGCATAATGTCAGAGCTGGGGGATGATCTACTGTAACTCCCGATTCCCATGAAGATCATATAATGAACTTATACTTAACTGCGTGTTCTGACAAAGTTACATTTGTAAAATGATAAAAATAGCCATTCCTGCACACATTTATGCACATCACTATTTACTATCTTTTTTTAATTGGAACAGGTATTTTGGAGTGGCGGGATTTGACTCCTTGCACCGTAAAAAAGCAAGTGCCGTGCGTATTGCCTGCCATCCACTCAAAGTGACACTTGCAACCATGCGATTCCCGATCTGATGGAACAAATATCAATGATGAAGGGGTCTTCCCAGATATTCTGCATCAAATGCACATATGCCAGTATTTATAATTTCTGTATCTGAATAAAATGACAATATTTGCAATTGTATGTCACTTTCTGGAAATTCAATTAAGGAACAGTACCTGGATTGGCAAGTCTTTTTCAGGCTTGTCAAGTGATACAGTATAAACACTTGAGAGATCAAGTTACTGCAGCACATTAATACTTGCTGACGTGAAGCAGTCTGTCTCACTGATTTACAACATCACCTGGTTCAATACAACCAGCGACACCTGAGAGAGATTCCCTCCAGTGGTATGCAAAACCTGACAATTGATATAAGTCTGATTGATCTCACGGTGTGCTGCACATGGCAATCCTAAAAACCATATGGACACATGTTATGCATTTTGCCGCCGCTTTATAGTCCGACCCATGCGCAGTCCCACCCACAGCCCAGAAATTCCCCCTCTCTGTCTGCTCTCCACCTGTATCACTTTACCTCCTGGCTGCGTTACCTGTCTCCTTTCTCTCCTTTTCAGCTGCACTCACAGCACACACAACGGCGCGGCTTACCTTTGCTCGAGTAGAAAGCCTCCATGCTCAACATTTTCAGTCAAACCCAAAGAACTTTGGATCCCCAAGAGTTACAGCAGCGACTTTTCCCCCCCGACTGCCCGTCTACACAGCTGACTCCCTCTCTCCCGTTTTTGATCTCAGTGTGTCACGCCGGATCTTTGACTTTCTCCCACTATCTCTGTTTCTTTCTTTCTGCGCTCTCGCCTTCAAACACGTCACGCTGTGGAGATCAACAGAACGGGAGTCCCCCCCACCACCACCACCACCACCACCACCACCACACCCTCCCTCCTCCTTTACAGGTCAGAGCCGCCCTTCATAATAATACCTCTGTTTGTGTGTGTGTGTGTGTGTGTGTGTGTGTGTGTGAGTGAGAGAGATAGAGAGAGAGACAGTGTGTGTACAGCCCTGAAGTGTTTGAAAAAGAGCTAAAATTTCAGAGCAGCGACAAAGGCAAACAAGGGTGTAAAGCTGACGGGGAACAAAGGACATGAGTGAGAGGATCAAATTAAGTCTGGTATTAAGCACCCAAGTGTTCCTGCTAGACAGATGACACATTTAATTCAATAATTAGTGTCACATTAGGTTATTCATGAGACTAAATGTAGGGGTTTCCATGCCGCTTTGTGTAGGACAAAAGTGTTTTTCACCATCTATTGCTTCTTGATAGCGTGTCAGAAGACTCTTGGTCTGCAGACATGCAGAGGAAAAAAAGACTGTTCGGCAATCAGACGGAGACAGAAGTCTTTTCTGAAAAAGGAGACAACAGGATTACAGATTGCATAGAAAAAGTGGGCTGCAGCGTTTAAATGCACTTGGACCGTTGCCACATAGTCCAAGTGACATGGCTTCAAGCTAACACTTGTAGGAACAAGCGTATGTGCATTGTGTAATACACTGTAAAGAAAGTCAGTGGGGTGAAAGAGTGTCAAAGTTATATATAGTATGTATGTCCAATCAGGCCATTTAACTAGGTCTGCTAAAATTAATCTGGCCTCCAATGATAGAACTGGTGCTTTTGGGTGGAACACGGCCACTAAATGTCCGTCATACACAATGAACTAAAGCCTGCACTTAGTGCTAACAGCAGCTGGAGCCGCCAGATAGTCGAGCAGGTGTTTTCAGAATGTGCTCTGTGCAAAGGGTTAATGATTAACACTTCATTCTTGAATTGCAGCATAGCACCACACACATTAACCCAACCTGGGGATATCAAGTGGACCGAGAGGAGAGACGTGTGAATCAAAGCCAAGGATAAGGCTTTGGTCACTTACAAATGACTTGGCCATTATTCTATTAAAGATAATGAATTCATGGATGGATGTTTGCTCTGGATATCAATGAAGCAAGTATTCCCTCACTATTCAGACAGAAGCTTTTTCAGAAGTAGTTCTACATCAGCTGGACATGAAAGTTTAGTTGTAAGGTGATTAAGCCTATCCTTGTTCTACGAGTCCTCTCAGTCCACTAATCCTCCCCTGAGAGCCAGAAGCTCGTTCGCTAAGCTTTGATTTGAGTTCTGTTCCTGGAGGAAAATCCACAGTGCAGCACACCTAAAGCATTAAAAGGCCGATATTCTCTGATGCAGTCCCTTTGATAGCCAGTCGTGTGTATGTGTGTATGTATGTATGTATGTGTATATATATATATATATATATATATACGTGAACCATAATTTGGGTTAACTGTGATCATGTGCGGATGCAGAGAGCTATCAAATTAAATTTTTACCTTTCCTGATTTGTCATCAACACTGCATCACTAAGCTTCCGCGTTATCTCAAGGATTGCTCCAAATTAAATCTAGAAAACAAGCGGCAATGCATTTTTTGGAATGTCATTTTTTAACAGTTTTCTAAATCATTGAGAGCGTCCTGTGCTGACTGTAATACACTTGCCTCTCAAATGTTCACCACATGTTAACGTCAAGTGGCTCAAGTGGCCTGTGCTGCACGCAAGTTGCCAAATAAATCAATTATTACAGATTTAAGAAATTCTTTTTAAATGAAACTATATGGCACCACACCTCCTCAGTAAGCAGTTCAGTAAGATTCTGTGCTTTAAACCATAATTCGTACAAACAATTAGCCAAACACCCACTCTAATAGCATCACCCACTTATTAACCAGGAACCAAATCTATAAGCTCCCACACAGACAGCCTTAAGCTTTAGTCATTAACATGAGAAAGTGCATTCAGGACTGTTAATGATGATGAGGGAAACACTAAGTGGAATCACAGCGGTGGAGATGCGCACAGTATCAGCCTAACTTTAGGGTAAGGTCTTTCCCCTGGGTCTCGCTATCACCGAAAATAGCTCAATAACAGAGAGGGGAAACCACCCATGATGCATTTCCTGACAGGGATGCAGGGATAACCGTGCTAGAGGAATGTCCTGAATTGTGTGTAAACTGCTTCAGGGAAACCAGATGCATAGAGAGCCTGCGACAAACAGCGCTGATGTTGCGGGTTACATAAGTGAGAATAGCAATGTGTGCGTAGAGATGTGTCAGAATGTACTGTGCTCTACTTTGTAGGAGGGATCCAGGATACAACACGGCTGTAGCACAGCTGTAACAGGCTGGAGAAAACCTGACACACAATAAGCAGCTGAGGAATTTAATAATATTCCCACAGGGCATATCACAAGGATAAATAGGGGGAAAGGATGGAGGAGTTATTCCACAGGTCAACAATAGCAAGAGTCACACAATCCATTGTCCCGTCCTATCTTCTAAAACAGACCACACAGGACAGACCACACAGAGGCTAACTGACCTCCACGGTTTGGTAATAATAATTAGGCTCTGAATGTTGTATTTTCACTGACGACTAATAAATATCTGCTAGGTCAGACCTTCATCTCAGAGTGGACGAGATGAATTCCTTTTTTATCAACGGCAACAGGACGGAGGAGTTAGTTACCTCGGTCCGTCTGCTCATCTTCATTACTGTGACTTGCTTTGAGTTTCGGGTGGGGTCGGGGATGACGAAGTGGTTAATTTGTCGTTGATGATGATGATGACTGATGAATCCTACTTAAGCTATTCTAATCCCCAACTTGATAACGTTGATAACAAATGATAACTTTTTCTGTACTAAGAGGATTTTCGGTTAAAATCTCTGAAAAGTCTGATTTTAGGCAAACAGGGTAAATCTATGATGTCACAATGGAAGAGAAGAAGCTCCACTTTTAGATGTTGATGTACAGGTCTCATTTATTTTTGTCAATATGACTCAAATCAATATTTCTCGAATTACAATGGGAAAATCATTTTCACTGGACTCTGCAGTGCCTTGCAGGTCTTAACTTTAGAGTGTCTTTCAGCTCACTGTTTTGGTTTTCCAGCCCACAACTTCACTGATTGTTTGACTCTAGCTCAGTGAATTATCTCCAAAACTACTAAACTACTAAAACCCAAGCTAAACACCAAACAGCAGACAGGTAAAGTTAGCGGCTAGCAAGTGAAGATAGTGGAGCATCTAGCAGCTAAAGAGCCTGAAATTTCCATCAGGAGTCTGTAGAGACCAAAAACAGAGCAAACAGAGGGGTAAATATTGGCCAAACACATGGCTTCAAATAAATGCTGATTCCAGCCAGCCAGGAGCAAAACAAATGTTTTGCTTCTCAGTCGGACTGCTGTCAATCACATAATACAAAGAAAAATGTGAGAGCAAAATAGATGACCACTAGTATATACACTCTAAGCATCACTGAAACTTATCCCCACCAGTGGCACAGACTTAGTTTTCAGCTGGGTCTGACTTGCTACATCACACAATTCAATACCAGCTATAAATCCAGAGTTCCATTTTGACACCAATCAAAATTTGTCATCAAAACACTCAACAGATTTATTTCAGTCACCTTGAATTTAGCTGTTGGCTCTTGGGTGTTTGTCGGAGCAGCAGCACTGTTAAAGCAAGAAGATCTACATCAAAGTAAAGAATGAAATCATAAGATAATTATCACTGTGACAAAAACCAAAGAATGCAACGTTTATGGTCTTCTCTTTGTTTGTTTTCTCCTCTGGTTTTCTTTTGGCCTCCACTACAGGTTTGACTAAATACTTAACAGTGTACTTGCCAGCTGGCTTAACATCTAGATGAGTCTCCATATGCATGATCCTGGGAAGCCTGTCACACACTGAGGAAGACTAATAAGGACTTTTAACTTTGCATTCTTGGGATCTGATAATCAGTTAGTTTACTTGTAAAGAGCTAACAATCAGCGTGCACTCTTAACATATGAGTCACTCGCTTGTGGTCTGAAATGTAACTGGAATTGGTCATTTGTTGATCATGCATCTTTTCTAATAAAGAAGTTAAAGCAAATAAACAGAGACATCCATGTAATTGCTCCTGTGGGTCAGTGAGTCACTTCCCGTCCGAACCAACATCTAAGTTAAGAGGCTGCTGTTTAAATCTCAATCTGTGCCACCAGTCAAGCCTGGGAAAATCAAACACCGGCACGGATGCAGATTGGAGAGGAGCACACGCCCGAGCTGTATAATGACTTATCTTCACACTTCAGGTTCAAGAGGCCGGCTGATGATCATTCCTTAACGTTCAGAGTCCGAAGAGCAGTGCCAAACTGTATGAAAATCATAAACCACCCCCCCAAATTCTATTTTCATTCCCATCCAGGCCTTAATCAACCCACGTCTCATTCCATTCCTCTGACGCGCAGCTTTTGTCAAAACGGTCTGTTGCCTTTTTTGGCATTATTGGCAGCCGGCTGTCTCCGATCAAAGACTCAATGTTTGTGGCCAAAGGTAATACCATCATGTTTTCTTAAGAACTCCAGCCAAGTTGGATTGTTTTGATTTGATCCAGGCTACTGTAATACTGAACAAACACACATATCCATTTCAACACAAATGTGCAGCAGCGCAGCAAAGAGAATTAAAGTGCTTTCCTCAATTTAACTTTTAGGTAATTGCACTTCACGTGAGTGTTTCCATCACGTGCTTCCTCATGCTTTTACTACACTACGTTTCAGGAGGAAATACTTGAATTTTACTCCACTACATGTATTTCAAAAGCTTAAGTCATTAGTTACTTTAAAAAAATAACATTGTACATACAACATTTTCATAGTAGTATTTGTAATTTTGCTGAGTACTACTTCTACTCCTTCTAAGGAGTATGGCTGCACAGTAGCACAGAAGTGGCTGGCTGAGGAACATGTTTTTATATCATATCAACAGTCCCCATTAAAGCAGCTACAACTTCCTGAGTCTTCAAAAGCCTTTTCCTTCCTCGCTTTGTGCGCTCTGTTTCTTCAGTCCTATCAGCAACATCCGAGACCTGAGACATGGATCCAATATAGCAGCACTCACAAGAAACAACTGCTGCTAAACAGACTGAGCTGGTAGAATTGACAACATTATCTGGGACTGTTGTGCTACTCGAGACTCCTGGCTGCAGGACTGACAAATCGTTTAATTAAGAGTGTCGTCATTTAATCATCACTGCATTCCTTCAGACACACACATTTACCGTAAATACACAAAAACATTTGCGAGCCAGTCCTCTACCCTGCAGCTTTCTGTTACCAAATCAATTTCAGCAAATTACTGTACAGCACAAAACAAGAAGAGGGCACTCCTCCACCACCACACAATTAAAGCTAAATGACATTTAATGATATGGAACATAGCGTTAGTCCAGGAAAAACACTTAGATGACGCATGCATAAACTGATTAACATCAGCTGCCTCATTCATGCCTCACCAGCTGCCTGGCTACCAGCTGGCTAGCAGGCTAATGTCCAAATCATAATCATGCAGGTGTACAGCATGGCAATTCAGATCTGTTCCACCAGCAGGAAGTGCAGAGCTGCCCGGATGTTTTGAGAGCTGCCCCAAAGAGCGAAGCGTTTGCTACCGCATTGAACTGTGTAACTGTTGGAGACACTCAAGTGTCTCTGTATTCAGGCCCAGGAAGAAGGTGAAAGGCCTAAAGACTGAAGGCAAAATGTCCAAAACGGGGCCTCAGGCTTACAGGCTTGGCAAAACCTTTTTACATGCAGATACATGTAGGCTGAGATCTTAAAATATTTTGGACAGAAAATTAATGTATCATATAAATTATTCATTGAACAATTAATCTAACTGTCTGGTTATATTGTGAATTATAGCATATTTTATTCTAGTCGATATTTGGTGATCCACTGGCTTCTATTAAGTTGATATTTTAGCTTTGAGTGACATGTCTCAACAGCTATTGGATAGCTATACAATTCGGTACACACATCTCCACCTCAGGACGAATTGTATTAACTCTGGGGACCCCTTTACATTTGTCCAATACTTTGATGTCTAATGAAATACTAGACATGGCGATGACAGTCAAATTGGTGATAATTAAATTTGGCATGTAATACGAGGGCAACTGTGCCTTGGATTGTTTTTCAAGAAGACATGAATTTAATTTTCTTTTTTTTTTTTAATGAAGACTACATTTCACCAATGTAATAACCATTCATAAGATGGAATAAGCAGAATACACTGGACGTGATCACTATATAGACCCTGCAGCACTTCCACACTTCTGTGTGTGTTTAGTGCTGATTCAGTGATTGCTGGCATGCTAACATCCCAATTTAATTTAGTGAACATATTAAATATTAGACCATCTTTACATAAACATTTTAGCAATATCATACAGTAGTTAGCATGTTAGCATGTTGATGTTTACAGTTAGATCGAAGTGCCGTTTAGCTAAAGCCTCTCAGAGCTGGTCTCACTGATTCTTGATCAAAGTAATGTTGAAGACAACATGAAGGTTTCACTTTGAGTGACTGTGAACGGTGCATCAACACGTCTCACGTTTTATAGACAGCTACTCATTCAGGTATACAAAGGTTGTGTGAAGGCTCCGCGATGGTAAAAAGGATCATCAGTTGCAGTCATTACCTCTGGAATCTGAACCTGAAGATGTCAGGCTCCTCTGTGTGTTCCCATGAGGCAAGAGCCAGGAGCATGACTTTATGATGACTGGATGGAAAATACCACTGCAGGGTTAGAAAATAGTGTTACAGACAGGTGTGCCGGCGTACATTGTTCACACACATACACACACCGGTCACGCCACTATAAAGCACCACAGTGCATGGTAACACACACACACACACACACACACACACACAGCGGATACACTGCTTCTCACTCTGTTGTCAAATGAGCATACATTCATCATTATCCCACACCGCGGCGCCTCCTCACGTACGACCGCAAACACAGGCCTGAATGCAAACAGTGTTCTCTGTAATCAGCAAACTGGTGATAATGCGAGCAGCCAGTTTGTTACTGGCACTGCTCATCCTTCACATGAATGCACCATGACAGCAGGACAGAGGGGCACTTCAAAAAGAGCGCTCGCACAGACCTGTAAACGCTGACACTATACCATGTGATTATGGGAGAAACGTGTCCTGAAAGACCACTGATAACACCCTGTGGGCTGCGTTCCTGACTGATTTCCATGCATCTTTTCTTGAGGGGGGCATAAAATCTAAAGAAACAATTTCAAACTGATGTGTTTCCAGAGTTTTGAGGTTAACAACCACAGGAAGGCCACTAGGGGAGCTCCCCTCCCAGCCCCAAGTCCTGCGCTACCTACTGTACCAACCCTCTGTTTATCTTTACATCAGACGTGATAAACGGCACAGAACACATTCTTTGCCACAGATTGTTCAGGTCAGGAAACAGAGGGGCAGTAGAGTACGACAGGAGGAAACAAAGTCTACGTGAGTGCCCTCCGCAGGTCGGAAATGTGGAAGCGGTCCATCAGGCAGGTCATCAGCTGAAATTCTGGGTCTTGGCACGGAAACACGGGGGGAAAAGAGACAGGAAGTCAGGGGTCCATACTAGAGGTGTCTCCCTGAATGCCAACAAACAGGTCAGGGAATTCCCTCAGACTCTGATTAGTGTGTGTACAGTGGAAAGAATGCTGAATATGCATGGCGTGTTTATGTGCAGTGTACGTGACTGAGCGAACAGCGAGATTGGTGCAGATACTGTAAAGACAATATTTCCTTTAGTTACTGATAAAGGATGGCATGGGGATCTTTGTAATTTCTCCAAGTGCTCATGATTTTCTGTCATTTGAAATGAATATTTCATCACATAACAAATGTTGCATTGCAGTGTTTAGCAGGCTGGTATACAAATGTTCAAATACAAACCCAACTTTGTTTTCCCACTAATATGCTGGAATGTAACACAAAAACATTGACAATCCTACCAACATTTCCTGCATAATAAAAGTTATTTCCTTCAGACAATAGTGGGGAGAGGTCGACTGCCTTTAAGGGCCTCACCCTGTTCTCTAAGGACTAATAGAGTCGTAAAACCTGGACATAAGTTCGCATTTTGCACTTCTGGTTCCCTTGTCTCGAGGTCACTGTTTTTTTTTGAATGGGTTTTGAGCACAGTTATAAGGTGTGAGGTTAAAATTAAAGCTTGCTGTAAGAGACTTTCACATTTTGTTTTATCACATACTGTACACACAACAGTAAATACCACACCTTTGGACTTTAAAGCATTAACACGCTGAATGACACAACAGAAGCTGTCAGGGTCATTCAACATCATCACTCATCGTCACTCATCTACTCACTTGTCACTTTAGTTGCAAACGATTCTACCAAACTTTCCAATTTGTAGACTGATGCATTTATGGTACATTGTGTCTAATATAGCATGTACATAAAGTGTTGAGTAGGAAGCTCAGTGGTGGAGACGGTGAAGTCATGTGAGCGCAATGTGGTTTTATAACACTATGACGCTTTTTTTTTTTTTACTTCTGGAGATTGCATTGTAAAAATGGTGTTGGTTTGTGCAGATTATTTTGCTGAACAACAGCTTGCATCATGAACTTGTGTTTGCCACAGAGCTTATTTTCTGTAAAAGCTATTTTGTCGGGGGAACCAGAGCCATGCCACTCTCATGCATAATTGAGCAAAATGTTGCTATTTGTCACTGACAGTTTTTAATGTTTATTTTTGTTGTTTCACTTTTGTTACATATTTTTTTATTTGTTTTTAATTTGTTTTCCTCCAACTAAAACAGAATAGGAACGCAGCCTATTCAGCTGTCTCATGTGTCATTGAGAGGCACAATGTACCTTTATGTAAGAAATATGCTATATATTTGAAGTTCTGTTAGAATTAATATTGATCATTATTATCATCATGTGCATTTCTTTTGAAGGATGTGTATTTACTTATATTGTCTGGTGTGTTGTACTCTGGAAAAGAAAAGATGTTCCATTGAAAACCTCTAGCAGCAGCATTTGTGATCTTTCAATGCTGATTTACACTTAGAGCAATGAGTTAGTGATTTAGTGGATGTTACCTTCAGTAACCACAACACAAGACAAATATATTGTACATGATCAGGCCACAGCGTACTTTACAGTGGGCTATGCAGGTAGTTATAACTGGTGTTATATGGGGTAACTTCTATTCTATCAGGTGTTGCTGAAAAAAAGAGTATTGTAAGTATTGTGAGTTCTACCAACAAAAAATAAAGAAAAGAACACAATTCTGTCCACGTTGATAGACACTGGGCCATTCAGCTCGCACTTTGCGTTAAACTTTAGAGGTTAAATAAACACATGCATTGTGGAATTCACTCAATCATCCATCCTTGCAATCAGACCCGTACGAAAAACAAATAATCCATCAACCCCGTCCCCGTGACAGGACAAACTGAGCAGAGATGAATACAGAGAGGCTGCACTGTTTCCTCCCTGCTACATAAAACCAGCTGTTAAACTCTTCATGCCATAGATCGGGGCAGGTTGGCAGCAGGATGCTACGACTCCGCTCCTAATGCACAGTAGCTGTCTGTGGCTATCTGTCATGAGATAAAACAGGGAAAGGCCGGGGGGGAATTTACATGTCCGCAGATCTCCACTCAGGAAGTGCAACTGAGACGGAAATCGATCCGAGGATGAGACACAGTACGAGAGACAGACTACTGGAGAGATCACATTAATCACACACACTGCACATGTGGCAGCTTCCTGGAATCGCACTCTCTTTTTTTTTGCCCTCGGTGCATTATCTCACGATGCTACACATGGAGAGGCCCGGTTTTCTCTATCACACCATTTTCCTGATGCGTTACTGCTACAGATTAAAAGATGTGACGTATGAGCATCAGACGCTGAGGTGCTCCTCCACATACGTCACACACATTAGGTCCTTGTCCAACTTTTGCACTGTGGCGAGATCCAATAAAAAGTTTCCCATTAGTGTGACTGTGTGAGGACTCACACACACCGTCTACAGACGGAACAGAGGTGTCAGACGGGTGACACAGCTGTAATCACACAAAGATTTATTCTGAGACGCTGGTGAACCTGAGACCCCAGGAGCTCTCTGAACGCAGTCATCTGATGTTTTCATCATAAGTGCTGTCTGGCTTCTTCTGCTTGCCTGCTAATGAATCTGCTCTGTGATTCATTATCAGAAGCATGCTCGAGCACACATCCCGGGAAAAACAAGCAGGGGTGGTGGTGATGGCTGTGGTCTGTGTGTTAAGTCAGCATGGTGGTCATTTATCAGCAGGAAATCAATACAACCACCTCCATCCACCACCATTATTTCACCTAACAGCTAACACCATCACCACCCCAATCCTGAGAGCAGGGGAGTGGCATCATGACGTCATTAGATCACATTTTGTTTTGCTTTGGACCTATTTTGGGACTAATTTCAGAGTGTTGTATTGAATTTATGACATTAATTTTGGGCTTAGGTCATAATTATATTGATGGGTTGCTGTTGTTGCCACAGACATTTCATCTTTTGTCATTTGCCACTCACGGCTTCTAGTGGATGTTTTTGTCAGTTGCACAAGAAGGCAGTATGTTCTGTTTAAGATGCCTCTCCTGAGGTTCTTTTCCAATTTTCTTTTACAGGGTGTCAATATGTATCTTATAATCAATGTGATGCTTTTTAGGAGCTTATTACTTTTTCAATACTCCAACAGAGTCATGTTTCATTGTAGCCACAGAAAGTCCATAGTATGTATATGTGTTTGCAATCATTATTTGTACTTTTTTAAATTTTTGCGGGGTATTTTATACATCTGGTGATACAAAACAGACTGTATTAGACCTGTGAAGATGATTTTAAATTCATTTTTAAGACTGATTTCTTGGCAAAATAAATACTATATAATTGTTTTTTCTTATTAAAGCATCACAGTTAAATTTAAAGGGAAGTAGTATATATCTTGTCACTTGCAGAGACATGTTTAATGTAGGAACTTTGCCAAAAGGTAAATACAAGTAAAGAGTGTCAAAGTTTTGAAAATAATGAAAAATAATTCAGAAGAGTTTGACTAATTTTGGCCAAAAGAAATTAAGTGATGGATTCAAAGAAAACATATGTGGCAATTAAGACTACATGACATTTAAAGCCTACTATTTATACAGTTGATTTTAAGACTTTGTAAATCTTTTTAATGACCTTCAGACACCCTGTTTACATCACATGCTGAGGGTTCTTCACCTGCTTTCCCCGTTTGTGTTCAGTCTGTAATCCAGATACTGTATGTACAGTATGCACCTGTTTCGGAGTGAAAGGCCAATCAGCTCACACAGTTTACATCCGTGACACTCAACCAACGCTGCCTTCGTTATCAACTCTATCTCTTCTATTCAGTCATCATCTTCCTTTGCATCATTGGTGTCAGTGTAACAACACAAAAGGACATTCACAATTTATAGTAGTGATCTAAGTCTCAGCATTCTCCCGGAGCAACGCAAGCACATAACTTGTTCTGAGAGGTAAAACCTGACTGGTCGCTTGTTGACGAGACGTAACTAAGGGACCATGCAGAGTAATGACGACAGAAAAACAATAGGAATGAGGACAGCTGATGCGAAAAAGAACAACGTAAGCTGACAGAAAGAAGTGCAAACACCTTTGCTGTCATTCACTCCTTCCATTCTCAGTTTTAGGTGACCATCAAAGATCTTCTGCGCTGTCTTTAACTCCCACACAGAAACAGGTAGCACAGCAGCCCATTCATTAAGCACATTTTCCCTTCTAATTTTAGGTGAGGCAAATGACTTTGCATGGTGGGTTTGCATGGCAAATGTGAGTGAATGCCAGCGAGCTTACTTCTTCAGTATTTGTCTGTTTACACAGGCTGAAATACAGTGACACACTGTTCTGTGTCAACAGCACAAAGGTAACAGGCAGAAATCATGCACGCCAGTCAGACACAGCTGGGAGGAGATCATTGTCTGCTTTGACCCTCAGTCCCTGTTGACCTACATGTAGTTCTCCAGTCTAAAATATGTCTGTGAAAGCAGAGTGAAAAGTGTCTCAGTAGGGGGATACTCTGAGCTTCCGCTGCTTGTCAAACAATGCCTGTGTCGGACACCCCTCCCTGCCTGCCTTCCTATAGAGACACAATAACACAATACAATGTCCCTCTCATTCTTTGCTGTCTGGCCTGTCTGGGTAATTTCATGTAGTTTTAACATTACGCACAGTCATATAACCAAATCTTTGATTCTGAGGGACAAATCAGAACGTGGAAAATACCTTTGAGAGAATTGATCTCCTTTTGGATCGACCTGGGGGTGTCCATGGTCACTGTCTGACCGCCTCGTGATAATGAATAAGTTGATGTTGAAGCTTCGATAGATTTGCCTCCTTCCTGTATGTCTGAAGTGATCCCTGTGCCTCAAGTTTCAGTCTTTTCTGACTCTCTTTGCTCACTTTCCTCCTCTGGCTGCCGCTGCAGGTCTGCTGGCCGGGACGCTGCTCTGTTTTGGTTCCTGTGATACACCATGTGCACACACACTCGCGTACAGTCCCTCACACACAAACGTTTAGCATGTGCAGGCATCTGAACGGTGCAGAGCTCCTCCCCTGTCCCCTCCTCTTCCTCTTCTTTCACCTAAAACTGGCTTTTAAGTCAATCACCGCAACACAAATCCAGCCAGACACCAAGTCAAATAGCTTCCTGCTTTTCCACAAACCAGCCAGTCAAGATAGAGGAGTAGATTACCTGTCAGTCATTCCACACTATGAGATTTACATCAGGAGGCTGTCTGTAAAGGATGCGGGTAGATAGGAAGCAAAGGGTGAGAGCAAGTTCTTGTAGTTAATGTTTAATGTTTAAAAGTTATTCTAGTGCATATTCGTGTGTGTGTGTGTGTGTGTGTGTGTGTGTGTGTGTGTGTGTGTGTGTGTGTGTGTGTCTGTGTGTGTGTGTGTGTCTGTGTGTGTTCATGCAGAGGAACAGAATACCAGCGCCACACCCAGATCCCTGCAGTAATTCCCGGGATGAGCCTGCTGCTCACACAGATCGGCTACAAGCATATGGGCAGATATAACAACTCCCAGTCTAATCCCTGACCAAACTAGCCTGGCCCTAATTACACATTTAGCAGCTGTTAGCATCTTACCACATTACTGTGGCCCACAAGCATTTTTTTTCTGACAGTAACCAATATGAGAGCATTTATCTGCGACGGCACAGTAAACAGATACTCTAGAGTCTCTCATGAGAAATACGCTTCAAAAGCTTACAGTCTCGAGTGGAATCATGGTAAGAGGAATACTTTGGAAACAGTGAAGAAAAGGCACAATGTCTCATTGTTTTTATAGCAGCCTGGAATCACCAGACTTATCCTCAATAATGTATGAGAACCTCTCAGTTCACTTACCATTTTCAAGGGGTGTATATGAAATTGCCTCTGGATACAATTAGATACAACCTACAACCGATCAGAGCAAATAAAAGTGCGACACAGCACTGAGCAACACAGGCAAGTTATCATGATATTTTTGGGCCATACTGCGTTATACGATATATACCTCAATATTTTTGATTTATCTTGAAAGTACTTCATACATGTTAGGACTGGGTGACAAGATCAAATGTCACAATATGTTTGACAAAATAGACCCTGCTTCAATATCGATATTATAGGGACGAGATTACTGAGCAACAACCATCAGTAATGGTGAGGTACAGTAAAGTACAGCAGACTAGTAAGTTCAGATAACATCATCTTACTTTAATTCAATCTTTAAAACCAGGAAGAGACAACACTTATACCATATCACAATATGGAGATATCAAAACATGTGATATCGGACTTTTCGAATCGGCCGGTATTAAACAACGGCTGTGACTGGAGCAACACAAAATAAGTCTAAGTCAGACCAGGAGGAAGTCTGGACGTATCTGCAGCAGCAAATGAAAGATGAGCATGGCTAAATGTATCTGGTTCCATATCTGGTTCCCAAATGACTGATACATACATGTGAATCCTAGCCGTCATCCAATGCGTCAATATTGATCAGTAAAAATAAATTATTGGACTGTTTCTCTTTTTTTTTTTTTTTTTTGCACAGATGCATTAACTGACTCATTGTCTTATTGTCTGTCTCATTTTCTTTGCATAATAAAGTTCATGTCCAGTGTTGGAGAGGACTTCTAGCCAGGTTTATACCGGTTGCTTTATTGCAGCCACTGGATCTGCAGAAAATGTGAAAACAAATCTTTCGTTGAGGCGGGCATCAGGAGGACAGGCAGCTTTGATATTAAGGTTACCTCAGAAGGCATTTCAGACAATGTTCATTTCATAAAGACCTAATAAAAATTAAGTACCCATACTCATATAAACGTTGTGTAATATAATCCTGGACCAAAGGAGGGAATAAAAACTGGCTCTACTATTTCATATCTGCAGGTATGCTAACAATGTGTTACAGACTGCAATGTGACCTCAACTTGAAGTATCCTCAGGCTCCTTGAATTGCTCACAAGGAAATATATTCACAACAACAACTGATGTTGTTATACATGCTGTTATTTCCTCGCTAAACTTCTGTCCTCAATGAGAAAATGTTAAAGTACAAAATAATCCCTGGATCTTTGGGAGCTTGCTGGCCTCATCACAAATCTACTGCGGTTACCAGAGCCCTAATGTAATGTCACGCAAGCAGTAATTATTTCTTCAGGTCTGCTGAAAAGCCTTTGACATGACAATGAATCACTGCTGTCGGCCTCGGCTCTGTCAGCAAACAATCTGATGTGAGCAAATCCGAAGGTACCCTCTGTCAATAAGCTATTTCCTTTGGACGGACATTCTGGCTGAGATACATCCAGCGGTGATCACACCTCATCATCGCCAGTGAAGCCCTGCTTGAACCCAGCAACAGACTGCGGTCAAAGCCACAGGAAGTGGATTAGAACATGCCAAATTAAAAAACAAAATAAATTACCACATTCAAGCCATCCTCTAATAATCGGCTGGCCTCCGCCATGGCTCAGACAGCGGGCGGCCTTGTTCCAGTGCTATTATTTCATTCAGCTCTCAAGCAGCCTCTTGTACGTCTGGAGGAAGTGACTGACACATTTTTGGCAGCCTTGAAAATGGAAGGGTAGCTGTTTTGCACTGTCGAGGAGAATTCAATCATGTGTGTACATGTGTGCCTTCTGAAGTGTACGGCTTGTGGAAGTGGTCTGGTGGCCACCTCTGATTACTTCTTGAGAATGTGCTTTTATATCAGACTTACACAACAGAATGACACACACACACATACACACTCGCACAGATGGACCCAGCTGTGTGTGTTTTGAGTGTGTTGGACTGCTTGCTTTGGCTGACATCAGCAGCACTCTGGACCTGTGCCCGTTTCTGTTTCCATGCCTGACTTTTGTCACTGTGACATGTTCCAGTAAAGACAACCAGACAATGCAAGCAAGGAAGTTTATACATAATTACTTTATGGGGCAGACAGTAGCCTATGGTGCCTCGACACAGACTGATCATTGTGCATTGATTAACAGAAATGACCTAATCATGCACTGTTACATGTAAATATGACAATAGTTTTGATCAGTGACTTGAAACTAAATCAGCTAGGTCAGTCAGTTAGGCTATTTTTTGTGTTGTTAGAGTGAGTGAAGGATTAAGTTCGCTAACATGACATTTTAGCTTCAGTGAAGTCTGATATTTTGGGTAGGTGTCGCAAACATATAGTTTTTTTCCAGATGTGCCACTTGTAATCTTATTTGGCCCTATGTATTGTGCCATCAATGATGCCAGAAAGGCCAAAATGGTTCAGTGGTTGGTTTTAGTCTACACTGTCTCATTTAAATATTTTTTTCCCTGACATGATCAGGATAACAACATTTGCATTTACATGACCTCGTTCCAGCTGATAGCGCTTGGTGGAGGCTCTGGTGATGAACATCGTTCAAGAGCACAGCTGTCCTTCACTCTTCTCCGTCCTGCTGCCTGACACTCATGACGTGACTTGCAGGTAGAGCTTGAATTTCACACATATGCCTACTCTCTCTCTCTCTCTCTCTCTCTCTCTCTCTCTCTCTCTATCTCTATCTCTCTCTCTCTCTATATATATATATATATATATATATATATATATATATATATATATATATATATATATATATACATACACAATAGTAAACAGCAGTCAGTTAGTCAGTCTAAAGAATAAGTGAGTGCATGGCTCCTGCTCAATTACAAATCTGTGCAATTACCCTGATTACATCTAGTCTAATCTATAACTGAGACCAATGATTTACAGGCCATGTGCTTTTTTTGTCAAAACACTAAAGCTACATTTAAAAAAAATGTTAATCAAAAGCATGAAATTGCATAGAAATTGATTTTAAAAACATTATTTTCATTTTTGATGATAAATGGTGAAAGTGATAAACTACCATCTTCACCTCCATGTGTGATGCTCTCACATTCATATGCTGGTAAGGCTCATAAGGCTGCTGTGCGCTTTCCAGTGTAAATCTCAGTATCAAGCCATCTGAAAGACGAAAATTACTTATTGAGTCGGGAAATGAGCAATATGCGTTTGTGGGCTTCATTTGCAGACATGACTCATGTTTATTTGTATAGTGATTAACTGATTCAGTTGAAGTGTGGTGGGTTTGCCAACACCACATGGATTAATATATCGCCTGCAGCCGGATAATCAATCACAGATAATGCCTCTAATTGCAGGAGTAAATTCCTCGGTTAGAGGAAAGGATGAAAAAATCCAACAGTGGGACTTGCAATGCAGTGAAAGCTTTTGAGCGAGCTGTGTCTGATGTAGAGCCAGAGCGAGCTTTTGTTGGAGTTTTTGTACTCGTTTCTCCAGATTTGTCTACATTTGTTGTAGATTTATTGTGTAAAAGGCCTGAAGAAGTGACAATACTGAGAAAACAATGCCAGTGTCTGAAGAAAAACCTTATTTTGGCTAACTACTATGGCAGCATATGGCTCAGTATAGAGCACATTCTTCTTGGGTCCCTGTTCGACTCTGACCTGGAGCTTGACATATGGATTGTGCAGACACTGCCCCCTGCTATCCTTTTCAAATGTTTTACAGCTATGCACAACAAACCGTCGGCCTGCAGATGCTCACGGTTACATACTGTAACCAACAGAGCTCACAATGTCAAACACTAACTCTTCAGCTGCTCAAGGTTACGGGGACGTCTCTCTCAGCCACTAGCGGCGTTTCATAACTGGGTCTTTGGGAGGAATGGGAGTTATGAGGAGCGGGGCTTTTGTCATGCCGGCCCAGACTAAACTGGAATCATTTGCTCCCGTGCAGCTTGTAAGTCCAGAGCAGACTTACAAGGATCCTGCCAATCTACAGACGGGTTTATTAGCAGCCGGACAGCCTGTAAACTGCTGAGGTTTATTTGTTAAGGCTTGCTACTGGAATCTTCTCTCAACCTTTTATCAACAGTCAGAGCTGGACAGATTACTTTTTCTGCCTGAATCCCGCCTGTCCATCACTCCATTGCCTTTTTCAGCAGTAATGTGACATCAGGCGCTAAATCTATCATGAAAAAATGTAACTGTGGAGCGACGTGCATGCATGTTTCGCTCTGGGCTGCAGTCAAACAAAAAAAAAAAAATAAAATAAAACCTATGTCTTTTTCCTTCACACTTTTCCTTGGCCTCAATGGGAAGGATAATTCCTACAGGCTTAAAAGACAACTGTGAGACAGTCTGACAGCGTTACACTAGGGCCACACAGAATAGTGGGACAGCACTATGTCCTATCCTTATGCACAGGAGGGGCCACGTGCCTATGCTAAAACGATTTAAGGAAGGATGGTTTTAAGACCATTTCCACAGAATTTCAAAGAATTGGATCAGTGCTTATTGTGGCCGCCACTCCATTAGGAACTCTCCTGAGCAAGATTATTCAACCACAGCACGTCTGATAGTTTACTGCTATATCACTTATGGAGCGATCCACCCATCCACGGAATGATCCGCTGAGCTGATCCATAGAGGGAGGTTTCAAATGATTTCTAAAATAGTGCACACACAATGCATTTTGGGGAAAACACAGTATGTGGTTGTCTAACTAATGTCCAACTGTCGATGAAGACCATGACATACATGTTGGATGCTTCAGAAACAAAACTGTCAAGCATTTGTGTTCATGCCCAACTGACAGAAAATGACATCGTACTCAAACTGGCTCTATGTAAAACCTTTAAATTGCTGTTTAAGCCTACCTGAGAGGCATACAGTGCAATCCCTGCTTCTGATAAGTAGTAATGGAACACAAAACACATCACATCATTGAAACCAAATTTAACGCTATAACACGAACTGGTTATTCTACATTAAGTAAAAGTTAAACTTGTCTCAATCATATTTTCTGTGGCAATTTTTTTATCCAAACTGAATTACAGGGGTGCAGCAGTCGACCCTGATATACCATGAACATTTGCTTATCTATGGTATTGTATTATACTGTGTTAGTACTTAAAAAATAGTTTAATGATATTGAATTCAACAATATGTTGTGAAATTATAACAAAGCACTTGTTCAACTCGAAATAAACCTTTTGTTTTCATACCATTAACCATAAACGTGACTGACTAATTACTGTAATTGTACAATACTGTACACTGTGAAACCGTGATGGTCTCATACCATGAAACAGGTTTCAAAAACGTTCTTTTTCATACATCAAATATTGGGAAGCACTATGGAATTGTTGAAAATTCACAGCTGATCGGTATAAACAAATGCTTGCGTGCCTCGTGTTTATTGGCAACCAAAGCATGAGAATGTGTGTGAAAGGACACAAACTGGCAAAAGATGGCTGACTAATTGTTTTGGAACTAGAATTGCAACGTGTCCAAATTTGTCCATTCTGTACTGTACCAACTCTTTTTTTTTGTTTTGTTTTGTTTTGTTTTTGCCACTCTTCACCTCGGAGTGTTTCATACCCCTGCTGGCTCACGGCCCCTCTCCACTCTGTCGACATCAGACTGGTAGCCCTGCTGTGGACATCCAGACAAAACATTCCTTCTGTCTGAGGTCACCCAGCCACTCAAATCTCCGGCCCAATGCACCGGCTTAGAGCCCTGGGCAGCAGTCAGCAGGAGAGCAGCCTTGCCACCGAGAGCGGCGGCCTCTGTATCAGCCAGTGATAAAATAGTTAAGCCAAAAGGACTGAATACAGCAGATCGCTGCCTGTCAATGAGGGATGTGGTGTACCGTGAGGGGAAAGAATTACTGTAGGCAGAGAGGGTTCGTGATTTTGGGAGATTTTCTACACAAGTCAGGGCTCAAGTAACAGTATGTCGTTAGACAAGCCAAGCTGTGGTTTCAGCTTGTGTTAAAAGCATCTCATAGTTTATCAAATGATCATTTCTTGGTTGGATTTTACAGCTCTGTGTACACAGAGCTGAAGAAGAATGTGTCCATGTTGACAGGCAAACATCACGCAGCTGCTCGAACCTCAACAGGGAGTTGATTTCCTACCATACTGATATACGTTCGACTGGCGAGGAATTCTGGGAATTGAGACGAATGGGAAACAAGGCATGGAGCATAAATGGCCCCTGCAGGTTTCCTCCCATGCTCCACCCTTGGAGACCTAAGACCAGGTCCCACGGGGGCATTCAAATAGTGCGAGGTCGCTCCCCTTAAAGAGCCTGGATGATTACAACACAGAAGGCGGGACACTAGAAGGTTCTGCTCCGAGTCACATTCTATTTTGCAGCGGGGCAGGGGACGAGGGCGTGAGTGAAGATTTTTCTACAGTGGATGAGGAGCGAGCTGCCCCCCCCCCGAGGTCCCCCACCCACGCTCTGACTCATCTGTTTCGACTCAGAATCACTTGGCCGGAGCTGGACCCTCGCTGGAGAGATGCTGTCATTCCAGCTTTATTTAGACACAACCATCAGCTACCGGGAGCAAGGAGGCTAATCCGCGCTCTGATTAAAAGATGATCCTAGAATCCCCCAAAGTGCAGGAAAACAGACCTTAAAGGTATGCTGCGGGGAAATGGAATAAAGGAGTCATTTATTTCAGCTGCTATTCTTGATGTCCGTGAAATCATTCAAAGCTTCTTTTTTTTTTATCCCCCGAGGCCTTACCTTAAAGTCCGTTCCTGTGTTTATTTTGCCTGTCAGGTCTGTTGTTATGAGGACGGTGATCCACTAGGGGCTGTGCTTACTCTGTACAGCCAAGACAAGCTCAGCCAGCATGAGGAGAGGTAAGAAGAGTTGACGGCGGACTACATGTTATGATCCTCGCGGTATGAGAAAGTGAAATAAAGAGTCATGAACAATGAATGAAAACTAAATGCTTGATCAAGCCCTATTCAAATCACCGCACTCTCATGGGCACTAATGAATGGCGAAGCAGTTGAACGCTGTCAAAGGAAAATCCATCAATTATGGAAGGCGCACATTTGTAATACGCATACTTAATAAATGGAACACACTTCCTTTCATGCTCACTAAGCCTGGCGTGCTTCTGCAGGGGGAGGCAGGAAACCTCCGGGGGGCTGTAAAGCTGGATGCTCACACAAGGCTGGAAAACACGGCCTTTGCCAAGCGATGCCTCCCGTGGGCCTTCAGGGGAAAGTGCAGGGAGCTGGCAATGTGTGCATGCCTGTGTGTATATGTGTAAAACAAACCAAACAGTTGGATGGGAAAGCATGACAGTGGTGTAGGCTTTCATCTGCAGTCAAATTAGTCAGATTTTACTGATGGAGCACGCCGTTGTAGGCACAACAGGGAAGATGTCACAATTAGCTCAGAGAGAGAGAGACACTGGAACCTGTCAGACTGATTCTGGGAAGAGAATCAGATGATCGGTGCCTCATGAGGCATGTATGTACCACAGCGCGATTTGTTCTATCCTTCATTTAATCAGCTGAACTCTGTAAAGCACCTCCAGAGAAAACTGTTTCCATAAAATGGGATCAAGTTTCACCCAAATCAATGATTAAAGTTGTAAATGTGTGTTTTGTACAGTGTCAAGTGAGGCCATCTGTCTGGCATGACATCTTAGCTCTGTGCCACTCGCTCACCGCTTCACGCTGAAGGCTGGCTGAGGGGTGGACATGATGACATTTGGTTTTGGATGACATGACTGGATTTGGATTGAATTGATTTTTTGAAAATTTTTGGCTTGTATTATTAAGTAAATGCACAACGTGACTGTGGATGGGAGTTTAAATGGCAAAAAAGACGTTTTTATTTAATTTTGTTTTGTTGTTTTGTTGGGGGACTGCTTTCAACTTTTATCAAAAAAAGCAATATTCCCAGATTCAATGAAAAGTTAATAATATGTGAGTTTAAACAGTTGTACCTCCATATTATTTTTCAGAATCGACTAATCTACCAACTACTCTCTGTTATTTTGTTGACAGAATGCTCCACGTTAAGCTCCAAAAAAATGCATGACACAATTTGCAAGGTTAAGCTTTTAAATGTCTCGTTTTTGGTGACCAACACTTCAAAACCCAAAGATTTTCAGCTGCAACACACAGTTGATTAGTTGAAAAGTTGATTGAAAGACAAATCATCTCCCAATAACTGCGATAATCAATTCATTTAGCTCATTTTTGCTGGTTCCAGCATGTAAAATTTAAGATTTTTTAAGATTTTCCCAAAAATCCCAAGATTTTCTAAACAAATGAATAAAATATCTTTAGGTTCTGGACTGCAGACACCATGCAGTTTTGGCATTGTTCAATACTTTTTGGTAATTCTTTGACTAAATGATTAATGAATTAAAGTCGCAGCTCTGATTCAGTTCAATATCATAGAAAGAAAACAAAAAATATTCTCAGGTGAGACGCTGGAAGCTGGAATTCTCTTGCTTTAAAAAATCTTGAGTGACTGCTCACCGAATAAGTTGGGGATCAATTTTGAGTCAGTGTAGCCTTAATTGATTTGTTGTTGCAGCTCTGGCATTTACACTGTGTAACCTAAAAACTAGTATTCTTTGAAGAGTTTGAGTGTGATTCACACTGCACTGTGTCCTTTAGGTGCAGAAGTCACTGATCTGGCAAACATAACACCTCTCCAGCAGGAGTCCTGAGGCCCACCGTGACAACAGGCCTCCCATCTCGCCTTACACATGTCCCTTCATCTAAACAAACTGCAGCTGAGCGTGAAATGAGCCACGAACTCGATCAATGCTGAGTGAGAGAATGACTGTAAACCCCCTCTCCCCCGTGCTGTACTTTTTCCATCCTCTTTAATTTCATCTTGTAATCTCTTATTCCCCTCACTTTCATTTCAGCTCTCTGTCTCCCCACTTCCTCCCTCAGTCTCTGAGTGCCTCATCATCTTTTTCTGTCTCTGCTGAGCATGACGGGGAGTTTTTTCTGCTGGAGGCGCCACTCAGGCTACTGGCTCTGCTTCCAGGATGGGTGGTGGGATATGTCCTGCATGTCTGACCGATTTACATCGATCAAGACCTTTCAGCTTTCCAAAATTATCGCCAGCGTGTCCGTCTCTATTCCAACACAGAGTCTGTCCCTCGTGCTGTCACCTTTCATTCAGGCTTAAACTACTGTTAAAACACAGAAGGAAATAAATATTGGATCTGTAATTACCTCAAATTAGAAACAAGGTGTATTAGTGAATTAGTTATGGTGCATTCCTTGGGGTAAGTGACCATCCTGGTCAGACTCAATCCCTGAAAAAAAGCAGTGGCTGTATAATTTTTTGAGCGTCACAAACATCCCAAAATGACTCCTGTGGAATCAGAAATAAACCCATTTGGCCCAGTAACATTAAAAAAAGCAAAAAGGGCCGAGTGATGAACAGGAAATCAGCTGGCTGGGGAGAAAGTCTCACTTATTCTCTCAACCAGCTCAACTGCAGAACATCGTCTATGAGCTCAAAGACGGTGCATGCTTTTTTGGCATATAGCCTGCAACCTCTATAGGCGACGATGTTCTCTTACACACCCTTGGTCTCACCCACTGCATGTCCTGCTTCCCAGTCCCTCTAAACCAGGGCTCAAGACTAACGCATCATCTTAGCAAATGGCAACCTGAACCAAGCACTGACTACAGCGGAGTGCGTCTCCTCATGCCAAAATAGTTCGAGACTGTTTGACTGCATTAAATTCAACTGCCTCGCAGTAATATCAGGTGGGGAGGGAAGTGAAAATGCACGGGCGCTAATTCTACAGTATGCCTTAGGAATACACGGCAATTATGAAGGTCAAGGTAATCAAAGTAATTAATGAATCCTGTAGTAGCTCCAATTTGTTTGAACTTGGCTGTTTTAATCGACAGTGCTTACTAGTAAAGCAGGAGACTGACTGAGTGTGTCTGGACACAAGACTGAGGATGGACTTGCTTGCTAATGAAACTACCCTTAACATTTTGTAGATTCTGTGTATTTCTTGTTTTTTTTTTGTATTCCTGTCCAACATTCTAGGTTATTTGCAAGTGTCTAAATGTGATATAATGTACAGTTGTAGCAACAGTTCAGCAGTGCAACACTGTCCTTGGCACAGCTTCAAGCACAGCATACGTAACAACTGAGTAAATGCACGGTCATATGTTCATTCACCATCATCAATCCTGGCCTTCAGCTGTGAATTCATGGTATGAATGTAAAGGCCGAAGATGAATGGTGTATACCCGAGGTCAGTGCACCCCCACCGCCCCTCATGTAAGCCCCAGCAGTTCTGCTACACATCAAGTGTGCGTGATCCGTCTTGACTGTGATAACAGCTGTAACAGCTTAGTGAGAAGAAAGGTAAAATATGACACACTGGGCTCATTGCACACGAATGCACTTTTCAAACATTTCAGAGAAGATCGCTGGAGAGCAACCGGAGCCGGCCGTGCTGATGTGTTTCCCGACACAACCGAGTTCAGCCGTGTCAGAGTGCGGCTACAGTAGTACAGGAAGGCCAGAATTAGCAGTGATTTGAACTGCAAGATAAGAAAACAAACAGCAGGCAGTTTTTGTTTTTTTTTGTTTTCCGTCGTTGTTTGACCTGCAGTCAGAGGGAGAACCGGCACACCCCTCAGAGACCCGGCGGTCAAGGGACACACGGACGCAGGGCAGTCCCTGTTTAGTTTTACGGCAGCCTGCCACCACAGAAGCTGAGTTATCTATGAACCAAATCATGCCTTTTATGTACCGCCAGCATGTGTAGCCCTTTTTGGTGAAACCGTGGAGCCAGCCACACCATTTAGGGTAGTTTTTAACTAACTTCATCTTCTGTCAAAGCCAAAGAGAATATGTCCGTGGAAGGTATTTGAGGCTAACAAGCTCTCCTCCTCCGTCTTTGGTACCACCGACTAAGAGATTTAGTGATCCGCTAACAGAATAGAATGTGGCAAGTTATTCCTTGTGGCGTGTTTGCAGTCCCCAAGGATGTGTGTGCATGTGTGTGGAAAAAGTAGTGAGAAACTTCATGTACAATGTCAGTTTCTGCGCACGTGTGTGTGTGCGTGCGTGTGTGTGTGTGTGTGTGCGTGCGTGTGTGTGTGCGCGTGGGGCACATTCCTCCAGTTGTCAGCTGTGCAGGGTGACCTGCTGTGACATTCCTGGCCCGCGTGGTGACTGTCACACCGGCCGGCACCAGTTGCCCTGAATACCACTGACCAGCAATAAAGTCATTGCGTTTCAGTCTGAGGGAAATGACGGGGCTGACCAAGAAATAGACCGACACCCGCTGGCACGCACGCTCCCGCTCGTCATTAACCTGGTAATACACATTACCCGGCGTCAGATCATGTGCGGAGGGGTATTTCCATTATTACTCACTTTGGATTTAATAACCCCAAAGTCTATTTAAGGCCCACTGGCAGCGAAGATGAAATGTTTCCACTTGCTCTGGCCTTCAGAAATCTGGACCGTATTCAATGTGAATAAAATTAATCCCTCTATCAAAAAGTTGTTGTCTTCCCTCAACAGAGTGCTCCTTCACGGCGGACACAGAGATTTTCTCTGAATTCCAGCCACAGCAGAACGGATGAAACTTCAGTTACTGTACAAATGTCAAACAGATCGCACACTGTCAGCTTTCACAAATTTCTGCCCTTATTTGTCTGCTTTCTTTCAAACCGCCCATGAAAATCGGTCTGTGTTTACAGTGGCAGGTCGGATTCGGGAGTCTCCTGTTAAATAACGCGACTGGCGCACTCTTCTGCGCGTCGCCATCTCCAAAAAGAGGACACGGAATGAAACTAGATTCAAGGTCAGTTTGGATACTTTTGCATAAAGAAAAAAAGTTGGCTTTTGTTTGAGTTCAACCATGCACTGTTAATCCTCCACACTTCCGAGGGGGGGCCGTCTCAGCAGAGGGCCAAACACCTGTCATTGTGTGGTAAAACAATCACACCTGCAGGGACGAGGCACAAGACAGTCCAGCACTTACATTTAGGAATAATGACTTGTAAAACTCATGATCAGCTAGACGTTATGCCAAACTGTATGTGTGGACATTCTTTTCAAGCTAAAGTTTCACGTTTTGGGACGCACAGAGGAATTCAGCTGACACATGATATACAGCTCACATCATTCTGTTTCTTTCACTCACACCTTTGTTTTCATGCACACACACACACACAAAGCACTACAGTCCAGTTTCAAAGATGAGAGGGGAGGGTTGGGAAATGAGGGGGAGGTTATGTTGAGGCTTTAGAGGTAGCAACTCCTCTGCTCCTCGGAAAAGTCCTTTCCATCTACAGTAGCGTGCTGCAGTGATGGTATGCGTGTGTGTGTGTGTGTGTGTCAGTGTTGATGTTTTTGTTTTCCCTATTAACTTTTTCATAGCTCTTTGGAGCCTCAAAGCTACATTGCCAGACCAATGCTCGACTTAATAAAGTGCCAAAGCCCTGCCCCGCAGTACAAAGCAGCGGAGACACAGGGAGTCTTTGTGTAAGACACAACCCAGGTGTTACAACCTCAGTATTTTCCACACAAATGTGTTTTCCACACTCTCCAGCCACAGAGCCATGTGTTTCAGCCCTTGTAAAAAAAAAAAAGGGAGAAAGTCGAAACACTTAAATACCACAGGGCTCCTGGTTTGAGTAAAAAAGAGCTGAAGCGAAGCTCGTGGCACAGGTTCTACCCCGGTAGGCTGCAAAGTTTAGTCCTCATGCATGAAGGGCCGAGGAGCCGACAGCTGCCACTCAATCTGTCGGTTAAGCAGTTCTTTTGTGGGTTTAAAAGCAAACAAGATGTCAGATTAAATAGGATCATCAGTGGAGCTGGTGGCAGAAATCATCGTGCACGGGACGTGGTGGCGCAGCAGATTCACATCTGTCTGACTCAGCAGTGTCAGACAGTCGGGCAGGAGCAGGACTTTGACAGGTGGATTCTGGGTGAGAATGGGTTTGACTGTATGTGTGTGAGGTCAGTAGACATTGGCAGTATTTTAGCTCGTGAAACTGAAGGTCGTTACACTGTAAAGTTGTTAAAAAAACAAAACTTCATCACATCACATCCTTGAGGCTGTGTGAGGCACATCAGTGTTGAGTATGAGTGAAATATCATGTGTAAAACATGGTCTGTGAACAGTTTGGACTTTAATTCTGACTTCAGGGAAATTTCAAAATACAATTGTGGCCACACAGGAAGCAAAAGAAAGACAGTGAATAGCTGCACTTTTAGCCCCAGTTGGATACAGGTGCCAGACACAAAACAGCACATGGAAGAAAAAGGGAGGCTGTCACCACACTGACATTTCCAAGTTCCTAAAATATATAATTGATGCAGCGTTTCAACCTCCAAGGTATTAATCATGTGTCATCAGCTCTTCCTTTTTCCTTTTCCTTTTATAAGGGAAGAACAAGGAAAAGGAAGATGATCAGACATGTTGAAAACAAGTCACTAGTCTAGCCACATTACCTAAATGGCTACACAAAACAGTGCAAAAACCCTAATTGCGCTGGAAAAGTACAGATATAATTCTGAGCTGAAATGACTGTTACTACAAAAGATAGTTTAGGTGATAATGTTATTGGTATTGCTCCTTTTCTCATCTCCATTTGCTTAAAACCTTTATTATCATCTTACCACTTGTGTTTCCTGCCCCATCTGACTTCTTCTTAGTGTTTCTGCTGCATTCTCAGCATTTACCTTGGTGTATTGAGTGTTATAATCACAGGGAGGACTGCAGAAATATTACCAGAATAATCTATTTTATTGAATTGACCATTTACTGCCAACCAGCAGAAACACCATGTCTCCAGTTCCCCCAACAACCAAATCTCTCATGAGTCATGAACTCAAAATGACATGAACAGGGGATCTCTGTATATTTAGTTTCATGTGTATTTATGACGGAGTACACCTCACTGCCTCTTGAAAAAAAAATCTCTATTCCCTCCTTTGATTCACCTCCTTTCTGGCTCTCTCCTTTTCATCCTCTCCCTCACACACAGCCATAAAACACCAGAGATTCAGACATAAAAGAGGAGCAGGCTTCAGCTCTGCAAAAAACTGCGGCGTGTTTGACAGGAAGGCCAGCAGATTGGGGGAGCATCCCTCCGGAGCTCCTCTCTCTCTCTCTCCCATATACGGCTCGAAAGGAATCCCAGCACAGTCGCGCTTATCAAGCCCTGCCCCAGAGTAACCTCTGACATGAGCTGTGTGTCAGTGCTGATCTATCCCAGGCAGCAGGATGCTGACACGCATGAAAAAAAAAATACAGTGACCCAAAAAAAAAAAGAGAACCTCTGTCTTTTTAGCAACTCTCACAGCAGAGTAGCGTGGCTGGAGTGACAAAGCTAAGCACTTTCTGACCCACACACACACTGAGCAGAGACACACCCTGAATGAGTTTAATGTGTCATTTCAGTTGGTGTATTTAACCGAAATACGGTAACAGAAAAAGTTCCATTACAGGGATTTTCCTGTTTGGTTTGCGTGGCAGATAACTGGCAGTTGTAGCTCAAAAAAAAAAAAAAAAAAAAAGGGGGGGGGGCACCGTTTGGCGGCAGTCAGGGGGAAGTGTCCTAATATGTCATGGAACCGTATAAAGAAATGCACACACGCCAAATCCACAGATTTTCTACCAACGGCCTAGTTTCCACGAGCATTTCACCTGGCAGTGACGTCTGTGTATGGCTGACCTCAATGTGAATTCAGCGCTGTGTGTTTGGAGTAGTGGTCGGTTCCAGCAATGGAGCAGCGCAATGCAGTGGGAGGAGGGAAAATAAACTGCACACACTTAACAGATTTTACTGACATTTAATAATACATCTGTCTTCGTGTTTATTCAGATTTCATAAACATGTATGATGCGTATTAGGTGTTCTTGGATTTTGTATGCTAACAGCGAGGCTCTCGATACCAGTGATGATCTGTTCAGTCTGACTAAAATATCTTAATTAATCATTAATCATTGGGCATCATCATCTTAATCATTGGGCCCAAATTCTTATATTTTAATAAATTAGCCTAGTTAACAACCGAAAAGAAAAACAAAGTCCTTTTCAGTGTGCCCCATGCAACCTCATTTCAGGAAAAAAATGTACAGTAGTCAATGTGGAGATCCCATTTGAAATAAGCACCAGCACCTTAACAAAAGAAATGAAAAAGGTGAAAATCTAGGTAATGTGAAAGGAGACTAGTTGAAAATGTACATTTTAAATTGACAAACATCATATCCACCAGAAAGCGGGTGACTTTGCCTCTCTATTCCTGCAAAACTTCATCTAATGGCATTAGCATTAGCTAGTCTGCTAATTTGTGCTTTGTGTTTAGCACTAATTAGTAGATGTTTGCATACTATCATGCTGAACTAGGTTGGTAAACATTAAACCTACTAAACATCAACATATTAGGATTGTCATTTTGATGAGCGAGTTAGCATGTAGCTGAAAGCATCACTGTGTTTAAATGCAGGCTCAGAGCTGTGCGCACGGCTGTAGACTGTCAGGTGTCGTTTCTTGTGGCTGTAGCTTAGACATTACCTGGCAGTTAGTGGAAATGCAAATCAACCACAGAAGAGGCAGCGATAACGTTCTGTACTCTTCAGGTAGAGGCCTCAGACCTAGTTGAATGTAAGGGGTTTCACTATGGAGATAACTATATCATTATTTGTATCTGGTTATATTCTACATGACTGGTAAGAGCCACAGTGCAGCATATAGAAAGAGAGAACTGTGTGTTCGACATCACATCGAAACAGAAACTAGATAAGAAAATCTGGTCGGTTGAACTGCAGCCTGTCAGCAGTGAGTGACATTTCTTGGCCTCACACGTGAACATAGAGTGGGAACATCCACATCTATTGGCTGCAGGTTAAGTGCTTTTCTCAAGGCCACTCACCAGTTGTTCTCTCCAACCACTTTGTTAACACTCCACAACCCTGTGGCAGGGAGCCAACGCAGGGCTCTGAAATACATGGGAAAACAAACGGCCAAAGGAAACGAAGTCATCCTCAATTCTTGTCACGGCTCTGGTAGCTAACATAACTTTTCTAATTGATGTCATTTTTCATCGCAGTCAGGCAGGAAATGAAAAGACTTCACTGGCATCAGCGCCAAGTTCTGACCAGTCACAAAAGCGTGCTGGGGAAACCCAACCAGCACTCAGCTGCTTTAAACAGACACACACCCGACTGTAGGTTTAAAATATACATTACTTAGGCATTCAAACACACACGCGCACGCACGCTCAGTTGTCTTTTTAAAGAGTTGGTTCATTCACAAATGAGTAACAATCCACTTTTCACCTCTCACAATGAGATACTCTAAATCAATCCACAGCAGTCATTCATAAAGATAGCTACACCGTCTATATTGGGCTAAAAGTGTGGTGACATAGGAAGCCTTAAAAATCATTACTACAGTTATTATTATATGGCAAAAATAAAGGCTGATCATCTTTTCTACTCTTATTCTCAATTATTCTCTTTTCAGTCTCTCCCAGGCACATCAAAGCCAGACTCAACTTAATAATTCACAAATGTTTGATTTTTCTCCAGCCAAGAAGAAATTGGAATTTAAATTACCCACAGCAGACAATCAAGCATGCCAAAAATAACTATTTAATTGGCTGTCTGAACATGGCCACGTCTATATTTAGAGGTTATTTTAAGCCCTCTGGTGCATAGGACAGGGCCTTGCAGGACACACACCGGGGCGAAATATGGATTCCAGCCGAGTCTGTGCACCCTCAGCAGTCGACCCGACATGCACAGGGCAATCCCCCGCTCAGGCCGCCCAGTAACATCGGCATCAGCTGCTAGCACAAATTGCATTAAAGGACAGCGGGAAGACAGCCAGGCCTTTACCGACCAGTCGGCTTCAATTCAGAGGAGGCAATGAGACAGCAGTGAGTAACATTAGAAAGAGCCAACTGACTGATTGAAGTTAATTGCATTTTATTCCACATGGAAAATATTCTTAATATTAAAGTCAACATGATACTTGTGTTCTAGTGTTTACTGTTTTGTCTTTTTGTGTCTTACCATTAGATAATATTACAGCTTAATTTGGGAAAATCAATATTTACAGTATGATCAACAAATTGAATTGATAGCTTCTGGCATTTACATGGCCTTGAACAGTGTCTGCTATCAGATGAGATTTGGAAAATTAATCTATCGCGTCTGGTAACCCCAGACCTGCAAAACATCTAGAAATACAACCGTGGCCAGTGGGGTCACTGGTTTAACCCTAACCCTATTTAATGAATCAAAACTTTGACCTGACCTGAAACTTTGACAGCATTGGATGAAGTCAATTGCAGTTCATCCAAGAGTGATGCTTCTTCCAAATTTAGTAGCAATCCATCCAAGAGCTGCCAAGATATTTCATTCTGGACTAAATTTCCCTTTTGGTGGATCAATAAAAGATTTGTTTTGGACCAAACAACTGGCAGAACTAGATTGCCATCCCATAAGCCACCCTGCCAGCATCTCCTAAAACTGAAGCCAACCGTTTAATTACATAGAGAGAGGGAAACACACACAATGACCCCACAGAGAGGGAGGGTGAACGAATATTTGCCGCTAGTTCAGCTGACATTTAAAGGAAGTATGGCGACACCAATTATGCCAATGAGGGGACATGAACTTTCCCTGCAGGCCAGAATAGGCCGACAGCGCTCTGATAGGCAAACATCCACACCTGGAAGTTGTGCGCCATATCTGAAAAGGCCTCACTGGTTACACAGGCAAATGATTTCTTTGCATGGTAGCATGTTGAAGATAACATTAGACAGCTTTCAAACGTCCGGTAAAGGTTTTACATAATATCAACTTGTGGTTGCAGCCTGTCTAAGAGGTGGAAGTCATCCGAAAATGATGCCACTGGCATAATAGAGTGTTTATTCACAGTCCTCACCCATCCAAAAATATCCATCGTAACATGTCTCGATCCGGTACGTAGGTCCTGGAGGAAGTATATCTTGAAACAAGCGGTGGGGTGACTGGCCTTGGTCTGTCTTTGTTTCAAGACAAAAGTGGGGCAGCATGAGGACACAATGGACAAGGTCAGATATTTAGGACAACATGGCTGCGTGACATGGACATATTTGTACCGTTGTCTTGGGAATGTTTACGAACAAAATACTTTCCATTATGAAGCACTGGTACATCTATATAACCACACTGTATGAAGCCTATTATGATGTTTACTGAGTCCTTCAGGTGAAGAACAAGGTTCATAAGTTTATACATCTTCCTGAGGTGTTCCATGTACCACAGAAATGCAGCTGGGTGTCACTGCATGTGTCATGATTTGTGGGGTTCGGCAGTATGTTAGCAAATATATATATAAGACACATATTTTTAAAAAAACGAGAGAGGCAGCGCGACAGACCCCCTGATTGGCTGTGTCATCAGCGTGCCTTAATAAGGAGAGCAGGACCTCAGCGGCAGGAGCACAGACTCTGTCGAGGAAGGAACACAGAGGAACGTCTGGAACATAAACACCTGCCACAGAGCCCCTGCTTCCCGTTAGCTTCTGGTGAAGAGATGGTGCTTCAAACACACAGTTCTGACACACACACACACACACACATATATACGCTGACAAACAGAACCATGCATACTTCTGGCAAATGCATTCCGATGTTGTAGCTATCAAATAAAAACGCGATACCGCTTTTGATAAGACCAGCTGTTGCCTTTCTCCCAGTCCCCGGCCTGTTCCCCTCACTTTTGGTGTTAGAAGTCACTTTCCTATCAGTCGTGCACTCATTCCACAATGCTCCTGCCAAACGCCCGAAAAACTTAAGCTCTATTCGCACTTGATAACAGCAAAACCTTCCCCTCACAAAGCAATCTACCCTTTGCCCTGTGAGTTTTCCCAGCAAATTCAACCCAGTGACACACTACGTAGAGGCCTGTATTGTCGATGGCGCTGTTTGTTTACAGTACTTAAAGAGACACACTAATGGCCGACAGATGTTAAAGATGGAGGAGCGGCGTGTTTAAAAATGATGCGACGTCCACACAAATAGACCCACCAAAGAAGAAGAAAACAGGCAAACATGCTGATATGTGGAAAGTAAGCAACAGTGATTCAGCACAGCCGCCGTACTCTCGCAACCAGAGGGAGGAAATCTTGGGGATGAAAAAAAAAAAAAGAGGAAAACTGGGGCAATATTTATAGAAGAGCTCTCCCTCTTCTTGATGATCTGTTGGCACGGAACGGATGAAACACGCACGAGGAGAAAACATCTAGCGGGGAGGAAGAGTGAGAGGATATTAACATAATACGAGACACGGGCAAGGGGATGAAACCTAAACAAAACTTGACCTGGAGGATGCTGCTGACATGAGGACGGTGAAAAGTGAAAGCGGGCTGCCCTGGCTGTGGTCGAGGTTTTTGCTTTCACCTGTCAGAACCAACTCATCCCTCACATCAACGTCTGATTCATCCCCCCCCCCACCCCTGGCCATGCGAAGATTTCCAAAAAAAGTAAACTATGCGAGACAATCCAGCGGAGGCACGCCGGGCTGCACCCTCGAGGAGATAAAGGGATAAAAATGAGATGGAGATTCGGGATGAAAAAGCACGAGCTCCCTGTCGTGCGGTAATGAATTTCTCTCTTGGCTCGTCGGCACCTGTTAATGTCCTCTGTTGTGACTGGATACGGGGATAACAATCAGCAGAGCGCCCGGACTCAGGCTAAAGCCCTCTCTCGCGGTCACGTCGAGGTCAGAGGTCGGTGGAGCGGGGTTTGCTGCTGTGGTCACATATCAAAGCGAGGCACTGCTGTAAATCCACCAGACTCTCGCAGCACACGCTGAGAGAGGGCAGCGTGGCGGAGTGACAGCGAACATGTGCGCCAATCAATAAAACACTCAGCAGTCAAGAGAGATGCAGCCGTGCATTGGCTGCCGCTCTCCTCTACACACACACACACACACACACACACACACAGCAGCCAGCCCCGATCAAAGGCTCGGCAAGGTGCGTATGCAAACAGTCACGTGTTTGCACCTGTGTACTCAATAACACCAACAATACACAAATGAGGAGGACCCCTCCTCCTCTAAACACACATGCAAAGACACCTCCTCCATCACCATGTAGTCATGCAGTAGCTGTCATCACTGTAATGTGAGCGCAGGCTCCCACCTTTATACTTCTCTCTGACGTTCTCATAAGCTTGGATGAAGTCCTGTTCCTCGGCGTTTGGAGGCAGGTAGGCGGGCTCGTACATGGCCATGCCGACTCTCTCACCCTCTTCTTCTTCTTCTTCTTCTTCTTCTTCTTCTTCTCCTCCTCCCTCGCCTCTTGTCCTTTTAGGTCAGCTTCTCCTTCTTCCCCCCTCTGGCTCTGTGCGTTTCGGATGAGTGTGAGGCAGCCCGTGCTGTCCTCTGTCTGCTCTCTCAGCTGTGTGTGAACCCTCCACAGCTCCCAACTTCATTCCACAGCCCGACACACACACACTCACACACACACACACACCCCTCCTCTTCATCCTCCTCCCAGTCTCTTCCATTACCCTCCCATAGCCTGGCTCAGACATACTAATATAAATGTCAGGCCCCTCCTCTTAAAGATACACAGACTGGAGCAGCAGGCACACACTCACACACACACACACACACACACACACACAATCACTGACACACACACACAGCCGGCTGCTTGCCAAGCACAAGCACAGCAGCAGGGAGAGCAGAGTGGCAGCATACAGTCAGGCTCTCCGGTCTCACTTCAACTGAATTAGACTGTGATGGATGGCAAACAGACTGTGGGGGACCACTGTATCACAGATACACTTCTCTTACTGTCAGACCAGTTGTACAAATGTTATTATCTTGCGTGTTATTCCATAAGATATTCAAGACTGAAATGTGTAGCTCAATGTGTTTGTTATATAAACCTCTGATCATCGATCAGCCAATAATAAAACAGCACAAGCCAGGTACAATGACAGCAGCTCAGAATCCACCAATGGAAGTAGGTTTGTTTGATTTTTAAATGTACATTCAAAAATGTGTATCATCATCATCATGGGCGTTGTTGATAAATATATCTACATTCAAAAATGTAATAAGGTGCTGGATATTGTTGCACAGAAACAGGTGAGGAAGATGTGCCTGTTTTCAGCCATGGTAGCGTTAAAAAATGTCCCTGCATTTTGACGGCTGTTCAAAGCAGCTATATATGCAAGTATGTGTATGTGAAAACATTTCAAAAAGAACTTTAAAAAATGTGTTAGAAGAAGCACGTGTTGTCATGTCATGTCTGAGACGTGTATATGCATTGTGTTGCAGAGAGATGTCTACTGGAGTTAGCATGCTATCCGGCTAGCCTCTCTCATAATCTCACTTTGTACTTCCGAGGCGGTAACAGTGAGTTAGTGTAGTGTCTAGTCTGCCCTCAGTCCAAAGTCACAGGATGAAGATGTAGTGCCTTGATAGACAAAAAGAAGAGGAAGCAACAGAGATGGAAGCAAAACAACAGTTAGCCTAACATTAGCGTTTCCACAGCTAGAGACAGCTCATGGAGAGGAAACTTACTTATAGCACCTTTAATGAGTATTGCCGACACTAATCAGCCCCCTTGATCAATGCTTAACTGATCACTTTGACTACATTTAATCACAGCTGCAGTCTTCCCTTACTAGTGACCAGTCACTAGCAAAACCAGCAAATGTTGTGTTTTGGTGCTGGTTTTGGTGCTGGTCTATACCTGCAACCCCATGGAAAGGGATAAGCGGTTCGGACAATGACATGACATGACAAAAGGTAACACCCTAATCTGGTACACATCTAGTGTCCAGAATTCTGCTGAAAGCCAGGTTTTCCTTGCCACTGTCGCTAAATGCTTGCTCATTGAGAAATACTGGGTCTCTGTAAATCAAAGGGCATTGACTACCTGCTCTATATGAAGTGTCATGAAAAAAAGTTTTCGCTGTGCTATGGTGTTATATAAAACAAAGTGGCATGAATTGTTCTCTGAACTTGTGGAGGCAAACACCTGGCATTATATCTTTGCTAAAGATATTTTCTTTTCTTGCTAATATTACTTTTCATCATGCTACATTCCTTTTTTCATTCTTACATTTCTTTTTTCATGTTATTACTTTTATTCATGCTAACATTACTTTTTTCATGTTAATATTACTTTTTTCTAGTCAATACAACTTATGCTTACGCTGCTTATTCTTTCAGACTAACCTTATTTTTTCAAGCTAACGTTACTGTTTTCATGCTAATATCACATTAGGGGTTCAAAGTAACGCTACTTTGTTCATGTTACTCTTACTTGTTTAATGTCTTTGGTGCTTCTCAGGCTTCTCATTAAAGGTTTGGGGCAGAGACACAGTCACCTACTTCCTGTTTGCTACCTCTGTGTAGTCTGGGCTATCTTTATCACTGCTACTAGCTGCTGTTTCTTCATGTGTTGTGGTAGCTGGCTATAGCAGACAGATCGTTAAGGAAATGCAGCATGGTGCAGAGTGCAACATAAAAATTTGCCACTGAACAGTGGTTGTTTTTGTTTTTTTTTTACTAGATTTCAGAGAGTTGCTTTATTTTTATTTTTTTCCATTCTCCATTTTCAAACAATTGGATAAAGATGCACATAGCAGAAGGATTCAAAAAGACTTGTCTGGTTTGTTATCAACACCAATTAAACATCACCACACTGATTCTGATTGCGTCAGTATGGTAAAGTATTATCACTACAGACCCTGCATAACCTCCATAAGTCTGATTAAATGAGAGCAGGCTGAATAACACTAAGTCATTCATTATTTTGCCTTAGGCATTATAACTTATTGTCCTATAATGGCTTAATTTAATCTCGTCTGAGCAGGAAGAAGCCAGTCGCTTAAGGAAATACTCTCATAACGAAGAAGATGTCCACCCTGTCAGTGCCGCAGTAAGACCATCCAGCTGGTAGCTGTTGTGTTCTGCGGCCAGTCGCTAAGAAAAGTCGCCTGCAGTGCGATGAATACATTCAAAGGTAGTTGCGGTGTGTGTATGTCCTTGACATCCACCAGGAACATCAACCACTGGGGCAGCCACTGAATATTCAACAGATGACTGGACCAGCCAGGCTGATGGCAGTCCAGACCAAAATAAATTATGGATAAAAAAAAGAGCTATCAGTCAAATGCACATCAAGACTGCGTTGCTCATATTAATTAAATTTAGCTGCATGATTGTTGTGCCAATGCATGATAAATCGACGAGGTACTTTAATATCAATGCAAGCTGTGAAACCTGACTAATAGCGGTGATGTTAGCAAACAACAGATAGGATCCTGTCAACTAAGAGAGAAGTACTGTGCATAGTTAGTGGCTGAAGAGAGCTATGTCGCGTTGAGGAGTTTTATGATGGCACGGCTCGTAAAAATGATGAGGCGAGTAAAGACAATATCTCCCTGCACTGTTTCCATGCCGTTTTCTGCGTAGGAGTCTGCTGCAGCACAACAGCAGAGATCTGATGTAGGAAAAGGAAAATCCCTGCAGCTCAGTCTGTCAGACGTTTCTTTGGCCAAGGCTGAACTGACATCAGCCAGGACATTTTCCTGAGAGGAAACACGATAAGTCCACTCCAAACTCCCTGTTGTTACTGCTGCTGCTGAAGTGAGAGCGTGTGGGAGTCTTTATCTTAGCGCTCACTCCAACAGGAAGTTTTACTAGCAGAGACCAGTTTGGCACACACTGAATCAGCATGTCTCCTAATAGTATTTTCAATTTTTAGTCCTTACTATTATGACTAGATTAGAACAATACAGCAGCTATTGTGATATATAGATTTTATTATAGCTTTTATAGTTTATAATAAGTAGACTTGGCACAAGAGTTAAGAAATGAGGAACAGCACTCGTTGTCCATTATATGAAGTGTGAAATATGGACACAGGTTTCAGGGTGCAGTGTGTTATTAACAGTGGTAGAAAGTAACTAAGTACACTTTCTCAAATACTGTAATCAAGTACAATTTGAGGAACATGTACAGGAAAATGTCGATGTAATGTTAAAGATAAGGATAAAAGTGTATTGATCCCAACATAAACTAACTAGCTGATAATAAACCACCCACACCAGCTTCAACATTAAACTAACTAATGTATTCGATATATTGTTCCGAAAGTATGCCATTTTGCATAATGAGAATTTTGTACTTTCATTTTATTATACACATTAAAGTGTGTTGGGAAGCACTACTACATCTGTGAAGAAATGCAGTATAAAGCTTTTTGTGTCTCCAGAGGCAGCTGCAATCTAAGCTAAGCTATGCTGCATTGTGGGTAAAGTAGGATGAAGAATGTCTGGAATAAAGAAGGTGATATCTTTGGTTCTGCTGTATCAATTTTGATCATTTGTTTTTTTCTATAATGTTTCTGTCTATAATGAGTCTAACAGTATTATAGGAGTGCAGCGCCAGACCAGTGGACTGATTTTCAAACCTGTTACCTGCATTACCCATAATGCAACGAAGGCAGGAGCCAAAAAAAGATATATCCTCCTTTTTTGCAGCAGTAAGGCAATGCAGTAGTACTCCTCAAGACCTGTAAATACACCTCTGTGTGTAATTGATGGAGTTACCTTTAAAGTAAAGATCTAAAATAAAGTCTTTAACTTATAACAGAGTATTCCTACACTGTGGTACACAATCTAAGTACTTCCTCTACCTCAGATTATACATGCAATACAAGAAGCACACGTTGAATTCTGTGCATCACCACTTTCTCACAGGTTTTGTATAAAGGCATGCACAGGAAACATTGTGTACTTTAAAGGCCCAGAGCACATAGATGGATTAATATGCTGTCGACATAACCTCCTCCCGAGGCAGTATAAACAGCTAAATGCTTACGTAGCCCTAGAAATAGGGAGAGGCAAGACAGAGGGATGACCTCAGCATGTTGACTCTGGCTTCTGACAGATAAAACTGCACAGAACTATAAAGAGAAGCCAGTAGTAGTCAGTCATGCAGCACAATAATAACATGATTCAGTGTAATGTCTAGGTTTATGTACTGAGACGTGCCTATCAAAAAGTCATGGCCATGGTCATATTTTCAGTAGCGTCCCATTTAAATATCACTGTGTCACCACTATTAAACTGCTGGCTGATATATGGGAACTAAGTGGAAGCTAAGTGGCGATATCTAAAACTAAACGTTTAGCACTTCACCCACTATTAACACTCTGACACTGGATCTGAAAACGTCATATCCTACACACACACACACACACACACACACACACACACACACACACACACACACACACACACACACACACACACACACACACACACACACACACACACACACACACACAGACACATACAGCGGGTGACACATGGCACTTACTGGATAAATCTAGCCTGGTGTCCACTCCTAAATAGCCGGACAACCAAATCTGGCCTCAGGACATCTGTTCATTTAGTGGAGCTGCATCTTTAAAAGACTCATGATCTCGAAATGTGAATGAGTATGGGACTCTGAGTGTATGTGTGAGCGTGTGAGTGTGAGAATGTTTGTGAGAAAGTGTCGTAGAGCTGAGGGTTTGTTTCCCAGATCGCGTTCAACAATGGCCAACAGGTGCACGCGGCGGCTCCAGAGTCTCGCACGTATGTTTCAGCTTATTCATGCGAGCTTTCCACATTAGAGGATCTGAATGTGTGGGTGTATGATCCAGTGCATGAACCACTCTAGCATGTGTGTATTTACACTCTTGTCTCGTGTATACATGCCGCGTTGTGTGTGTGTGTGTGTGTGTGTGTGTGTGTGTGTACACTTTGCACTTCAGCTGATACTTTGCCTGGGAGTGTTTCCAGGTGGTGATGGGAATACAGCAAACAAACTTGTGAAATTTATTGAAGAGTTCCCATGTATCCAGTATATGACAGACAGGAGTGGAATGTAATCAAGTACATTATTTCCAGTACTATACGCCAGTACAAATCTGAGGAAAGTTTTTCCATTTTATGCAGCATTTTACGTCTACTTCCCTTTACTCCAAAGTAAATATTCTACTCTTCTCTACACTGTATTTGTGCGACAGATATATATTTTCAGTTTTCATACCCATCCTGTCCAGAGAGAAGAATGTATCTCCATATTTGGTGTTTTTGATTTTTTTCTGATAAACTGAAGGATTATGTGTTCTGTTTATGAGTTGAAAAGAATCCTCTGCTTCTTCAGCTAAATAAACTCTTTATACACCTTCTTGGATTAGCAGGGAAATACTGGCTTTTTTTTTCTGAGCTCATGAAAAACACACAGCAAACTATACAAAAATATACACATCTCATTGTGTATTTCTGTATTCTTTTGGATTCATGTGTAGTACTGTTGTTTGTTGGTATCTATCCATGTTACAGAATATGATGCGTCCCTAAACACTGAACTACAGTAAAGGAGAAACAAATCATGTTGCACTTATTCTGACAGATATTACAGTTGGGATGTGATTCACGTTCAGAGGGAATGATCCTTTTTGCATCACAATTTTCATATTCACTGGAAAAAAACGTTTAAAGCTGTGTGATAGTGTGCTCTGCACCGAAAAAAACAGAAAATGTTTTGGTTTTTTTCCATCTAGAGAACTAGGCATGGAGGATATTTTACCTTTAACAAAAGAAATTGCAGATTTGGATATCGCACTTGGTCATATTCTGATTCCATTCAATATGTTGATTGTGCTGTCCTACCATTCAGTATAAAAAATCTTAAAATCTAAGTAAATCTTAAATATCATCAGTAAAATGCAACAAACACATTAATACAGCAGTAATATAAATCCCAAAACATCTAATATAAGAGCACAATTATATTTATTGCCAAATTAATGCTTTTACTTTTGGTAATTTTAAGTACATTCTGCTGATACATTAATACCTACATACTTCTACTTTGATTAAGTTTTGTATGCAGACCTTTTACTTGAAGTTAAGTATTTTTAAAGTCTGGTATTGCAACTTTTATTAAAGTAAAGGACCTGGATACTGACTTCTTCCACCACTGCTGACAGGCTAACATCAAATTAACCTTGTCAGAAAGTCTTGCTTGTCTCCTACATGACTTTTAAAGCTTCAAAAACATGACTCAACAATGATTTTGAGATAATATGCACTATAAAGATAAATACATGTAACTATCTCTCTTAATATCCACACCATGTATTGCATTCCCCAGTGGTTAAAGAAGAAGCAGTTCACAGATGGTCAGTTAACAGTGAGTTTGTTTTTTTCCAGGTATGATTCCCTCTGTTTGATATTCTAGTGGGGCCGGCTCACAGGACAAGTGACGCTGCACGGTTGGTATTATTAATGTTTTTTTCACACCACTCTGTTTTGAGAGCTGCGAGTCTTCACAAATCATGGCACATCTTTTATAGTTAAGCGTCAAGAGGCTTACTTGAAGCGCAGCTCGTCGCTGATGGAAAATGCCATGGGGGAAACAAACAAAACCTTGTGTACACGGACACAAACACACACACACACACACACACACACACACACACATACACACACACACACATACACACACTGGCAGGCAGGAGTTTAATACCATCCAACAGCTAGACTGATAGCCTGGCTTTGGAAGCTGACAAAACTCTCAACAGAAGTGTGACGGCTGTTTCTACGGGAGAATTTGCGGCTGGCTCGGGCTAAAGTGGGACTTATCCCCTGCTGGATTTTGATTGGATGGAAATTCTTTTGTCAGTAGAGACATGCTTTGAAATTCAAAGAAATCCCTCTGTGAGTTTTTTTTTTCTCCTTTATTTTCAACTTTCACACTTCATGCTTGTAATAAGATTTGTTTGGACAATAATGTTATCTGTGCTGTTGTCGGGAACAGACAGAAGACTATGATGAAGCCCGGAAACTTGAGCACTTGACATATGATCGCTACTTGTGATTTTCCAGCATGTGTTTCAGCATGGAAAGGACCTAACTAAAGACATCTCCTCACCTCCTCCGCCTTCCTCTGACTTGCACTGCTTTGTCAGTGTATCAAGTGATCATTGCCAATCGGGAGGCTTGACACATTTCTCCGTCAGTGAGCCAGGGATGAGGGCTGACTGGATACTCCTCTGGCATAGTGCAATGATGTTGCAATGTTGCTGTAACAACAGTAAAAAAATAACAGAGGGACGAGCATAGAAACAGGCCTGGCTCCCTCTTCTGGATGACAGTGTCTAATCTTAAACACTCAGATGACAGTAGTGAGAAGTTATGGTACGTTTTTCCCCCATTCTCACCTGGGTCTGTCACAGCTCATTTACAGAATTTCAAACTGATGTTGGAGGTTCAGCATTCCTCACATGATCCAGCATGTAATTGGAAAGGTCAAAACTGTGAAAAAGGGCAGAAATAAAGCTGTTCCATCTAATCAGCTCCTTCAATGGCCATAAAACGTACTGTCTGCTGAAATAAGGGCAGAGCTCCACAGCACAAGGGGCACAAGGAATACACTATGTATTCAACTATATCTGAGACGGCTGTGGGAAATGAGGCACATTTTCCAGAAGCAGGGATGACTCGAAGGCTGACCAGGCCCCTTGATAGAAAGTGCCACCTAGTGGGCAAATGGCTAACTTCTGTCTGAAGGAGGACCAATAGTCAGGTTCACTTCTCAGTATAAAGCTTGATCTGTGATTAGATGACATTTAATAAGCTACCGTCAGGTAGTTAAACCGCATAAGAGGTCCAAGAAGAGGCAGAGGCCGGCATCTGAAAGCAAAACCGTCATCACAATCGCAGCATTTACTTCACACAAGGCTCTGAGGGATATGACTGAAAACACAAAGCGGCTTTCACAGGTGAATAAATGCTAATGTAGTCAACTCTAATGCAGCCATTAGCTTTCTTTTATTGCACTATTATGACAGCCGCCCAAGGGCAAATGTCTCAGCATGTGTCTATGGAGTCACTGGTGCTGCAATTGTGTAGACATACACCACTGAAGAGGCATCTCCTCTCTGGCCATTACACAGAGCACACTGATATCATGAGGAACACCCGGCAAATGACTCACATAATTCCACGCACAGCCTGGAATATTACAAGCTACGTAGTGCAGCTGAGATACTTAATGCTCTGTTCATTGACTGACTGATCATTTCCACAGTAAATCACCACTACGTGTGTGCATGAGAGTGAGAGATAGAGAGAAAGAGTGAGAGAAAGAGAGTGAGTGTCTGTCTGCCGTCCTCTGAGTATCGTATCATAGCCTCCCCATGATGAATAATTGAGGAGCACTCTGCAGGGATGTCTGCCGTTTAAGTACAGCTCGGATTCTGAAGGCCAAACCCCCAAACACAGACACCATGGCTGTAAGGCAAGTCAATATTTGGCAAATAAAATTAAATTACCATCAACAAACTTTCTCTCTTTACATTTCTCGCGACAAATCACCCAAAAGGCAGGAGAGGAATATTTTGAAAGTTTTCACAGTTGCCTTCAGAACCACAGGGAAGCTTCCTTTAAATGATTTTCTCACAATTTCGATACAGTTGTCTGATGAAAAGACAACCGTTCAAATTAAAGGTTACCCCTCAAGAGAAGGTCAAACAGGTACATCAGCCACAAGGTGGCGTGCTGGAGCACCTGGCATGCAGCCCATCCTGGAGTGCAGTTCTCATGCATGTGCTAGTGACCTGTGACCTCTGTCCGTCCCCCTGTACTGACCCCAGAGCCACACTGTGGACAGTAAATCCTCCCTGTGAGCAGTCTGACAGCTGACTGGCTGGGCAACTTTCAACTCAGTCATTTATGAATGAGAGTACACCGGGAGCGAGCGAATAGTGTGAAGGCTGAGCCAACAAATTACACACAGCATTTATTAATGATATGGAAATGAGGGTGTTAAATCGACCAAAGCTGAGAATGGGCGTTATTTTATTACACTGTTGTAATCTGCAGATCACATGTTAATCATTTCATAATATTGAGGTTACAAAGCTCATTTCCTTATAATAATGGGTTGGTAAATGTCATTAACTTGAGGAAACAAAAGATTTCATTGGATAATGAGATAATGTATCAAAGAAAACATCTTCATGAGATTAGTTAGAGTGGACCGTGACAAACAGGCACCGCCCTGTGGTGGGATTAAGTAGTTTCAAAGCAAAGACCATTTACTGTACATGTAGTAAGGAGCAATGGCCTTCTGTTGTCTTGTGATGAGAGGTTGATAAAATCTAATCATATCGAGACCAGCATCACGTCATCTACACTGTCTAAATAGAGAACGCTGGATTTTCTATCAAGGAGTCATCAGAGGAGTGGTGAGACAGAAACAGTAATTAATGCTGGTAATACGTCTTGATAGATTCATCTCATCGGGTCCACATGAAGCCACTCCATTCCTATTTACAACTTCCTAATGTCATGGCGAGGTAATAAGATCTGAGGGTATTTATTTCAGTGACGCCATCGCTTAACACCAGCTCTCAATCTCATCTTTCATTTCCTTTCATTCTCCATTCCCACCGGTGATTAGAAACGTGTCTAAGCTGCTCTAATAGGTCATTAAAAAAAGATAAATGTAATTTGAAAGCTAATCTAGAGGTCTGCAAAGCTGTCATGTAACTCAATGACCACTGACAACACATTAAGGAAAGGACATCTGTCCCATATTGCCCAGCCTCAATTTACAGGTTAACATATAGAATGGATTTTCTCAACCAATGAAGGAACTTCTTTCTATCACTGTATGACTTAGAGCAACACAAAATGGATTAAAGCGATTGTGACCACCAAAGCAAAGATTTACTGTTCTGAACACTGGGAAAATACTTTAAATGCACATCTTGCCTTTTTACTTTCTCAGTTTTCTTTGCTGCAGGGACTGATTTCAGTCACAGATGGAACAGTGTAAGCGGGTCTCAAAGGAATAGTTTGACATTTTGGGAAGTACATTTGCTTTCTTGCCCATCACAAAAACCAGGTGCGAAAAAAAGATTATTCTTGTTGCTTTTCAACATCTTGGTCAAGACTATAGGAACCCACAATGCCCAACCAAGAAATAATCCAGCACGTAACTCTACCTAAAACCACATTTCTTTTTTGTTTTACATTGTGTTTTTTCCAAAGAATAAACAAAGTGTTCAGTGCTCACTGTTAATTTCCAATATGGCAGCTGGAACAAAGAAACAGGGCCTTGTTTATAGCTTGATGCTCATGCATTTTAGCATTTTTTTAGCTCTGAAGAAGTTCCATAAATCAGAATACTCAGAAGGTGCGACACAGCTGAAGAGCCAGAGAAAGAGTGCAGCGCTGCCTCACAGCAGGTCATCACTGACCACAACTGTGCACAGTCCTCTTCTGATTCCCCTCCAGCACATGCTCGTCTATATACAGTCGGGGATTCTGCAACAGCCAGTTAGTCAGTCAGCAGAGCCGACAACAAAAGCTGAGCCTCGCCCATGGGTGCTGACACAGCCTGCCCTGGCCTTCTGATGGATAGAGGAAGAGCAGTGCAGGATGTGGACGCAGGCCTATTGTAGCTGCCGAAGTTATCCAAACTTCCCCTTACGCCGGCAGGAGCACGGCAGATCAAAACAAACCCGATCAAAGACTTGTGCTAAAAACTGAAAATCTGCATGTTACAACACAGAGGGGGAGCACTGTACATCACATTTCTGTACTGCAGTGATAAAGACTGAGGTCACATTCCGAAGCATGTTTTTCATTCGTCCCAATGACTGATTATCTCCATCTTAAATTTCCAGCCATCGCTTTGTCTTCTGATAGTACAGGTGTGGGGCTGTCATGCCTTTCCACACTAATTATACATTCTAATCACCTGTTGATTATTTTCTCGATTAAATGATTAATTGCTTGGTCAACAGAATGTCAGAAACAGGTGAAAAATATCAATGTCCCCCAAAGTCCAAGATGGTGTCCTCCAATGTCTTGTTTTGTAATTTAATAGCTGACAATTCATCAATTAATCATTGCAGCTCTATTACCTTTTCTGACTAAACATTCAGTCATCTTTTTAGAATTCATGCAATAAACTTATACTAATTTATCCACGAAAAGCCAATATTGGCTGATGAATAACATCCTGAGTTTTCAACTGCTTTTCAACTAACTTTTCTACTGTTCTAAAGAGTTCACTTGGTCATAATAGTCATGTCGCTCAGGATTCAGATATCAAATGACAAGTACATGATTATTTCATTGCTACAAGTCATAGAGGTGCTGATGATGGTGTGATAATTTCATATAATAAGGATCCTGATGATTATGACCTGGCGTCTCTGATGAACTCATGTTGAGTTTGTTTAACATAAAGCATTCACTGACCATGACCTGTGTAGATGTGGCTAACACTTCACACAATAAGCACATCACAGCGATGGGACTGCCAGCCATACTGTAAATAAATAATGTCTTTCCAGCATCCCTACAGTGGAACTGGACAGGATCCCAGCCTATTGTCTGAGCAAAAAGAACAACACCTCACATGTGGAAAACTACTGTTTCACGCTGCCTTCCGTGCCTTAGTGAATATCCTGTTCAGCTGGCAAAACCCATTATCAGTCTGCAGGGGAAATACAGTGCATACCTTACAAACTGTATGTAAGTATCAAAAAGTTACGTTTGGTTTCCTTTGTGCTTATAAAATCACTTAGAACCCAAGTTCAACTGTTCCATAGTGACATGACATATAAGGCTGCACTGGATAGGTCAAGACAACCTGAACTACAGAGGAAGGTTACAATAGAAAAGAGTTTCCCAGCATACCATTAACAGCAATTGACCCTCTTCCCTACCACCATTGGGCAAACCCAGAAATGCACATTTACACCAAAAAACAAATACCGGTATGAATTTGTGACTTGTGGAGTTCAGCAGTCAGTATCTCCATCCGAGCTCTTTACAAGTTGATGTCATCCTGTCTGACAAGTTCTACCCATGATGCAAACAAGGACATTCCCACAGAGGACAATGGGCCCTGACGTAATTAACAAATGCATTTTCAATTGCTTTTCATCAGAGCAAACATTATGAATAATGTCCTTGATTCTCTGTGGATTTTCAGAGGGATGAACAGTCTGGTTTCCACTGCAGTCGGGGCGACACAACACCCACTGTCTGGTACATGTGTGAAACTAGTCTCAAAATACACTCCACTTCAGTCCAATGAAATAACTTGTTTGCCTTCATTTCGTTCAAAGATACCTGCTCAGATTCCCAATAGTGTGGAATATTCAGTAATCTAAAAATAAACTTAACCACTAAACTGTTGAACACTGAAGCCACGTCTAAGGCCTGGTCACGTCAGTGTCTGGTAACAGTGAGCACTTGTATGAAATGTTAACATGTGCGAGAGTAACGCTGCAGTTCTTATGGTCGTCTTACCTGCAATGCGAATCACAGCTCGCTCTGCTGGATCCAGGACCTCCCCTGAGGCTGACTTGGAGCGTTTGATCCTCTGGTGTTTGGACAGGTTCCATGGAAGGGTGTCTCCAGGACAGGGGACACTGTTCTCCTCTCCATAGCTCTCCTCCTGTGGGGCTCGATCCCTGCGTCTGTCCTTGCGCGTTGCCATCACCTACCTTTGGGAGAGGTTTAAAAAATAGAGTTCCCCATCGATTATTTCAGTGAGAAGGTGTGCAGAAAAGAAGCAGAACACATGCCATGGACACAGAGAGGGCTTTTAGATTATGTAGATCCATACAAGACCATATATATATATATATATATATATATATATATATATATATATATAGTGATGATTACTTGCAGACTGGTTCCTTTCTCATGCCGCAGAGTCATCTTCCAGAAAGGAAAAGAAAACATCATAAAAAAAGGGACAATTGTCAAGCTTGTTTAACTTGTTATCATGAAGAGCAGCAGTTTCCCTGCCAGGACTAATCATCAGGCATCCAAGGCCTCCAAAACTAACCACTCAACAACCTCTAGCCAAAATCTCCAACTACGCACCAGGCTAATTATTAAGCCACTGAGTGTTTTTAATGTAAAGGACAAGGACCAAAGAGGTAAAGACAGACAGCGAAGCTTTACTAAAGCAGTAGCTGTTGTGTCAGGGTTCATCTCTTGCATGCTGTGACCACAACTGCCAAATGTTTAACTGCCATTTAAATGTGTACCGAGATAAAAGTCAAAACACTTGATTCTAGAGGGCCATAAAATGCAAAAACGCAGGGTTAAACACACAGGACTTTGTGAGATATGCCCAGATGCATGTGGAGATGCCTGCAGGGAGGAGGCTCCCTGACTGTGATAACAGCATATATGGACCTTCACCTGCAAAATACAAGATGTTACATTGCACCTCCACAGTTTATTTTGCTCCGCTCATGTGGACTTCAGTCATGGAGGAGAGATGAGTTAAATAAAACACCAGCGCTACTGATTGGGTAGTGCCTCAGACACACTCACCGAACAAGAGAACGCATAAAAGCAAATCATCGATCAATCCAGAAACCGTAACAAATCAATAAGCCAGTTTTTTCAGATTGATCTTGCCACTGTTGTGTTATGCTCATAGGGGCTAATTTAGTGTTGAGCAGTCAGCTTCAAGTAGAGATGTGGAGTGACATCACTTGACAAGAATTTATCAGATTTCCCACAGCTCTCTCTGGAGCCACAAAGGCTTCATACAGCGTTTGCCACATATGCAGTGGCACCACCCTATCAAGTGTAAACACTGATGAGTAAAAGTGGTGGACTTGCCCTTTAAGATACCACTGCATACTGTAGATAAAACGTAACAAAATGTATGTTTGTGTTGTACATCCCTGTCCTACACTGGATGACAGAGTGTATACCTGCTTTACGTTGCTGACAATCACCAGCCATAGGTTGTCTTTTGAGCAGACACTCAGTCCTGGACCTTTGCCTTTAGGTTAAATATTTACTAGTGAGGTGCAGAGCCAGTTATAAATGGTGGCAAAGCTGAATAGAAATCATCTGCCTCATTGTGAAATGTCACAGCTCACTACGCATGACATCATAGTCGGCTTATTCCCAATTAAATGTTTCACACTGAATGCTGCCTGTCCTGCTGAGGGGAAATAAATCTTCCATAAAACTGTTCCTGTTTGCAGGTAGAAACCCAACAGTGGCTGATATCAAGGAAACTATATGATCCAAATTGACTGAAGAGGTGTTTCCTGGAAGACTCGGTGACATGACACCTCCTGTCACTTCCCAACACGATCATGATCACCGGACTGCCTGTCAGGATAAATATTCCAAGAGAGCATCAGAGGCCGAGGTGGCAGCGGCTTGGAAAATGTATGTGTTATTTTGAATAATCTGAGAAATCCTTCTGTAGCCTGTGTTGTGTCTTTGGCACACCCACTGTAAGAGATAACCCCGCTTTCAAGGCCCTATTACAGTAGGTGACAGCCCGACAGTAACATGCCCTTACACTGTCATAGCTGACCTGAGCTCAGAGTTCACTGCCTCGTGAAGTTATCACACCATGCATGTAAATGGTCTGGCAGTCCAGCTGGCACTGGACGAGGATGTCATCATGAAACAGAAACACGGACAGGCAGGAAATCATTTAATTGGAGCTATTTCAGTCGTTTGTTGTTTTTGCATGACACCACATTAAACATTGTTTCTGGAGCAATGATGTGCACTGTTTACCTTTGACACTCATCCTAACCATTGAAGGTAAACACCGTCTAACTACAAGGCAGCACACACCTCCAAACTGAATGTGATGATTTGATCATCCTTTTCCGTCTGTATTCAACTGACTACGACACAAAGACGAGATATTTAATGCCCAAAAACTGATAGGGGTTGTATTTTAAAGCTCACCTGTCAACACCTCACTTTCCTGTCCTTAAATCTGAGATCCATCCCAGCCTTTACTCTGTGGTGAGGCGCCTCATCAGCTTGCCTTGTGGTCACACTGCATTACAGACCACACAGGAATTAATGGCCAATGCTGACAGATTACAGTAAAAGCCTTTTCGACTAACTGGCCCATAAATTCTCCAGTGTCAAGAGTCTGAGATCTCATTACTGGCAGTACTGTAGGCCCACCTACCCCTCAGTGTGGTAAGATTGAACCCCAGATACCTGTCCTGGGATGATGCTGACAGTAATACGGACAGGAGTGACAGCTTCGGCATGATTGGAACAAGTTATTCTCTGAAAATTGTCATTTAAACTATGTAGGATTGTGCTGGGCACCTTAAAGACTCCACTGGCTGGATGCACCTGCAACGCACCAACGTGCGAATGATGGGATGACTCAGTAAGGCGAGGGAACACTACAGGACACCCTCCGTTCGCTCGAACCCCATGCACACACGGTAGCAGTGAGAACTTGTGTTGTCTTACCTTGCTGCTGTGCTGGATCGGTGCGTCAGGCAGCCATGAACGCGTGTGCCAGCGCGTCAGTCTGCGTCCTGCAGGTTATCGCCAACCAAAACAAATAAAGTCCCAGAAAGCCCGTGTGTGTGTGTGTGTGTTGTGGGTGTGTTCGTGTGTGACAGCGCGTCGTCTGCATGTGTGTGCCGGTAAACGTTGCGATAGCCACTCCTTTGACAGGAGGCAGGGCTGGAGGAGGCTGAGGAGAAAGAGACGACCCGCCGTGCGGAATCCGCAGTCATCTGTGATGCTCCCCTCGCCCCGCTCGCTCCCGTTTCTCACCCGACACCTCTGAACGCGAAGGTCGGCGATCATTCATGCATCCGGTCGCCGACACAAACACTGCTTCGGATCGTCATGACTGCGGAGAGAGGAGGTGGGCGGGCAGTCCTCGCCGCCGGGACGCTCGGTCCTCACCGCGGAGCTGCTGTGGAGCCTCGGCGACGGTCGAGAGCGATTAACGGCGGCGTCTGTCCAGCAGCAGCAGCAGCAGCAGCAGCAGCAGCAGCAGGGTCTCTGCTGCGGTGAAAAGCTGCATCACTCACTGCTCGATTAGTTTGCCTGGCTGTCCCGGGCTGTGCAGTGGAGTTTAATCAGATTAATCTTTTAAGCTATTTCATGAAGAACTCACGTTAACAAATATAAGGTGACACAAACGCACGATCCAGTCACCGTTCACCATTACTCCTGTACTGGGAAACATTACTTAATCAGTGTTGTTAATGTGTCAGCCAAAAAGGGCCAGAGGGGAAATCCTATTGCAAGATTATGATCGCCATAGGATTGCACCACAAAGCCAGCATAAGCCTGAATCAGCATTTATTCCTGCCTTATGCTGTGTCATGTTCATATACAGCATAAAGTCCTTGTAGATTTTTGGAAAGAGTGTACACAGCAACTCCTGAACCATGTATTTAAATTCACAATCGCCAATTTGTAAGGCCAGTTTTGAGACTGGCTTGATTTCATCCCTAAATTTCAAAAGTAGCGTCTGAATTTAGAGGAGTAGGCTGTACACATCTCTGTCATTTCATTGTCTTTCAGTGTCTTTAATGCATGGGATTAATGGGACAATTTTGCTAACTAGTAGCCAGAAAGACAAAGCTAAACACCAGAGTTAGCATTCAAGCTAACAAGCTAGATTTAGCAACAAGCTACGTAGCTCAACTACAACTTCGTATGGCAATAGGCGCTACTGAATATTACTGTAACTGCGCCACCATAGCCTTGTGGTTAAAACATAGAATGAAACATATATCAAGCAGCTAACTCTGCGTTGCTCTTGAGTCCTTACGAATCCCGCAGCTCTCTCCACCTCTGAAATGATGCTCTAATATTTATCCTACTTTTTTCTCAGTCTCAGTCCAATTCTTTCTTTTCACGCTGCTTTTCTTTATCAGTCTCCTTATTTCTTCTTTTTGAAGAGGGCAATGGTGGGGCATTTTTCGGCTCTATTGTTGCTGTCTGTTCTCTGCCATTGTTTCACATCACAGTTTGGGCTTGAGCTTGAAGGTATCTGGCCAGGTAAGAGCAGGCACTGGGCTTGCTCGGGGGAGGGGCACTGCCTAGAGGTAAGATCGGGCCTAAAAAATCCAGCCCGACCCGACCCAGGCCCGCAGGCATTAAAGCCCGACCCAGCCCGAGCCCGACCAATTAACTTGATTTGCAGGCCCGAGCCCGAAGCAAACCCGAAATTTCAAGATTACGTTCACGAAATGTCCGCAAAGCCGTGCGCAAATCGTGCTCTTGCTCTGCGCCTCCTGTTTAGTAGTAGTTATATAGCAATTACCTTACAGCGCCGCCTTCTCTGTTTTATCCAAATTATTTATTTACAACAAGTATTCCTTAGTTTAGTATCCACACATCGTTTTAGTATACATTTTTATAAACATATATTTATTTAAAAAAAAAGTCAGCGAGAGAGAAGCCCGAGCCCGACCCGACCCGAACGTAATGATTGACATTTTAGGCCCGACCCGACCCGAATTTCGGGCTGGGTCGGGCTCGGGCTCGGGCTCGGGCTAAAGATCTTACCTCTAGCACTGCCCATAGGCACTGCATGAGGGAGGGGGGCTGAGAATGATTGACATTTCTCAGACACTCCCCTTGGCTCTTATTGGTTGTGTTGATCTGGGAGTGGTGGATTCTTGCAAATCAAATTACGGCCACTGGGTGGAGCCACAGACAGCTGACCTGTATCTTATTCTACTGTCAGATCATAATGACAATTTTAGCAAATATAACAAAAAAAATAGTTACGGGCTAAAACTTTAAGTCAAAGGGTATTCAGTGCTCAGTTGTGATTTTAAAAGTAACTAGGTAGATAACATGGTGTAATCCATAAAGTAAAATTACAGATTTAAAAAAATACTAAGAAAAAGTACTCGAAAATGACTTAATTAGAGTAATTTGAATAGTTCTAATTAGTAACTTAAGTACCACCATCTATTTCTGCATCTGGATCCATGGCAAGTTTACTGGGTTCTGTTATCGGCCGAGACCCATCCTTAATCCAAGTTCTGTGGAATTATGGTCAGTAGTGTTTGTGTAATCCTACTGATAAATAGGTAATTTCCCAATATTTTATCCAAAAGAAAAGCAAAATACTGTCTAAACAACTGCTCCGGACTCTTCAGGGACAACTCATCACTGAGAAACACTGAGCTGTTTTGGCGAGTTGCACCTAGTTGCCCCTCAACCAGTTATAACAATAAGATGCTACTCAAATATTAATGCATCAGTAACAATCTAATAATGTCGTGAATTATAATGATCAGTCAAAAGGGCCATTCGTTTGCAGTTGTACCTTTAAACTGGATCCTTAACATACATTTGCTGATAATATTTCTACTTTTAACAGAGTGTCTTTGCTTCTTCCAGCCCTGCTGCTCTCTTCTGTGTGCCCGCTCACCTCTGCTCATCAAGGAGAAACTCAATTATCTTGTCAGTGACAAATGTTTCACTTTCCCCTCACAGCCAGATGTGTACAGCTCAGTACTGTACATCAGTGACCTGGAAAGGGCACAGAGCCGATGACCTTCAGATGCCACAGTGCTAGAAGGTATAAATTACATCAGTGAGCATGGTGAACTGTCCTGATACTTTAAAATTGGATGAATTTAAAGCTTAATATCTTCACTTGACAACAATACAGTTTCACTGAGGCTATGCACAGTACCCTTTTATCTCATGGGTATATAATAGAGGTTACAGTTCTTTAGTTTCTGATAATAATGAGAAAAATTGGGCTGACATAAGACACTAAGTGTACATGAGTGATGGAAAGACGTTTCCAGTCTTTTTCAAGAGATGACACTGACTTCCTCACAGCACAAAAGGCTCAGTAAACCTCTCTGTTACAGCTCCCATCACAAAGACCACAGAGCTAAATGCACCCAAGACATTTCCATTGTTACCCAGAAGATGGCTGACCTTGCTTTACAGAGCTGAAATCGGTATTATGCCAGTTGTTATGGATGGGTGAAAAAAAAAATGGCCCACTTTTCAGTGCAGCATCTGCACCTGAAGCTGTCTGGCTGTATGAGAACAAATGAGGCAGCACAGGGGCTACATGTGCTGTTAACAACAGGCACAGAGCTGGTTACACCGAAAAAGATGCTTTTTCAACAAACTCCTTTGGTTATTAAATATGAATGAGGACTCGTACTGTAGAGCAGGTGTTTTTATGGATCTTGTATTACAGTCCCAAAGCTCCAGGGGTCTGACGTGACGTCACTTTTATAAACTTTTACTTTCACTTTCTGCACTTTCTGTTCTACTGCTGTGGCGTAGATCCCCGGCTGCAGGTAAAGGAACAGGTGTTTTAAGTGTTCGACTCGTTCACACAATCTGTCCTAGTCTTAAGTTTGAGTAGAAACAGCCACAAGTCACCTCTCATGACTATAAACACACAAGTGGGTTTTTAAGTCGGACGAAGGACCTGAAAACAGCCGTCATTACGAACACCACCGGCTGTACTGATATTGTGTTTGGGAGAGGAAACTGTATGGAAAGGGGTTGTGGTTATGAGTAGAAGTTGAGTTAGTAGGTCGTCAGGAGCTGCTCTCCCGCTGTCAGAGCCACCGAGTGCGGCTTTGCTGCCGCCGAAGAACAGTAGCTTGTGTCTGTGAACAATCTGTATGTCTGTATACTAATGCTACTAGGACTGATGTGGAGACAGTGCGGCAGTCAGAGGGGGTGTCACAGCTTTTTTGAGGCTCAGTAGGTTTTTCACAAAGACAATGGACACTACAAATAAAGGTGGACAGTCCCCCAACAGGAGAGAGTCTGCAGTTTCACACTTTTACACAGTTTTTCACACTTTTATGATATCTTTTTATGCAGATTTGTACACTTAGAGCACATCCCAAGGCTCCAAACTGTTCAATTTAGTATGGAGTGAAAGTATGCTTTCTGCAACATGAACCCACCGCAGGGGTCAAGGGTCTTTTCTGCTAAACAACCAGGGAATTGTGTTTAAAATGATGGCTACGTCTGCAAACATCGTACAGAAAGTAAATGAATAAGCAAAAACACGTAGCTCAAGTGCATCCCAAGGATTGTTCTGTCCAGAAATGCAAACAAGAATTTGCTAAACTAGAAAGCCAGCCTAAAAGTAGAAGACAAGGAAAGTGTTTGCTTGATGTATTAGGAAGGTGTGTCTTACTGGTTATGTAAAAAGTGCTTTCACACATACATTTAGTGACTCTTTGCCTGACAAAAAAGTCACCACGGTTGCAGATAGATTTGTTTTTATGTGTGCAAAAATGACAAAATGTCCACTGTGTCCGCACAAAATAAAGGTGATTTATTACTTACAGCAGGTTGGCTGTCCAGTGCCATACAACACCATGTGTAACATTCATTTTGCAGTCACTGCCACACAGTTTGCCTCTTCCTGGTCTGCAGCACCTGTGTGAAGTGACCCTTGTAGCATTACATGACCTCTGCCTCCCTGACAGCGGCACAGTGGTGAAACATTTACAGAACAAAACAAAATATTAACAAAAATGGTTCAGACTACAGAGGCAATTCATCTTCTGACACCTTGGCAGCTATTGTATAAGCCATGTGCCAGTGGTACAGTCTGACATATGAGCTAGGATAAATACCATTAGATTACTATAGAACCTATAAATTGTATTTTTCAGACATTTCAGTTTGCCATAGAGGTGAAATGTAAGCGCAAAGTGAGGCAAAACTTGCAAACTTGTCTGTTTATTATTTATCCATCCATGATGAACTTAATAAACATGTTTTTGAGGTTTTTTGATGTTTTTTTTTTAGGTAATGTTACTTTCTCCATTTGTACACATCCACTGACTAACCAAATCACTAAACCTGTCAGGTTACTATCACAGCACACAGGACAACGTGATGTGGATCAGAACATTAAGAGATCTGATTTTTAGCTTCATTAGTGAACGTAAACAGCATGCTAATTCAGATTACCGGGTGATGTGTTCTGGATGTAGGCAATAGGCAATAAGGCCAATATAAGATATTATCAAATATTGCAATATTTGCTGCCATATGCATTTTTTTTTTACAACATCTAACAGCTGTTTTGTCATTTCAGGGCTTTTATTTTCCAAAGAAAATGCATACTGAGATGTCGTGGCAGCAAAGGCAAGGTACATAGATATTGTGGAGGTCTCTACAGGTTAATTGGCCCGATGGTGATCCCACATTGTAGTCCATCACCCAGCGCAGTTCGAGTAAAGATAATGACATCCATCAATATTTTGGCTTAACAATATCGTGATGTAAAATGTTGGATATCATCCAAGCCTAGGGCAAAATCAGATGTAATATTGGAAGGGCTGTTCATACTAGGGTTTAGGGATAACGCAGTAATATGGTATCCATGGATATGTAGGCTATATACTAAATGACTTATGTCAAATAAATATCAGCTGCAGCTTGTCGCATCAAGTTATTTTCTATAGAGTCTCTCTCAGTCCAGGTGCAAACCAGTGAATGCATCGGTTCAGTTCACTGCAGCTCCATGATGTCATCTAGTGGACTGACAGTAGAAGTCAAGCAGCTGATTGTAGCGTCCTCTGCCTCACGCTGGTGTCTGACTGCATCCACAGACACTGATATAAAACTGACCATAAGCACGAGGGGGGCGGGAGCAGCTCATCTTTGCTAGGTGAAATTAAGTAAAAGATGATTTCAGTTGATGTGCAGATTAATGACTTGTGTTTCTTCTTCAGATGAAAGTGTGTCTGATTTGAGCAGCATGGATCAGTGTGAGGGAAGTAAGGAGGGAGTCCATTCTGAACCTGGGCCTGGACTTAGACCTGAAACTGAACCTGAGTCAGGCTATCATCATCAACATTTATCAGACGAAAGGTAAGATGATACGATATAGATATGAGCTACATTTGCCCTGATTGGATCCAGTCTGATGGGTTGCCGTTACTGTTCATGTTCTCCTAGAATGATTTCTAATGTGGTCTTAGAGACTTGAACAGGTCAAATGGGGATCTTCCAAAGTCGTTATACTCTAAAATGTACTCCATAAATGACAGTTAGGATATTTGTGCTGATACATGGAGTCAGTCAGTTTTGTCCTGGTGCGGTTCTATATAACATGATCTTTTCTGAATCCTAACCCTAACCCAAATGGTTTTTGTGCCTTTTGTGCCTTTATCAAAACAAGATTTCATCCTATCCATTACTTCTGAAATGAACACATTTAAACATGAAACATGCAAATGTAACATATGTTTGCTTTGCTGAAACAATGCCAGCATTTATTCTGGTTCTTGTGTTTGTCTTCTTCACACCTTACATCTGAAACTATGACCAAACTATAACCAGACTGCAACTTTAAACTCAAGTTCAGCATTAGACTTGGTTTTGTACCATATTCTCTGCTGCTTTAGTCCTGGTTTTGTCCAGTATTGAAATGAAAATGAAGCAGTGATACACAGATTGAAATCATCCAGCTTCATGTTTTATTGAACTTTGGTAAGTTGGTGCATATATTCGTGAGAGCTACTAGTTTCTCCAGCAACCTCTGTGTCTGAAGACTAAAAAGTGAATTTCTGTCCCTGGTCCTCTAACAGGATCTATCGTAGACCAGACCCTACTGGTCCTGGATCTGATCATGGTGTTGTCAGCATCTGTGTCTATGGCTCAAAAGTGAATTTATATCCCTGTTGGTATTCCTCTCTTTCTCACAGGAATGATGGGACACCAAACTCTACTGGACCTGGACCTGAACCCAGCTGTGTGTCTTTTAAGAGTGACTAGTCAAATGGTTGTTTCACTGACTTTCAAAGAGAACAGCCCTCTGCTGCACAGAGGTAAACTGTTGATAACAATTAAATATAACTGATTCATGTTTTGCTCAGACACCAGTCAATTTAGTTCTTGTTTGGTCTAATGTTTGATGGTAAATTAAGCTGATGATATATTGTCAGTGAGATAAGACGATTACCAAGCAGCAGGCCTCTGGGCAAGACCAAAATACACATTTTTAATAAGATGCAGCCACATTTCCACATTTCCGTAGTGTTTGTTGAGATGAAACCAGGTATTTTAAGCCAAAACTTAAAGCTTAATCACATTAAATTCTGAATTATACATATTTTAAATATGAAAATGTTACATGTGTATGGTATGCAGAAACAATGCCAACATTTCTGCTGGTGGTTGGTTTTGTCTTCTTCACACCTCACATCTGTCCAAGATTTGTCTGAAAGTGAAGTGATGACACACAGACTGAAATCATTCAGCTTCATGTTGTATTGCAGTTTTCTGTATCGACTGTTTTCTTGTCGATAGCTGTTAGCTGCTTCTGTATCCAAGGACTCAAAAGTGAATTTCCTTCCCTGATGGTCGTCCTCTGTGCCTAACAGGATCTACGGGAGACCAGACTATGCTGGATCTGGACCTGAACCCAGCGGTGTGTCCCTGAAACTGCAAAGAAACCCTTCTACCATGTGGCTGTGGACAAGGCCTTGCAGAGTCCAAATGGACACCTGGACTTGTTCCTCCGCTTCCTCCTGGGTCTTTCGCTCCAGGCAAATCATACTGTTGTGCAAGGTCTGCTTACACAGAAAGGACATGGCTCAGAAACTAGTCATGTAGCCATCAAGTACATCAAGAAGAAGATCGCAGAGACTCCCTCTGCAGAGAAAAGCATCAATCTGTTCCACTGTCTGAATGAACTGAATGAGTGTTCTTTTGTGACGGATACAATACTGGACGTGTGTTTAGGAAGACTCTCCACAGATCAACTGTTAACCTCCCAGTGGTCAGCTCTGCTCTTACTGTCATCAGAGAAAGGTCTGGACGTGTTTGAGCTAAAAAAGGTCTTTGCCTCAGAGACAGCTCTCCTGAAGCTGCTGCCAGAGGTGAAAACCTCCAAAAAGCTCAGTAAGAGGAATTTAATCATGCAAAAATACACTGCTATCTTTCAGCTGGATAAAAAAGATAAAGATCTTATTTCTTGTGTCCTCACTGTTGTCTCACTAGACTGAGTGGCTGTAACCTCTCAGAGATCAGCTGTGAAGCTCTGTCCTCAATTCTCAGCTCCCAGTCGTGTCGTCTGAGAGAGCTGGACCTGAGTAACAACAACCTGCGGGATCGAGGAGTGGTGCTGCTATCTGCAGGAGTGCAGAGTCCACATTGTAGACTGGAAACACTCAGGTCAGGGTACATCAACTGATGAACATATTGTTATATATTGCAACATATTGTTGTCAATGCTGGATGGATGGATGGATTTCTCATATTGTCCAGTGTTAGGTGCTGGAGCACTGTACGCCCCTCCTGTCTGAGATTTTTACTCCTGTTACTTTAAGGCCTCCCTCCCAAAAAGCCTAGTCTGCTCTGACTTCTTTTGATTGTACATGCAGCAATCTTCTTCAAGTACATGCCTTTATTCTGCCTTTTTGATTAGAGCTTCAGTCTTCATAAACATGATTTGAATTTTTTAGCCATGCTAGCAGTGTGTCTCTATAGATGGTAATGCATGTCTGTCAGTCTGTCCTCCACTTTGGCCAGACTGAAATATATCAACTCTGTCTTGTAGCTGTACCTGTAGAACTAATGACATTCACATCAGCCTCAGCTGGACTGAGAATTGGTTAACATTATTTGTCATCTGTCGAAAGTTTCCTCCTGTATTTGACTGACACAGCAGTGCCTTGATCTGCCATGTGTGTTGTCTCATGTGTTTGCAGGCTGTCAGGCTGTCTGATTACAGAGGAAGGGTGTTCTTCTCTGGCCTCAGCTCTGAGCTCTAATCCCACCCAGCTGAAAGAATTGGACCTGGGCTACAATCATCTAGGAGACTCAGGAGTGAAGCGGCTGTCTGTTGGCCTGAATGATCCAAACTGGAGACTCGACACTCTCATGCAAGAAGCAGGCAGTTCCATCGAGTTAAAGCTTGTAATTTAGTTGTAATTTCACAGGACAGGACCTTGAGATGCTGCATTCAATAGTATTTGTCAAAACGTTGGACTGTTCCTTTATTAGTGTATAACTGGATTGATGTAAACATTCTATAAATCAGACAACAACCCTTATAGTCATTAATTGGTTGACTGACGCTTAACTGCTAATGCTTCACAGTGTAGCAAGTCTCGGTCAGAGGTCAGAGTGAGACTCTTGTGTTACATTTACAAGATTTATGTTAGCATTATGTTCTCTATGGTCCATTCACATGCTGGACAAAGATCCAAAATGCTGCAGAATTCTTTCTCAGGTGGGATGTACAAGCACAGTGTGTACTGCAGCTTCTTCATACTCTTCTATGCTTGCCTGTATATTACTTTCCACCCTTACATTGATACGTCTGGGTAAATGTTTTATTTAAATACATGCTAAAGCAGTCATCTTTGCTGAGGAGTCTGAAGCCCCCCGTGTGCCGCCCCTCGCCCAAACCATACAGAGTATTTCCAGCATGTGTGAACATGTCTGACCCAGACAATCTGCTGTTGTGTGCTGCATATGTGGACAAAGAAATGTAGACAATATCCTGGTCTGATTTGCTGGATATTGTTCGGAGTTCAAATGTGGAAGGGGCTTTGGACACATTGTATGATCCTCAGGTCACATCTCATATCCTCTTATAGTATACTGTCTGTAAGAGTCTATCTATTGGCCTTGGTTGCCCTGGAAGACATGTAGCCTTATCAGGACAGCTGCCCTAACTATTCATCCTCAGACACAGGGCTGCCCCTCCTTTCAGAGTGGAGCCTGGTGGAGATCGATGGTTGGCGCCAGGTCTGAAGAAGTGTAAGTGTGTTTTTCATTTAAGTCATGAAAACCAAGCAGCACACATTCAACCATCTTCAAACTGATGATATATTGTTAACCGCCGCTATATTGTAACCTGTTGTCTCCATCAGATTCCTGTGAACTCACAGTGGACACCAACACAGTACACAGAAAGATCAAACTGTCTGCCAACAACAGGAAGATGACCTGTGTGGAGGAGGATCAGTCATATCCTGATCATCCAGACAGATTTAATGACAGCCCTCAGCTGCTGTGTGGAAGTGGGCTGACCGGTCGCTCTTACTGGGAGGTCGAGTGGAGTGGAGAAGTTTCTGTATCCGTGAGGAACAAAGGAATCAGAGGGAGAAGAAACAGTAACAACTGTGGGCTTGGAGGGAACGATCAGTCCTGGGGACTGAAATGCCTCGGTGTTGATGGATACTCTGTCTGGCATAACGACAGAGAAACAGACATCTCCAGGGGCCCCTCCTCCGGCTCCTCCTCTGGCAGAGTTGCAGTGTATGTGGACTGTCCTGCTGGCACTCTGTCTTTCTACAAAGTCTCTGATGACACATTGATCCACCTGTACACCTTCAACACTACTTTCACTGAACCTCTTTATCCTGGGTTTGGGTTCTGGTTCAGGTCTGGGTCTGTGTCTCTGTGTTCTGTGTAGGAGGGAGAGTCTTCTCCTGTCTGAGGAAAATTCTCCTCTACAGGATCACCGTCACAAAAGTCAGGTTATTATAAAGAATACATCAATGAACCTTATACAGAAGGACTCTCCTCAGGGTGTGTTTTTCTGTGTTAGTGCGTACCGTTATGTGACTTTTGTTGTGTAGAATTAAGACTGGTCATGATACACTGTGTATCTCTGTATTTACCCAGGGCCACACAGTTCTTACCAAAAGTGGAATCAACGTTGTTCTTGAGAACTGAGATCCTGATTCTGTTACACAATTTTTCTTTTTATCAACAATACACATTTAGACATTCAAGAACATTCAGTCTTGCTGTCTACAGGGCTTTCAACAGAGCACATAACATATGTCAGAGTGCTGGATGAAACAGAGATAATATCCAGTATCAGAGTGCTGGGAGCTTAAAGGATATGGCGACACACTGTACAGGGCTGCCAGTCTTCCTCTGTAATACCACCTATTTAAAAAAAAAAAAAAAACAGAATAATATTCTGTTTTTTAATGTTCAAATTCAGACTTATCAATATTTACTATATACCTATACACTGTAGACACAGGCCAATGCATTGTCAATGCCATCATCAGCATATGGTTGTAGAGTATGTCCACTAGAGGGCATTTACACATTACCAAAAAACTTACAACTCACAGCTTCCTTGAAAAGTGATTATTAAGCTAGACACTGTTAAACCTGTGATGTGTCACTCTGAATGTGACATTGTGATTCAGATAAGCACTCAAGCATGCATACCAACATGAGGCTGTGGAAAAATCAGCGACACACATCCCACACACACGTCGGACACTGTAACAGAAAAGTCAGTTTGTGGGATCGGATCAGATCAGCCAGGCGCTGAATGACGCTGGTGACTATTGTACTTTTATCACTGTGCACGTTGTCTGCCCAGTCAGCACTCTTTCAACTTAGTGTCAAGTTCGCCACCTAGGTAGACGTTTTCCAATCTTCGTCACAAGATGACATTGACTTTCTCACAGCACAAAGGCTCCATAAGCTCCAGTCTCAAAGATGACACAGATAAATGCACCTGAGACATTTCCATTGTTTAACAAAGATGCTGACCTTGCTTTACAAGCTGAAGTTGGTGTTGTGCCAGTTACTATGAATTGAAGTCGTGTGCTGTCTGGCTGTTTACAGAGCTGACCACATTAAAAGGAGCATCTGCAACAAACTCACTCATGTATGAAGTATTAAAAAGGACTCATTCAACTATACAGCACCTGCACCACATCCAATTAAAGGCTTATTAAACTAAAATAAAACAATTAATCACTATTATACTATTATTAATACATAGAGGAAATTGTATATGTTTACTTTACTGCAGCCTATATTTGTGATTTTACATCGCAGTAAACAGGGGTAAGAGTATTATAAGAAAGATATCCCAGGACCGTAACCTATATGTTCCTGTGTATGTGGTGATGCAGGCAGACTTACGGTGTGGAGTTATTACAGAGGATATCAGCCGCCTGAGGTGGTTGAGGTTCATGTAGACAGACACATTGTTAGATAGAAAGGTTTTTCATGATGACATTTTCTAAAGTAATTACAACTGAACCAAAACAAACTAAGCGTGCTCATCAGATGGCCCGAGCAGCAGCACAAGATAATCTCTTCCATGTATATTAAAAAAATGACTCAGTATTTGCTTTGGTTTTAAATTGTCCTCATATTCGTAAATCATATGCAGTCAGCTGAACTATACCTCTTAACAAAGTCTTCATTTTGTACATTTATGTCCTCTGCACACAGTCTGTGTCTCTGTGACCCATTAACATTTCTCACCCCCTTGTCTGTGGTCTCTTAGCTACCTTTCAGATCTCCTCACTCACTCTGCCAAGTTTGGAGTCTTTATTTGGTGCGTTACGTTCAGTGTGTGCCAGAGCAGCAACAACAGAACCAAATGTTTTGCCTGATACTAGTTTTGTTAGTCTCTGCATTAATTAGCCCCGTGTTTACTGTTCTGTGCCTGGGTGGACACAAGTTGGCCAGCAAAGGATTGAAAGTCCGACATGAACTGAAACAAACTGTGGTCATGGTTAGGAGACAACCAAGTGTCTCCCCATCTTTGTAACTTTTTACTTAAACTAAAAATACTTTACTTTACTTCATGCTTTATGTATTGTCCCTTTTGAATGTATTTTATGTGTTGTTATGAAGTGTGCCCTTTTAAACTGCTGTATTGTTCCAATAGATAACAATGACAAAGACATGAGGGAAAAACAACAAGCCCTGAAAAGAAAAAAAAATGTACACAGTCTGCCTCACCATTCATTATCCATTCCAGATAAGGCCCAAACATCTTCAAACAAACTCACAGTTTGTCTCTTAACTGATAGGAAACAGCCTCAATTTAACACTGATGCCCATATATGACATATAAGCAAACAAGACCATTGGTGAGAAGAGCCTAGCAAGGAAAGCTGGTCAACAGAAGCCAGACCAGACGAGGTTGAGTCCCCTTAGAATAAGCTTACCCAGACAACGCCACACCACTGAAACATGCTTTATCCCTCTATGAATGCTTTCTATGATCAGCTTTTTGTTGCTCACTGGAGGGTCTGGAAGGCTGCTGTGCCATATAGGTGCACACTGAGCAGGCTGAGGAGAACAGAAGACACAGTTTCAGAGCATGAACACACCTGCAGCAGCCAGGAATGATCACATGAGCGACACTGCCCTCTAGTGGAGTTACTCAAAAACAAACCCTCCACTTCTGTCAAGAGTGGGATTGAGTTCAAGGCAGGTCACGGATTATTTGACCGGTTCCTCACGAGAACAGCCTTATTAAACCAATTGGAAGAACACTTTGTTTCATCCACAAAGCCTCAGACATGACATCCACCACATCAATGAAGATCATCCCGAGCCTTTAACATTCTCCAGGCATGCACTCCCTCACCCAACGGAAATACCACCTTAGCCACTGTGAGCCCTTTATTCTGTTTAAAGCATCATCTGTTTTTTTTTTTTTTTTTTAATCTGTTTGTGTGACGGAAGGCGCATACTTCCAGAGTAGCGCTCACGCCAATAAAGCCATGAAGTAATGACGGAAATCTGGAACGCTGACGCAAAACTGTGTCCACTCTATATGATTTACATAAACAATGAATGGAAAGACTGAATGCCTCTCCGCAATGAGTCACCTCTGCAGCAGACTGCATCATGGGAGCGTTTGCGAAGGCAATAAGAGGGCAGCAGAGTGCTCCCAGATATGTTTGCTGCAACGCATGACTGTGTATCAATACTAATGTAGATATATAATGTGATTATTGCTAACTGCCACACAAACTCACACACACACACACACACACACACACACACAGTCACACCACACAGGCATGCGGAGTCCAGCGCGGGCTAGATGCACACACACACACACACACACACACACACACAATTCGAGTGCGAAACCACATATACACACAGGAGCACTCACTCGCCATAAACCACATTCATACACACACGCACACTCCTGCAGCGCATACCTCCCCACTATTGGTCGAGACCCAGACACCGCATGCCAATGCACCTCGCTGCCTGAGCCGCAGGCCGCAGGAGGAGAAGAAGAAACAGATGGGTACCAGCTGTTTGGATGAGAGCCTCTGGTACACAGCTACTGTATTGCAACCCACATACACTCACACACACTCACACACACACGCATGCATGAACACGAACTCATTCAAGTTGTTTAACTGAGTCCATGCCTGTTCTGCTCCTGGTATTTACTCACAGCATTAACAGGTAACAGTGATCTGTAAGGCTGGTGTAGATGAGAGGTCACTGTTGAAATTCAAAAGGAACTACTGCTGATTACTGCACGTTCACTGATGTTAATATGCCTCACAGAGCAACATTAAGCAGGATGTACAGGGCAGTCTGTGTTCGGACATTGACACTGTTCTAGGCAAGCACATTTTGTTTAAAAGGAAAACAAAAAATTTGATTACGATGAGGTGAAAGTGCTTACATGTGATGTTTCACGGGTCGCTGGTGGTAACAATCCCACAGGTAATCATTACAGTGCACTACAGCTTTAGTGTCTTTCAGCTCATAGTTTTGGTTGTTGTGAAGTAGCGTGGGATTCATGGAAAGTGCTGTACTCATCGCTAAACAACCACTGTTTCTATCAGGTAATGCGTCCAAAGTTGTATTCATGTCACATTTAGTCTGACTATACTTACAGATTTGACTGTTTTACTTTTAATCATTGGTGGTGTAAGACAGCAGGTGTGTGTGTTTAAATGGTGTTACGCTTGTACAAGTAGTTTTATGTAGAGAGTTACAGTACTGAGGGGAAAAAAAAGGATATGAAATGAATATATCTTTAGAAGTTTGTTTTCTCAACAACTGTGACCGCTCCCTAAATACTCGTCAAGCTAACTGTCCACAACGAGCGCAGTGGAAGCTGTTGATCATTCGGGATTCTCTTTCTCTGTGTTTCCTGCCCGAAACCAGCAATTTCTGATCCAACCTCAACTATCAACTTTCTTCCTATGAGTCAACTGAGGTGGTGACTCCTTCAGCTCATTACAACATGGCTTATTGAAACCAAAAAACTCTCCCTCTAATGCTTGAAAATGCATGTTTCCTCTGTCTGAATGCCATTAGTTACAGCCAGCGGTTGTTCCCTCTTATTACAGTCACTTTGAACACAATCTGTCTCATTAAATTAAAAGAAAATTCAGCATTGTGTGAAGTACAGTGAAGTCAGGCTTTAAGTCCTCGGTGCTTGAGGCTGCTGTGACAGTCCCACCACTACAAAACGTGACATTAAACATCACAGGACGCCATCTGCGCAGCTTACCGGCATCCTGGAGCAGCAGTCGGTAGTGTACCAGCTACTGAACGCTGCGCAGGAAAGACATGACAAATGGAAATGGTATTGTGCGTATGGTTGACCACGCTCGTCCTGTGATTTCCAGCCTCAGCGCTGATGTGGTCTGGCCGGTGTGGGTTTAGAGGGCAGACCCGGAGCAACAGGAGGCTGCTCCGGGATCTTTTTCCCTCTCCAAGCCAACAGGATGTCTTTAATGAACCGCAGTGCGTTTGAACTGTCGCATCTCGCCGTGGAGCAGTCCAGGCCCCTCAACGGCTGGCGTGCGCGACATGAAAAGGAAGGGGCAGTGAAATAAGAAACATGCGAAAGAAAGAAAAAAGATGTATCAGGCAGAGGGAAACGCTGTCTCCGAGACAAAGACCACAAATCAAATGTTGGCTGTAGTGGAGGGGAAATATCTGTATTGTGGAGGTTTCAAGTGACTGGGGCTGCCCTGTTCTTGTTGTGCCCAGGCGAGTGTTTTGGCCTTTTTTTTTTCCCTTTTTAAAGTTCCCTGCCGCAAATGTCCCCATGTCAGGCTCGATGCAACCTCACAGTCGGATCCCACCCGACGTTCTGTGGCCGCTCGCTGATTTATCTCTGAGGGTTTTCAGGGAAACACTGTTGTTCACCGCAGGTTCCACCGGCCCTCCTGCTCTCCAGTCGCCGCTGAGGGGTGAGACTGCACGTCACGTCCACAAGATGGCGCTGCCGGTGCGTCGCACGAGCAGCGCCGGCTATTGTGGCAGCAACAAAGAGAGAAAACAAGCTCACATCATTATCACGATATCTGCAAACTGTGGTGATGGTTCAGTAACTGTGAGTGTTGACATGCTGCATATTGTTTCAATTACTCCCAAACTGTTGTTCCAGACCATGCCATAGGAAAATGCTCAAAATACTCCATGTTTGATCTTGTGGGCTCTTGTGAAACTGGAAATGAATGGTGATTAACTATAATGATGATCATCATGGTGAAAGGTTTTGTGCCACAGGTTATTTGACTGCATGAGCTGCCCTACGTAGAGAGGGCCTTAAAAAAGGGAGTGAAAAAAAAAAAGCTGTTAAAATTTCTTTATTGTGTACAAGGAGCAGTGCACGTGGAGCTCGACAGGTCACGTGAGACGAGATGATTTACGGTCAGCAAATAAACTTAACGTCGCGTGTCATCAGAAGATGGCAATAACTCAAAGACGCGGGATCTGTGAAAGTGTAACAGAGCTGTTTTCCTCTCCGCAGATGGAAACAAATCAGCTGCTTGAGTCTAGCTCAGTTTTATTTGTGCGTACGTGTGTGTGTGTTTGTGCGTGTGTGGGGTGTTGAAGTGGGAGGCTTTGTAGCGTCAAGCGAGAGAAGAGGATATGGCTATGATTAAAGTAGGCACTAAAGCAAAGGCGGTAATTGGGATCATAAACACCTACTTTTCCATTTACCCCTCTATTGAAGCTTTTGTGTTTATTCTGAGCGGCCGATTCATCGGGAGAGCAGCGTCCGCTCGGAGCGACGTATGCACTTGAAAAGATGATGGATGTCGGCAAACACGGAGCGCACAGGACGCATTACGACATCCGACCTGAGGGCTGGGCGCTGAGGCCGCTGCCGACCAGACATTAATACAAACCAAGTTTCCGATGGATGTTTACCACAAACTTTGGGCAAGTTTCCAGGAAATCAGAAGGCAAAAGAAATAGTTATTGTGTTCGCTGCTGTTACGTAAATATCTAACCTGATGTGCCAGATGGTTTGTTGCGCAGAGCCATCTGGAAAGTTCTCCACTGTAACAGTTCGGAAAAGAGAGGGCAGCTTCGAAACAGGTTACCTTTGCAGGTAACTGTATGTACCATCTGTCTATAACCATCTATTGTGGGCTAACCTCAAACAATCAGACCAACAATAGGAGCGCCAGTGGTGGATTCAGGATGTATGAGGGGCAGTGAAGAGAGGGCACTTCATCACAGACTGTCTGCTGGAAGGACACTTTACTGTGTTTTATCAACTGTAGGGACATCCAAGAGGGCATGTTCGCAGCGTTGTTTTCCACCAATGAAATCATCCAGTGCTGTCCCCTGACCTTCGTTTAATGAGGACAAGCTCTGATATAACGGACGCCATGCTGTATCAGCTCTTTAGGGACCGCTGTTGTTAGTTTCAAACAGTTGTTTCAAACAGTTGCTTCTCTCGCTGTCGTCACATCTAAACCAAGGCCTCATAGGAATGGTATCATCACCAACGGTTCGGACATGATCTCGTGATGGAATTCAACCGGCTCACAAGCTATCTGAACATTATCTCGCTGATATACACAGCTGGCAGTGCTAATTCTCCAGTGGGGCCCACGTTAAACCACTGCTTTAGATCAGGTGAGCAGTCAGACGGCAAATGAATGAATACTGTGTAAAAAACATGATGGTTTCATGTATTCATCTGAGGAAGGTCATGCCTCCCGATGGGATGTTTATGTCCTTTTATCTCTTGAACGGGAGCTTCAGTCGAGGTTTCGGTCACATGCTGTCACAAGCCTGGTCGGCATTTCAGCTAACTTCCTGTCCGTTTTGCAGTTAGCAGTCCCCTCCCTCTCCTCTGCATTAGCACATGAACGCAGAGTGGTAATCACCAGACACAGAAGCCAACAGGAGGATCCTGCCCGCTACATGTTTGCGCGCCTGTGGCACAAAACCTTTCACCATGATGATCATCATTATAGTTAATCACCATTTATTTCTAGTGAGCCCTCCGTCCTGATTGGATAAAGTGTGCAGGGATACTTGGAAAATGTCTTTCCTCTTTTACTGCACAAGCAAATTGAATTAAATTTGATATGCCGAGTCTGTTTCTACCGCACTTTTCTTTTATTGACACACAGACATTGCGACATCTACAAAAACCTGCGATATCTAGACTTTTTTTCTTCTTCCAATTTCCAGCTTTTCCTTTCGATGCATATAATGGAAGCAAAGATGAAGCTTTCAATTTGAGAAAATGGGCTTCCCTTTTCTCTCAACAGAGTAATATGTAATATAGCATTTAAATGTAAGATGAAGAAGGATGGGCGCTGGAGCAGATCACGAGAATGTGCTCTGCAGGACGGAATCTGTCCCGACATACCCACTCATGTCAGCTCACCTGTTGGATAACTGCTTGCAGGTCTGCTTCAGTCACTGTGTACTGGCCTAAAAGCGGTCAGACCTTTTAGTTTTGCTCATCTGTTCGGCCACAAAGAGAGTCACTGTTTACCCACTACTTCCTCCGTTCAGTCAGAATAGACTCGAAACATACAGCTCGGCTCTCTATCAGCATAAAACTGTAAATTCCAAAGTGGTGAAGATTGAATCACGGTTGTAGAAGCTGAAGAAAGAAATGTACATTTAGTCACGGGGAAAAAAAAAAACTGAGGTTAATTACTCTTTGACGGGTGAGTCAGGTTTTAGTCGCAGGATTTACAACCGTTTCTGACATTTCCAAACCGACCACAAAAACGCAATGTAGAATCTAAACACAATGAAAGGGTAATATCTGTAAACTGATATATCGGCCCTGTGCGGGAAGCTGTGAAAAACTGCGACCATAAAATTATTTTTTATAGTGGCTAAGATGCTGAAAGGTACGGCTGGGTTGTCAGAGGGTCGGACCTTATTTTCAGCTAAACAGTCATTTTTCATCCATTTTTTTTCCAATTAACCTCTGTTTGGTCGAGTCTTTATGAAGGAACATATCACTGGAGGAGAGAGCTGTCACTCAGCCCCAGACACAGGTGTGTTTTACTGCTGATCTGGGCCCCACCAGGCCTCTCTCTGGCATCGGCTGCTGTTATACGGGGCTGTCAGACAGAAGAGACCTAAGGTCAAAGTAACCGGCAGCCTATAATCGTAAATATGAAGAGGGAAATTGTCGTCAGGGGCGAGGGTTGTTTTTGGGTCGGTGGAAGAAAAAGTCACAGGTTGTGAAACCGGGGGATGTTTGGATCAAGCGTCCCGTGTCTGATGTCTCTGATTTGTGCTCTAACGAGACGTTTCCCATCTCTACAATATCATCGCACCTAAAACATCACCGGAAAAAAAGCCAGAAAACACTCTGAGCGGCTCATCGACTGCGGGTGTGTTTTCACTGCTGTGACAGATGCTTTATTATGACTGGAAGTGTTTAACTAAATATTACGCCTGCCCTCTGGCTGCTGAGATTAGGATCTGTTTAACATTCTTCCCCCCTCGAAAAAGCAACACATATCTATTAGGCCATCTGCGTTTTTTCCAGCTCGGCCGCACTTTTTATTTTCGACTCTGCCGCTCACCCAGCACGAGGAGCGCTACTTTATCATAATCCTTTGAAGAGGGGACCTGGAGGGGAAGCTCGCCCAGTCGGTGTGTTCCCCCTCGCCTCTCCAGGTCCAAATGCTGGGTGGCATGTTTGACGTGGCGAGTGAAGGGAATAACGCAGGTTGTCAGGTAGGAAAGAGCCAGGCTCGCGAGGCCGCGAGGCAATCAGGAAAACTTGTTCCGGCACAAGGCACGACTTCAATAAAATACCTCCAGTCCTGCTTTTAAAAGCATTAGTCCAGGGCAAATTAAAAAGTAGAGTGCAATTAAAAGAAATCACTGTGTAAATGTTAGCATGTGGAAGTTTTTCTTTTCCTTTTCCCCGTTTCCCCCGCCCCTCTCCTCGTTGAACAAAGAATGCCCCAGAGGCAGAGCTGCGCAGCTGCTGAATATTACTACGTCCATGTGTTTTAAATAAGAGCCCATTATAATCAAAATCATAAAAAAGGTAATGTGGCCCTCTTAAACATTTAAATTTAAGTTGCCCAATGTAGAGTTCAAGCCTTTGTGTGCATTTTTTTTTCCTAGCTCCTAATTGAATGAATCTTTTGGAAGAAACAGATGAAGCAACCATCAAAGGAGCCATTATTTGTAACAAATATATTGCTCTGTTGAAGGTATTTAAAGAAATAGTACATGTAATTGCCAGTTTCTGTCGGGCCGAACGTTTTCTCTTTGCCCTTTTGACCAGATGTTGCATTCAAGGGAAAGGCCTCTGTGATGCAAGACTGCCAGAGGGAGCTTACAAAACGACTGATACAATCAGCCGCAGGCCACTAACAATGTAAATGAGGAAGGTGTGCATTTCACAACACACTGAAAACACACCGGTCACTTAAGGATTACGGGGCATCGTGGTGTCACAGTGGACTTGCGAGGGATTCCTGGGTTGACCGTGGCGAGTCACCCTCCTCTGTGGGCGACTGTGGCTCAGGTGTAGAGTCAGCATCCTGTTATCACAAGGTCGCTGGTTTAATTCCCCTGGTATGCAAGTGTCCTTGGGTAAGATACTGAGCCCCAAAACTGGGCGGCACCTTGCATGGCAGCCACCAGTGTATGAATGTATGTATGAATTACTGTCAGTCACTTTGGACAGAGGCGTCTGCTAAATGCTGTAAGTGTAAAGGTAAACCTCACAGTCACAGCACTGTCAAAACATAAAACTGATCAAAGAATATGAAGTGTTGAGTTTCATCACTTCAGTCGTATGCAGAAACATACATTTCCAACATTTCTTCTGAGAAAAAAAAGTTGATAGTTTTTTTTAAATTTTTTTTTTTTAAATACACTTCTAATTGAAACAGCGGTGGACTCAGAGTGAATTCACTCTCACAGAAACCCGACGACCAAATTGCGGATCCATCCTGTGGGGCCTGCTGGTTTGCAGAAGTCTGCTGTGCTAACCCCCTCAGTTACGAGTCACTGAGGGTGTCGCCTCACACCAGGACAGATGAGTTTCCATGGGAGGAACGAAGATGTCTGGCCAAATCCACTTTTCCCCCTTATTAAAATGGATATTTCCGAGCTGTCAGAGGGTGAAGTCTGGGTTTTCAGACACTCGCGCTGACTTCTCGCTGACAGTGGGCTTCCTCTCCCCATAGGTTCAAGATCTCCCGCGGCTCTCCCCTCCCACTGTGCGGTGTAGCGGGTTCCCTATGAGTCCCGGAGCCAGCGCAGCTCTGGCAAGCTCTTCACTTTTTTCACTTAACGGCACGCACTAATTTACTGAGACTCTACACTGTTTTGGGTCCGCGGTGCAATTCCCACGTCCCAGCTGAGAAAATATATCATTAGTCCCTCATCGTGTAATGCTTGCCACGTTACATTATAAAAGCTGGGTGTAAAGCGACATGGATAAAACAGGAGCGATTTCCAGTGTGCCTCATTTTCGACCGCCTGCTTGGAATAAGTGGTGGGTGTTAAGAATTCGAAAAGGGGACGAGATGCGGTGTTGAAAAGGCCATTTTGCTTACTAAATACTCCTGGGTGGCTGGAAGAGTAAGCATTTCCATTGCAGAACGTCTCTGGCAACGTGTTACAGCCATATGAGTGCAGGTCTTTACGAGCCTGCCTTGAAAGTTATATGGATTAATTAACTTTCCAGGCAAATTAAGATTCCGTGCTAATTGTAGTCTAGGTAGGTTTAATGAGATGAGAGAAGATGCACGAATAAGTTCCCTCCTCCCAGCACACGTGTTTACTCTCCGCCGTGATGCAAGTTTGTTTACGGCTCAGGAGTCGGAAAGGCCGAGCGACTTCGCGCCGGGCCGGCGTTCCTCAGAACCGTCGCCCGAGGGCAGCCCGCGCGTTGCTCTGTCATTATTAGAGCGAGCGAGCGTAGACCCTTTTTTTGGCACGCGACCACAGCTCTCTGGGGTTTTCACTTCACAAACATTTTTACAGGCGTGACAGGCCGCGACCGAGCGGGCCGCAACAGACAGCTCTGTCACCTCAAAACAACCACCCCGCAGGGCCACACGAGGCGGCTAAATATATCGCCTCCCAGGAAGCAAGAGCAAAAAAGAAAACTGTCGGAGCCCGACCGGCTATCTTGCGGCTTAATTAACTAACACAGGACACAGCAAATTAGAGGCCCGTGGAGGCTCTTTGACTGGGCGCTTTGTAGGTTTCACCACATGGCGACCGCGACGCAAAATGGCCTCTCATGTCACTCATCGATGCCACATTGCACACCCAGTCACTCCACATCACACATCCATGTTTACCCTCTGTTTACCGTTTTATTCAGTGATCCTACCTATCCGGAATATCTTCTACACCTCCGTCACTCTATTTCCTTTTAATCACACGTCCATTCATGTGGCAGCAATTTGGGCCGGCCGACACCCAGTGGTGAATGCGCCTGACCCCCTCCAGCCCGCCCAGACACCCTCTGGAAAGCCACATCTGTCGCAGGAGCCTTCAGGGTCCTAGAGTGGCAGCCCGAGCCCATTGAAGCCGGGGGCTGTCAGGACCGTGTGCGTTGGCATCTGCGAGCTGAAGCTATTACAGGTTGCAAAACGTTACCTTAACTAGCCTCAGCCGCCCCTGACAGCCTGCCGAACTGTATTAAACACATATCACCGTTTCAGCGGCTATAATCCCGCCTAATCAGCCTCACTGTGCAGGTTTCATCTGTGCTGCGCCATATTTAATCAAAGTCATAAGCATCCATGTTACCTAATTAAGACCAGCGCTCTTTTGCAGTGGGATCTGTTATTTATATCTTTTAACAGCATCAGTGGAAAAGGATAAAAAGAGCTTAAATTAAAGCTGAATCCACTGGTGCATTTACTACATCCTCAAATGAGGAAATAGAGCAGCAGTTTAACTTTTTTTTTTTTTTTTTTTTGCATCCACAGTAGCAGAACACAGGTTTTGTTGGTGCAGAGGCTCCAGTTAAATTGTTTCACTGCCGCAGAAAAGCCGTGGCCTTTGACTCCGCGCAGAAGACATCATCCGCTTACAAGCTCTCACAATAAAAACCCATGCGTGCCGTAATAAGCCCTGCTTTGTTTCGAATACATCCAAGTGAAAACATTTATTGGACTAATTACAATGGTCTCCCGTTGGATTTTTCTTCCTGTGTTACACATGCTTTGGCAGCATTCCCAGTATTGTGTCAAGACGTCTCACTGCTCATGGCTGTGGTACTAACTGCCATGCAGCAAGAGGCATGAAGGAGGCGGGGGGGGAGCACAATGGCAGAGGGAAGAGTGGGTTACGTTTCTTTCTCTAGTGCAAGTCCCAGTCCATTTTCTCCGATGCTGTTCCTGAGTGGTTTTCGCTGCAAGGGGAAAAACGGCACTGGAACGTGCTCCCAACATTTCGAATCAGAGGTGACATCGCATTTAGACAACGCTGTGGCTGTGATGTGCTGTTACTGTCAGAAGCCCTCAGTCAGTTCTCATCTTTATTTTCCCACAGGGATGCAGATGAAGCCCAAATCATTAAAGGTCACACTGAAAACATTTTTATGTCAAATCTTTTTTTTTTTTTTTTTTTGGATCATCATCTACAGAGCTTGTAGAAGCATGCAAAATAAAAAAAATAAAAAACTCATTCCCTTAAAAAAAACAGGGATGTGATTGCAAATTAATACTTCTGAATTCTGTGAGGCCCAAATTGATTGTATTGTTTACCTCTGCACGAGAATCCTGACGGTCACTTCCAGCTTCTAACAGCGTTTGTGTAACACCGTTGGAGTCAGGTGGTATCTGTGTTTCATGTAAAACAATGTAAGAATATAGTTCTGTGATGGCAGACTGTACTGCCCTAACGTTAGCTAGCTTGCGTTAGCAAAGTTATTGTTAGCAAGTGTTAGCAACATTAGCAAGTGCAACAAACTTGGGGCAGGGGGGGCTGATTGGAACAACAGCAGCATTGTGGAATCATAGAGACACACTGCTGCCTGTAGTAACTCTGACCCTATAATATTCAAATGATCATTTAGGAGCATCTGTTCTACTGTGCTTGAAATACAATCCAAAGAAGAAGTCACCTCTGTAACAAAGTATTTGAGGGGAGACATGACAACAGATATTGTTTTTACCACAGAGTAAGAGTTAATACTATGTTGAGTTGAGGGGTTGGGGCCAGCAGCGCCGGTCTACCTGTAGTACCTCAGGTTTTGTGGCGTCAGAGTTGCATGCAGGATGTTATATGGAGTGAGTGAGTATAGCAGCTATTAAGCTCTCATACAAGTCGAGCTGATCTGTTAGATGCACAGGCACTGAAGCAGGGACGGACGGGAGAGAGGCGTATCGGTCTGCCTGAGGAGTTGAACCTGTCAGGTGGGACTGTTCTGACAGTTTCCTGTAAGTGTTTCTTTTTTTCCTTTTTTTTTTTTTTTTTTTTTTTTACGACATTGAGACGCAGCAGATGTACACTTTTCTCACTTGATCCACTGAAAAATATGTGTGTATTGAATAAGAAGGTTGTCATGTCTGTTATCCCTCAAGGCACTTATAGCTCTCCCTGCTGCCAGCTACCATCCTATTGAGGATTATTATATAGTAAATGATTCAATATTGTAAATGTATTCAACTGGTCCATCCAGTTGTGGCTGCATCGTGAAGATGTGGGGAAACTTCTCTGCAGAGGGACTGGGAAGGCCTCTGAACACAGAGGTTAAAAATTATTGCAGCATAATTCAAAGACCTGGAGGAGAGCTTGCGAGTCCCAGCTTTGGAAGAGATCAATTCTCCGTCAAACCAAAGCTAAACAAGAAACGGCTTCAAAAACAAAAATGTAATTGTCCTGATGTGGCCAAGACCAAGTTCAGACCTCAGGCCAGCGCAGAGCTGGTGAGAGCACTTGAACTTGGCTGCTCCATTACAGTCCATGTGCATCTCCACAGAGCTTGAGCATTTTTTTCAAATCGTCAAAGAGTGACTGCAGCGTCCAAGTGCAAAAGCTGTTACAGGCCTCAAAATCCTAAAGATGCCCCCGCTCAATGAGTTACCAGTTGGAAACAGTTTCCATTATTTGTAGAGATTCATTCTCACAATTGTTTTCTGGTTGAATAACAGCCGGACACATCAGATTCAACAGATTTAAATAAGCATTAAACTAAAAAATATTACGTGTCATATTTATTTTACATTGGGTATTAATCTCCCTGAACAATAACAAGCAAAATGATGTGTTCACTATGACTGGACGTGATCTGCGAACAGAAAAACAAATAGCGGTTGACAGATAAGGCCGTGCTCCTCTTTCATTTTGCAAGATGTGGGCTGATTCCAACAGAGCCGGAGTCATTTGTGGTTGTTGACACTGGCATCATGCTTCACTTGGCCAGCAGAGTCAGCAAATATTGAAATGGAGTGAATACGGCATCCCGGTTATTGCGATGGATATTTGAAACTGCTGAGGTCTCTAAAATATGTCCCACTCATACTGCATGTTTTAATTTTACCACTTGTATCACAAAGCTGGTTACCATACAACCCAATTGTAATATCTCATCTCTAGTAATATTACACTAACTGTCAAGGTCATAACCTAAGAAATACACTCTTATTTATGTGATATAGTTGGAGAAAGTTAAGAACATTGCTGTTAGTAGAGGACAAATGAGGATACTTTGTGTCAAATTGTGTGTGCCCTACCACAAACATTCTGCAAGTTATAGGAGCTGAGACCAAAAGTGCTACAACCGTCCCCGGTCTCCTCTACAGAGTTTTTGTATTTAAAATCATCCCTGTCTGAATAGTGGTGTCTTATCTCGTGTGCAAATGAGTTTTCATTGTGCAAATCACACAAAATGGCATTTCTTTTTTCTTTTCTTTCTTTTTCTTTTTTTGTTTTTTTTTTTTTTACAGAATACTGCTTTAAGAGATAGTTTGAAGTAAAGAAGTTGCACTTAAATGTGAGCTAAACAAAGTTCACGCTCGTTGGAAAATGAGCCTATGGTGGTTAAATTAGGGACCGATTCCAACAGATTCAGAGCTATTTGGTGTTGCTGACACTGGCATCGTGCTCACTTGAAGCAAGAAGAATAATGGAAAACACTGAATAGGAGGTTAGGTTATCACTGTGCTGCCCAGTTACACAATATGTTGTAAGATAGATGTGCCACTCTATTAATGCTACATTCTAGGTCTTGAAAGTGATATTAAAGAGAGATGTATTGTATCGTTGCAGAGCCAAAACATCCGAGACAACAAAGTAGGGGATTTAAGTTATTTACTTTTCTGCTGCTCCCAAAAGCATTAACTGACTGATTTGTGTATATCATGTTTTGCTTTTTACCTTGTTAATTTGCTCTTTTGGAACAGGTATAATGCCCAAAGGTCAAAAACAGACAAGGTCCCATTCCCAGCAACAGTCAGGGGATGGTCCAGAACTCATTACTGGAAGCAGATACGTTCTGCCAGTGATGAGGCAACAGTGACCCAACTGAGTATGAATACCTGTACGTTATCAGACAGAATAAACTCAAAGGAGCTGACACAAGTCATGAGAGAGCAGAAGAAACCAAAGCCTCCAAAGATGAGGACATTCAGCGTTGTAGTTGCAGTGGCCGTCGTGCTCACCTTTATGTGGGCCGAAAGTTGCAAATAAAACATCTCCTAAATCTTCTAAATGTATCGTCTATGTGGCCTATTGAATTCTTTGCTATAAATGGTGTATTTTTCTGTTTTTAAGCACAGCTGCATGACATTTAGGATATGATTTAATGTCAGTTCCCCAAAATAACTGGCATGTTTAAAGTTCCTTATCTTGCAGGAAACAAAAAAATAAGAACTTGTTGTGTGCAAACTCATACCACCCTGCTACTTCTATTAGCTGTGTATAAATTGTTTTACCAGTGTTTTTTTTTTTTTTTTGTTGGGGGGGAGTGTTGTTCTGTAGTAAATGTAGAAAATGGTTTTAGAGTTGCAATATGACAAAATTGAATATGTTCTTACGCACTATGTTACAGAGCCATTGACATTTATTGATCATCACTGAGCAGACAGTGTTTACAGCATGACCAAATTCAGGAACATCCTCACATATTTACAACCACAAAAGAAGTGCAATGTTAAAATTGCTTTAAGAGTAGAAATATTCAGTGGTTGTTGTGTGAATCCCAGGCTGGAGCAGGAATCCTCAGAACCTGCAGCAGATACCACATCCTCTCATGTCAGGACAGCAACCGCAGCAAAATTGGCAGTCCTTTGGGCTGCGCTTGTGTCTGTTGTTATACGGCATCTGTGAGAAAGAGAAAAGACATGAGCAAGGTGTTCATCTCCAGCATCATCTCTCACTCTGTTCACTCTCTCTCCTTCTCACTGTATCTGTCTCAGCTCATTCAGTTCATTGAACAAACCTTCCAGGAGTCCTCTGACTTCTCTTCATGTGCAGCAACTGGACCCTCATTGTTCATTGGCTCCTCCAGCTCTTGCACCTGTCAATCAATTGTGCACATTTACATCAGGAGCCACATTTCAGCATTTAGACAAAACATTTCCAGCTAATAAGCAAATGAAATGACTGAAGTCAAGTTGTTACCTCAGTGAATGAGCCAGCAGAGCTCTCCTGAAGGCAAATAAAGGTGAGCACGACGGCCACTGCAACTGCAACACTGAATGTCTTCATCTTAGGAGGCTTCCACTGCTTCAACTTGTTCAGTCCTTTGATTCTTCTGGTGACTCTCGTCAGCTCCTTTCACTTCTTCTCCTGTCTGATGGTTGACTTTGTAAAGTGTGCTGGTATTTATAGTCACCTGGACCACTGTTGCCTCATCACTGACAGCACCTACAGTACAGCAGCTGCTTCCAGGCACAGGCTTGCATCACTACCTGAGGGATGCTGGGAATGAGAATGGGGAACTCCTCAACAGTGGGAATTCTCTCTTTTTGTTTGTTTGTTCCACATATCACCCATTAGCATTTATATGTCTCATTAGTCCATATACACAACATGCTTATACATTTTAAATTCTGGTAAATCACTTATAATAAAGAAAATGGTCTGCTTCAGGCAGTACCTACCTGAATTCATTTTATAAAGCAAGTATTAGTCAGCTGCAGTAATTAGCTACTGTTTAAAATCAATTCCATTGCAAGCTTGTAGCTTCAGACTATTAGACAACTACAATTTTATGCCAACCTGACACAACTTCAACTTGATCTTCCTGCTCAGTATTTTGATGCTGCTGAGAATCTCCAAAGGAAAAAAAAACAGTCCAAAAGTTAAAATTAATAGTATGAACCTAATGATAGATATTAGGAAAAAACAGTTTACAACTCAAAGTTTTGACTTCTTGATACCAAAAGTGATTAAAGAAGTACTTCACTGCTGGGTTGGGACTTGGAGCAGAATCTTTAAAAAAAAAAAAAAAAAAAAAAAAAATTGTGCTAAATGACGAGAAAAGGGGCTGTAATAAAAGACCTACAACAACCAGAATGCAGTGTGCCGCATCAGACCGATAAACACTCCCGCCGCTGACAGGTGTCCAACTGTGAGCCAGCTGGTAACAAATATTATTGTGTTACATTTAAACAGTACAGTAAAAACTATATATAGAAACCTTTTAGGAGAGAAATAGAATTATTCATATTTAATCAGCACTGCCTTGTTTTAGAGTTTAAACAATAGTCCTTCCAGTGCATGATCTTTCTCATGCTTTTAGCGTATGGTAGATAAACTGCTCGTTGGAAAATGAGCCTATGGTGGTTAAATTAGGGACCGATTCCAACAGATTCAGAGCTATTTGGTGTTGCTGACACTGGCATCGTGCTCACTTGAAGCAAGAAGAATAATGGAAAACACTGAATAGGAGGTTAGGTTATCACTGTGCTGCCCAGTTACACAATATGTTGTAAGATAGATGTGCCACTCTATTAATGCTACATTCTAGGTCTTAAAAGTGATATTAAAGAGAGATGTATTGTATCGTTGCAGAGCCAAAACATCCGAGACAACAAAGTAGGGGATTTAAGTTATTTACTTTTCTGCTGCTCCCAAAAGCATTAACTGACTGATTTGTGTATATCATGTTTTGCTTTTTACCTTGTTAATTTGCTCTTTTGGAACAGGTATAATGCCCAAAGGTCAAAAACAGACAAGGTCCCATTCCCAGCAACAGTCAGGGGATGGTCCAGAACTCATTACTGGAAGCAGATACGTTCTGCCAGTGATGAGGCAACAGTGACCCAACTGAGTATGAATACCTGTACGTTATCAGACAGAATAAACTCAAAGGAGCTGACACAAGTCATGAGAGAGCAGAAGAAACCAAAGCCTCCAAAGATGAGGACATTCAGCGTTGTAGTTGCAGTGGCCGTCGTGCTCACCTTTATGTGGGCCGAAAGTTGCAAATAAAACATCTCCTAAATCTTCTAAATGTATCGTCTATGTGGCCTATTGAATTCTTTGCTATAAATGGTGTATTTTTCTGTTTTTAAGCACAGCTGCATGACATTTAGGATATGATTTAATGTCAGTTCCCCAAAATAACTGGCATGTTTAAAGTTCCTTATCTTGCAGGAAACAAAAAAATAAGAACTTGTTGTGTGCAAACTCATACCACCCTGCTACTTCTATTAGCTGTGTATAAATTGTTTTACCAGTGTTTTTTTTTTTTGTTTTTTGTTTTTTTGGGGGGGGGAGTGTTGTTCTGTAGTAAATGTAGAAAATGGTTTTAGAGTTGCAATATGACAAAATTGAATATGTTCTTACGCACTATGTTACAGAGCCATTGACATTTATTGATCATCACTGAGCAGACAGTGTTTACAGCATGACCAAATTCAGAAACATCCTCACATATTTACAACCACAAAAGAAGTGCAATGTTAAAATTGCTTTAAGAGTAGAAATATTCAGTGGTTGTTGTGTGGGTTTTTGCTGGTAAATAAGTGGGGGTCTCTGGGTGGAGAGATGATTAACACTGTTCATTTGCATCCACTGCTGAGGTTGTAGTGACACAGAGCTGGTTGAAATTATTTAACTTGACATTTAGGGATTTTCCTTAAAACAATATGACCCTGTTATTCTGCCTTGATATGATAGAGATATTAAAATTGTAGATTTAAGAGATACTGAAGGTGATGCACTGTGACATTAAGACAATCTGTATTTTTTGTTTTTATCTTATTTTTTCTACGGACTCTGCTGTATATTCAAACAGATCTGGATCCCTCAGCTGCTGTTGACACAAGTGTGACAGGAATCGGGGGGTTCTGAGTTATTTCGCAAGGTATTTGGACTGGTTCAACGTCTGACTTCACTCTGTTACGGTAACTGCACACAGTGATTACTTCATCTTTACTGTTATTTGTTTGAATGGTTGTTTTGTTGGCAGTTGAGATTTCACTATTTCTATTATGATGTCACTATAATTTATGTATAATCCCAAGTGTTTAAAGTGTTTTTTTTTTTTATATGACAGAGTTCTTCTAACAAGCAACAACAAATGCCAAGACTGTAGGCTCACTGATTCAGCATGTTTACATGAGATTGATATATCAGCTGGTAACAGTTACAAGACGTCAGTAACAGTGTTGCAATTTAATTACTGCTGTAATTAAATATCATATGTTATGTGTGTTCTTCATTGTCTGAAACTGAAACATTGATGCAAGTACAGAAAATGCTCTGATGGAATGTGTATATATATATATATATATATATATATACATATATATATATATATATATATATATATATATATATATATATATATATATATATATATATCAAGGTAATCTTCCATATTGACATGTGGAATAAACAAAAACTGATAATTCCGACTGTTGAGGAGTTCCCCATTCTCATTCCCAGCATCCCTCAGGTAGTGATGCAAGCCTGTGCCTGGAAGCAGCTGCTGTACTGTAGGTGCTGTCAGTGATGAGGCAACAGTGGTCCAGGTGACTATAAATACCAGCACACTTTACAAAGTCAACCATCAGACAGGAGAAGAAGTGAAAGGAGCTGACGAGAGTCACCAGAAGAATCAAAGGACTGAACAAGTTGAAGCAGTGGAAGCCTCCTAAGATGAAGACATTCAGTGTTGCAGTTGCAGTGGCCGTCGTGCTCACCTTTATTTGCCTTCAGGAGAGCTCTGCTGGCTCATTCACTGAGGTAACAACTTGACTTCAGTCATTTCATTTGCTTATTAGCTGGAAATGTTTTGTCTAAATGCTGAAATGTGGCTCCTGATGTAAATGTGCACAATTGATTGACAGGTGCAAGAGCTGGAGGAGCCAATGAACAATGAGGGTCCAGTTGCTGCACATGAAGAGAAGTCAGAGGACTCCTGGAAGGTTTGTTCAATGAACTGAATGAGCTGAGACAGATACAGTGAGAAGGAGAGAGAGTCAACAGAGTGAGAGATGATGCTGGAGATGAACACCTTGCTCATATCTTTTCTCTTTCTCACAGATGCCGTATAACAACAGACACAAGCGCAGCCCAAAGGACTGCCAATTTTGCTGCGGTTGCTGTCCTGACATGAGAGGATGTGGTATCTGCTGCAGGTTCTGAGGATTCCTGCTCCAGCCTGGGATTCACACAACAACCACTGAATATTTCTACTCTTAAAGCAATTTTAACATTGCACTTCTTTTGTGGTTGTAAATATGTGAGGATGTTTCTGAATTTGGTCATGCTGTAAACACTGTCTGCTCAGTGATGATCAATAAATGTCAATGGCTCTGTAACATAGTGCGTAAGAACATATTCAATTTTGTCATTTTGCAACTCTAAAACCATTTTCTACATTTACTACAGAACAACACTCCCCCCCAACAAAAAAAAAAAAAAAACACTGGTAAAACAATTTATACACAGCTAATAGAAGTAGCAGGGTGGTATGAGTTTGCACACAACAAGTTCTTATTTTTTTGTTTCCTGCAAGATAAGCAACCTTAAACATGCCAGTTATTTTGGGGAACTGACATTAAATAATATCCTAAATGTCATGCAGCTGTGCTTAAAAACAGAAAAATACACCATTTATAGCAAAGAATTCAATAGGCCACATAGACGATACATTTAGAAGATTTAGGAGATGTTTTATTTGCAACTTTCGGCCCACATAAAGGTGAGCACGACGGCCACTGCAACTACAACGCTGAATGTCCTCATCTTTGGAGGCTTTGGTTTCTTCTGCTCTCTCATGACTTGTGTCAGCTCCTTTGAGTTTATTCTGTCTGATAACGTACAGGTATTCATACTCAGTTGGGTCACTGTTGCCTCATCACTGGCAGAACGTATCTGCTTCCAGTAATGAGTTCTGGACCATCCCCTGACTGTTGCTGGGAATGGGACCTTGTCTGTTTTTGACCTTTGGGCATTATACCTGTTCCAAAAGAGCAAATTAACAAGGTAAAAAGCAAAACATGATATACACAAATCAGTCAGTTAATGCTTTTGGGAGCAGCAGAAAAGTAAATAACTTAAATCCCCTACTTTGTTGTCTCGGATGTTTTGGCTCTGCAACGATACAATACATCTCTCTTTAATATCACTTTTAAGACCTAGAATGTAGCATTAATAGAGTGGCACATCTACCTTACAACATATTGTGTAACTGGGCAGCACAGTGATAACCTAACCTCCTATTCAGTGTTTTCCATTATTCTTCTTGCTTCAAGTGAGCACGATGCCAGTGTCAGCAACACCAAATAGCTCTGAATCTGTTGGAATCGGTCCCTAATTTAACCACCATAGGCTCATTTTCCAACAAGCAGTTTATCTACCATACGCTAAAAGCATGAGAAAGATCATGCACTGGAAGGACTATTGTTTAAACTCTAAAACAAGGCAGTGCTGATTAAATATGAATAATTCTATTTCTCTCCTAAAAGGTTTCTATATATAGTTTTTACTGTACTGTTTAAATGTAACACAATAATATTTGTTACCAGCTGGCTCACAGTTGGACACCTGTCAGCGGCGGGAGTGTTTATCGGTCTGATGCGGCACACTGCATTCTGGTTGTTGTAGGTCTTTTATTACAGCCCCTTTTCTCGTCATTTAGCACAATTTTTTTTTTTTTTTTAAGATTCTGCTCCAAGTGCCAACCCAGCGGTGAAGTACTTCTTTAATCACTTTTGGTATCAAGAAGTCAAAACTTTGAGTTGTAAACTGTTTTTTCCTAATATCTATCATTAGGTTCATACTATTAATTTTAACTTTTGGACTGTTTTTTTTCCTTTGGAGATTCTCAGCAGCATCAAAATACTGAGCAGGAAGATCAAGTTGAAGTTGTGTCAGGTTGGCATAAAATTGTAGTTGTCTAATAGTCTGAAGCTACAAGCTTGCAATGGAATTGATTTTAAACAGTAGCTAATTACTGCAGCTGACTAATACTTGCTTTATAAAATGAATTCAGGTAGGTACTGCCTGAAGCAGACCATTTTCTTTATTATAAGTGATTTACCAGAATTTAAAATGTATAAGCATGTTGTGTATATGGACTAATGAGACATATAAATGCTAATGGGTGATATGTGGAACAAACAAACAAAAAGAGAGAATTCCCACTGTTGAGGAGTTCCCCATTCTCATTCCCAGCATCCCTCAGGTAGTGATGCAAGCCTGTGCCTGGAAGCAGCTGCTGTACTGTAGGTGCTGTCAGTGATGAGGCAACAGTGGTCCAGGTGACTATAAATACCAGCACACTTTACAAAGTCAACCATCAGACAGGAGAAGAAGTGAAAGGAGCTGACGAGAGTCACCAGAAGAATCAAAGGACTGAACAAGTTGAAGCAGTGGAAGCCTCCTAAGATGAAGACATTCAGTGTTGCAGTTGCAGTGGCCGTCGTGCTCACCTTTATTTGCCTTCAGGAGAGCTCTGCTGGCTCATTCACTGAGGTAACAACTTGACTTCAGTCATTTCATTTGCTTATTAGCTGGAAATGTTTTGTCTAAATGTTGAAATGTGGCTCCTGATGTAAATGTGCACAATTGATTGACAGGTGCAAGAGCTGGAGGAGCCAATGAACAATGAGGGTCCAGTTGCTGCACATGAAGAGAAGTCAGAGGACTCCTGGAAGGTTTGTTCAATGAACTGAATGAGCTGAGACAGATACAGTGAGAAGGAGAGAGAGTCAACAGAGTGAGAGATGATGCTGGAGATGAACACCTTGCTCATATCTTTTCTCTTTCTCACAGATGCCGTATAACAACAGACACAAGCGCAGCCCAAAGGACTGCCAATTTTGCTGCGGTTGCTGTCCTGACATGAGAGGATGTGGTATCTGCTGCAGGTTCTGAGGATTCCTGCTCCAGCCTGGGATTCACACAACAACCACTGAATATTTCTACTCTTAAAGCAATTTTAACATTGCACTTCTTTTGTGGTTGTAAATATGTGAGGATGTTTCTGAATTTGGTCATGCTGTAAACACTGTCTGCTCAGTGATGATCAATAAATGTCAATGGCTCTGTAACATAGTGCGTAAGAACATATTCAATTTTGTCATATTGCAACTCTAAAACCATTTTCTACATTTACTACAGAACAACACTCCCCCCCAACAAAAAAAAAAAAAAAAACACTGGTAAAACAATTTATACACAGCTAATAGAAGTAGCAGGGTGGTATGAGTTTGCACACAACAAGTTCTTATTTTTTTGTTTCCTGCAAGATAAGCAACCTTAAACATGCCAGTTATTTTGGGGAACTGACATTAAATAATATCCTAAATGTCATGCAGCTGTGCTTAAAAACAGAAAAATACACCATTTATAGCAAAGAATTCAATAGGCCACATAGACGATACATTTAGAAGATTTAGGAGATGTTTTATTTGCAACTTTCGGCCCACATAAAGGTGAGCACGACGGCCACTGCAACTACAACGCTGAATGTCCTCATCTTTGGAGGCTTTGGTTTCTTCTGCTCTCTCATGACTTGTGTCAGCTCCTTTGAGTTTATTCTGTCTGATAACGTACAGGTATTCATACTCAGTTGGGTCACTGTTGCCTCATCACTGGCAGAACGTATCTGCTTCCAGTAATGAGTTCTGGACCATCCCCTGACTGTTGCTGGGAATGGGACCTTGTCTGTTTTTGACCTTTGGGCATTATACCTGTTCCAAAAGAGCAAATTAACAAGGTAAAAAGCAAAACATGATATACACAAATCAGTCAGTTAATGCTTTTGGGAGCAGCAGAAAAGTAAATAACTTAAATCCCCTACTTTGTTGTCTCGGATGTTTTGGCTCTGCAACGATACAATACATCTCTCTTTAATATCACTTTTAAGACCTAGAATGTAGCATTAATAGAGTGGCACATCTACCTTACAACATATTGTGTAACTGGGCAGCACAGTGATAACCTAACCTCCTATTCAGTGTTTTCCATTATTCTTCTTGCTTCAAGTGAGCACGATGCCAGTGTCAGCAACACCAAATAGCTCTGAATCTGTTGGAATCGGTCCCTAATTTAACCACCATAGGCTCATTTTCCAACAAGCAGTTTATCTACCATACGCTAAAAGCATGAGAAAGATCATGCACTGGAAGGACTATTGTTTAAACTCTAAAACAAGGCAGTGCTGATTAAATATGAATAATTCTATTTCTCTCCTAAAAGGTTTCTATATATAGTTTTTACTGTACTGTTTAAATGTAACACAATAATATTTGTTACCAGCTGGCTCACAGTTGGACACCTGTCAGCGGCGGGAGTGTTTATCGGTCTGATGCGGCACACTGCATTCTGGTTGTTGTAGGTCTTTTATTACAGCCCCTTTTCTCGTCATTTAGCACAATTTTTTTTTTTTTTTTTTTAAGATTCTGCTCCAAGTGCCAACCCAGCGGTGAAGTACTTCTTTAATCACTTTTGGTATCAAGAAGTCAAAACTTTGAGTTGTAAACTGTTTTTTCCTAATATCTATCATTAGGTTCATACTATTAATTTTAACTTTTGGACTGTTTCTTTTTCCTTTGGAGATTCTCAGCAGCATCAAAATACTGAGCAGGAAGATCAAGTTGAAGTTGTGTCAGGTTGGCATAAAATTGTAGTCGTCTAATAGTCTGAAGCTACAAGCTTGCAATGGAATTGATTTTAAACAGTAGCTAATTACTGCAGCTGACTAATACTTGCTTTATAAAATGAATTCAGGTAGGTACTGCCTGAAGCAGACCATTTTCTTTATTATAAGCGATTTACCAGAATTTAAAATGTATAAGCATGTTGTGTATATGGACTAATGAGACATATAAATGCTAATGGGTGATATGTGGAACAAACAAACAAAAAGAGAGAATTCCCACTGTTGAGGAGTTCCCCATTCTCATTCCCAGCATCCCTCAGGTAGTGATGCAAGCCTGTGCCTGGAAGCAGCTGCTGTACTGTAGGTGCTGTCAGTGATGAGGCAACAGTGGTCCAGGTGACTATAAATACCAGCACACTTTACAAAGTCAACCATCAGACAGGAGAAGAAGTGAAAGGAGCTGACGAGAGTCACCAGAAGAATCAAAGGACTGAACAAGTTGAAGCAGTGGAAGCCTCCTAAGATGAAGACATTCAGTGTTGCAGTTGCAGTGGCCGTCGTGCTCACCTTTATTTGCCTTCAGGAGAGCTCTGCTGGCTCATTCACTGAGGTAACAACTTGACTTCAGTCATTTCATTTGCTTATTAGCTGGAAATGTTTTGTCTAAATGCTGAAATGTGGCTCCTGATGTAAATGTGCACAATTGATTGACAGGTGCAAGAGCTGGAGGAGCCAATGAACAATGAGGGTCCAGTTGCTGCACATGAAGAGAAGTCAGAGGACTCCTGGAAGGTTTGTTCAATGAACTGAATGAGCTGAGACAGATACAGTGAGAAGGAGAGAGAGTCAACAGAGTGAGAGATGATGCTGGAGATGAACACCTTGCTCATGTCTTTTCTCTTCCTCACAGATGCCGTATAACAACAGACACAAGCGCAGCCCCGCTGGCTGTCGCTTTTGCTGCGGTTGCTGTCCTAACATGAGAGGATGTGGTGTCTGCTGCAGGTTCTGAGGATTCCTGCTCCAGCCTGGGATTCACACAACAACCACTGAATATTTAATCGATAGGATTTTTACTTTAAAAGTGGTTTTCCATCTCTCAATTCTGGCTGTAAATATCTGAGAATGTTTCTGAATGTGGTCATGCTGCAGACAATGTGTGCTCACTGATTCGACTGTATCACCTACACATGCTACTACAGTGTATTGTCACAATAAACTTCAGTTTTACTGGTATATAAAGTGTGAACATGTTCTTTTAAAATTGTTTTTTGTCTCATAATAATGCACTGTCAGTTGTCAGAGGTGACTTTTATGTCAAATACATCTCCTAGGTTGGTGTTAACTTCGTATATAAACCAGAGTACCAAGTTACAACTGAGCACCAGCAGCTACACCCACAGTGTCACTGAAGGGTTCTAAAAATGTTGATGTATCATCCTCATATTTCACTAAACACATTTGCATACTGAAGTGTATGATCATTAAGTTTAATTGTTCTACAGTGTAGAGGGAAAGTTCTTTCAACATATATATGTACACACACACACATATATATATACTGTATATATAAAAATAAACTATATAAACTATATATGTCTATATAAACCATTTGTGTCATATTCCAACTTCCACAACATTCTTTACATGTTCTACACTTAAATACTCTTAAATACACACAAGTGGAATCATGTTTTTCACAGTTTATGGAAGAATAAGCGTGATATGAATTTGCACCCATGAAATGATTCTTTTCATGTTTTCTAAAAGTTTCCTTACATTAAGCCTGCATGACATTTATGGTTGAAAAAAAATATTTTCACATTCAAAAATATGTCAAAGATGAAGTGATGATGTGTACCGAGACTTGAACCGATATTTCTTCAAATGATAGTACAGACATGACTGTGGGGTGTTTTGACTGAAAATATATGTTTTCTTTTATGTCACCTCAAACCATGTGCAACAGGAAATGTCCTGAATTATGAACATCGATTTCATGTTGGTACTGCTCCAGAAGGGTAAGGTGGTTGTTTTAATACCAGCAGTTTGGTGTCATTGGGTCCAAATCAAGAGAAAAACATGATACATTGTTTCATTTAAGTTCTGGTTCCTGGTCCTGTTCACGCTGACTTTTTAAAGACAACACTTGAGGAGAAAACCTGGAGTTAAGTAGACTTAAAGTTAACTTGTTGATTGGTTTGTCCATTGTCATTCTGCATAATCATAAATTACTGTACAGTGATGATAATCATCATCATCATAATCATCATAATCCGCATTATCAACAAAAGACCTATCTAACCCTTGCCATTTTTCCGGTGGCATATAAACCTAATCACTGTGTGCAGTTAACACTGATAAATCCAGGGCCATCTGAATTAGTACTTTCTTCAGTGACTTCAGTCTTTCCAACTTACCTTACGCAATAAAAAAAACCTGTGCTTCATGTCAGGTCTGTGTCAGAATACAGTAGCATGAATGACACCACAGCTGCTGAAATATAGGCCTACAGATGAAAATCCATTTTTAAAGGTTTGACCTTTTACTTTAAATGACAGAGTAACATTCAGCATTTCTTCAGACTGCTGTTCTGTCTGTTTCAATTTACACAGTCATCATGAGCAGGTGTCCCTCAGTTTAGAGAAAACCCCTTAATCCTCGCTGAGGCTAATCGTTTTCATTCTTCTTGCCTGGTATTCATTCATCATCCAAGTCAAATTCAGTCTGTGAGGGAAACATTGTGTGTTGACAAGACTGGATGGATGGAAACGCTGATGGGGAAGAAGTCCTCTAGTTTTACCCCAGCTAATGAACTGTTTGTTGCTCAGGCTAATGTTAGCCCATCAGCCTGCTATTTTCTACTCTAATAGTTAAGGTTGTACATTAAAACTATTCTGAAAGTTATTCTCTCTGTCATATTACAGAATTAGGCTATTTAAAACTTGGTTTGTCAGCTGTAGGCCTGTAATCCAACAGTCACTCATGCTACGGTTTACTGACACAGACCTGATGTGAAGTGAGGGGTTTTGGTTATTGTGCAATAAATTTAGGAAGACTGAAGTGACTGAATGAGAGCAGATCCAGATGTCCCCTCACTGTATGTGTTAACTGCATACAACTTCATTTTATCTGTCTGTTGTTTCAATATTCAGTCCTAGACAATCTGAAGGTGTTTAAATGACAATGAAAAAAAAATTAAATATACTTATTAAAAGGCCTAGTTAGTTGTTTTTGTTGAAAATGTGGATTATTATAATCATGGTACAGCAATTCATGTCAGAGTGTTTAAAGAGCATCATACACAGATCAGGCATAACATTATGACCAAGTGCCTAATATTGCACATCTTACAGATGCTTGGTCAGATTGGGATCTGGGGAATATGGAGGACAGGTCAACACCTTGGGCCCATCATTGTGTATCTCCAGGTTTTCCTGAGCAGTGTTTGCTGTGTGTCAGGGCCCACTGTCCTGCTGGGGGGCCGCTGCCATCGGCTGCTGCCATAGTGTTGTTGTGATGAGGTTGTGTACTTGGTCCACAACAGTGTTTAGATGAGTGGTTCGTGTTAAATGGCGTTCACATGAATTCCAGCACCTAAGGTGTCCCAGCAGAATATCTCCTTATGATGAGATGATCAGTGTTATTCACGTCACCTGTCAGTGGTTTTAATGTTGTGGCAGATCGGTGTATATGACTCTGATCTATGAACAGTTACAAATGCAAATAAATCAGGACTTTATTACAATAATGCTCAATAAGCACATCTGCAGTCTAAAGGGCTAATAACTACCTGAAATGCTTATAATGAGTTATTTCTTTATGAGCTTGTTGTAACTCCAGAGAACATAACTACACAAATCAGAGGCACTATTAAAATGCTGTATGAACTTCTGTCAGTCATCAGAGCTTTACTGCAGGATAACAATCGCAGAACTGTTCAATCAAATGCAATGGAACATTGTATCATTTGTTCTTCTCTTGGTCTGGACCAAAGTAGCAGCCTGCAGGTGTGAAAACACTCTTAGTTGCTGCCTGGAGCTGTTAGAGATTTCTATCAGTCAACACATCCACTGTTAAAACTAGTCTCCTGGTTTTAGGTGATATAAACTATTAAACAGAGGTTAGACTTTCAGACAAAACACCACACAATCATCTCTGTGTAGTGTAATATGTGTGTCTGTTCATGTGTTCTGCTGTAGATGGGAACTGCACTGTGGCCTCAATGGTTGGTAAGATCCCTGCAGGCAGGTCATGTCCACCATAAATGTTGCACATGTTTAATGTTACAAATGTTTTCAGGAAACTGAAACCAAACTAATATTTCTATCATTTGTCTGTTAATAATATCAGTGCTGAGTTTTTAAGAGGCTGGAGTGTAGAAGCAGTTGGAGAATTCTGTGAAAGCCACGTTGCAGAAAATAAATTCATATACCGACACTTGTTATGATAAAACTATTGCCCTTTATTGATCATATGCTTTCAATGAAAAGGTTTAACAAAATATTAGGATGATACATCAGTTAGCACACATTCTCTGCAGCATGACCAAATCCAGAAACATCCTCAGATTTTTCAACCACTACTGTTAACATGGAAAACTGCTTTTAAGTAAGAATTTTAACAAATAAATATTCAGTGGTTGCTGTGTGAATCCCAGGCTGGAGCAGGAATCCTCAGAACTTGCAGCAGGTACCACATCCAATCATGTTAGGACAGCAACCGCAGCAAAAGCGACAGCGCCTGCGTCTGCTGTTTCTGCCAGCGGGGCTGCGCTTGTGTCTGTTGTTATACGGCATCTGTGAGAAAGAGAAAAGACATGAGCAAGGTGTTCATCTCCAGCATCATCTCTCACTCTGTTCACTCTCTCTCCTTCTCACTGTATCTGTCTCAGCTCATTCAGTTCATTGAACAAACCTTCCAGGAGTCCTCTGACTTCTCTTCATGTGCAGCAACTGGACCCTCATTGTTCATTGGCTCCTCCAGCTCTTGCACCTGTCAATCAATTGTGCACATTTACATCAGGAGCCACATTTCAGCATTTCCACAAAACATTTCCAGCTAATAAGCAAATGAAATGACTGAAGTCAAGTTGTTACCTCAGTGAATGAGCCAGCAGAGCTCTCCTGAAGGCAAATAAAGGTGAGCACGACGGCCACTGCAACTGCAACACTGAATGTCTTCATCTTAGGAGGCTTCCACTGCTTCAACTTGTTCAGTCCTTTGATTCTTCTGGTGACTCTCGTCAGCTCCTTTCACTTCTTCTCCTGTCTGATGGTTGACTTTGTAAAGTGTGCTGGTATTTATAGTCACCTGGACCACTGTTGCCTCATCACTGACAGCACCTACAGTACAGCAGCTGCTTCCAGGCACAGGCTTGCATCACTACCTGAGGGATGCTGGGAATGAGAATGGGAAACTCCTCAACAGTGGGAATTCTCTCTATTGGTTCATATGTTCCACATATTAATTACTAATATTTTTACCACTGTGCAAACATATCAACTGTTGCAATGGCACATACACAGCATGCTGAAAAAAAAAAAACAAAAAACTTTTGCATGAATAAAGGTAAAGAAAACATTATAATAAAGTAAATGTTCTTATTTTTTCATGTTTGTGTGACTTGAAGTGAGGGATTTCTGTTATTGCGCAAAATATGTGGAAAGACTCAAATGGCCTTTGACCTCATCACTGTTAACTGCACACAGTGATTACTTCATTTTGTTCTGTTGCTGAATATGATTTTTACACCACTGGATGGTCTTATGATATCTAAGTGTAAACTGAAAAATATGCAAACAATCAAGACATGTTTCTGACAATTCCAGATTATTATAAATTCACAGTCATTTATGTCAGAGTGATTAAACTGAGTTGTATTAATCTTTCAGTACGACAACAAAGACACAAGAGTTTGTTACTTAAGGCTGAATGGTGCTTACAACTCATTGCATGGACGGTGCTGCCTTGTTGTTCTGTACCCAAGTGAGAGTCTACAGCCCAGCACAACTGCGTTCACTTGTGTAAACAGCTTCATGTTCTGTGCTCACCTGTCAAAGTTCAGTAAAGTTCATAAAGGGAAAATTCTCTGTCGTCTGATTTCCACCCATGTGCATCCAGACCAAGTGAATTAGCCAAGCTCACTTCAAAAGGTCCAAGCACGGTGATATACTCTATGATTGGACCTGTAGGCAAACCATTAAGAGGTAAAAATATAAGTAATTGATATGTGGAACAGACAAACAAAAACTGAGAATTCCAACTGTGGAGGAGTTTCCCATTCTCATTCCCAGCATCCCTCAGGTAGTGATGCAAGCCTGTGCCTGGAAGCAGCTGCTGTACTGTAGGTGCTGTCAGTGATGAGGCAACAGTGGTCCAGGTGACTATAAATACCAGCACACTTTACAAAGTCAACCATCAGACAGGAGAAGAAGTGAAAGGAGCTGACGAGAGTCACCAGAAGAATCAAAGGACTGAACAAGTTGAAGCAGTGGAAGCCTCCTAAGATGAAGACATTCAGTGTTGCAGTTGCAGTGGCCGTCGTGCTCACCTTTATTTGCCTTCAGGAGAGCTCTGCTGGCTCATTCACTGAGGTAACAACTTGACTTCAGTCATTTCATTTGCTTATTAGCTGGAAATGTTTTGTCTAAATGCTGAAATGTGGCTCCTGATGTAAATGTGCACAATTGATTGACAGGTGCAAGAGCTGGAGGAGCCAATGAACAATGAAGGTCCAGTTGCTGCACATGAAGAGAAGTCAGAGGACTCCTGGAAGGTTTGTTCAATGAACTGAATGAGCTGAGACAGATACAGTGAGAAGGAGAGAGAGTGAACAGAGTGAGAGATGATGCTGGAGATGAACACCTTGCTCATGTCTTTTCTCTTTCTCACAGATGCCGTATAACAACAGACACAAGCGCAGCCCCGCTGGCAGAAACAGCAGACGCAGGCGCTGTCGCTTTTGCTGCGGTTGCTGTCCTAACATGATTGGATGTGGTACCTGCTGCAAGTTCTGAGGATTCCTGCTCCAGCCTGGGATTCACACAGCAACCACTGAATATTTATTTGATAGGATTTTGACTCTTGAAGCAATTTTTGTTATTTTTGTTCTTCTTTGTGGTTGTAAATATCTGAGGATGTTTCTGGATGTGGTCACGCTGTAGATATTGTGTGCTCACTGATGTGACTGTATCATCCTCGTATTTTAAGAATCTTTAAAAGTGAAAAAATATATTAAAGTGATCAATACATTTGTGTTATGTCGAGTCTTTTTGTCTTGACCCAAATGCAGGGAGAGCGGAGGCAGTGGTCGAGATGTAACAGAATTCATTTAGAACCCAGAGGGGTTGTTGGGGGGGCTGGGGGGTAGGGAGGACCTGGCTGGTCAGCAGGCAGGCAGGCAGGCAGAGAGCTACTTAGGTGGAACACTGGAAGTCGGAGTGGAGAGACGCTGGAGTTTTTCTGCCACGAGATAGAAACAAAACACGCAATCATGAGACGGAGCTCATCGAGAAAATCACACAAAGATATCCGTGTAACATAGAATAGCAATTCCAGGAAAAAAACACAAAACTAACATAATAGTTAGCAGCCCTTGACTTGGTCACCATAACAAGCAGAACAACCTGGCACAGGAGCAGAGACGAGACTGGGCTTATATAGCAGGGGATGATGAGTGGAATGATCTGCAGGTGCGTCCCATGCTGCTGCCAACACTGCTGCCACGCCCACAGATTCAGACACAGGTAGACAGGAGCAGGTGAGGAGGAAGGGAGGGGGAAGACAAACGGGGAAAACACAAAAACACAACAACCCCAACTGCCACAGTCAGTCCATGACAGGCTGATCGGTTCTGGTATATACAGTTAAAGTGTATTGTGTCATTTGTGCCATATTGCATTCACAACATTTACACATTTCCCACACTTCGGTACTCTCAGAAACACAGCGGGGATACAATTTACACACAGTGAGTAGAGGCATTGTTGTGGTATGAGTTTGCATACAGTAAATTAGTAACATGGATCCTGTATCATATTTGTGAAAAAAGTGTTTTAGTGAAAAATGAAAACACCAGTGACCTGCCTGCAGGGATCTTACCAACCACTGAGGCCACAGTGCAGTTTCCATCTACAGCAGAACACATGAACAGACACACATATTACACTACACAGAGATGATTGTGTGGTGTTTTGTCTGAAAGTCTAACCTCTGTTTAATAGTTTATATCACCTAAAACCGAGAGACTAGTTTTAACAGTGGATGTGTTGACTGATAGAAATCTCTAACAGCTCCAGGCAGCAACTAAGAGTGTTTTCACACCTGCAGGCTGCTACTTTGGTCACATTCCGTCTTATTTAAATGACAGAGATTTTGTGTTTTGGTGTTTTGTTTTGTTTTTTTCTGTTGTGCTTGTAGAGGTGCAATGAGAGGCTGGACGGAGCTTTCCATTCACCGAAACTGCTCATACATGCACCTGCAGCAGGCTGGCAGCCAACAGCCTGGCCCTGCACTCACCAGGGTCTCAACTCGCCACGATAAACCACCAGTGCCACTGTCAAATGTACCTGCAATTACCGTGTGAAGTGAATAAATTACCTTGCACACTACTCCCTGCCTTACTGTCCACTTTTGGGTCGACTCTCTACAAAGGAAATAAAGCAATTTTGGTCCAGACCAAGAGAAAAAACAAAAAAACACACCTTGTTATATTGTTGTGCTTGGATGTACAGTTCTATGAAGGAGTATATGTTTATATTTATTGTGCACTTCCAACAAAGTTTCAGTTACATACAATGAAGAACACACATAATCAACATTAAAACAGCTGATTTTGTTATTTTATAACTTTTCTGCACAAATATTATTGATATCCTGACATATCAGTTACTGATAGATCAATGCCAGAAACACAGCATGCTGAAACATTCTAAACTCTGTTACATGAATAGAAATAAAGACAATTACATTGCAATTAAGTTATGGGTTTTCTCCAGGTGGTAACTAACTGAATAGATTTTATGAAGCAAATATTAAGTTAGCTGCAGCAGTTCCCTGCTGGAAAAAACAGCATAGACCACCATAGCTAGTGACCAGCAAGACCAGCATATGTGTTGGTGCAGGTATGCTAGTGACCAGCATCCCATGGTCCCGTTTCTCCCACAAGTTTAAGTAAATAATGTTATAAAGTTTTTCTTTTATATGCACATAAAATAATTACTTCGTTCAGATGCTGAGCACACACTTGTTAAAATCCAATAAGATAAGCCATCCACTTTACAGGTGTGGCAAATCAAGATGCTGATTGAACAGGACTCAGGATGTTGGTGACCAGCATCCAATTACCATTCCCATGCTGGTGACCGGCTTCATCAGCAACATCACCGGCAATACTACGCTGGTAGGCCATCATAATTAATGGGACCTTACTGATGGACCACCTTCATCATGCTGGTCCATCAGCTAAACCAGCACCAAACTAGCACTAACCAGCATATGCCAGTATGGACCAGGATGGATTTCATGCTGGTCCATGCTGTTTTTTTCAGCAGGGTTAACTGCTGTTCAAATCAATTCCACAGTCAGCTTGAAGTCTGTCAGACTACTAGAAAACTGCACTTGTAAGCCAACCTGAAACAACTCCTTCTTGCTCTTTCTGATCAGTGTGTTGATTGCAAAATGTTTAAATCCATGATTTAAAGACCAATAGTGTAACCTGTCATAATGGCTGACTTATACTAAAGGTTTGACTACTATTCCATCAATGTTTCCATCCAGTTTTAAGAAATACTGAAGCTGATGCTCTATGATTTTAACAACATAGGTAGTTTGCTGAATATTCAGGCTTATTTTCATGTTTGTTGAAACTGGTGTGACCTGAAGTGAAAGATTTTTGTATTGCGCAAATCTTTGTGTGGTGGGGTAGACTCCCCCTTAGTAGTGCTGATGAACGCAGCTCTGGTCCAACTCCTCCCACAGCAAATTCACTAATCAGCACCAAGCTATAAGGTACCCGTGTGCCGTTCTACCTCTGCTTCCTGCTCCGTCTCTGCTGTGGCCGGCAGTGTTGGTGTTCCAGTGGCTGTGAGGAATCCCTGTTTGCAATCACCAGAGCATTTTTCTGTGTTTAGCTGGTGCGTGAGGGGTTCACCTGCACCGTTACACTGCTGTTTTCCCACATTTGCCCACATTCCACAATTAGTTTACATTTTGCAACTGTTTTGTTCACATTTTACATTTATTTTGCCTTAACCATTTAGTTGCTTCCTGCAATTGTTTTGCCCTTTTACCTTTAGTTTTGGGTTTTAGACCACACAATTAATCTGACTGAATCTGTCAGCAATCAACAACAAACAATGCCAAGACACCAGTGTTACTATTTCAGGATATGCACATGGATTGATCAGTTGATAATTAGTAACATAGTCCAGGACATCAGTAACACTATTTCTAATTTGTTATTAGAAAATAAAAGCATTTGTCCATTTTTCATTGTAACTGCAAAGTTCCTGTTTAATTAAACATTTCTCGATTTTTTGTTTTAAACAAAATGATGTGTTTATTCTGTCTTGATATAATGGAAAAAGTTAGAATTGTAGTTTTAAGAGATACTGAAGGTGATGCACTGTGACATTAACCCAATCTGTACCATTTTTTGAAATACAGACTCTGCTGTAAATTCAAACAGATGTGGATCCTTCAGCTGCTGTTGACACAGGTCTGGCAGAAGGTGAAGGGGTCAGGTTGCTGTGCAAGATATTTGGAAAGACTCAAGTTCTGACTGAATTATGTTACACTAACTACACACAGTGATTACTTCATCTCAACTGTAAGTGGTTTGAAAAGGTTTTTACACCAACAGATAGGTTCAGGTGGACAATGAGAATATGCAAATAATATTGAATAGATGCTTGTTGACATCTGAGATTATTATGTCTCTGTCATTTATGTATATTCCATTTTCTTTAAAATGTTTTTGTATAGACACTGATCTATTAACAATCAACTGCCAACACAAAGTCATGAGGGTTACTATTTCAGAATGTTGTGTTCATGTGATTGATCTGTTCAGTATTGGTAACACCAGTAACACTACTGAAGTTTGATTAAATAATTCAAGCATTTGCAAAATCTGCTGTTATTTCAGTGCTGATTATTGTGTTTGTTGTTCATTGCCTAAAACTGAAACTTTTTTGGAAGTACAGAATCAGTAGGAACATATACTTCATGACAGAATTGTCCTTCTAAGCAAACCAGTAAGAGGTAAAAATATCAATGATTGATATGTCATGTCATGTCATTGTCCGTAACCGCTTATCCCTTTCCATGGGGTCACGGGGTGTTGCTGCTGGAGCCAATCCCAGCCTTGTCTCAGGGCGAGGGCAGGGTACTCCCTGGACAAGTCGCCAGCTCATCGCAGGGCCCTCACTAATGAGCAATGTGGGGTTCAGTATCTTGCTCAAAGACACTTCGACATGCAGCTCAGCCTTGCCCTGAGCCGGGATTTGAACTAGTCGACCTGCTCTACCCGCTGAGCTACAGCCGCCCCTGATTGATATGTGGAGCAGAAAAAAACAGAGACTTCCTGTAGTTGAAGAGTTTCCATTTCATATCCCAGCATCCCTCAGATAGTGATGCAAGCCTGTGCCTGGAAGCAGCTGCTGTACTGTAGGTGCTGTCAGTGATGGAAACAGTGGTCCAAGTGACTATAAGGTAAAAGTGTATGAAGTCATTTGTGCTGCACTGTTTTCACAACATTCTACACATTTTTTACAGTTCAGTCCTCTCAGAAACACGGCAGGGATACAATGTACACACAGTAAATAAAGGTATTATTGTGATGTGACATAAAATACAGTAAATTAGTGTCATAAAACCGTATTATATTTGTGAAAAACACCTCTCTAATACAAAATCATGTCACAGTTGTGTTGATAATCATGAACACCATTCACAGTCATATGAGTTCAATAACACACCACTGACCTGCCTGCAGGGATCTTACCAACCACTGAGGCCATATTAAAATAACATTAAAATACAGCATGCTGAAACATTCTCAACTGTTACATGACCAGAAGTGAAGACAATATTGTAATAAAGTCTTCTAACTGAATAGATTTTATGATAAATTTGATGCAAACCTCAAAAATACTCCCCCTTGCTCTTTGTGATCAGTATGTAGATTGCAGCTGAGTTTCTTCATTGTAAATTTGCAGTTTTTAACTGTTAGCAATTATTTCGATGTCGATTGTGGTGTGTGTTCTTCATTGTTACAGCAAAGTTCCTTTTTAGTTAAAAATTCAGGGATTTTCTTAAGACAAAATGACATGTTTATTCTGCCTTAATGTAATGAAAAACTTATATATTCAAACAGATGTGGATCCTTCAGCTGCTGTTGACACAGGTCTGGCAGAAGGTGAAGGGGTCAGGTTGCTGTGCAAGATATTTGGAAAGACTCAAGTTTTGACTGAATTATGTTACACTAACTACACACAGTGATTGCTTCATCTCAACTGTAAGTGGTTTGAGAGGGTTTTTACACCAGCAGATAGTGAATGAGGAGAATATGCAAATAATATCGAATAGATGTTTGTTGACAACTGAGATTATTATGTCTCTGTCATTTATGTATATTCCATTGTGTTAAATTTTTTTTTTATGTAGACATCGATCTATTATCAGCTGCAAATCCTGAGTCATGAGGGCTACTGTTTCAGAATGTTGTGTTCATGTGATTGATCTGTTAAGTATTGATAACACCAGTAACACTACTGAAGTTTGTTGTCTGCTTGTTGTGCTTGTTGTTCATAATCTGTAACTGAAACTTTGTTGGGAGTACAGAATCAGTATGAACATATACTCCATGACAGAACTGTCTGCCTAAGAAAACCAGTAAGAAGTAAGAAATATGAATGATGATGATATATGAAACAAACAAAAAACAGATTCCTGTTGTTGAAGAGTTTCCATTTCATATCCCAGCATCCCTCAGGTAGTGATGCAAGCCTGTGCCTGGAAGCAGCTGCTGTACTGTAGGTGCTGTCAGTGATGAGGCAACAGTGGTCCAAGTGACTATAAATACCAGCACACTTTACAAAGTCAACCATCAGACAGGAGAAGAAGTGAAAGGAGCTGACGAGAGTCACCAGAAGAATCAAAGGACTGAACAAGTTGAAGCAGTGGAAGCCTCCTAAGATGAAGACATTCAGTGTTGCAGTTGCAGTGGCCGTCGTGCTCACCTTTATTTGCCTTCAGGAGAGCTCTGCTGGCTCATTCACTGAGGTAACAACTTGACTTCAGTCATTTCATTTGCTTATTAGCTGGAAATGTTTTGTCTAAATGCTGAAATGTGGCTCCTGATGTAAATGTGCGCAATTGATTGACAGGAGCAAAAACTGGAGGAGCCAATGAACAATGAGGGTCCAGTTGCTGCATACAAGGAGATGCCAGAGGACTCCTGGAAGGTTTGTTCAATGAACTGAATGAGCTCATTCACACTGAAGTGGTTGTGTTTTCCCTTCAAAGTGCCTTAATACACTCCATAGAAGAAGAGGAAACACCTTGCTCACGTCTTTTCTCACAGATGGGGTATGCCAGCAGAAGCAAAACTGGACGCAGGAGGTGTAAGTTTTGCTGTGGTTGCTGTCCCGGCATGAGAGTTTGTGGCGTCTGCTGCAGGTTCTGAGGATTCCAGCTGCAGCCTGGGATTCACATGACAACCACTAAATAATATATTTCAAGTGCTGTTTTTTTTAAAAGCAGTTTTCCAAATTTCACTAGTGGTTGTAAATATCTGAGGATGTTTCTGGATTTGGCCATGCTGCAGATAATGTGTGCTAACTGATGTATCATCCTCATTTTGTTAAAAATCTGCATGTGTGATCAGTAAAGTTGATTTGTTCTATTTCAATGAAAGTGTATGGTGTCATTTTTTTCGCCATATTGCTTTCACAACATTCTACACATCTGCAGGGATCTTACCAACCACTGAGGCCACAGTGCAGTTTCCATCTACAGCAGAACACATGAACAGACACACATATTACACTATAGTTTTAAGAAATACTGAAGCTGATGCTCTACGACATCAAGAAAATATGATATCAGCTGTATTTTCAGGCTTATTTTCGTGTTTGTTGACACTGGTGTAACTTGAAGTGAGAGATTTTAGTTGGAAGACTCAAGTGACCTTTGAACGCTGTGAATTCAAACAGATGTGGATCCTTCAGCTGCTGTTGACACAGGTCTGGCAGAAGGTGAAGGGGTCAGGTTGCTGTGCAAGATATTTGGAAAGACTCAAGTTCTGACTTAACTCTGTTCCACTAACTACACACAGTGATTACTTCATCTCAACTGTAAGTGGTTTGAAAAGGTTTTTACACCAACAGATAGTCTCTTGAGGTTCAGGTGAACGAGGAGAATATGCAAATGATATCGAATAGATGTTTGATGACAACTGAGATTATTATTTCACTGTCATTTATGTATATTCTATTATGTTTAAATTGTTTTGTATTAACATTGGTCTATTATCAACTGCAAATGTTGAGTGATGAGGGTTACTATTTCAGAATGTTGTGTTCATGTGATTGATCTGTTTAGTATTGATAACACCAGGAACACTACTGCAGTTTGATTAAATACTCTATGACAGAATTGTACTTCTAAGCAAAACAATAAGAGATAAAAATACCAATGGTTGATATATGGAACAGACAAACAAAAATAGAGAAGTTCCAATCTGACTGTTGAGGAGTTCCCCATTTACATCCCCAGCATCCCTCAGGTAGTGATGCAAGCCTGTGCCTGGAAGCAGCTGCTGTACTGTAGGTGCTGTCAGTGATGAGGCAACAGTGGTCCAGGTGACTATAAATACCAGCACACTTTACAAAGTCAACCATCAGACAGGAGAAGAAGTGAAAGGAGCTGACGAGAGTCACCAGAAGAATCAAAGGACTGAACAAGTTGAAGCAGTGGAAGCCTCCTAAGATGAAGACATTCAGTGTTGCAGTTGCAGTGGCCGTCGTGCTCACCTGTATTTGCCTTCAGGAGAGCTCTGCTGGCTCATTCACTGAGGTAACAACTTGACTTCAGTCATTTCATTTGCTTATTAGCTGGAAATGTTTTGTCTAAATGCTGAAATGTGGCTCCTGATGTAAATGTGCACAATTGATTGACAGGTGCAAGAGCTGGAGGAGCCAATGAACAATGAGGGTCCAATTGCTGCATACAAGGAGATGCCAGAGGACTCCTGGAAGGTTTGTTCAATGAACTGAATGAGTTCATTCACACTGAAGTGGTTGTGTTTTCCCTTCAAAGTGCCTTAATACACTCCATAGAAGGAGAGACAACACCTTGCTCATGTCTTTTCTCTTTAACACAGATGGGGTATGGCAGGAGACGCTGGAAGTGTCGCTTTTGCTGCGGTTGCTGTCGTCGCATGAGAGGATGTGGTCTCTGCTGCAAGTTCTGAGGATTCCGGCTGCAGCCTGAGACTCACATGACAACCACTAAATATTTTATTTCAAGTTTTTCTTTCAGATTTCCAAATTTCATTAGCGGTTGTAAATATCTGAGGATGCTTCTGGATTTGGCCATGCTGCAGATAGTGTGTGCTAACTGATGTGTCATCCTCATTTTGTTAAAAAATCTTCACGTGTGATCAGTAAAGTTGATCTGTTCTATTTCAATGAAAGTGTATGGAGTCATTTTGTTTCACTGCATTGCTATCACGACGCTCTTCAAATTTTCTACATTTCAGTAATCTCAGAAACACAGCAGGGATAGAATGCACACACAGTAAATAGAGGTAGCCTGTTGTTTGAGATGAATTATATTTGTGAGAAACACATTTTCTCATACAAAATGATTTCACAGTTGTGTTAATAAACATGAACACCATTCACAGTCAAATGAGTTCAGTAAAACACCAGTGACCTGCCTGCAGGGATCTTACCAACCACTGAGGCCACAGTGCAGTTTCCATCTACAGCAGAACACATGAACAGACACACATATTACACTATACAGAGATGATTGTGTGGTGTTTTTTTCTGAACGTCTAATCTTTGTTTATTAGTTCAAATCACCTAAAACCGGGAGACTAGTTTTAACAGTGGATGTGTTGACTGATAGAAATCTCTAACAGCTCCAGGCAGCAACTAAGAGTGTTTTCACACCTGCAGGCTGCTACTTTGGTCCAAGAGAGAAAAACAAAAAGCACTGTTACATTGTTGTGTTTAGACGTACAGTTCTATCAGCGGGTTATCAAGCAGCAGTTAGCTGCTGTTCAAAATCGGTCCCACTGTAGATTAATGATTAAATCTGTGATTTATAGAGTAACAGTCTAACTACGTTTAATGTTTAACATTGGCAAAAAAACAGTGAGTAAAACTTTGAGTAAAAATAAAGGATTTGACTTGTGTTCCATCAGTATTTCCATCCCACCACACCAGTCAACACATAATGTTTCCCTTACAGCTATAATTTACATTTGATGGTAAATAAACACCAGGCAGGAATAACAAAGTGGATTTTAGAAGTAAAGAATTAGGCTTTTTCTTCAAAGAGTGTTTATTATGACTGAAAATAATGAAATAGTTCAAATTGTATTTCTAAGAAATACTGAAGCTGATGCTCTGCGACATCAAGAAAATATGATATCAGCTGTATATTCAGGCTTATTTTCATGTTTGTTGACACTGATGTAACTTGAAGTGAGAGATTTTAGTTGGAAAGATTCAAGTGACCTTTGACCCCATCACTGTTAACTGCACACAGTGATCACTACATTTGCACTTTTTGTTGTTGAATATGTATTTTACACTATTGGATGGTCTTATAATATCTAAGTGTACATGGAAAAATAAGTTAATAATAATCAACAGGTGTTGCTGACAATTCAAGATTATTGTAAATTCACAGTCGTTAATGTCAGATTGTTAAAACTGTGTTGAATTCATCTTTCAACAATCAACAACAACTGACAAGACATAAGTGTTACTGTTTCAGGATGTGTACATGGATTGATCTGTTAATAATTAGTAACATGGTCCAGGACATCAGTAACACTATTGCTGATTTGTTATTAGAAAATAAAAGCATTTGTGCATTTTTCATTGTAACTTAAAAGTTCCTGTTAAATTAAACATTTAGGGAATTTCTTTGAAACGAAATGACATGTTTATTCTGCCTTGATATAATGAAAAAGTTAAAATTGTGGGTTTTAAGAGATACTGAAGGTGATGCACTGTGACAGCAGCAGGTACATTCAGTACAAATACAATAAAAATATAAGTGCAAGTATACAGCCAATGAGAAACAACAAAGTACTATATACAATTTGCTTTAAAAACAAAACAATAGGATGTTCCTAACAATAGAATGCTATACACAATACAGTGCTTAGGGAATTATGAAATAATATACATATAAAAATATTGAGGTGAATAAAATTAAATGTTGGAGTAAGTGAAACACAAGGTGCAAGTGAAAAAGGTGCAGGTTTGTGTACAGATTTCAGGTTTATTTACAGAAATAATACAAAGTGCAATAGTTATGTGTGTGACATTAACCCAATCTGTACCATTTTTTAAAAAATATGGACTCTGCTGTAAATTCAAACAGATGTGGATCCTTCAGCTGCTGTTGACACAGGTCTGGCAGAAGGTGAAGGGGTCAGGTTGCTGTGCAAGATATTTGGAAAGACTCAAGTTCTGACTTAACTCTGTTACACTAACTACACACAGTGATTACTTCATCTCAACTGTAAGTGGTTTGAGAAGGTTAGTACACCAACAGATAGTCTCTTCAGGTTCAGGTGGACAATGAGAACATGCAAATAATAATGAATAGATGTTTGATGACAACTGAGATCATTATGTCTCTGTCATTTATGTATATTCCATTGTGTTTAAAATGTTTTTGTATAGACATTGATCTATTAACAATCAACTGCCAACACAAAGTCATGAGGGTTACTATTTCAGAATGTTGTGTTCATGTGATTGATCTGTTCAGTATTGGTAACACCAGTAACACTACTGAAGTTTGATTAAATAATTCAAGCATTTGCAAAATCTGCTGTTATTTCAGTGCTGATTATTGTGTTTGTTGTTCATTGTCTAAAACTGAAACTTTGTTGGAAGCACAGAATCAGTATGAACATATACTCCATGACAGAATTGTCCTTCTAAGCAAACAAGTAAGAGGTAAAAATATCAATGATTGATATGTGGAACAGACAGAAAGCAGAGAATTCCTGTAGTTGAGGAGTTTCCATTTCATATCCCAGCATCCCTCAGATAGTGATGCAAGCCTGTACCTGGAAGCAGCTGCTGTACTGTAGGTGCTGTCAGTGATGGAAACAGTGGTCCAAGTGACTATAAGGTGAAAGTGTATGAAGGGATACAATGTACACACAGTAAATAGAGGTATTAGTGTGGTTGTGACATTCTAAACTCTGTTACATGAATAGAAATGAAGACAATGATAATATAACAAAGTCAGAGGTCTGCTAACTGAATAGATTTTATGATGAACTTGATGCCAACCTGAAATAATCTCCATTCTTTATTGTAAATTTGCCGTTTTTAACTGTTAGCAATCATTTTGATGTTGATTGTTGGGTGTGTTCTTAATTGATACGGCAAAGTTTCTTTTCAGTTAAACATTCATGGATTTTCTTAAGACAAAATTATGTTTTTATTCTGCCTTGATGTAATGAAAAAGTTAAAATAGAGATAGATAGATAGATAGATAGATAGATAGATAGATAGATAGATAGATAGATAGATAGATAGATAGATAGATAGATAGATAGATAGATAGATAGATAGATAGATAGATAGATAGATAGATAGATAGATAGATAGATAGATAGATAGATAGATAGATAGAGATACTGAGGGTGATGAGCTAAGCAATTAACACCATCTGTACCATTTCTTTACTGTAAATTCAAACAGATGTGGATCCTTCAGCTGCTGTTGACACAGGTCTGGCAGAAGGTGAAGGGGTCAGGTTGCTGTGCAAGATATTTGGAAAGACTCAAGTTCTGACTGAATTATGTTACACTAACTACACACAGTGATTGCTTCATCTCAACTGTAAGTGGTTTGAAAAGGTTTTTACACCAACAGATAGTCTCTTGAGGTTCAGGTGGACAATGAGAACATGCAAATAATAATGAATAGATGTTTGATGACAACTGAGATTATTATGTCACTGTCATTTATTCATATTCGAGCATTTTTTTTGATGGTTTAGTGTAACTTCATATTAACTTTGTGCAGTTTTGTGGAAAAACATCATGTATTTGCTAATCATACTGTTATTTCAATGTTTATAGTTATGTGTATTCTTTATTGTTTGAAACTGTAACTTTCTTGAAAGTACAGAACATTTATAAATGTATTCTCTATGATGGAACTGTACTTCTGAGCAAACAAATAAGAGGTAAGACTGTTATTGATTGGTTTGTGTTAAGGACAAACAAAAATAGAGAAGTTCCAATCCGACTGTTGAGGAGTTTCCCATTTACATCCCCAGCATCCCTCAGGTAGTGATGCAAGCCTGTGCCTGGAAGCAGCTGCTGTACTGTAGGTGCTGTCAGTGATGAGGCAACAGTGGTCCAGGTGACTATAAATACCAGCACACTTTACAAAGTCAACCATCAGACAGGAGAAGAAGTGAAAGGAGCTGACGAGAGTCACCAGAAGAATCAAAGGACTGAACAAGTTGAAGCAGTGGAAGCCTCCTAAGATGAAGACATTCAGTGTTGCAGTTGCAGTGGCCGTCGTGCTCACCTTTATTTGCCTTCAGGAGAGCTCTGCTGGCTCATTCACTGAGGTAACAACTTGACTTCAGTCATTTCATTTGCTTATTAGCTGGAAATGTTTTGTCTAAATGCTGAAATGTGGCTCCTGATGTAAATGTGCACAATTGATTGACAGGAGCAAAAACTGGAGGAGCCAATGAACAATGAGGGTCCAGTTGCTGCATACAAGGAGATGCCAGAGGACTCCTGGAAGGTTTGTTCAATGAACTGAATGAGCTCATTCACACTGAAGTGGTTGTGTTTTCCCTTCAAAGTGCCTTAATACACTCCATAGAAGGAGAGACAACACCTTGCTCATGTCTTTTCTCTTTAACACAGATGGGGTATGCCAGCAGACGCTGGAAGTGTCGCTTTTGCTGCCGTTGCTGTCCTCGCATGAGAGGATGTGGTCTCTGCTGCAGGTTCTGAGGATTCCGGCTGCAGTCTGAGATTCACATGACAACCACTAAATATTTTATTTCAAGTTTTTCTTTTTTAAAAGCAGATTTCCAAATTTCATTAGTGGTTGTAAATATCTGAGGATGCTTCTGGATTTGGTTATGATGCAGATAATGTGTGCTAACTGATGTATCATCCTCCTATTTTGTTAAAAATCTGCATTTGTGATCAGTAAAGCAGATTTCCAAATTTCATTAGTGGTTGTAAATATCTGAGGATGCTTCTGGATTTGGTTATGATGCAGATAATGTGTGCTAACTGATGTATCATTCTCCTACTTTGTTAAAAATCTGCATTTGTGATCAGTAAAGTTGATTTGTTCTATTTCAATGAAAGTGTATGGTGTCATTTTTTTCTTTTGTGCCTTTTTGCTTTCACAGCATTCTATACATTTTCTTCATTTCAGTCCTCTCAGAAACACAGCAGGGATAGAATGCACACACAGTAAATAAAGGTATTATTGTGGTATGAGATAAATTACAGTAAATCAGTGAGATGAGACCTGTATTATATTTGTGAAGAATGTACTGTAGGTGCTGTCAGTGATGGAAACAGTGGTCCAAGTGACTCTAAGGTGAAAGTGTATGAAGGGATACAATGTACACACAGTAAATAGAGGTATTAGTGTGGTTGTGACATAAAATACAGTGAATTAGTGACGTGAAACTGTATTATATTTTTGAAAAATACCTTTCTAATACAAAATGATTTCACAGTTGGGTTAATAAACATTAACACCATTCACAATCAAATGAGTTCAGTAAAACACCAGTGACCTGCCTGCAGGGATCTTACCAACCACTGAGGCCACAGTGCAGTTTCCATCTACAGCAGAACACATGAACAGACACACATATTACACTACACAGAGATGATTGTGTGGTGTTTTGTCTGAAAGTCTAACCTCTGTTTAATAGTTTATATCACCTAAAACCGGGAGACTAGTTTTAACAGTGGATGTGTTGACTGATAGAAATCTCTAACAGCTCCAGGCAGCAACTAAGAGTGTTTTCACACCTGCAGGCTGCTACTTTGGTCCAAGAGAGAAAAACAAAAGTATTGTTACATTGTTGGGTTTAGACGTACAGTTCTATCAAGGAGTATATGTTTATACTTACTGTGAACTGCCAACAAAGTTTTATTTACATACAATGAAGAACACACATAATATTGAAATAACAGCTGATTTTGTTATTTCATAACTTTACAACACTGATATTACTGATGTCATGACATATCAGTTACTGATAGATCAATGCCAGAAACACAGCATAATGAAACATTCTGAACTCTGTTACATGAATAGAAATGAAGACGATGATAATATAACAAAGTCAGAGGTCTGCTAACTGAATAGATTTTATGATGAACTTGATGCCAACCTGAAATAATCTCCATTCTTTATTGTAAATTTGCAGTTTTTAACTGTTAGCAATCATTTTGATGTTGATTGTTGTGTGTGTTCTTAATTGTTACGGCAAAGTTTCTTTTTAGTTAAACATTCATGGATTTTCTTAAGACAAAATTATGTTTTTTTCCTGCCTTGATGTAATGGAAAAGTTAAAATAGAGATAGATAGATAGATAGATAGATAGATAGATAGATAGATAGATAGATAGATAGATAGATAGATAGATAGATAGATAGATAGATAGATAGATAGATAGATAGATAGATAGATAGATAGAGATACTGAGGGTGACGAGCTACGCAATTAACACAATCTGTACCATTTCTTTACTGTAAATTCAAACAGATGTGGATCCTTCAGCTGCTGTTGACACAGGTCTGGCAGAAGGTGAAGGGGTCAGGTTGCTGTGCAAGATATTTGGAAAGACTCAAGTTCTGACTGAATTATGTTACACTAACTACACACAGTGATTGCTTCATCTCAACTGTAAGTGGCTTGAAAAGGTTTTTACACCAACAGATAGTCTCTTGAGGTTCAGGTGGACAATGAGAACATGCAAATAATAATGAATAGATGTTTTTGACAACTGAGATTATTATGTCACTGTCATTTATTTATATTTGAGTGTTTTTTTTGATGGTTTAGTGTAACTTTATATTAACTTTGTGCAGTTTTGTAGAAAAAAATCATGTATTTGCTAAACATACTGTTATTTCAATGTTTATAGTTATGTGTAGTCTTTATTGTTTGAAACTGTAACTTTTTTGAAAGTACAGAACATTTATAAATGTATTCTCTACGATAGAACTGTACTTCTGAGCAAACAAATTAGAGGTAAGACTGTTATTGATTGGTTTGTGTTAAGGACAAACAAAAATAGAGAAGTTCCAATCCGACTGTTGAGGAGTTCCCCATTTACATCCCCAGCATCCCTCAGGTAGTGATGCAAGCCTGTGCCTGGAAGCAGCTGCTGTACTGTAGGTGCTGTCAGTGATGAGGCAACAGTGGTCCAGGTGACTATAAATACCAGCACACTTTACAAAGTCAACCATCAGACAGGAGAAGAAGTGAAAGGAGCTGACGAGAGTCACCAGAAGAATCAAAGGACTGAACAAGTTGAAGCAGTGGAAGCCTCCTAAGATGAAGACATTCAGTGTTGCAGTTGCAGTGGCCGTCGTGCTCACCTTTATTTGCCTTCAGGAGAGCTCTGCTGGCTCATTCACTGAGGTAACAACTTGACTTCAGTCATTTCATTTGCTTATTAGCTGGAAATGTTTTGTCTAAATGCTGAAATGTGGCTCCTGATGTAAATGTGCACAATTGATTGACAGGTGCAAGAGCTGGAGGAGCCAATGAACAATGAGGGTCCAGTTGCTGCATACAAGGAGATGCCAGAGGACTCCTGGAAGGTTTGTTCAATGAACTGAATGAGTTCATTCACACTGAAGTGGTTGTGTTTTCCCTTCAAAGTGCCTTAATACACCCCATAGAAGGAGAGACAACACCTTGCTCATGTCTTTTCTCTTTAACACAGATGGGGTATGCCAGCAGACGCTGGAAGTGTCGCTTTTGCTGCCGTTGCTGTCCTCGCATGAGAGGATGTGGTCTCTGCTGCAGGTTCTGAGGATTCCGGCTGCAGTCTGAGATTCACATGACAACCACTAAATATTTTATTTCAAGTTTTTCTTTTTTAAAAGCAGATTTCCAAATTTCATTAGTGGTTGTAAATATCTGAGGATGCTTCTGGATTTGGTTATGATGCAGATAATGTGTGCTAACTGCTGTATCATCCTCCTACTTTGTTAAAAATCTGCATTCGTGATCAGTAAAGTTGATTTGTTCTATTTCAATGAAAGTGTATGGTTTCTTTTTTTTCTTTTGTGCCTTTTGCTTTCACAGCATTCTATACATTTTCTTCATTTCAGTCCTCTCAGAAACACAGCAGGGATAGAATGCACACACAGTAAATGAAGGTATTATTGTGGTGTGAGATAAATTACAGTAAATCAGTGAGATGAGACCTGTATTATATTTGTGAAGAATGTACTGTAGGTGTTGTCAGTGATGGAAACAGTGGTCCAAGTGACTCTAAGGTGAAAGTGTATGAAGTCATTTGTGCTGCACTGTTTTCACAACATTCCACACATTTTCTACAGTTCAGTCCTCTCAGACACACAGTAAATAGAGGTATTATTGTGGTGTGAGATAAAATACAGTATATCAGTGACATGAATCCGTATTATCTGTAAAAAATATATTTTCTAATACAAAATGATTTCACAGTTGTGTTAATAAACATGAACACCATTCACAGTCACATGCGTTCAGTAAAACACCAGTGACCTGCCTGCAGGGATCTTACCAACCACTGAGGCCACAGTGCAGTTTCCATCTACAGCAGAACACATGAACAGACATACATCTCTCTATAACAGCAAGGAATCTTTGTCTGTCTGTCTGTCTGTCTGTGTGTGTGTGTGTGTGTGTTCCTCAAATATCTCTGCTGATCAGGATCAGACTGACCTGAGAGTTTCAACATGGCTGCTGCTTGGTTAAAGGGTGTGCAACGTTGCATTTGTTTGGACTGATACCGTTAATAAATTACCTCATAAATGCTTTACCAGCTGGTTTTGCCGGCGGTTTGGTCCTGTTCTGTTCTGTGCATCTTAACTGACTGTTGTGGATTAATGAGACTAAACGAGTCCAGTCTGTTCCAGTCTGAGGAGATCTGGACACACGCAGACAACAAAGTGGAATCAGAATCTGTGGATGTTTGTGTGTAGCTAGCTGCTCCAACCCCACGGCCCACCTCCCAAGTCGACGGATGCACCATCAGGTCCGAAACTGGACTTGGGGTAAATAATGTCCGCCACGCTTTTTGGCGAACATTGCCGTAATGTTTGCTTTGTGTCTGGTGCAGGAAGAAATGGTAAAAACAGGCTTTTGTCATGAAAGTGTCCAAGCAGCAAGTTTGGTTGTTGAGGAACGGGAAGTTGTGGGAGGGACGTAGGCGGATGAATGATGGTCGGTGTAGAGCAGAGCATGTGAGAATTTCCGCTCCCCGTTTACATGGGTGTTCGCTTCTTCGCTCCATCTCTCAAAATTATACCAGACAGCTCCCCTCAAAGACCGCTCTCCACACACCTAAAATTTCATTCAGCTCAGGTGAAATCGCTCCACGCTCGCTCAGATTTAAAAGCGGGAGCAGTTCCTGACGTTGCACCTATATGACCTGTCCGCTTGCTTTTCAAAATATTTTACAAACTCCATCTCTCAATGAATGACCTCTGATGTAGGCTAACCCTTGAAGGCACACATGAGCCTGTGTGGACTTGTGCATGCCCTAGACGCGTGGAGAGCGGTATCGGAACGGAACTGGAGTAAAGCGGAACCATCGCTCTGGTCTTTGGATTAAAACCCGCTCTGTGCTCCAACTGTATTTTGCACACTCCACTCCCTGCTCGCTCCACGCGCCGCTCCACTCACATGCCCTGGTGTAGAGACAGCCAGCGATATTGAAAGTTGAGAGATTTGTGACATTTAGCGTGTTTGGAGTGTATAGTTAGTGTGTTATGTAGTGTTTGGTGTAGTGTGTTATGTAGTGTTTGGTGTAGTGTGTGTAGTGTGTTTAGTCGTGGAGTCGTTTTTTGTATTTAATGAGTCAAAACAATGAGGAGATGCTGAATGTGGAGCAGGCAGTGCAGCTCTTCATTCAGCTGGAAGGAGCTCAGGCAGACCTGAGCATTGCCTGCATTTAAATGTAAATAGTTACATAGAACTTTGTACATTTTTAAAATGTATGCACATATTTGGCAAACAACAATTTATATTTGCATCATAAGTAATAAAAAAATGGTTTGTTAAACATATTGTGGTTTTCATAGTAAAAAAAAAAAGTAACTTTTTTTGTGATTTTAGGTCCATTGTGTTAATACAGTATTTCAAAATAAAAAATAACTGTACAGTCACAAATGTGAGGCTGTGCTGAAAATAATGACACCAAATGAATAGTTTTTAAGGTGGAATATCATGGCAAAATCTAAAATAGTCAAAAACGGCCAATTATACCCTGGAATGTCGGATTTCACAACAAACCTAAATATCCCTGATGTCCCACCTTCAAACACAGCCTCATTTGGCCCTCCATGAAGAAGCTACTTAACCTCCCACTTCTCTATAGGAATACATATTTCCTACGGGCACTGCACTAGTATTACACAATACAGAGATGATTGTGTGGTGTTTTGTCTGAGCGTCTAACCTTCGTTTGATAGTTTATATCACCTAAAACCAGGAGACTAGTTTTAACAGTGGATGTGTTGACTGATAGAAATCTCTAACAGCTCCAGGCAGCAAATAAGAGTGTTTTCACACCTGCAGGCTGTTACTTTGGCCCAAGACAGAAAAAACAAAAAGCACTGTTACATTGTTGTTCAGTTCTATCAAGGGGTTAATTTGTTAGCTGAATCAGTTAGCTGCTGTTCAAAATCAGTTCCACAGTAGATTAATGTTTAAATCTGTGATTTATAGACTAACAGCCTAACTAGGTTTAATGATTAACATCTGGCAAAAACCAGTGAGTAAAACTTTGAGTTAAAAAAAAAAAAGATTTGACGCACCAGTCAACACATAATGTTTCCCTTACAGCTATAATCTACGTTTGATGACAAATAAACACCAGGCATGAATAACAAAGTGGATTTTGGAAGTAAAGAATTAGGCTTTTTCTTCAAAGAGTGTTTATTATGACTGAAAATAATGAAATAGTTCAAATTGTAGTTCTAAGAAATACTGAAGCTGATGCTCTGCGACATTAAGAAAATATGATATCAGCAAATATGATATCTTGAATTCAAGATTATTGTAAATTCACAGTCATTTTTGTCAGGGTGTTTTAACTGTGTTGAATTCATCTTTCAACAATCAACAACAACTGCCAAGACCTGAGGGTTACTAATTCAGGATGTGTACATGAATTGATCTGTTAAGTGAGGGATAATGCCTGACGAGGTTTCCATAATCAGGAATTAATGGACCATGCGGAGGTCTAAGAACCGTCTGATGCACAGTGGAGGACCGTTGCGAAGTCCATTAATTCCTGATTATGGACACCTCAAAGGGCATTATCCCGCTTATACCATGGTCACTTGCCAAAGAAAAGAAATTAAGACCATTAATTAATATTGTCATGCGTTTTACGATCAAAATATGAACTTTTTCACAAGCCGTAACTTAGTTTCCCTGGTAACACCTGAGGGTTTTACTAATACCTGGAACAATCATTACCCTCCAATAAGGTTCTTACACAACAGAAACGTTGTTCACTCCTCCAGTAAATAGGACGGACCTTAGATACAACTTGGCAAGGGGAGACATTCTAGTCCGCTCAGCGATGAGCCAGAAAGCTAATGCTATGCTAGCAAGATTCAAAGTCAATAACGTAGCATATGGTTGACAAACAGTAAATATAATTTGACAGTATGTTTAACAACAAGACTAGCTAGCTAACATGTCATTGTCCCCAAATCAATATCAAGATTTTCACTAACAAATGATCGGCCGGGTGTAACGTTACTGTGGCTGCAGCCTGAAGTCGAACAGCGAACAGGATGTGAGATTATTCACGTATCAGTAAGTTTAGAGGGGAAGTGTACTTTCTGCAGCTTGTGTGTTACAGTCACCATCCTGTGGTATAAATGCATTTGTGAATTTTTCATTGTAACTGCAAAGTTCCTGTTAAATTAAACATTTCAGGTTTGTTTTTTGTTTGTTTTTTTATAACAAAATGACGTGTTTATTCTGCCTTGATGTAATGTTTTAAGAGATGATGAAGGTGATGCACTGTGACAGTAACACACTCTGTACCATTTCTTTAAATAAGGACTCTACTGTAAATTCAAACAGATGTTGATCCTTCAGCTGCTCTTGACACGGCTTTTGCAGAAGGTTTGTTATGTTCTCTGGAGTTACAACAAGCTCATAAAGAAATAACTCATTATAAGCATTTCAGGTAGTTATTAGCCCTTTAGACTGCAGATGTGCTTATTGAGCATTATTGTAATAAAATCCTGATTTCTTTGCATTTGTAACTGTTCATAGATCAGAGTCATATACACCGATCTGCCACAACATTAACACTGATCATCTCATCACAATGAGATGTTCTGCTGGGACAAATAGCAGGCTGATGGGCTAACATTAGCCTGAGCAACAAACAGTTCATTGGTTGGGGTAAAACTAGAGGACTTCTTCCCCATCAGCGTTTCCATCCATCCAGTCTTGTCAACACACGATGTTTCCCTCACAGACTGAATTTGACTTGGATGATGAATGAATACCAGGCAAGAAGAATGAAAACGATTAGCCTCAGCGAGGATTAAGGGGTTTTCTCTAAACTGAGGGACACCTGCTCATGAGGACTATTTAAAATGAAATATTTAAAATTGTAGTTATACAAATAACCAAAATGATGCTGTCAATTTAAAGCAAAAGTTCGACCATTTAAAAATGGTTAATTAACTGTGGATTCCAACAGCTGTGGAGTCGATCATGTTACTGTTTGACACAGAACTGATATGAAGCAAGGGATTTCGATTATTGTGCATGAAATTTGCAAAGAATGAAGTTACCAAATGAAGTACAGATTTAATGGACTCTGACCCTCTTAACTGCACCCAGTGGTGACTTCACTTTGCTTGTTTTTTCTTAAGTAAGTTCTTACACTACCAGAAAAATGTGTGAAATGTAGATGTGAACTGCCTTTAGTTTTTAAAATGTCTTAATCTCCTCCTAATAAACTCAGGACATTACCTTTTCCACAGTAAATGTCATACACATTTAATGTGACACATTTTTCAGGGAATGAATTACTTCCTGAATCCAAAATCATATCAGACTAATACTTCCATTAACTGTATATAAATGTCGCTGCTTTAGTTTTGAGTGTACTTGTGTGGAAAGTGTGGAGAGTATTGTGGAAGCAATATGGCAAGAAATCAGTTCATACACACTTTAGTATATGATGGTTCTTGAAATACAAGGATGATACAGTCACATCAGCGAGCACACATTCTCTGCAGCATGACCAAATCCAATTACAACCACAATTGAAAGCTGGAAATGTGTTTAAGAATATAAAACCTTAAATAAAGATTTAGTGGTTGTTGTGTGAATCCCGGGCTGCAGCAGGAATCATTACAACTTGCAGCAGTAACGACATCCAGTAAAGTCAGGACAGCAACCGCAGCAAAAGCGACAGCGCCTGCGTCTGGTGTTATTCTGCATCTGTGAGAAAGAGAAAAGACATGAGCAAGGTGTTCATCTCCAGCATCATCTCTCACTCTGTTGACTCTCTCTCCTTCTCACTGTATCTGTCTCAGCTCATTCAGTTCATTGAACAAACCTTCCAGGAGTCCTCTGACTTCTCTTCATGTGCAGCAACTGGACCCTCATTGTTCATTGGCTCCTCCAGCTCTTGCACCTGTCAATCAATTGTGCACATTTACATCAGGAGCCACATTTGAGCATTTAGACAAAACATTTCCAGCTAATAAGCAAATGAAATGACTGAAGTCAAGTTGTTACCTCAGTGAATGAGCCAGCAGAGCTCTCCTGAAGGCAAATAAAGGTGAGCACGATGGCCACTGCAACTGCAACACTGAATGTCTTCATCTTAGGAGGCTTCCACTGCTTCAACTTGTTCAGTCCTTTGATTCTTCTGGTGACTCTCGTCAGCTCCTTTCACTTCTTCTCCTGTCTGATGGTTGACTTTGTAAAGTGTGCTGGTATTTATAGTCACTCTCTCACACACACACACACACACACACACACACACACACACACACACACACACACACAATTTGGTGGCATTGTTTGGTTCGCCTCCCCTCTCGTCAGGAGCAGAGAGAGGGAAGGTCTGTTAACTATCAGCAGCCTTCTTTAAAGAAGGTATATATATATATATATATATATATATATACACACCGGAGTCCAGTGTGAGGTCTTCGGCCTATTCCAACTGCTCTGTTTTCTCGAGATCTCAAATTAATTATATTGTCAACTCAGGAAAACAAACAAAGTTTCGTTATCTCATTATCTCGAGAAAATTATCCCGTTATCTCCGGAAAATAGAGGAAATTAACTCGTCATCACGGGTAAATGGAGGAAATAAAATATATGAATGCATGGCCATTTAGGGCTTCCGTAAATATATGCATCTTGTTTTTAAGACATTAAATCATTATGCATTTGTATAAAATCATTAAAATTGTTCAAAGAGGGTGGACAATACATTCAATTACTCGTATGGAATTCTGTAAGTTTAAGAATCCCTTGCTCATTGTGCAGAACAGTTTGTTCCACTTCAAAACAGCCAAAAGACACTCATTAACCATTTTAACTACTCTGATTTGCGTCATGTGAACTAGTCAATCGGTGTGTCCCATAAAATCTACAAATGTAACACCACCATAATGTCGCCAAATTTGACTCAGTGCATTTCTTGGTTTTGATATTTTCTTACACAGCGTTTTGCATTTCATTACCATCAGTGAGGGAAGGTGGGCTGTTTATGATTTCAAAACAGGGACAGAAGGTTGAAGTATTTGGCTGCAGGGAAGACTGTTTTTTACACTGATTTACCAGACTCTGAGGCTTGCACCTTACTATTTGGACTATTCTTTAACCTCAGCTGTTCAGTTGTGTGAGACTGGGTTGTTTATGACCTGCTTGGTCAAGGTTTTCCATGGGTGTGAGGGACAGGCAGGATGGAATTGTTAATAAGAATTTGCAAGTAAAAGATAAAGAAATATTATTTTTTCAACGGAGAATGTATCCACCTCATTTGTTCATTATTTATAGAAGACTATTGGCCCTTTTTTTCATGATTGGATTTTTTAATTTAAATTCTGTTTTCTTTGATTCAAAGATAAACACATTAATTTGCTGTAAGACATACACACACATGCACAATACACAATACATTCAGTTACTCATGTGGAATTCTGTAAGCTTAACAATCCCTTGCTCATTGTGCAGAACAGTTTGTTCCACTTCAAAACTGCCAAAAGACACTCATTAACCATTGTAACTACTCAGATTTGCATCGTGTGAACTAGTCAGTATGTCCCATAAAATCTGCAAATGTAACACCACCAAAATCTCGGCAGTGAAAGTGTATCAGCGCTGGTGGTGCAGAGTAATGATTGTGCTAAAACCAAACTGCACCGGTCCAGCGCAGTTTTTACACACACACACACACACACACACACACACACACACACACGCACGCACGCACGCACGCACACACACACACACACACACACACACACACACTTCCCCTCTACGCAGGCGCAAGTTGACTTGTCAGCTTGAGATGGCTTCATCTATCATCCATTACTTTTATGTCCTGCCTTTCACCCAAATGACCTTCACCACAGGACCGCAGTGCCGGCCCTGAGTAATTTGGTGCCCTCGGCAAGATCTTAGCCGGCGCCCCCTTACATTGCAGTCAATTTCACAATCAATTTTCATACACTTACACAGAAACTGCATGTATGTATTCAAGATTTTGTTTCTTTTAAGTCAAAAATATCACACCAAATAAAACCTCCAACTCCTTCCATGTTGCCATGTGGGTATTGTGCTCCTGGCTATCCTCATGAACCTTCAGCAAGTGGCTTGCATTGTTCCAGTCCTTTAGTCCTTCCTTATTACAGTTTTTTTGGATTGCATTAACACTAAAATCAAAAGTTGTACACAATTATAGAAACCTTACATTCAAGGAGCAAAACTCCGGACCAGATTAGCACAACTATAAGCACAATGTCAGCTTCACACTTTTTGCAAATGACTGCACACAGTAATTTGCAAAACACTAAACACACTTGTATACATTAGACACAGATGTATATCATGATGTCACTTCCTTGCAAATTCCAATTCCGACTTTCAAGTGACCACACTCATTATCTAATTGGTTAAACACAACACTCAGGTGCACCAACACATGATTGCTTAATTGTAGACACACCAATCAGGTTCAAGCACTACAAAAAGGCAGCAGGTGAGTTCACCTGTCTTCTACCACAACGGAACGAGTAAGACGAGGAAGAGTCAGAATGAGAGGAGGAATTCAAAGAGAAGCAGAAGAAGGTGAAGGCAGAGGCCATGCCAGACGTCAAGGCGGAGGTGGAGGTAGAGGACGAGGACGAGGACGAGGACGAGGACGAGGAAGAGGAAGAGGAAGAGGAAGAGGAAGAGGAAGAGGACGAGGCAGAGGCAGAGGAAGACTGGAAGCAGGAATGCATGCCCTAAGAAGGAGAGGTCCAAATTTATCTAATGAAATTCGGGCAACATTAGTTGACCATGTGGTGAACCACGGACTGATGCTGAGGGAGGCTGGACTGAGAGTTCAGCCAAATCTTAGCAGATATACAGTGGCATCTGTGATCAGGACATTTCGACAAGAAAACAGGTAAAAACAAATCTTATTACAAAAGTTATCAACTGCTTAGTATGTACCATATCAGCACTGTTCATACTGGTTCCTGTGAGATCCTATGTATTTCTTTCCACATAGGATTCAGGGGCGAGAGGGACAAGGAGGGAGGGGGCCTATTTTCACACAAGAACAAGAAGGAGCAATAATAAACATGGTTCTGGCCAATAATGCAATAACTCTCAGAGAAATTCAAGTAATGTTCATCAGGTCTCTCTCTCAACACTGGCACTCATCCTGAAAAAAAATCAACTTCAAATGAAACAACTGTATTGAGTGCCTTTTGAGCGGAATTTGGAGAGGGTCAAACAACTGCAGCATGCATATGTGGAGGTTCACTTGTTCACTTTAGCACTGTGATGTTACCCACTGCAAGCTAAATTTACTGTGTATTAGATCCATGCTAAACTACACAATCTTGTCTTTCACTGTATTACAGAGAGTTTTACAGATGGATGCTGAAGAAATCCCACATGAGTTTATCTACATCGATGAGGCAGGGTTTAACCTCTCAAAATCAAGAAGGAGAGGCAGAAACATCATTGGCCACAGGGCTATAATCAACGTCCCAGGACAGCGTGGGGGTAACATCACCCTCTGCGCTGCCATTACACAGAATGGGGTCCTCCTCCGTCATGCCAATATGGGCCCTTATAACACAGCTCACATTCTGACATTTCTGGACCAACTGCACAACATCCTCACAGTGAACCAAATACAACAGATGCAATACATTGTCATCTGGGACAATGTATCATTCCACCGCTCTGCACAGGTCCATAACTGGTTTCAGCAAAATCCTCAATTTTCTGTGCTATACCTTCCACCATACACTCCATTTCTAAATCCAATCGAGGAGTTCTGGAAGGTGTATGATCTGCAGCCCCAGGCTCAAGTGCCCCTCATTGAGGCCATGGAGGAGGCCTGTGACCAAATTGACGCCATAGCCATTCAAGGATGGATTCGACATGCACGGCGGTTCTTCCCTCGTTGCCTTGCTATTGAAGATATCGCCTGTGATGTCGATGAAATTCTCTGGCCTGATCCAGCTCGGCGAAGAGATAATCCCTAATATTTTCCCTGCTGTATTTTCTTTTCTTTTTTGTCAGTCAGTTTTATAAAGTAGTGTATAGTTTTTACAAGAGTGTTTCATTTTGCAAAGGATGTGATGTGTTCTGCTAATTGTGTGTATGGTTGGGCTAATTGTGTGTAGTGTTTTGAAAAACTGGGCCCTATATTCAAAATCGTGCTTAAGCAATTGAAGAAAACTGTAAGTAGGAGTGGCTCTGCCAGTGATCAGACAGCTGGACAGAATCAGGTATTCAGTCAGCTATATAAGCAGGTTTGTAAGCTAGTTCTGATCTCTTGCAGTAGGCTGGGTCCAGGGACCGGACCGGAGAGGAGATGGGCATCAGAAGCCAACTTGATCCCAAAAACCTCAGTTGTCAGAGATGGCTGTTCATTTGTGTTGTTTTTAATTTGTTTCACCTTTGCCTGTCAGTGTCAAATAAACGCACAATTTACTCACTAGAAGCGCTGACTGACTCCCTCCCTCCCTTCCTTCCTCCCGAACAAGCGTGAGCGGGGAGGCTCACAGTATGCTTTTGGAGAAAACTTTCCCCCATTTTCCCCATTGATTAAGACTGTTATAAAAGTAATGTTGACACTCTCCCATCCTTGTATTAAATAATTAAATTGTATTAGTATTTAGTATTAACAGTAATACACTTTTGCACTTTAACACTGATGTAAACTTTAACAAACATAAAATGTGACACAAGAACGGGAGGCAGGATTGGGAAAACAAAAGGCGAGTTCCTGCTTTACACTCAAATTGCAGTTCTAAAACACACTTTTTTCAAAACACAACACACAATTCTCTGCATTTGGCACAATCTTCATGGAGAAAATCTCTTGTTTTCACAAGGAACACACTGTCATTCAAAATTCTAAAGTCAAGTGCCCTACTATGCACACTGACTCATCACATGATCAAACACCTGTCACACAGTTTTACAATTAGCAATCAGAGCTTTAGCATAAAAGGCCAACAGGTGAGCTCTTCTGTTTTGGAGCAATGGATGTCAACATTGGAAACAGAGGCAGAGCCAGAGGAGTGAGAGTAATGAGAATAGGTAAGAAATCTACTCTCACTAGAAAATTGCAGTACTGCATATCAATACAGTACTCAATGAGTACAGTAGTACAGTATTGCCTGTGGACTGTTCTGTTGACTGTAAAAATGAAGTATGTTTCAAGTATTTGGGAAATATATTCCTACTTTGTATTCCTACACAGTATTTACAGTATTTTACTATTTGTATTGCAGAATTGAAAGATTACCAACACAAGGTGGATAAAATATATTTGTTACCGCGTATTTGTGTGTCCTGAGTATAAAAACAATATTCCCAAATATTTTACGACACAGTCATGTGTGACCTGTCTGTAGTAAGTGTAACACTGAACAAAAAAAAGGCCTAAGTCATTATGATCAATGAAGAAGAAGTGTTGTCCATTCATCATGTTTTACATTGAGCACATCAGTGTTCAACTGGTTCTTCTAAAAGTCTATTCATTTGATGCTTTGTGTGTGCCATTTGAAAACAAAATACCATTTTGAGAAGAAATAACATTGTTTTGAATGTAAAGTTTCATTTTGCAGGAGAATTGAGGGGTTTTGCCCACTGAGTGTGTGATTTTTGATTTGTGTGTAGAGTTCTGAGAGTATGGGGCATGCTTTCAGAAAATGTGTGTAAACAATCGAGAAAAACTGTCAAGGCACATGGGGCATGAAAAATCCAAACATAACACAACACAAAAACAGGAATTGTGACAAGATTAATACAGTGCAGTTTCCCATACATACAACGAACAGTAACACTGAAGTAATCGCTGTGTGCAGCTAATGCTGAAAAGGTCAAGGGCCAGTTGAGTCTTTCTAAATGACCTGCGCAATAAAAACAAAATCCCTCACTTCATGCCACACAGTGTCAACAAACAAAACAAGCATGAATGGCTCCACAGCTGTTGGAATACACAGCTGACTACCTTTTTTTGAAAAATAACAAGACTAGGTCAAAACCTAGTATTAGGCTGGTCAGTGTCTGGTCAAGGGGTGAAATGTGCCCAGTTCCATCAGTAGCAGAGTTTACAGAATATTAGTGGAGCTGTTATTCAATTCACAAGTTATGTTGATGTATTTCTTTTTTATACAGCCTATATTTTACTCATCATCAAGACAGCTGTATCCTAAAAAATATGTATTACATAGATATTTCCCCCAGATTTAATCAATAAATTTAAGCTTAACTATTCCATATTTTTACATTTAGCGTTTCCCTTGCCTTATTTCCATTACCATTTCCAATTTCATCTTTACAAATGCTTTTCCTGTCCAGCTTTTGCATTTTAAGTTTCACTTGCAATTGTCAGGTTACATTTTAATGTTGTAATTTTTAATGTACTTTTTCTTTCCTAAGCTTATTTGTGACATGGTTATTCACAATTGCATAGTAAAATAGTACTCTATTTTTTTAACTGTATTTATTTTAGCTTTAATTTCTAATTGGACTTTAATGATGACCAAAAAATATGCTCCATACAGATGATGCAGGAGCACTCTGACACTGAAACTGATTTTTATTGTTATGTTGAGCGTTATCCAGTGAGGGATCTGATTAGTTGTCAGACTGTTAACACTATCAGAGTCCTGTCCCGCGCTGCCGCTACACTTTCACCAAGATGTTGATTCGCCTCTGTTGCGGCTCTGTTACCTCCCCTGGTGGGTGAGAGATGGAAGTGGTTGCCAACCTCTTAAAGTGTTTTAATGAATGGTGATGGACAAATTCCACACAGTATGCCTCTAAATTTTAGGTTTAATTGCAAGTTTATTTCAAGCAACACTTTGGTTTCACTTTTGACTGTCAGAGAACCTCTGTGTTACAAGAGGGGAGAGCGTCAATGTTGTAACCTCCCCGGTGACATAAGAAAACATTTAAAAACCTGTTCATTTTAAAGGAGCAAATGCTACTTGACTGCCTCGAACTCCTGTAACTAACTTACTGATTAACCAGCCAAATCATCAATACCTATTTTGTTGAATACACATTGCTTTCAGCATGTCTTCAAACTAACTATTTCATTTTGAATTGATTTGAACCGCAGTTAACTGCTGCTGCTACCTCATTAATAACCCCTTTGTAAAATCTGTTTGGTTAGTTATCACCCACAGACAATGTGTTTATCTAAATATCATGTAACACCATTTAAAATGTTTCAGCATGTTGTGTATACAGCATTGATCTAATATTAACTGGTATGTCAGGACATCAGTAATATTACTGCAGTAAAGTTGTCTGGAAATAAAATCAGCCGTTGTTTTAATATTATATGTTACGTGAGATTTTCTTAATATGTAACTAAAACTTTGTTTTAGAACCGTATTTCTAAGCAAACCGATAACAGGTAAAAAAAAGAAAAAAAAAGAAATGATTGACATGTTGAGACAAACAGAATTCCGAATGTTGAGGAGTTTCCCATTCTCATTCCCAGCATCCCTCAGGTAGTGATGCAAGCCTGTGCCTGGAAGCAGCTGCTGTACTGTAGGTGCTGTCAGTGATGAGGCAACAGTGGTCCAGGTGACTATAAATACCAGCACACTTTACAAAGTCAACCATCAGACAGGAGAAGAAGTGAAAGGAGCTGACGAGAGTCACCAGAAGAATCAAAGGACTGAACAAGTTGAAGCAGTGGAAGCCTCCTAAGATGAAGACATTCAGTGTTGCAGTTGCAGTGGCCGTCGTGCTCACCTTTATTTGCCTTCAGGAGAGCTCTGCTGGCTCATTCACTGAGGTAACAACTTGACTTCAGTCATTTCATTTGCTTATTAGCTGTAAATGTTTTGTCTAAATGCTCAAATGTGGCTCCTGATGTAAATGTGCACAATTGATTGACAGGTGCAAGAGCTGGAGGAGCCAATGAACAATGAGGGTCCAGTTGCTGCACATGAAGAGAAGTCAGAGGAGTCCTGGAAGGTTTGTTCAATGAACTGAATGAGCTGAGACAGATACAGTGAGAAGGAGAGAGAGTGAACAGAGTGAGAGATGATGCTGGAGATGAACACCTTGCTCATGTCTTTTCTCTTTCTCACAGATGCCGTATAACAACAGACACAAGCGCAGCCCCGCTGGCTGTCGCTTTTGCTGCGGTTGCTGTCCTAACATGAGAGGATGTGGTGTCTGCTGCAGGTTCTGAGGATTCCTGCTCCAGCCTGGGATTCACACAACAACCACTAAATGTTCATTTGTTAAGATTTTTATTTCTAAAGCAGTTTTCCATCTTTTAGTAGTGGTTGTAAATATCTGAGAGTGTTTCTTGGATTTGGCAGAGAATGTGTCCTGACTGATGTGACTGTATCATCGTCATATTATTTCATATACTCAAGTGTATAATCAATAAAGTTTACTTCTTCTGTAATGTGAAGTAAAGGTGTCTGAATTGACTTCCTGCATTATAGCCACATTTTCCGCACTCCAAACTCAAAGACACAGCAGTGATACAGTTTATAGGCAGCGAATAGAGATGTATTTGTGGTATCATTCTCCGTCACTCCTTACGCGATCAACCTGCTTAACAGTTGTGGTTGAAAGATTGCATTTTCAAATACAAAAATATTTTGTTTGTTGAAAAAATGAATAAACACCATTCACAGTTTCAATTTCAGTTGAAATTACTGTGCAGAGGAATGCACCAAATTCATTTTGGGGTGCTTTGTCTGAAAATATGACCTGTGTTTATGATATGTCAGTTGAAACCAGGAGAATACCAAGTAATGTCAGGAACTACTTGACTTAAGATATTTTTAAGTTTGGAAGACAAGCTTCGAATGTGTTGACTGATATAAATGTCTCACTGCTCCAGGTATAAACTAACTGGATAGATTCTATAAAGCAACTATGACTCAGTGAGTGGCAGCATTAGCAGCTGTTCAAAATCAATTCAATACTTAGCTTGAAGCCTGTCAGACTATCAGACAACTACACTTTTATGCCAATGTGATCAACCCCACCTTGCTCCTTCTGCTCCATGTGTCAATGCTGCTGAATTTGAAAAGCATTGTAAGTGCCATTTACAACTTCAAGTGTATTATATTTTCTTCTACAATATCAGATATATGGCTGAATAATTGCAGTCCTGTATATAGTAGCTTGACTCATTCAGACGTTTTAGGTGATCCCGTGCAGCTTCCATAGACTAACTTGTCATAACAGGAAGTGGAAATTTATTGTGAAGTTTACTGTTGCCCGAATAAACTAGCGGATGGCGGGGCAACACAGCTGTTTAGACGTTGCCGTTTGCAGTGCCGAAGACTTCTCAACACTTAAAACCAGTCTCATGTTGTTCGTATTATATGGTTATTAGAAGAAGAAGAAACTTAAGACAAAGATGAGAGTAACACAGACTAACGATAGCCACTACAGTAATGGTTTAAACTTATTGGTAACATCAAGCAACAACTGGTTAACCACTGGGTGTGAAACTACATTGGTACGTTTTCATCCAGCCACTCCAGTCAAAATAAGATATTTCCCTTTGAGATACAATTTGAATGTGATGACAGATACATACCAACAATGAAGAACAGAACTGATCACATAAAGATAAAGGGACTTCCCTAAAACAAAACAATTAGTTCATTATAATTGGATACTGAAAGAGGTATTTCAGAAAGGTGTACATTCCAAGAGCTGTGTAGCCACTGGTGCTTGTTGTCATGTCTGTTGACACTGGTCTGACATGAAGTCAGGGACTTTTGTTATTGCACAACATGTTTGGAAAAACCCAAATGGCCCCTGGCTTTATCAGTGTTGACTGCACACAGTGATTGCTTCACTTTTACTGTGTGTTGTTTGAATAGCGGTTAAGCTGTCAGATGATCTTGGAATGTTGAGGTGAGGAGAAACACAGTGTTTCCCACACATCTATTAATTTATTGCATTGTATTACATAGGCTGCCACATACTGATTTTCCATTTTTGGATCTGCGCGTCCTGTTATCACTCACTCAAGACAGTGCACCCGTCAGTGAATTGCATGTTGTCATATACTCCGATACAGTGGATGGTGGTTTGGTTTCTTGTCCGCCAGTAAAACCAACGAAGAAGAGCAGGACGACTATTTAACGCAGTTGGCTTGACCGTTACTTCCTCTGCATAGAAGACGGCTGGCCTCAGGGTTGAGATCAAGTCTTCACGCAGAGCACCAGGCCTTGACGCCATTTTTAGACGTGGCCAAGCTGTGTAATTACATCGTCATGTGATACACTGGGGACTTTTTTCTCAAATGCTAACATTGGCATAGACGCATCTGTAAAACAGTAATAAAAGCCTCAATACCTCCGCAAATTGACTCGTTTTTGGGCACTTCAGTCCAATAAAATTTGGAGAGTCTAGAAGAGCGGCCCAATTAGATCTCGTTGTTAAACTGGAAGTTAGCTGACACGGTCAGAGGAAGTCTCGAGTGCACATGCTCAAATATCCAAACGAAGAGTAGTTGTCAATAGTATTATTCTGACATCACTGTCATTCTTGTCAGAATGTTTATATGTATTAACATTGGTAACAAATGCCAAGACATCAGGATTATTATTGTGATAAAGTTCAGTAAGGAAACAAAAGCTTTTACAAAGTCAGCTTTCAGTAAGTGCATCATGTCATCTTGCACCCTGCTGAGGTATTGAGTGTTTTGTAACATGTGCAGGGACTTCTTCATCTCTGTAACTCTTTGACTCTGGGCACTAACCCAAAAATCCTACAGTTAAACTTTGAGAACATCCCATCGTCATTTCTCAGGAATTTCCCAGCATCACCCAGGAGTGATGCAAGAGCATTCCTGGTGGTATTGAATGTAAGTGCTGCCAGTGATGAAGCAACAGTGGCCAAAGTGAGTATAAATACAGGCATGCAACTCAAAGGGCTGACAAGAGTCATCAGAATATCTTTTAGCATGTAGTTGCTTTATCCTCGAAAGAAAAAAAAAAAGAATTAAACATCTCAAAGCCTCCTCAGATGAAGATATTCAGTGTTGCAGTTGCAGTGGCCATTGTGTTCACCTTTATTTGCCTTCAGGAGAGCTCTGCTGTCCCAGTCACTGAGGTAAGAACTCAACTTTAATTTGCTCATTATCTAAAAGTGTCCTGCTAGAATGCTCCGACTTTCCTAAGTTTTTACAATTCATTCACAGGTGCCAGAGCTGGCAGGAGATATAAGCAATGACGACGCAGCTGCTTCTTATGAGGAGACATCAGTAGAAACATGGATGGTATGTTCAGTTGATTTAATAAATGAAGGTGTTCTGCATTCTCATCTGTATGAACATGTGAGTGGGTGTGTTTTTCCATTAGAAAAGTCTCCAGATGAGACAGAGGGAACAGACTGAATGACATTAATGGAGAACACCTTACTGTTGTCTGTTTTCTTTCACACAGATGCCATTTGACATCAGACAGAAGCCTAAAAGCGGCCTCATAAGGTGCAGCTACTGCTGCGACTGCTGCGCCCTCGGTGTATGTGGAATGTGCTGCAAGTCAGGATTGTTGTATGAGCGCTGAAATTCACTTTGTCATGTTTTTTCACCTAAATTAATGATCTGATATCTGTACATTTGTTGCTGTTGTTACTATTTGCTTATATTAAAGGAGACATATTACGCTCATTTTCAGGTTGATCATTTTATTTTGGATTACTACTAGAATAGGTTTACATGCTCAAAGAACTGCAGCACTGTATTCCCCCTCTGTCTGAAACGCCTGGTTTCAGCTCTTGTCTCAATAAGGCCGTCTCTCTTTAATACCCAGTGTGCTCTGATTGGTCAGCTCACACACACACCTGACCCAGCATCACTAAAAACAACAGCACAGCTGTACTAAATTAATTTGTGTTTGCCCAACTGGCTGCTAGGCATAAATTATGCAAATGAATAATGCTGTGGCATAGTGTGGTGTCAGTGGAAGAGAGGAGCTTCTGTTAGTGCAGCCTTGCACTTTTTTTAACTTTTACATTCCCAGGAAACACTGAAGGAAAAGAAAAACACGAGAGAGATATCAAGAGATATCAAGTGTGTGTAGTAACACACAGTAAGGACATGCTGAGAGCGCTGTAGTTTTCTTTTTCTAGTTATTTAGTGTCTACTCTGTCAAAAACCTTTTTATTCCAGCTGTCCAAAGCTCCTGTGCTGGTGGTGCAAACACCAGCACTGCCGGATCACTGTTGCTGCATACTGGTATGCAGCAACAGTGCAGTTGATCCAGAGCTGACGGGTCAACCACAGCATTTGTCGTCTCATCTTGATCACGTGATCATTTAAGAACTGACCACCACTGCCGGACACTCCAGCAGATGGGGGAATATGCCTTAAGTCCGACACGTAATACCTTTCACCATGCAGGCGCAAACACTGGTGGTGCTAAGGAAGTAACGTCCTCCACTGGCCTCCAACAAACAACACTTCCAGAGGCAACTTCATTTTCCAGGGGTGGTCTGCTGTCCAAGTGTTAACCAGGCCCAGCTTAGCTCTGCTTTGCTGCACTCGTACAGTGAGGGGAGGTATGGCATTTAGCCACGGTGATATGCAGGCTATTGTGTTGCTCCTAGCCTGGCTGGATGGCACCTCGCAATTATAATGACCACGAAGGTCAAATAAATGCTCTGGTGTTAATTCAGTGCAGACGTGGGGAACACACAGGCTCAGACTCTGTGATAGAGGCCTGAATGTTGAAACAACATACACAGAGGTCAGCGTATAGGAAGTGAAAGGCAGAACAACGGTGGACCTATTTAAGCCTGTGTGATTACAATTTAATTGCCCGGACACACAGAAGTGCATGTGCACGGCAGAACGCACACACACACACACACACACACACACACACACACACACACACACACACACACACACACACACACATATGCTCACACTCACACAAGTACAGACTACCAGTCTGGTGCCTGGCGGACTCCTGCTCTGATCCCACCCTCATGCAGCCTTGCGGGGGGCTGAGCGGCATGCCAGGCCTGCCTCGCGCCCAGACGGATGCCCGTTCTACGCCCCCATACCAACAGAGCTGCTGCCAAACCACACAAGGAGATAGTAAATGAGAGCAGAGGGTTCTGTTCAGCTTCCTCACACACACACACACACACACACACACACACACACACACACACACACACACACACACACACACCATGTGGTTTATTTTATCTGACTCATACCCACATACACACACAAAACACAATGCAGGCAGCAATTAAGGGGCCTGTTCATCGGTGAACGGCAGTATACTAGCTCTGTAAATCTTCAAGCTAGCAACTGTAAAGTATACTGAGTAAAGAGCTCGGGTGGTTGGCTGAGGAATGCACAGGACGCTGCTGTTTGTCTGCCATTTGATTAGTAGACCCTCCTCATTTGATGGCATTCAGATCTTTGATGCAAAATGCAAAACTGGAAGCCGCAGTGAACAGCAGGTAGATTTCAGTATCTTTCGTTTTGCTGAGAGATCAGGAACATCACATAGATCAAATTTATGTGCTGCTAAAACCTGCAACGTTAGCAGCTCTAGGGAGAGCATTGTTTTAATCGAAATGCTTTGGTCAGGGCCACTGCGCTATGATAAGTAATACCCTCAGACCCACTTTTACAACTCTAAGTTATTTTCACTGTAACCATTTTATCTTTGTCGCAGCGATAAAGAAGGCATCTGCCAATAATGTATGCTTAGATTTATGTGATTGGTCAATGCTGCACCTCGCCGGGTGACTTTACATTGCGCTGCGGCAAAAGTTGGCGCGAGTCGAACCACTGCTCAAAGTGGTAAACAAATAAAAAAGTGCCAGTACTCCCCATTTTCACATGTTTGCTTGTGGGGCGGGAAAGTGGGCAGTGAGTGGTTGAGGGGGAGGATGCTGAAGTGCCCCACAGAGCGACCGGCCCACCTTGATTTCCCAGGAGCACCAGATGGCCTGTGCAACTATGTTGGCATGTGTGGGTCCCAGGGTAGGCCTACTGCCACTTCAAGCACACACAGTGAATTGAAGGCAGGCAAGAACAGGAGGGTAAGTCTCACATAGTGGCTCCTGGTAACGCAGTTTATTATGAAATGCCAAGAGAACATTACATACTGATGGCAGAAAAGAGTGCCGGCAGCTTTTTTGGAATTGAAACTGCTCAAGAAAAAGTCACGGTATGCCAAAGAGTAAAATGTGGTCGTGCTGGTATGTTGTCTGGTCCAGGGTTCAACTTAATTTGCCAGAGCTTGCGGTGTTTTGCCTGAACCCTTTACACCAGCAAGGACTGGCTCCATTCAAAGAAATGAGAGGGCTATGTCTCCATGCAGGGCTACTTTCAAACTTAATGTGGCCTTAGTTCAGCATTATGGCAGGCCTACTTTTGTATGGCTGAAGCTATGATATTCCAAATCAAAGTTTATGACCAAATACCTCAATTAGAATTGGTTTCAAGGTTGCTCTTGTCAATTCTAATCAAAATTCTGAGTTAATTTAGTGGAGCCAGGAGTTAATCAACCTCATAGGAATTCATCCCGGGGGAACATGAATGTGTTCACAAAAGTTCATGTCAGTCCAGCAGATAGTTCTCAAGACTTTTCACTTATTTCACTTATAACCACAAATTTCAATTAGACAGTGGAAAAGTTTGGGGGATCAGTGTCAGTAGGAGGCCTCATCTGGGAACCATGAATGTACAATAATAAAGCACAAGTTGAGACATTTGACTGGATAACTTGAATTTTTGAACCCGCTGGTGGTGCTACGGGAAAAGTTCAGGGATCACCAGAGTCTGCAGATGTCATCCTCTGGGGAACACGAATGACTGAACAAAATTTCTAGCTAATCCATCAGATGGTTTTTGAAATATCTGTGAGTCCGGCCCGAAGCAGGCGACTGACCAACCAGACAGCCAACTGCCATCCCCTAGAGCTGTGCTCCTAGAATGACTAAAAAGGAATGACGGAACGAAACTCAAACCAACATGACCAAATGCACGACACCAGATAATTTTATTTATTTACTTACTATGAAAAAACACATTAGTAAGCCCCACTCTGTGCTTGGCAAATATAATTTTACACGCTAATTTCTCTACTGGGAGTGATAAATAGTGAGTAATATTATTCTAAATGAATATCCAACACTACGGAGTAGAACTTTGGAGTTGCTTTCTGTTTATGCTCCCCTTGATTGGATCCAGAGGGCCACATTACATACAATGTTGCCTGCAATATCTCATTCCTCTGCAATTGTTTCAGACTCTCAACCGACAGATTAGTCATCACTTTCTACAGTTAATCACTTAAACCATCAACGGCACGGAGCAGAGTGTGAACCAGAGGCTCCACCGCAGGTCACACTCCACAGCAAAGGCTGGGAGCCATTCACTCGCACACACACACACACACACACACACACACACACACACACACACACACACACACACAGACACAATCAAGGAACCACTGACATGAGGTCAAGACCTCCCCGACAGCTGAGTTGATTAAACACGTCTCTACAACCCACACACTGCCCAATAAAAATGTGCTGTGCTGAGGATGATGACTGTGTTGCACACACTGGGAGCATCACTGGCTCCAGCCTTCTCACAGAGCCCAGCCCAGCGGGTGAGACATGAGGCACAACACCCTGCCACAGCGGCTCCAATACCACCTACTCGCCCTACCTTGGGGGAGCAATCAACGTGGACTTCATATGAGGAGGATAATGCCTGCTTGTACATGCGTAGATGTATGAATGAATATTTCCTGCGCAGACCCTCCAAGTGGGGGCAGAGGTTGCTTCTGAACCATGGCGCTAAATAATCCTGCCCCGAATGAATGCGCAGAAGGGGGGGGAGATAAACATTCCTGGACAATGAGACCCTCCTTTACCCCCTGCTGTGCTCATACCCACTTAAAATCTGCTTACCCACAATGCAACTCTTGGCTCCAGCGAATAGCCCCCCTGGAACCGGTGCAGTGCCACTGCAGAATAACACAGCCCCACTCCTAGAAGCCACAAGTGTCAGCTATGGCTCAGATACAACCCTTCTGGGCCCTAACTGAGCACATTATATCCAGTTCAACTGGTCTTAATATACTTTAATAAGACCTGTTTTCGATTAATTCTCCCTTGAAACCGGTAGTAACACGGCTACTAGGCACATATAAAAATTGAATGAATGGAGTGGGGCTGCCAGAGAGTCAGGAGGGGGAAAATAGGAATCCTTGTGGATTTGTCCTCACCAGCTGGCTCTTGAGCCCAATATAATGGTTGTGCCCATGGCTCTCAGGGCACCAGTAAGAGGAAATATTTGCCCGGCCTGTAATGTGTTTAAGGTGCACAGTATGATTCAGTTCAACTCATAAAAGCCCTTGCGTGTCATATCCTGAGAGGGAGGACAGAGCTGCTCTGCCTACATTCCCCGTAAGTGAACAGGGGACAATGGCTTTGTGTTGTGTTTGGGTCTGAGTGGCAAAGAGGAAAAGCCAGACATTTCAGAGGAACCTGGGGTTAAATAAGCCAAGAAATGCTTACGGCACCCATAGGAAACACCACACCAGGTCGGTATAGAATCGCCTGTCTGTTCCACGTAAATGATGGCAATAAAATAATCCCATGTCCCCCCACTGCACCTGCTGTTAGCTGCAGAACACGACCACAGCAAGTGACTTGTAAATATTCCCCCGTTTCTCATCCAAGAATATAAATGAAAAAAGAAAAATGAATGCGCAAGGTGAGTGTTGAGAACATCAAAATTTCCCCCACTTCCTGTCCAGCAGGTGAGGCAGATGTGGCCGGGCTGCATCAGTGTGATCACCGTGCACTTCCAGCAGCACAGCTCAGAGTCTTTTCACAATTTCCTTTTTTCAAAGCACCAAAAAAAAAAAAAAACCTGTCACAGACAATTAGATTTTATTGGAGAACATATTTATTTTTGGGATTAACTTGTTACCTAGCAACTCTGAAAGAAGCCAAAATCTGCGTTGAGGGTTGACTTTGGAATGCATTTTTGCAATTAGGGGCGAGCTTAGTAATAAAAGTCACCCATTAATGCCACCATTTAGTGGGCTTGTACACACCATGATGGCTAACATATGGCAAACTTGTTTAAAATATTAAGACCTGCATGTCCTTTGACACCACTATGTTCCTACTCTGTTGCTGTTTCGGCCCTTGCCAAACACCGTGGCTAACCCATATGAAGATTAATGGTTCCAGATTTCCCTCAACTCGCGGGGCAAGCGATGGCTCGTTATACAGTTATTAAAAAGAGCAAATTATTACAACATTTATTATCCCGGGCAATCTCATTTGCCCCACCAATGTCATAACTTCCACTTCTGCCATCTGCATTGGAACGAATGTGTCACATGTGCCACAACTGCACACTCACAGTGGGCTGCAGCACGCCAATGTAGAGCAGAGGTCCCCCGAAGCCGCTCCCGGTGTCCTCCCGCTGTCTTGTGCGGTGCATACAGTGTACACAACAGATGCGTTCGCGCGCCATAACAACCTGCTTTAAAACGCGCAGATTGCTATCGCTGATCTATACACTGCAGAGCCCGCCGGGTCATTTCCTGTTCGCGGTTTCACTTGTTGAGCCTTTGAAGCGGGCTTTAATAATAGGACCCAACAGAACTAATGAAAATGCTCTCTGTCAGATTAAAAGGGAGCTTCAGTCTCAGCCACCTAACCACATTCAGCACAAACATTAAAACGCACGCACACACACACACACAGTTTACAGAAGTGGTTTGCACAGGGAGGACCAGTCCTTCTGATGTGTGGATGACTGCTAACCCTCTTAACAGCACCGGGAATGCCATCAGTGTCCCGTCTCTCGCGGCGGTAGCAAGAGGATTGATGTCAAAGCGGAAAGGTGAGGGCAAATAAAGAGACCCATTCCTCATAAATGGGCGATGTGACTCTCTTTGTACCACTTCTTCTTTTTTTTTTTCTTTTTTTTTCCATTGGGGACGCTGCAATGTGTGCTGTAGTGGTGGTCTCGAGCTTAATGAATCCACTTCAGTGCAGTTCCTCTCCGTAAGCCCTTAGGTTTAATCCCCCAGTCTGGAGCAGTGATAGTCTGGCCCAGGGGATGACATCTGTGAATCGTTCATTAACTTGTAACCAGCAACAGATGTCTTTAAAAACAACTCGCTACATCTACGCCTTATTTCGCTCTCCGAAAACAGTAATTTTTGCTTCGCTTTATCGACCCGTTGGACCCAAGCACGGAGCCGTTTGTTGATGTCTCTTTGGAGAGAATGTGCAATCTTTAGATATGTAATCCTGAATATGAAAAAAATAAAAGGCAAAGGTGAATGATCACAAGACAAAATGTGACTGTACACGAGTGAAAAGCTTTTTTTCCCCCTTCATTATTAGTGAATCGGTTGATTAAATAACTTTTTTCCAAATACTGTGGTCTGGACACTTACTATTCATCATGATTCATCATTTATCTATTTTCTCCACACAGCATTTTCTTTTCCTCACCGCATTTCCTTTTTTTTTCCCTGCATATGTGATAATGAGACGGTTATGTCTGTGTGTGTGCAGTAGCATGTGGTCTGGTGTGTGTGTTCCTAACATCAGTGGAGCTACTGAAACAACAATGTGGCTAGCTGGCGCAACGGAAAACACTGATACACACTGAGCAAAAGTTTCCCCCCCTCACAAAAATATATGTGTGTAAAATTGATTTGCACAGACATGATCTAAAGCCCAAATCTTTACTTAAGCTGCTCAGCTAAAATCGGTAGCACGCACCCAATCTGAGAATGTAAATAACGTCTTTTCAAATCGATTCGGTATCTCTGGCCTTCCTGGAGACTTGGATAACAGCAGACAAGCTGTATGGAGCCATTTCATGTTTCTTTTCAGTTACATATTTACGCTTTAAGAGTCCCCATCCACTGCGGTTGTTTAGGAGAGCGCTCTAACACGGATCTGCTGGGAAGCTCTAGAAACATTTCGTGGACTACGAAACTTCACCGGACTTTCCATTAGCATGAGTGGTGAGCAGATGATTGATGATTTCATTTTGAGTGAACTTGCCCTTTAATGACAAAAGTTAGCTTTATCCGCGGAGCTTATTATTATTATTATTTCATTTGTGATGTGTTCAGTCACACTTTCCGACAGATAACCTTTTGCATTTTGTCAGTTTCGAGGCCCTGCACTGAAACATCACCGGTTGGAGGTGTCGAGCTGTGAAAAATGAATAACCTCCTGTGTAAAACATGCAGTGGCACTTTGCGAACACCTGTGAAAGACGTTTCGGGCATTCGAAGCTGTCTCAAGATGGACACGAAGCGTATAAAGAGTTCGGTCTTTCAACACTGACAGCCTCCCTGTGGAAAATATCATGTGTGAAAGGGGGGGAGGGGGGCAGAGCAGGAACACTGTGGTCTGTGTCTTCCAGGGTGAGATATATGTGACACAACATGATTCATCCGCTACTGTGCATCCACGAGCTGTCTGGCAGATCCAGCTCGCTTTTCTTTTCTCTACGGGGACAGTGATTCCACGGAGCGGATCCTGGGCTAAATTATGCGTGACCTGCATTAAGACATTCCACTTTGCTCGTACACCAGGCAGATTTAGCCCAGAGACGACTGTTTTGTGTGTTTAGATGTGTTTTGAGGAGCATAAACGTGAGCGAGCGATGTGCCGATCACGTGAAGGGGTGATCGGACGTGTGTGTGTGCAATGAAAGCCAAGTGTCAAAGCTAAAAATCCTTGCCAAGAAGGCACGTTGGGAGTGAAATGCCACCAAAGACGTGCGCTGGATTTGTACCATTAGCGAGGATACGTCATAGTGAATTACGAACCCTTAACAGTGCCGTCATGCTGTTAAGGCTCAAATCGACCGTGGCCAATCCCTTGGCTGGAGGTAGCACTTGTGTCATGCAGTGCGACATGATGGATTTCACAAATGTGTCTAGAAGCACATAATTGCACAGCAAAGTGAAACAAGGAAACGAGTTCAGCCACATATATTATTAGCCATCCACAGACAATAATGGAAGTCTTCATCATACAGTCACATGAAATGTATTTTAATAAAACACAATGTACACATATGCAGTCCTATGACCATACATTTGCTGGATCCTAATTATTAAACCTAGAATATGTCAAAGCATAGTTTGTCTTTTTTTTCGTCTTCTTCTTCTTTTAAAACATTGAAATCAGTAGATGAGGTCAAATGAATGGAATACAACACTTTGCGTGACATCAGACAAAAAACGTTTCCACGTGTTAAAGATATGCACTGTTATAAGGGAACTCAAAGAATATTTCAGCATATAAGAGTAACAGTATGAGGCAAAAAGAAAAAAAAAAATCTCAAAATCTCACAACAACAGAAAAAAAAGTACAAAATAGAATTAATAAATAATCAAATATATACCATATAAATGAAATAGCTATGTGGCGGCTATGTTTATTATTTGTTTTTTTAATCATTTTAATCTGTAGCTCGGTATTACAACCTTTGTATCTCTAAAACATTTAGAACGGTGAACGAGTCAATACTGAAAATACAGTAATAAGCTTTCATAATTAGATAAACTATGTACACATGAGTCTGTTGCCATGCTAATCGAACAACTAAATTTCTTCTTCTTCTTCTTTTTTATCCACACTATACAGTTAGAGCATAAAGCGGTCGTAAACAGTTTGTGCTGAGAATAAAATACTTTTGCAACTATGCATGGTAATTTCTTTAATATTACTCTCAAAAATGTACATAACGTAAAGGCCACACATGGGAACGCTCCATCTCTGCTGAGAGGGGGAGGTGAGGGTAGCTTTGACATAAATACAGGAAACAAAAAAACACTCTCTTTCAGTTCAAGATGCCATTTTCTTGTCCATCGGCACCCTTTGCTTTGGCCGAATCTCTTTCGCCTCCTCGTCTTCCATCCTTATTTTATCCTCCCTGGTTCAACCCACCCTCCCCCTCCCTTTTCTGCAAGCAGCTTAGCTTGCCAACTCCCTCTCCACCTCCTCTGTCCACCTCCCTCCATTCAAGCTCTCCGGCCTCCACAGTCTCTAGTTGCCCCCTCTCCGTCTTCCATCACCCTGCACGGTTAATGACATTGTTAATGACGGGGAAATGAGTTCAGTAATGTCAACTGTAAAGGTCCGCGAGGCGAGGTGAGGCGGGGGGGCGTGGGGCTGAGAGAACAGAGTCACCTGGCTGGTCACTGCAGCAGGGGGGAGAAGCAGGCGGGAGGCAGAGGCGTGAAGCGTGTGTTTAGTGTGGTAATGCTGATATAGACTTATACTTCTGTAGTGACGGACTTGTGAGTCATGGTTGTGTCCTGGGTGGGGTTGGTCTGGGAGGCAGGTTAGGGGAGGTGGTGGGTTTTTTTGGGGGGATAGTCGTCGGTCAGAATATGGGTGCAGCAGCGGCTAGCAGCTTTGCGTTGGTTCTTTTGTTCAATGGGAAGTCCGTAGTTTCAGTCCTCACTGGCTGGTGCGCGCAGAGGCCAAGTGGTCGCTGTGCTGGTTCTGGGCCCGAAACCGCAGCCTTTGCTTGTTCTTCTTCTTTGGTTCTTTAGTTCGGTGCTTCCCTGAGCCACCTGGGAATACATGGAGAGAAAGAAGAGAACTGGTTAACCCTCCGGTCAGTACTACCCACACAACGGTTCAGCGATACCAACAGCCTCATGCAAAAAATCCTTTGCTAATGTACTGTGTAGACCCCTTTTTTCTATCGTGGTCATGCAATCAACCCTAATGTACCTTTTCATCTGCTTGGATCTGTCTCTTTTTTTTTTTCTTTCATACGATTACCTGTAAGGCGACTGATGCCCACATAAGGAAAGCAAACTCAGAATCTGAGCACTTGTCAGGTAACTTTTATCGTGGAAAGATCTGCACGGAAACGCAGTCCATCCCTTGACCTCTCTGACCTGGCCTTACTACAAAGAGACTGTTGGCAGCTGTGTGGTGCAGCGCTAAGCATATTTGCTTTTAGTGCGCCAGGGGTACTGCTGTAGTACTCCACAGCTCCACACAGTCAGCCAGACTCCAAACTGGGACATTTCTTCGGTGTCAGCTTTGATTTGATTACACTGTTCAGGATTTAATAGAAAAAAAAAAAAGGTGTTGGAATGGGAAGAAAACCCCTTTGGAAACATTTTGATTATAGCTACAATCTTCAAAGTACACTCAGAGTATTGATGGCTCCTAAGGATTCCAAAAAAAGCCCTTACAGTGATGTCTGACAAGTTACACAACTTTGGCGAAGGAAAAAGGCAGGCTCGCCTAAAGAGGTGACCCGTAAGTGAGGGAGCACCACATATCAGGTCTTCGTTTGCTCCAACCCTCAGGACTGAACCTCAGTTTCAAACAAATATCTGCTCAGCCCAACACTTTTCACTGTCACTGCCGTACAGAGGGGAGATAAGTATGGGAGGTTGCATAACTCTCTTTCCAAGTTGAAGAGGTCTCCCAGCCCAAGGTTAATCCATCCCAGGTTTCACTGGGATGGGCAAGGCATGCTGGGAGCCGACTTCCTGCTCTCATGGAAGCTTTGTGTGGTGGAGGGTTCTGCACCCACGGCTCTCTGTGACAGAGAAAACTCTGGCTACCGAACCGCAAGGCAACAATCTGGCTGCCAAGGCCACAAATAAGATAACGAGGTGTGTGTGCGAGATGTATGTGCGCGAGGGGGGATGTGGGGGAGGGGGAGTGAGTGTGAGGGAATCTGAGGGAAAAAGAAAATCTAATGGGGGGAAAAGTGGAGTAAGGCTTGGATGATGAGACGATATCTGGATCCTGATCTCGAACACAAAGAAACAAGCCACGCTACGGTTCGCTGAGGGGGGAAGCACAGGAAAAGGGCTGCAGAAAAACAAGTCTCGCTTTTCAGTTGCCTGGTCCCGGGTCCTTGTTACTGCACTTGTTCGAGCCTTTTCTCTCACGAAAAAAATAGGTTACGGCGTGTAAAATGTGCCACTATCTCTAATTGCCTTTCTCATATGGTCTGGCATTGCGGCATGGCCCTTTAAGCAGACCTACAAAAGACCTATTTCCCTTTCTCAGGGCTACACTGTGAGGTAGATTTGAAAACATTCGCTCGTTTAAGCCGACACGCATGAGGAGGCAAGATATTGCTCTGCTAATAGGGTCTCCCAACGAATAATACAGATGCATGCAAACATCAAACCATCTCAGAGCTATTTCCTGCAATTAATCTAATCTTGTTATTTTGAGTCACGTTGCCAATCCGAGCCATGGCAATAAAGTTTTCTCTCACACAGATCCTAGTTAAAATCACCCCTTTGAAAGCGACTTTCACATCTCTCCCATCGAAAATCGCATGCCCTCCAAATGAAAATGGTGCCAGAGGATTTTGTACACTTGCTTTGCTGATGCCACTTTAGATTTTTTGCATGATTTACGCTATGATAATGTTTGTCAAAGTAAGGCTGAAGCCGAAAGGCATTTGGCCTATAGGTCCGTTTTCCTAATTGCTGTTTAAAGAGGTAATTTTCATTCAAAACAGTGTTGCTAGGTGCATGACAAACACGGCTTTCAGTGCAATCAACTCAAGATGAATTACATTTGATGGCAATAAAGCACATGGTGCAGCACTAAACTCCCTCTGTAACGGGCAAAGCCCTCCTGGACCATTCCTTGGACGCAAGGCTGCATTTAAAGTGAAAAGGCCTGCATTTACAGCAATTGCTTGAAACACAAATACTTATGTGAGTTAAGTTAAAAAGTAGTTTTCCTGGCTTGTTCAGGACTGGGCAGGAGATCTGTGATCCAAAGAGTTTTACGCTCCTCTGCAACAGCGCTCGCAGCACACATTTTTATATATACACACACACACACACACACACACACAAAACTGCAGGAAGGAAACAAAGTCAGCAGCTGCAAATGCAGACTGAGCGTCTGAGCTCGAGAGGTAGAAAATGCAGAGAGGTTTTTTTATTTACATTGACTGGTCATCTTACATTGATAAGACAACCTTTGAAGTCTTTGTGACTAAACTTGGACCAAATAATAACCATTTTCTGATGCCTTCCTTCTGTTTTCCATGTTTCTCTCCTTTCCCCTAATGACAACAAGCTACAACACAGCCTAGGTTGGAAAGGTCCAAGAGCTCTGGACTTGTCTGCTCTGCAAAGGTAAAATGCAGTGACTACTACAAACACATTTGGTCAAATTGGTTTAAGATGTACATGCTCAGACTCCCCAAAATCAAGGAACCTCAAAATGACTATGTAGAGTATTCATTTGAAGTTGTTGAAACGTTTTAGCGTGTACAATTCAAATTTAATAATAGACTTTACTTTGCTGGTAAAGTCCATTTTTAAAAATGTACAGTGTAGGCTTAATCGTAGTTATTGACATCTCCTCTGTGCGCAAAATAAAAATCCGCCACTGAAATCTATGATTTCTATGTAAACAGCTTTTAAAAGTTGTTGTTACTGAGCTGCACTCCCATTACACTAACTGTTAGCTCGAGCAAAAGCCATAGCAAGTAGGCTAAAACCTATAAACTGAGCCATAGCTTGCACTATATAAATAAGTGTACCTAATCCTGTTGAAAAATCTGTTTTTCTAAATGATAAATATCCATTTTGATGAATGGATATCTTGTTTTTCTTAGTCAAAATCTAGTCAGTTATTTTTTTCTTTAGTTTTAGTAGCTTGACGAGCACTTTGGAGGAAAAAAAGGAGACAAACATAAGTCTTTCTTTGTGGGGCAGTTGCTTCCAAGACTTTTTCCTTCGTTTTTATGTTGTGCTTTCGGTTGAAGCTGATGACAGCCATCAAGGCACCGGACATAAAATTCTTCCAAAACAGAAAGAAAAAGCTACAAACATCTTTTCAGCGGGGACCAAATAAACTCAGCTGATGCCTGATGCTTTCCAGTCATCGCTTTCAAATTCTACCCTTTTAATCCCTTTTTTGAATCTGGATACTGTACGCATTCTCATAATGCTGCGTGTGCTGATCCACTCCACACTGCAGCTCTGCTAAGCAGAAAAAATGTCCCTTTAACCAATCCCCGATGATTAATTTTGTTTATTAATACAATCTGACTTTTATGAGCCAACATTTTTCCCAGCAGAACCTGAATCCAATCGGGCTTCTCAATAACAGCGTTGCATTTCAGCCTCGGCTCAGATGTCCCAAACTGACTGATGACACTTCTTAAACTCACCTACACAACTATTTCAGACCATATTTCATAAATTAATCTCAACGCTGACAGCTAGAGGGCAACCAATCCCCACAAAAGCCCCTTCCCCCTGCATCTGATACAGCCATAGTGAGATGGTCTATCATATCTACCCCAGAACTCCCATTTAGCCTCTCCTCAGGGCACTTCGGTCTGAACAACTGAGCTTTCATCATCTCATATTTACGAGCGATGTAATCACTTAAGCTGATTACCAGGGTTCACAGAGGAAACAGTTTAATTTGCCTGGAAAGAAATGATTAAGTCATCTCAATTGCTTTCAAAACCAAGAACAAATTCATAAATCTTACAGCATGCAGAGATAATTTCGTCTTGGAAGTCACAGTCGGCTTCAAATCATCCTCTGTCTTTGTTTTTGCGCTGCAAGGGTCAAATCAGACTATGGCTTTTATCAGAAAAAAAAAAAAATTATCATCTTTATTTATACTGTTCTTTCCGCTGCGGCTGCATTCACTATCACTATAGCAAACCACAGTATCACCAATGTTTAGTTTTCCCCTCACAGATACAATCTCCCACTGCCAGCTTGACGTTGAGCTTTTGGAGTCTCAGCCGAGAACTTAATCAAGCAAACAAACAAAAGTCTCGAGAGCAAATCAAAATGTTTTGTGTTTCTGAATCAGAAGCAGATCCTGTGGTGGGATGCTTGTTTACCGCTGTCAGAGATGACCTTTGTGGGTTTTTTTTCCTTTTATCTATCTGCTAATGATTATGTGCCCTCTATGCCTCTGCATCAGTTATGGTGAGCTTCTATATCATTATCACCTATGTGCGCTTGAGAAATACTTAGTGTCATTTCCAATCTCATCGGCTGCCAAACCAGTGAGCAAAGAAATATTAAACTCCTCCGCACGCAGTGCGGTGGACGTTCCTCAATAACCTCTCAAAGCCAGCCGAGATCCACCGCTCTTTCTTTTCCTTCCCCGTCCCTCTCCGTTCTCCTTCTCCCCCTCTCCGAGTCCCTGCGATGCTATTTGAGGCTCTCAGCAATAATCGAGACGACTGCATGGTGCAGATCCAACTAAGAGTTAAGCACCGTTAGATCTATCATATTATTAGGCTCACGCTCCAGAATAATATCTCCTTGCGGAATGGCAATATGACTACATGTCCAACTGATGCTCTGAAAGATAATCATTCAAATCCATATCCAGGGGGAAAGAAGCCAAAGCCAAAGCTCCCCTTCATCTGTGTCAAAGCTAATATCTTTGTTTTGGAAAAGGGACCAAAGTCAAGAATATGCATAAGTTTACATGACAGGAAGTCTGCATAATATCACAGTTTCATATTCCTATAAAATCAGGCGTATTTACCTTTTTTTTTTCTTCACTGAGTATATTCTGGAAGATATCTCTATTTCTTTGCTGGCCCCCGAGGCAAATGTGGGGCTTTTCTATATGTTACCCTATAATCACAGAGGCCATGACCTGCTACAAAACAGCACTGCACCGACTGTCGGCACAGGCTTGGTGATTTCATCCACTAACGGCTCCGGCGGCAGTGCAGGAATCGAAGGCCTAATCTTATCTCCATCGCTTGTGGTTTGAGAAAAAAATCGATGGCTGACCTCGAGAAGGCATTAAGACATACGGTAAATGGGATCCTATACTACTGAAAACTCTTCCCCCCCGCTCTCCTGTTACCCCATCCCCTCCAGTCGACGCAGACGGTCAATTAATAACTTTTTGTAGGACACGGAGGGGGAGAAAAAAAATAAATAAATCAAAACAATTTTGAAGAAGATTCGGGTGGACTTAAGGAAGGTAAAGCCGGAATTTTTGGCGGATCGTCTTTTTCATAAACAGGCCAAAGCGGAGGCCATTATTTGTGAGGGAAGGAGAGAACTACTGGCGCCAGTGAGATTTGATTTCAGTGGCAGAAATTGGATTAGCAGCCATTAAGGGCCTCCTCACACATACATTTATAATGCTGTGAAGGGGAAAGGATCTGTAGCCAGCCAGTGCTCTCTGTACTCGCACACCGACAACTCCTCTGTCTGGGAAAAGGTTACGGATGCTGACACTGCCCTATACTGCCGCTGAACTTAGTTTTCAGCTGATTTATAGGTGGGACACAGTGTTGTGACCTCGAGCGACCCGCGGTTCATTAAAGGCGTAGGCGAGAGGTAGGCCAAAACTTCTAATGGCACTTTGGAAGGCTGATTTGACATCTGAGGCAGCAGGGGGAACATAATACAGATGAAAAGTGTAAAAAATTGTAACAAATACAGGCCTGGACAAAGTGAAGACGGCTACAATATTTGGGAGGAACACTACTGGGAAATACTGTGGCAGAAACGCAGACGTCAGATGTAGGAAAAAAGAAATCAGCCTTTTGACAGAGAGGACAATCATTTACAAGAAGCTCATCTTGCCAACCAACTGACAAGAGGCTCTCTGCACAGCGTCACTTAGCCCTAACAAGGTTACTCTGGATCACACACTTTCATTCACTTTTTCATTCTTTCGTTCCCCTTTTCCCCCCGTGCTCTGCTTACTATCACCACGCTGCGAGGCGAGAATGATTTAAAACATACGCATTCCGATTTAAAAAGCTAATGTTGGGATTAGGTCGGTCATTATTTTCTCATCTGTGACCCGGCGGAGGATCTGCGCAGAGATTAAAAAAGCAGGTTAGCTCAGCGCTTGGGCTCTTTGATGCTTCGTTTCACTGACAGTAAGTTAAAGAGAAAACCCGGCTCGGAGATTAACTTCTCTAAGCAGAGAAGTCCCGGCAAAACATGCATGACTGACACGGTGATTAATATGCTCAATGGTCAGCACAGACAGCGTGTTTTTTCCCCTCTGGAGAGGGTCGATCACACCAGTGAGAAGCAGCCGCAACCTGCCAAGCACGGCTACAGAACAGATGATGACCCCAAACATTTAAGCTTCTCTCCAGAGGTCAAAGTCACGCTCTGCTACATTTCACAATACGGGGAACTGAACTGTACCCCCGTGCTGTTTGGGTTACCACCTCTGGCTCGGGCGCTCAACGGTAGGTTATCATGTCCAAGCCTTCCATGACAGATGTTAAATTAGGCCGACTTCCAACACTGGCTTTCCAAAGCTATTACCGCTCATATGCCTTCACTTAAACAATTAAACTGTGTTCCAGAAATATTGGAAAGTTGTGAACTACTTCTTCCTACTATTCTAGGAAAAATTAACCAGAATAATCCTCTAGGTCAGACTTCCAAATTGGAAACTCTGGGCACAATTTCTCAGGTTTCGGTCGTTCACTTTTACACTGCTGAAATCCTTCATATACTCACAGTGTTGACATACAGTATATTAAATCTTTCAAAGCATCTGTGTAATAAACAGCACTAACCTTGCACTAGTGCTAACCTGGCAGTCACACCAGATCAATCAATCAAAAATCAGCAATTATATTAATGTTGATATTGGATTGTATCTGAATTTGACGCCAACACTTTCAATGTGATTTCAAGAAATCACAAGTCAGAAGCTAACATGCTTGTTTTTTCTTGCTAGATTGCTTGTAATAACAGATACAACGATAAGATGTGAAAATATAGCATAAACTAGCATCAGCTACCTAGCATCTACGAAACAGTAACACATGATAGGCTATTTCATCTAAAATGTATTACATTACTGCAATGAATACATAATAAATGCTTCACTGCCTATCACTGATGTGCCAAGTTGGCTAACATGCTATGCTAGCAAAACATTAGGCTACAACAGTTGCTGGCTCACAAGCGTCTTACATGGATCTTCTGTTTTATTTTCCCATGCCAAATCAAATTAGGCTCTGCAACCTCATAACTCTAAAACTTCAGAACATATGTTAAAGCAATTTACAATCTCCCGATGTAAATAAAAGGCAAACAGAATGGCCGGCCGTGTTAACAAATATAATTACAGTTGCTCTCTTTAAATTAGTTTTCATTAAACATATCACTTTTCAACAACAGCAGTATTAACTGTCCTGACTAGGGGGAAGTTAAAAAGGGTCCCACACAGGAGCAGATGGTTTCCAACCAATCCATGTAGAGTTTATTAGTTTAAAGCTGCACTAGGCAAGATTTATAAGAATAACTGCACCCAGCTTTAAAAATTGTGGATTCAACAGGGAATAGCATCCAATCTAATAAAACTCTAGTAACAGCTTCATATATACCATACACGGAAAGCGTTTCATATAAGGTTCACGTCAAAACACAAATGACTCTCCTAAATTGCAGTGAGCAGATGCCTCATCCTGAGACAACTGGACTCAGTGACTGGGCCTAAATTTCATCATTCCAGTGGTAAAGTGGTTTCAGCCATTATTTCTAAATGTCTGGTGGGGGAACCAGACACATAGGAGTAAGAAATTAGACCTGATGAGTAAAATCACAGGATGTTATATATGGTGTCTGGGCTGTGACATCCTGCCAACTGTTACGGTTCCCCCACTTCCACATGAAGCTGCCAGAATGTAAAGACTTGTAGTTCAGCTTGCAAAGCAGGAATCTATATGCACACTGCCGCCCCCTGCAGCATAGACGGCTCACTTTAATGAAAGCCTGGTGTTTACGTGACTAACCCACTGCGCAGCATAGAAAAATGGGCCAGCTAGTGAGGAATGCCACTGTCTCTTTATGTTTCAATTTTGAATTAAGGCTTATAACTGATCATTATCGACCTTTTCCCCACTAAATGGGAGCTTGCTGTTTTGCAGTGGCTTCACACAGAAAATGGTGTCATGACGGAGTAATGTCAGCAGCCAGGCAGCGAACAGGCATCACGGCTGGCCCGCTGAGCCCGATGCGCCTTGAAACCGCAGGACTATGAGAGAATTGAGCGGCCCCCTCTGCGGTCTGCTATCTCCCCGACTGACTCATCGACACATCTGGGTCTAAGTATATGGGGCTCTCCTGCCCCATGGGCACTTGGGCAAATGAGGGATAATTAGCTTTAGTTGACTTTAATGAATGGCTTAATGTTGTGTTTCATTTTCTGATGAGAAAAATATAAAGCTCAGCACTTATCAAAGGGAGTTCCTTCAGGCCCGCTACTGGTGTGGGTCTGTTTGTGTTTGTATTTGTTGTGTGTGCGGGGGCGAGGCAGAGCAAGCTGAAGATAGCGGCGGCAGACGAATAGGGGGCGGTTTTTAAAATGTGACCGCGTATCCAAGATCAGGAAACCTGCTGGGATATACGGTAGCAAATTCATCATTCCAGCTGGGAAATTACAACAGATGTGAACTCTGTTTTCGCTTTACTCGAGGAAAGAGAAGGGCCAGAGCGCTCCACTTTGATTTCCATTTCTTCTGTATCAAGATGCGATATCTATAAAGGCTTTGATCCATCTCATAATTCCCACAAGCTGTGATTCAAAGCAGGAAGAGTCTCGTGGAGTTATGATAGTCATTTATCTTTGTTTCCGATAAGTGTATTGCACCAGGCTGATGAAATCAATCATTTTTAACGGACATGAGATTGCTAGATCCAGCATGCATTTATTTGTCTTATTCAATCTTTGATAACAAACTGCTCTCAAGAAAGTCCGATATAACCGTCATCTCCGTCCCCGTGTCACTGCAGCTCGACACCGTTCATTATCCTTGCTGTGCCATTAAGAAGTGGAAGCCAATAAAAGCTGTAAAAGCTCTACCTTTCCCGTTTTACAGCAAATCAGGCTTGGCATCCCTTTGACTAACAGAATAAAACACACTCACTCCACCTCACCAATCACCATCTCTCTGTGTAAACCAGCACCCCACCAGGATTAACTGTGCACTTTTAAAAAGCACCCTCGTACTGACAGTGGATCAAGGCAGGACTAGCTAATATTAAATATATCAATGTTAGACAAATATTTACAACACTCATTGTTTGTCCGAGGAGGTGAATCTGCATTTCCAGGAGTCTGATGTAAGTCTGGGGCCTCGGGTTGAGGGGGGGGTCCAACCCCCAACAGAGGGCCTTGGTCTGGGGATTTACCTGCCTCGGCCCCCTCTCATGAGCCCCAAGGTCTTCACAAACAATCCCGCCGCATTACAGCACCCCACCCCACTTTATGGAGAGGAATAAAATGGTTGTTAACAGAGCCATGAGGGGGGCACGCAATAAGGTTTGCTGAAGGCAGTGGGCTTTCTGCAGCCCACTGCGGCCGTAAGATCGAGGAGGGATTTTTACAAACAATTTGTCAACACTGTAAACTACTGACTACTACATGGCAGGGTGCACCATGGAAAATGAAAGTGTAATTGATTGAGTTTGCGAGCTTATCTACCGTGTGGTTCTCCTCCACTGTGTGGAAGTCACTCATTGGTTTCTATCAGAGTTTAGTGTAACATTAGCAGCTCTGTTCTGCTCTTTATTGGATCAAAACAGAGCCAAACTGATTTACTGAGATAGCGCTGCATCTGCCAAACATCGGAGAGTCCTAATCCTAAAAGACTTTTTTCTGTTGTATTGTAAAAATGAAAACATTTTGTGTTCAAATTTAAAGCAGTAAAAAAGCAAAGCTGCCAAATGGTTATGTCAGAATGCAATAAAAGTGTGATCTTTTCCTTATTAGCCTGATAATACCTGGACCTAAAGGCTCTACACACCAATACAAGGACAATGCTGATTAGATATTTTCATGTCATGTAGACGGATTATCAATTGGTGGGGAATCTGACTTATTATGGGACCTAAGGACATTTCCAACGAGTGAGGTACAATGCGTTACAATAGAGATAATCCAAATGTGATTTTGCTGCATGACAATTTTAAACACTGGGTCCGGTGCAAACTATCGCCAATATGTTTGTAGTAGCATTAATAAATACATTTCACGATCAGATTGAGTCTTAAGCTATATGAATGAGGCTGAATACGTTCCCTATGGACCCCCAAATTTGCTGCTTATGTTAGCCGTTGTGGCTAGCCAACAAATAACGTTAGCAAATAAATATCAGCTTCATCTTCATTGTATCCCAGCTGCTGGGCAATCTTAAGCCACGTGCCATCCTTAACTTGTAGATTGAGGTAATGTTTGTGGTGTTTTTCATGCCAGACATGGGAAACTAAATTCACAAGTTTTTCTCCTATTTTGTCAGCAAGCTAGGTATGACCTGGAAGTTGAAACAAAGGATTTTGTTAGTTAAGTGCATATTTTCGTGGACGGCAATCCACTGACATTGAGATATGTCAAAAAAATGTACCGCCCGCCTGAGAGTTAGGGTAACGTTTGGTTTTCTGCAGACAAAAATCTACCATTGGTGTAAGAAGGCCTTTAGGCTAACGTTAGCTCAGTTAGCTGGACAGAAAGAGCTAATAAGGTCTGCCCTATGATGATTGTAAATTCAGCCAAATAACAACGGCCGCTGGTTAGAAATGAGAGAACCAGATGTTGTTTAGCTCTGTTTAAAATCACTTAGAACTTATTGTTTCAAAAAGCAGAAAACATTTTGATGGTATATCTAACAGTGACATCACTGTAAAACTGCATATGTGCCAGGCAGGAAGAGAAAGATGACAGGCATAGCAACAATTTCTAAGTGGGGCGGGGGGAGTTACGGCTATTTTGAGACGGTACAAAGTGCCCATGTGTGATCCACACCAATCACCATCTCCAGCATCCCAAACAACGTGTGCTTGTGCGTGAGAGCGTTTCCATGCACATGTTTACATGCGCGCACATACTCCTCCTGGTCTGCATCCTCCTTGTCTCTGTGGGGCTTTGCTTAAGGGAATGGCAGTGGGGGGGGGGGATCTCGGAGGAAATTGTCCAGCATGATTCCCTCTTTATATCTCATTTCTGCACAAGTCCTTTTATCCCTCCTTCTCTCTACTGGGAAACCCCAGGAGGAATTCCCTCACATGTTTGGACATAGAAGCACAACTGTCCCAAAACAGAGACCAGACCCTAACAAGTCGGGAGCCAAGCTAAATCAGACGGGCTTAGACAGTAAAACAGACATAGGGGCCATCAGGATCATGCCGCAATCCCCGTGTGATGGCCAGTGACAAGGGAATCAAGTCCGACTGGCGCTTTTTTGTTTTCTTTAGTGTTCGACTAACTCTCGAAAGGCGCTGATGTCCGTCCAGTCTCCTCTGATGATCCAACAGCCCGCTCATATTTTTTGATAAAAATAGTTCATTGGTTCACCGCGGACGAAAATGCGGGGAGGGGGGGGATGTGTTTGATGTGTTCCCAGAGCTCCTGTTGCACAGGGGAGAGAGGTAAAGCCAATTCAGGAAGGGCTTGATCCTCTCTAAGGCCTGTGCTGCATCAACCACTTGTCAAACACCGGGCAGACAGACAGCTGAGTGGCTCTGACAGATCTGATCACAGACACGGGCAAATAACAGTCACCGCTGCTCAGCCCCTCTATCCAGGCACCGCTCGCACACTTCTGTCAATAATCCACCTCCGACTCACTAAAACACAAACAGAGGGCTCCGAGGCATATGGCAGACATTTTCTTGTTGTTTTTAGCTGTGTATGATTACAGTGCAATTTCAACGGTCATTTCAGGGTCTCACCTCGCAGAGGAGAGGTTTGTGTACTCCAGAAGGCAGCAGCATCTGTCAGAGATGCAGCAGGAGACGGAGAAAAGGAATCAAATCAAATGGAGACTTAAGCTCCCACTAATCTGAACGAAATGTCTCAAGGCCTGTTGGGATCACGGTCCTGAACCTTGCCACCCAGCGGGAAGGAGAGTTTATGTTTGAAGGGATTGGATATGGTACCTGGAATGGGTCGAGTTTCATCACATCGACCACTCAATCATGTCTTGAGATTTTCTTTAGGGGGCCATCATGTTATGTCCTCTGACAGGGCAGTATAACGGGTATTTCTGGCAAGACAGAACGCTCATGTGTTTGATCTGAAGCGTGATACAAGTGTTTTACATTTTCTTTTGAAGAACACACTGTATGTATCGCTGTTACTTTAAAACTTCTACTGTGAATGTTTCTGTTTTAGTAACAGTCAAAAGACCAAATTCAATTTCAAAATTGTCGCTCAGAGTGACCGACCCAGAGAGAATTATCACCTGATCCTGCATCTGTCTTGTCAGGCTAGAAGCTTTGTGCTCGTGCCCGAACCACAGCGGGTCGACAGATCGGCATCCTTTGAGCAACTACTTGCAGATGCGTGTGTCGTTAAGATGTGGCAAACAGCGAGAGAAGTGGCTGTTGGTTTGAAACCAGCAATAGTGGCTGCTCAAGAGGTCAGCAAAGGGCAAAGACCAGCACTGAAGGCAAATATTTCTTCACTCTTCTCTCAACGGGCTTCAGTAGGCGTTTGATTAATCAACTGCTTTCAACTCTGCTAGTGGTAGTACTCTCCTAATGTTGATCTGATTGATTGAAGTTAGCCGGTGTTATACTCTGATAGCCAGATGGTTTCTCCAACTCTACGCTGCCTGCCAATGACAAATGACAAAGTTAGTGGCTAGCTGGTGAACACTGGAGAATTTAGCAGCTAAAGAGACAGACATGTTCTGCAGTAGTTAATGCCCTATCACCCTTGTAAGAGGATAATATTTAGAGTTAGGCCCCTTGTTGGCTCCAAACCAGTGACTTTTCAGTTACTCACAGAAGATGGACTTTGTTGATTGGTGCTTGTGTTTTATGCAGTGAGAAAACATGTTAAGGTCTCTAACTTGTGCCTGTATATGCTCAGTTAAGTTGAAATCCCTAACCTGTGACATCACCTGAGTGTTTGGCTTTTTTTCTAGTTGATGGGAGCGTAGTGCTCTACAACTGTGGTAAATTGGCCCTGGCCTCTACTTACCACTATAATGGCTGTGCTTTTAGTCTGCATCCCCCCTGTATTTGTCACTGTTAGCTCACACACAAAAAAAAAACCCAGACACACACACAGCCAAAGGCCGGCAGGCCTATACTTGCATTTTGTTGTGTCTGCATGTCTGTTTGCTGGGTCCATGCTCATGGACATGAGTGGGTCATAAGCCACAACCTCTCTCTGAATCACCAGCTGTAATTTAAAGCTGTGATGTCTCCATAAAGACGCCCTCCAGTGATGGAGAAAGAGAGGGAAGGATGGTGGAAAGAGGAGAGGAGAGGAGAGGAGAGGAGAGGAGAGGAGAGGAGAGGAGAGGAGAGGAGAGGAGAGGAGAGGAGAGGGGCTTCTGGTGGCTGAGCCAGTGCAACTGTGCACCAGATGTTCCTCTCCTTCCCTCTTCACTCCTCTAGCCAGACCACTGGAGAGGGAGAACTCCAGTGCACGCAGCGCTGCCTCGAACAATGTGCGCCACGCGAACACATCCTCCTCCGTGACATGCACGTTGCTCCTCAGACAGCACTGCACTGTGATATGTGATACATGATGTGAGAGAGTGTCATTCGAGTGGGAGGCAGGAAAAGAGAATGGAAAAGGAAAAAATAAAAAGGGTAGATAATGTGGTGACTTGTTCTGCCTGTGAGGTCTGTTTTATTGTCTGTCGGTGTCTATTACGTGCGTCTCACGCTCTGGCTGCGTGAATGTGTGCGTCTGGAAGCGTGTATGTGCATCCTCGTGTGCCTGGTGCGGCGTAGATGTTGGGGATGAAAGGGTTTGTGGCCCACAGGAGAGCTGGCAGCGGTGTCGGACTGGAGGTCTGGCAGACAGAGAGCGGAGGTGCAGAGATGTAGCATGATGACACAGCTCGGGTTATCTAAATATGAGCTGAGGAACACCTGGAACAGGGGCCTGTGCTACACAGGGTCAAACCCAAGAAACAGATGTTATTCTGTGCCTGTATTCCATACATTTCAGTATTCCAAACATTTGGAATAAAGTTTTCCTAGAAGTCTATGCCTGTCAGGGTGGAGGAGCCTAAAACTACATCATAGCACTCCAAATCCATACTCGTCATTTTTTTTAAAGCAGGGTGAGCAGGTTTCATTACAAGTTTTACAGATTGCCACCTCTGAAGCCGCTCTATAAAATCCTTTAACACCTCACTGTATTGATTTCTCTGGTCAGCCTTCTGACATAAAATCGGAAAGGATTCAAAAATCGTATCACAAGTGGTCATCTCTGGCTGGCAGTCATCAAGTCTTTTATAAGAGACCAAAACGGAGCCCCGTATATGAGTTGAACTCTACTTCAAAGATCTCATCACAAGCTGTTGCCATCCATCCCTGTAAAGACACAGACCGTGTCTCGGCTGCTGTAAAAAATCACAGGGTGTAACAGCACAAGCTGCCCAACGAGGGAAAGCTTGCCGAAGGTGTGCTTTACAGCCCCGACCGTGTCATGGGCAATATCAGCCCATATACTGCCCAGCGGGGGGAAATAGCTCCCGTTTGTGGAGCATGAGAACATGAAAACATTCCACTTCTGTACAGTATCTCCCCCTCCTCCTTCTTTCCCCCTCCAGTTTGCTGCCACTTTGTTTGTTTGCGTACGTCTGTTTTTGATGGGGCTGTTGATGTCGGGCCCATATGCCTCATTTCCTCTGCCAGAAGACGACAACGGAAGCCTCGCAAACCAACGCAGCGTTCCTGCTGTTTGATAAAGTCCCACTGAACTACCGTGTACATGTGAGAACACCCGGGTGTTTGAGCTTACAAACGATCAATTTTAGATTGAATTTCATAAAACTGTGCAGTCTTCGGTTGTGACTGGGTGTAAACACCAACCTTTGATGATGTTTTGGCCTCTATTCAACTGACTCTCGAAAGACACCCACATCTGCTGGCTTGTATTTATTGGAAAAGCATTACTACCGATGCACGCTTCACAATAAAGCGAGTCAAACAAATAGGAGGACTGCTGCATCTAATGTGTGTACATGAGGCAGTTCTGCAAAACCACAACTCAACTAGGCCAAGGAGTGTGAAAAAAAAAAAGAAAAGAAAAATCCCTCGCTCACACCCCTCCTCTTTCTTCCTGCTTGGAAAAGACCAGATGACAATAATGTGGAGTATAGAGCCCCAGTGAGCGCCACTGACCCCTCCTCCTCCACCGCTCCCTCCCTCCATCCCCTCCACCCCCCCGGTCTTTGAAAGGCCTCCACATGTTTATGGCTCATGCCTGTGGTATGACGATGGATTCTCCATATAAAAGCCAGCAGGATCATGGGGTGTTTCAAATATTGCTCTCTGAAGACAGTTGCTGACAAAATGACAGCAGCCATATTTATTTTGGTCAGGGAGCAGGGGCACTTAGTGGGAAGTTAATCAGAGACCCCTCCTCCTCCTCCTCCTCCTCCTGCGCCCCCCCAAATGAGGAATGTACCCAGGGCAGAGAAGTCTCAGAGACTACTGGTAACGACTTTCTCCTCCGATGGAAGATTTAATGCCGCCAAAATGCGCGAGAGGCAAAAAAAGAAACCTGAAAGTTTGGTTTCAGACTATCAGCATAAAGCAAGCGTTGATTGCCTGTCCAGATACAAGCCCAGATAATCAATTTTCATCTGGTTAGGAGGAGATATGAAACAGAAGCGCAGAGATGGAGGGAAAAAAATAAGAATAATCTATGGCAGAGATTTGCAAATATGGGATAGCTAAAACAGAACTTGTGTTAATTTGTGACTGTGACCGCAGTGGTGACCATAACTGCCATTGGCATTGGGATGCTGGAGACCAGGCCAAGTCATGACAGGTTGATGTGTCTTTCCTCTTCACCCATGCTCTATTTCACTACAGCACAGTGCGAAGCTTCCAAAACACTATGTGTCATCTCAGCTTTACGGCTTCACAGTCGTGCGTACAGCATGAGGGAATCATCATTACGTTGCTGAATTTATTTTTTTTTTAACTTCACAACCAGTTCCGGCAGCATTTAATTAAATAGATGAACGATGCAAGAATGTCCGGTGGGTGGTGGTGGCTGCGGCGAGGGGTCTCAGGCCCTGTGTCCGGAGCCAGCCACTCCATGCTGTCCAAAGGAGGCAGAGTACTTCTGAGGCCTTCTCACCAGCTACTGTGTCAGCTCCTATGGAGCCGCCTTATTAAATGAAGATTAAGCCGTGGCTCCCCCAGTCACAACAGGCTGCGGTGTGAGGCACACATAATCACTATGACAGGGCGGCTGCCAATTAGAGCCCTCCTTCTGTCCTGGGAAAATGCTCCTCACTCCGCTCCCGCTGGCGGGAAGAACTGATCCGGATTGTCCATGATATTACCCGGGCCAGAGATCACCGTTAATCACCCAGTCATTCCACTGTGGCAGAAATCAGAGCGGGACTTGTCATCTGCGCACCAGCTCTCCCTTCCAAAAGTCCTGACTTCCCGTAGAGCACACCCGGGGAAAATTAATTGGAATAATGAGATAAGTACATGAAGGAACAGAAGTGCAAATCTCTGTTTTCTAGTGCTTTGGGTAGACTTCAGAGTGGTGGCTCAAGCAGAGCAGAGCTCGATTGTTGTTTGGCTTGGACAAACAGCACCGTGAGCTCTTCCGCAGAGAAGAGACGAACACATTCGATCAATTAGCCTCATGTTGAAAGCGTGCGTCTGTTTAAGGAAGAAGCTGGCCTGATGGTAGAAGCCTAGATCTGACAAAAACACATCCAGAAATGTGTTTGGATGTCGGGTTTCCAAGCCAAACACAGGCCAGACTCAGATGTGATCATGCTGAGTGCGTAACTAAAACGCTCAGAACTGAATGGCATCTTTCGCCAGAGCCTAAACCTCTTGGCTCAGCAAGTATAAACACCAAAATTGTGTGTCACACGCTCGTATGCATGCACGCGCATTAACTGCTTGCTCGAACGCAAGGACTGCCAGAAACCGGAATTGTTTGGTGTCTCAAACGTTGTGCACTACAGACAAGGCGGTTGAGCTTCCTCCAGAGCGGATTTGAGGCAATCACCATTGCTCTGTGCATCGGTTTACAGGAGCAGAGAGTTTGGAGCAGATGGTTCGCAGACGGTGCGGACCAGGAGGTCCACAGTGCTGTGGATTCACCGCAGAACCAGACTGGCTCAGACAGAACCTGGCGTAAATCCCACCAGTCAACCAAATCCTCATGGGTCTGGTCGATCCGAGGCGGATCTGGGTTCACTTTGGTCTCCTGCACCAGACTGTAGGTGCTTGTGGGGAAAATTAAATGACTGCCCGCCTCTCCGTCTTGTCCAATGGCCTTAAATACAGGCAAAGACCTCGAAGGGCCTTTAGATGTCACGATGCAGAGGAGTGATGAGGTGGGTTTATGCTCTTCCACACCCCTGCCGCAGGACGTGTAGCAAAACTTGTTTATCCAGGGTTTCAAATTGATGGCGGAGGGAATAGATCAGGCATCGTGGCTGCAAGAGGTAGTTATCACAGTTACAGTGCAAACACAAACTGCACACAGAAGTTATGACAGACAGTATTAGTGGTGTCTGGACCCAAGCACTCGGATGACTGATGGGATGGAAGGCTTGGCCTCGGCTGAGCCCTACAGCAGAAAGGGTTTCTCTGGTTACACACACGGGAGATCAATACTCCCACAAAGGCCTGTAGCTCTCCAAGTACAGGTACATAATCCAATGGCCAAAGATAATCATTATGTGTTCTTTCTCTTTCCCTGCCTCTCACTGCTTTTCCTTCGTTCTCTTTCCATGAGGTCAGCAGGGTGGCTGTGAGTCTTCACGAGCAGTCATAAAGGCATTCGGAGAGTAAATTGTGCAGCACTGTTCAGGAAAACCAGGTCTTAAATATGCTTCTGTTATCAGTTCCAAAATTTGCTGTGAAGCCGTGAATTTTTACTGTTCCATAACTTCATATTGTAAAACTTCTGTTCTCGTCTGGGTTCGCTCTGTGCTTGGCCGCTTCTTGCACCCACACAAGCCCGTTAAAAGAAGCTTCTTTTAACCTACAAATCAAGCAAGCAGAACAGAGCATAGCAGCACGAATGTCACTCTGGGCCCTACCATAAAGACTCCTGTGCCGTCTGAGAATCTGAAAGCCGATTTGTAAAAAAAACTGTTGGAAATTAGCCCGAGTTGCAGTGGTGTGTTTGTGTTGGACTTTACTCCCTCTTAAATCTCAAATCAGGGATTAGATTAAGTGGGAGTTTTTCGAGAGCTTTAACATTTTAAGTTGTTTACTCAACATCTAATGTCAGTGGTGTGGCAGACGCAGCTGTTGTTCAAAGATTATAGTGACGGCGGATGGGCAAGAGAGGAAGAGGGTAAATGCACAGATGGAATGATAGGGGTCAAAGGGGCATCAGAAACAAAAAAATGAGGTAGAAACTTGTCACATGTGTCTTTTAGTAAGCCAGTGAATCCGATGACAGGGGTTGCTGGGAAATCTCTGTTGGGAATTCCTTAATGGCATCAATATGCAGCAGCCAGGCGCTGCCGTGTTATCACTCTCCTCACCTTCCCTTCAGCTCACAAGATGGAGAGACCCAGTCTGTGAATGCTGATAGTGCTGGAGCAGCTATTAATAAACTCTCTTTATTGTTTATAGCCCGTCCAGAGCACCATCCGGAGGATAGAAGAGCATTCTACCATCTCAAGGGTACGATGCAAATGCCTGGCACATGCAGCAGCCAAGCAGCCATGAGAGAAGAAGTATTCCTTTAGGGATTGTCTTGCATGTTTTTCTATTGAAGTGTTATTTGCAACAAATTTAAACAGCTGAGTGAAAACAGCAGAATTTCACAAACATTGCATGGCAGGCTTTTTCTAATTGCCATTTTTTAATTGAAGTAATGTGATGAATAGCAGCGGGAACACCAAATAAATATTGCCGCAGTTGTTTAATCTCATTGCGAGAAACAAACGAGCAGGTCAAACTATTCAACATGGTCACTTAAAGGGGCACTGTCTAGTTTTGGAGAAATGATTTTAATATTTACAATATCAATGAGGTAATAACACAAACTCAGAAGCATTCATTGTTTTTCCCTGACTGAATAAACAAGCTGTTTTCAGTGGAAAATAAGGTCCCCAGGTCACTGTTTGAGGCTATAAAAGGTGGCAGGGTCCGCCATATACAAACAAAGTAAAGCAGTATGACATTATATTCAGTTCAAAGATCAGTTTCTTTATTTAGTTTATTCAGTCAGCAAAACAAATGAAAGTTTGTTTATTTAGTTTGTTTAGGCATCAAATATCAGTCAATGAAGATCTTTCCCTTCTGATTAAAATGTCTTCCCCAAAACTACGTAGTGCCCCTGTAAACTGACAAGTAGATTACCAACCCCCATTAAGATTCAAAATGTTGTTCTTATAAAAAGTGTATGAAACTCAAAAATACCAAAATACTGTAATAATAATAATAATAATAATAATAATAATAATAATAATAATAATAATAATAATAAATGATTTCCCTTTTTGCTGCAAACCTCACTGGTCCACTCAAGGACCCTGAGAGAACACTGCCTCACTATTCCGTGTGACCCAGCTGCTGTCCAAATCCAATTTTTATTTTCCCCAACCTTCAAAAGCGTGCCTAAAATTAGCCTGACAGTTGGATGAAAATAGCTTTTGTGACAGTGCACCGCCACATGTTTTGTCTTCTCCATGTGCACCGCGCAGCCTTTTCCTCCCCGCCATTTTCATGAGTGTGTTATCAGGACACGGCTGTTCTGGCAAACACCGGCTGAGAACGGCAAATGAGTCCCAGCAGCGCGAATGATATACGGTGTTTACACTGTACGGAACACATCAGACACGGTTTACACAACTCTTCATGTTTGCTGTGAAAACGCCTCCCCTCTTGACATTATCTGGGCTTTACTTTCCCTGCCTGCGTGTGTTTTACACAGGGATTAGATCTCTGGCGACACAGAGGGAAAAGAAGAAGATCGCTCACGTTATCCTTGCGCAGCTCCGGCTAAGCTGGGAGACAGGGATCTGTCGATGACGTCCAGTGTAATTTAAATATGTGGAAATGTAGAAATACAAGCCACGGTGATAAGATAAGCATTTCCATAAATAGTGTATACCTACATGATGCTTCCTCCGTCTCCGTTTAATCCACAGCATCTTTACGGTCTGCAGTTATATAATCCTGTGCTTATCCTAAACACTGGTGTCTGGTGTCCAGCAAGAAGAGCAGATAGAAGTGTTCACTTTTAGACTGTCTCGTGTTCCAAGTGATCATTACAAAGCACTTCTTGTATTTACAATTTTTCTTTCGGCTGTAAACTCCATACAGCTCTAGACTGTATTCAGAGATTAAATTTACGATATTGCATTGCACAGCCTGTTATTTTCAAGAGGTACAGGGGACACATGGGTTGCAAAGTGTGTGTATGTATTTCATGAAGAAGTCAATTCTTTAACCTCCACTTCCTGATCACCTGGCCTCTCCTCCCATTGGAACCGCGCTTTATTATCAGTCACGGGAAGTGATTATTTTACAATGTCGGTCGGCTGATCCCATGCGACGGCTCTGGATCTCGTCCCGTCTGACTTCTGCCGCTTACATTTTTTACGTTGTATTTATTTGAACTGAAGAGTGTTGCCTTTCACTGGCCTTTGCCAAGTGGGGGATTTTTAACTAGCGGTCGAGCGGCGGGGAATTAACAACACATGCCTAAGTCTGAAATTTACCTTTATTAAACGGGCCACCGCAGCACTTCACAAGCCCAGAGAGCCTCAAGATGCACACACAGTGACACTTTTACGCACAGCTGAGGCCGCAGAGACGTAACTCAGTCACCGGACGAGGAACTGTGCTGAGAGGTTGGAAACGGCCGTCGGAGAGCAGCAGCTTTAAGTAAGAAGATGGACATGGGGAATCGGCTGCGGGTTTCTAAAGGTCCGAAGATGAATGACTCTGCCATGGACTCAATTTAGACTTCACAACAATATCCCGTCAGTGACTTCATGCTTGAGATAATTAACAACAGTAACCATGGGCAACGATGCCAAATTTTAATAAAAGAAGGTCATAAAGTGTCTTTGAAAAGGTCAAGCAGGCACAGCAAAGTCATGAAGAGGTGCACAGGGGGGCTGGGGAGAGTTTCCCTCACAAACAGGATGGGAGCTTTTAGGAACTAAATGTGCCATGGAATCACAGTTTCCAACCCAGACAGCAGCCACTGCCGTGTTAGTGCTGAAATATGAGAAACTATCAGGGTTTACTTTGAGTTTATTTATTCTTTCACCACTTTACTCAATGATCCTCCCATTCAACACTCCAGGCCAAAAATGGAGAAAAATCCTCGAGGTTTGAATATTTCCCTCTTTCTGTTCAACGCTGTTTTTCTTATTTTGACAGCCTGAATGATATCTGCCACCGTAATTGCTTCCTTATTTGGTGAATTAAATATTTACACTTGGTCTATCCTAATCCAAAGTTTATGAGAGATGTAAAAGTACATTAAGGGAGAAGACATTTATTTTAAAAGCACTGCTAACTGGGGCCATCACCCCAAATGGCGTGTTTGGACCGTCTGAGAGAAAATGGTTTACTTTTTTGAGAGGAAAAATATTTCCCTTAGCTGTATTCGCACACGGAGAGATTCCAGATTTGACTTCTCATTTAATGGCCTGACATACATGCTGTGTGCACCGCAAATATCTCTCGAGCTGACGGGAGGAAACAGAGACGGCCATTGAGGAAACCTGCAGTTCGTACTTTGAAGAATTCCACTGAGGGGAGGAAGGGAGATGGGGGGAAAAATATACCTCAGAAAAAGAAAAAAAAAACTGGCTCGAACAAGGCCCGCCATGGAAAAATACTGATATTTCATGCACGGAAACGCCACTGTGCACCTCAAAAACGCAGACGCCGAAAAAACAAAGTTTGAGCGCAAGGTAGAAGGGGTTACATGAAACAGGTGGAACTCAGAGAGGGGGGGAAAGAGCCCTCCTATGGGATAAGTGGGCTGTTTTTCTTTAATATTCACCAGAGTAGCGTAAAGTGAACATGGATGGAGTTCGGACGGACTGACAGAATATCTCTCTCACACATCAACATATGGCTGAATGGTACGACATCCTTACCTCTCCTGCAGTGCCTCATGGCCATTTTGCACATCCTGGACTCAGCGATGGTGGGACAGGGTATTGTGTCCTTGGGTGGTTTCTTTACAATGTGCCGCGTCCGGGTCTCCAGACCCCACTTATAGCCACAGGTTTTGTTTCTCCTGGTGCAGGCTCCCCATTCGCTCCACTGGCCCACCTCGCAGCCCTCTGCAGAGACACACAGAAACAGTGATGTGCAGTGAAACCACAGCAGTGTGCCGTTTAGAGGCAACTCAAAGACCCCGGGTCAAGCTTTAATACAGGGTGAGGGAGCTTTACTGGCGTGCTGTAACCTCTTTGTGTGTGGTCCCTGCTGAACTGCTCGTTTTTTTTGGTGCAAAATAAGCAGTTGAACCGAGAAATTATAGATCACTGTGTGCAGGTAAAGAAAGTGCAAAAGGTTGTTTACTCTCTTGAAACTTTTTTCTGTTCATATGTCTGTGATGTCTCACGTACCTCCACACTCCATGGTGTCCTCGAGCGGGGCAAAGCCCTCGGGGCACTTGTCAAAGCAGCGCCCTTTGTGTAGGTAAAAATCTGACTTGCACTTGGTGCAGAAGTCTTTGCTGAAGCAGGACTCGCAGTTCTCTATCCTGCACCCTGGAGGAAAAGAAGGAGAGAAAGAGGAGAGTCGTCAGGGTCTGAGCAACCCTCTCATCTGGAGTTGATCGAAAGCTAAGGGGTTTGGGGAAGGGGGTTCTTGAAAGGATTATACTGTCTCTGCCGCAGAAAAAGCCGTCGATGCCCTGTGAATCATTTCTCTCCAGGGCTCAAGTGTATTTCAGAGAGCTTGTTTTGCCCGACAGAGTTTTTTTCTTTCATCTTCCTGTTCATGTTTAGAGAGGGCGAATCAACAGTGTGAAAAAGCAACAGCGGAGATGGTGAGAAATTATGTCACGCTGACCCCTTTCAACAATTGCACCAACATCCAACAGTCTGGAAACAGACACACACGCTCACATGTTTTCAACTAATGCTGCACTTCAACAGGAAGAATACATCCCATCAGGGCTCTGAGTAGTTTCCTTAACATGCTTTCTTATCACTCCGCACTGCTCCGATCCTTCCGTAGCGGAGGATTATTGGGAGGTCAGGTTTTCTGTTAAGTGTGTGCTGGCCAGCTGTGAGGATCCTTTACGTTTTGGCTACAATATGAAGGGGGGGGGGGGCTTGGGGGGACAACAACATTATGCGCAGCCTTTCAAAACAAATGCTGATGCGTTTAGTCAGCAAACACACAACAGCACACTTATCCTCCCACGCCACACCCTGCCGCTGCGCATGACACAGCGCCGCGCTCACAAAGAAAGGCACGTCGATGTGTCACCGAGCTCTTACCCTGCAAATAGCACGTCAGGCAGGGCCAAATTACAACAACCACACCAACAGGGCGACGCACAGGCCCACATGATTAGAAGGAGCCTCCCCAGAGCTGTCTAATTTACGATGCTGCTCAGAAAGCTCTATTGCCCAATCGGCTTGCACAGTCGAGGGAACCACAGTCTCTAACCTGCAGCCACCGTCTCCAGGTAGGGTGTCATCTGCTCCTCTCATTGTGTCTCGCACAGGGGACGCAACCATGCATTAGCGTGTGCGCATTCTCGCACGAACCCGCGCCGGTGTGATTTCCAACATGTGAGAACGACGGAGGCTGAGGGCTGCTCTTTTATCTGTGACCCTTGCAGGGCCCGGGGAAGGGAAGGTTCTCACAATCACACCCCTTAATTACACCATCTCCAGCTAACCATCAGGCCTCCTCCTCGACATTCCTCCAAAACGAGGGGGTCCCTCCCCGCTTTACTTTGAACCCTAAAGTATGGCCTCTGCCCACTCACTCTGGTCTCACGCTTTCCCGACCAGTCTAAACAAACCGTGGACACACGCACGCACATGCACAAACACACACATACCAATCAGATACGGCTGGAGATAGACCCAATCTGCAGTGACGCCGTACTCCACAATCTGAAAAATGTAGATCTCTTTGGTGATTTCCTGTCATTATTTCAATCATATCATATCGTTTAGCTTATCTGGGTATCACTTTTTGTTCCATTTGATCTTACATCTCAACATGTGTCTTGGATCTCTAAAGTCTAAGGGCGGTATAAATGCATTTTGCCGTCCTTTTTTCAAAAGCTCTCTGTCACTCATGCATATTTTCTAGGTGAAACTGAATCAGTCGGGTTTGGGTTTGATACAAGACAATATCGGGAGCAGGCTAATAAATCACCAAGCTAATTGGAGAGCACAAAGCTGTCTTTTAGCCTTCACATTTCCCAGGCCTGTCATCACCTGAGAGACTTTTAGCTCCCAAACAAAAAAATAAAAGAGTAAGCGGGGGAACAAGAACATCTGGCAGTACTCTCAAGGGCTGGGGTTGTTGTGCAATCCTCGGTTATTGACAGTAAATACGAGCACCGCAGATGTGAGAAACACTGTATCCTTGCAGCAGCAGAAGCACTCAACAAGGTTTTTGATTAAAACATCACCGCTGGTTTCAGTTTCAGATGCGGTAATGCGATGGCTCGAATGCTGGGAAATCCTGTTTTCTAAATAGAAGATAAGTAATACGGTCACTCTTGAGAGATGGAGGAGGTGGATGTCACATCAATGCGGCTACATGGGAGTTAGAGTGCAGAGAGGCAAAGCTGGAGGGTCAGAGGTCATCAGAGAACGAGGTGGGTCGGAAGGGATCACCATGACAGACATTTATCCCTCTGTCCAGTTATCTGGCAAAAGGCTATCTGGGACAGTGAGGGCTATCAGTGACACTGGAGAAGCTCCCACACTGACGGCCGGGCCGAGTCGGCCTTCAGTCAGGCAGCTCGTCCAGCGGCTCCAGAAACAGATACAGGGGAGCGGGTTCATTCTCCCTGCGGGATTAACCTCTGGACCACCTTTAAAGTCTTCATCGAGGTGCCTCAGGGAGACTAATGAGAAATAATGAGGTCATCAGATCCCATTGAGGGCCCAATGTTCCTGGGACTTAAACGTATTATCATCATTATCTCCCAGCCTGGTTCTGGCTGTGAGTTATAATATGAATGCAGGAGGAAAAGCCTTACGTTTCGGCTTGGTGAGGAATTTCAAAAGCTGCCAGCTAAGTGACCGAGGATGCACGAGCTCAGTCTTGCACCATTTCAACCGTTACCCATACCACTGTTAGAATTTTGGTGCTGTTGGTTTGTTACAGGGATTACACAAAAACTACTGAAAAGATTTTTTTTACAAAGTTTGGATGGAAGATTGGTCTTGGCCCAGAGAAGAACCCATTAACTTTTGTCCAGATCCAGGAAAATTTTAAATTGCAAGATAGGGCATTTTGTAGACATTTTCCCATATTTTCTCTGGGAATAATGCATTGATCTTGCTGAAAAAAAAGAAGTCTGGCTGGTATCTATGAGCAAGTACAATTTGATGCAGATCCAACTGAAAATCTGGATCTAGCCCATTTAAATTTTTTTATTTGGTATTGGAGAAGGTTTGATTGAATTAAAGGGGACTGTTGGGCCTCGGCACATTCCTGTTAGATTTTTCACTTGAATTTTATGTGGTCTGCATGTCAAGTGCATTTGTATCGAGAGATGAGTCACCAAGCGTTGTGAACTAATGGTGCATGCTTGGCAGAAGCCGGTCCCTCCGCTGTGGTCTGGATAAGGAACCCACGGATTTTTATCACAGATACTCAAAGCCTCATGTTCGACTGCAGTTCCTCCGCAGGGTGACATGTGCAATCACTATTTATCTACATGAATATTCACAAAGTAAGGAAAGGGTGCTAAATCATTCTGCAAAGATTAATGAATCTCTTGTGTTCCAGATGGGATCTTTTACGTTATCTGAGCTGGAGGTTCGGTTGTCTACCGAGAGAGTCTCGGCCTCCTCTCAGAGAGCTAACCAGACCCGATGTTGCGCAGCAGGAGTGTCCATGTCGTAAAAAGGCCTGGCAGTGCGAGGGGGAAAACAAGCCCCATTTTTCCATCTCTCGCCTCCAAGCTGAGGCGAACAACTCTGACCTACTCTCTAGGCCCTGGGTTTGGCTGACATGGAAGCTCTGGCTTGCTCACTGCCACCCAGCCATGTCATGTGGAGCTGCGGATGGCAGGAGTTCATGGCAAAGGCCAGAGCTGCCATGTTCTTCCCAGCTCTCCCTCCATGCTGTTTTTTTTCCACATGGGTGCTCCCCACACGCCGGTGTGGAGCTAGGTGAAGCAGAGGTGCTGTTCCTGTCAGTCAGCATCTCCCAGAGAGAGCACAGGGATGACAGATGTGTCAGCGGTCCTCTCGGCGTCTTCAATCCAAGGAACACAGTGTGTCCTGTCCTGTATCTGCTCAGCCAGCTCCAGCACACACGCAGACAGCTTAGGCTTCAGACGGCGGTCAAGCACAGACAGCCCTTCCACTCACACTGTAGTATGCACAATTACACAATGTTTTGAGGATAAACCCGATTCAACTCTTGGGCTTGGTTTGGTGGGTCTCTTGTATTGTCTGGCAAATCCGAGAGTGCCGTTTGTAAAGCTGTGATGATTAAATGTCCCTTGGTAAAGCTCAAAGGCCAAAAGCAACTGGTCTTTTTGTTGGTTAGGCTGTGCAATGGAAATACCCACAAGCTCAGAATTAGAGCGAGAAAGAGAGATATGGAGAGGCAGAGCAGGAGTGAGAGCTGCCAGCGCTGCCAACTAAAGGTTGCAAAACTCACGCAAGTGCCTTACACAGCGTCCGTACCCATTTGGCTGAGACCCACGATGCATGGCTCGAGTCCATCTCCAACCCAACAAATTCCCATGATCAAACAATGTTGGAAAATCCAGCCCGATCACCTTCTACTTCCAGCCCTAATTTAATGTGACAAAGCAGCGAGAAGTACAACAATGGGATTTGGTAACAGATTCCCTCCGTCCAAGAAATGCAGTAAAGAAGAAATCACAATTTGGCAATCCCAAATAATTACCTTCGACAGACGAGACTCTGGTGGCACATGAGGTTGGCACAGAGCGAGCTGTTATATTTAAACCACACTTCCAGGATATTGGCAATCTCAGGCCTTGATCAGGCTGGTTGTTGGCTGGCAGCGAACACAGCAGGGGTTTCTGCGTGTTTTAAAAGCTGGCTGTAGCGGGGTAATGCAACTGGGTTGGTGGCTAGAGTATGTGTGTGTAACAGTGGGGGGTCTATAATACACCCAGAGGGAGGAAGTTTTGAATGGAGCTGTGCTCCCATGCTGACCCTCTCAACACGTTCTCTTTTCAAAGACAGCTCTGATAGTCGGCTTTAAGCTCGTAATTCTTTCAGCCAGAGAACTCGCTTGTGATACAAAATGACAGAATATGCTTTGGCTTGGGAACGTATGTTAAAACCGAGGTATTATGAAATGTGACTGAGGCGAAAGCATGACTGCTCCACATTAACACAGATTTGGCTGTACATAAAGCAGCACACTGTGTGACCGTTGCTACAAATCTTCCCTGCCGAGCAGTGGGTTGACACCCACAGACACTGGTGTGGGGCCTCTTCTGGGCAGCTGATAAGAGCCCCTGTGGATAACACTGGAGTTACTGCATATGGTTTATGGCTCATATCAATCCGCCCATTAGCTGCTGAAAGGAGTTCTTGCAAAGTAGAGACCGAGGAGCATAATATATGGACTTAAAGAAAGGTATTACGCAACAAGAAGCCATTGCTAACGACGCAGCTACATCTCAGTAGTAGCAGTTAACACTTGCGGCTCCCATTTCTAGGGCCTCTTTGGAATCCAGCTGAAGTGTAGCTGTAAATGGGCTTCCCGTTATGTTATATGAAGGAGAGTACGGCTTCCATTGTTTTTGGCTCTAATTATGGCGATATGTTCTCTGCAGTGTAGGGGAAGTCCTGGGAACAGTGAGCCTTCAATTTAGTGTCTCAAGTAGTGCTGAGAAATTAGTAGGTTATGTTTGGTAAGGCTGATAAATTAGGTTGCTGAATCAGCACTGTATACTGGGCTGGTTCTGGTCTTTACGGAAGTGTTGGGAATACAGAACTGGGTGGTTCCCATAAAATGAAATACTTCAAAACCAGTAATGAATGCAGATTTCATTTTTGTTTTAAGAGTATTTAAAATCAGTTATGGAATTTCCAAATATCTAAGAATTCAAATTCTCTTTTAACAACTCACCTTGAAAATATTGTAATGTGACAATATTCAGCGATACTGAGATAATACTGCTAGCTACTGTTTTCCAATGTGACTCTACCCTTTTGTGTCCAGACTTTAAAGGGTAACTCCACCAGTTTTACACATTAAAGTGTGTTTACAGGTCTTGGGAAGTATGACTGACTATGTGAAAAGAAGCAGTATAAAGAATTTTGTGGCTCCAGATGAAGCTGCATGTCATCTGATAAATTGCCTCCAATGATGTCACTCAGTGGCTTAGTTGCATTGTGGGTTTTCAAAAAGCAGTTCATTCCTATAGCACTGTTGGACTCATTATGGACAGTTTTAAACAATAATTATACATTATTGATTTCAATACAACAGAAACAGAGATGTTGCCTTTTTCATTCTGCACTTACGTTTAAACTTTTCAATATGTGGCCTCATCACCCACAATGCAACTGAGGGAAATCAAACAGTTAGTTGCTGATAGGTGACATTGTGATAACTGCATATGTGTCCCAATTCAGCATTCTCAAAGAGAATCAAAACTATTGGTTCATTCAGAAAGTCAGTCAGAAATGTTTAAGGTTTTGACCAGAAGGTCGACTTCTAATGGCGACAAGGCTCCCGATGCCTAAATGTAGTCTGAACCAGGGGTGGAAAACTCTACGCACCTTACAATTTGATTCTGAGTCGGATGGCTACAATGAAATTATAAAATTATTTCAGATGCATCAGGTTGCATCTAAAATTTTGATTTCTGTACATTATTTTTTTGCCACATTGTGACTACTTGCTACTTTCAAAACATATCGAGTTGGTAATTACCCATAATAACAATACACGTATGAATTTAGATCTTCGATTTTAGAATAAAACCATGACGCACATGTTTCACATTCATTATGTATCACTGTCCCATTGGTTCAGCTGTAAATGCATACAGCTGATTATAAAGTTGAGAGCTGTGTGTCACATTTCTGATTACTGACTTTTTCAACATCTAGACATAATCTTTTAAGAGAAAACAGCAATGCATGCTCCAGCCAATAGAAGATGCAGAAAAGTAATACTCCTGTAATGTTTACTAATGCTGCTTCAGAGGATCTCCCACCACTGAAAAGAACATCTAAAAGCACATTTCACAAATGTTTTTTTAGTCGAAAATTAGCAGCACTGCTCTGGCATTAAACTCCTCATTGATCAATCTGTATGACTTTGCATCACACTAAATCATATTTTTAGCTCATAGAGTAAAAAAGTTTATTCATCCTCTCTCTCCAACCAAAGCTCTCTCTGTCACATGCCTCAGGAGCCCCTTCAGAAAAACTCAAACTGAGGTTTTCAGCCAGCGAGGGGCTGAGTATATAAGCCTCTTGCTTGTCTAGCTCTTGTTTTCTTTTACCCGGGCAGTCCAAAAGTCTTGAATGAGATAAGATCACATAGACAATCTCTGGTGTAATAATAAGCAGCTGCTCTCTAAGCGATTTCAGAGACTGCGTTTGAAAATCGCATGATAATGGAGACGTAATACTGCTTTCCAGGGCCTCCTCGGACACCAGGAGCACGCGGCAGGTCTGACCACGCCGGCCCGAAAGCCCCTCGCCGCCATTTGCCCGCTGTGCCTTTGAGCTCTTGCATACCGGTTGCCTGTGTCAACTCTCGCAAACTACTCACTGACCCGACAATTAGCTTCCAACCCCCAGAAAATTTCCGTTTATGGAGGTTGGACATGCACTGTTTAGTGAAAATGACATGCGGAGCGCAGCTGAGAACGAGGGTCAAATAGGAAACTGGATTAGAGAGCCATGACTGAAGCAGCGATCACATCAAAGTAGGTCTCGCTCTGAGATCTGATGCTACGTGACAATACAAGATGTTGTTCTATGAGCGGTTGGTACGGAGAGGGATTCAGATTAACTTGCCACACATCAGAATCAGTTAGTATCAAAACTCACCCAGCATGGGGATACAGCGGTTAGGACAGCAGGGTTAGAGTGAAAAAATAAAAGACTTTTCACAGGAGAACAAGATGTCTTTCTCTTCCAATTTTCTCTGGGTCCTGAAAACAGTCGGAAATGACTGTTACTGGTTAAAACTGCTGTAGACATGACTTTTCTGAGCGTCTCTCTGTGATCGCATTAGCCTAAATGACACAGAGATGCTACAACATAAGAAAATCTTATCACATGGTAATTTATTTGCTAGTTACTTGAATGTGTGCCCCATGTACAAGAGGTCTTCACTCCATTGGACCAGGATCAAATCAAACCTGATGCCCATTACTGCATGTCATCCCAACTCTCTCCCCACTTTTCTGTCACAATATACTGCTTTCCTGTCTATTAATGCAGGCATAAAAGCACAGTTGAAGGATGGGACATAGGCGTTAAGACGCAGCTAGCAGCAGTTTGAAGCTACCTCAAAGAAAAACTGCAACTGAAAAGTCTACATAGTGGGGAGACAACAAGGTCTGGGAGCTTCTTACCCTCCAGGCCAACAACCACCACTTAGCAGGAATGGTAAATGATAACTACCGGTATGTTATACCATTGTTTCGAAAGCGCTGCCCGACACATAAGCTAATGTAGAACATCACCATAGACCCTGACGTTGTGGTGTTGGCCATGGCTCTTTTGCTTGTGAGCAAGCGCAAGTGTCTCTGTGTATAGAGGGCTTGTGAAATAGCTGGGTTTGCACTCCACACGCGTCTCCCAATGCCACTTGTTACTGCGTTATGCATTAGTTCCCATCTCTGATGCAGAATCCCAGGTTGACCCAGGTAAACATTAACATGCGCTGACTTCTGGATTTCTGGGTACTGAACTTTTTTCAAAACCATCTCGTGGTACCAACATCCGCAGCTGGCTGGTGCAGCTAGAATATGCTTTTCATTTCCATGATTATATGGAGCCAACGGATGTACTCGCATCTCAGTCGGCAGTGATTGGGTAAGCAGAACGTTTTTTGTTTTGTTTTTTTTGCTGCGGTTGCTACATGTTCATATTATTGGGCCCAAAGGTCCGGACACCCTCCTCTGGGGCTTCATTTTAGTGCATCTGTCAGGAGTTTGGCTCAGGGAACCAAATGAGTTCAAGTCTCTCTCTGTTTTCATATGAAACACTCAGCCAACACCTCGGGCTCCGTGTAAACCTATAAAGTCTCTCTCTCTCTCTCTCTCCCTCTCTCAGAGTATATTCCATGTTAAAATAAGGTTATGAGATCGGGGTGGTACAAACGGAGTAGAGGGACACATTTCATTAATTGGATTTTGGAGTTATTCTTTAACAAGAATCATGAGGACATTTCCATTTTTCACTGTTATTATTGGTGGGGTTCTTTTTTTTATTGGTAAAAAGTAATTCAGAGTGTGTGAAACCGAAGGTGTGGTCTATTTCAAGCTATTAAATGAAAACAGTGTTTTCCAGCAGACAGTTTTGTTGAAAGATAACAGAAAAAAACACATATTTCTTACAATCAGGTGACTATTAGCAAAATGTTTAATGTGATTGATGAAACACGCTTCTAACCTGAAGGGTTAAAGGGACACTATGTAGTTTTTAAAAAGAAAAAATAATATCTGAGTTTGTGTTATTACCTCATTAATGTTTACAGTGTGTTAATAAATATTAATGAGGTAATAACACAACCTCAAGATATTTTTTTTTTCTTTCCATTACTGAATAAACAAACTGTTCTCAGAAGAAAATAAGGCCCCAGAACACTGTTCGAAGCAAGAAAGGTGTCAGGGTCCGCCACATATAGAAAAAGTAAAACAGGATGAAACTGTGTTGTCCTTTCAGGTCAGTTTGTTTATTTCAGTCATGAAAACAAAGAATTTGTTTATTTAGCTTGTTTAAGCATAAAAAAATCAGTTGATAAAAATATTTCTCTTCTGGTCAAAAACTACATCGAGCATCCTGCTGCTTCGTTTTTCTTTATCAAACTTTAATGAAGAAGAACTTGTTGGTGGAGGATCTGGACAATTCAGTCCTGACTGGCTTTCTGTTCAAAGTCAAACACTACTTTGGCTGCCAAAAAAAATTACACTGTCTGGTCAAAGTCTCAATCCACAGACCGCGCAGGCATCAACAAAAGACGTCACTTTATGCCAGAATGCTAATATATAATCATCTCTAATGTTCAGATGATATTGACTGACTCACTTGTACATGTGACCATTGTCTCTGGAGTAGGTTTGGCCAAATCGTCAGAGCATCTTGGTTGCATTTGCACCTGGATTTCATGCCTTCAGACATTCCTGGTGACTATAGGAAGTCCGGTAATGCGAGTGTAAAGGGAGTGTTAAAGAGAAATGAGAAACAGCGCTCATCCTAGCTGGAGTTCACCGTTAAATCCCGCGGGAGACACTGCGAGGACGAGGCTTCACTACTTACATCCACCTGTGTGAACAGATGAGCCGTTCAAATTGCGAGGTATGTGTGTCTCCTTTGGATAATGGACAATAAATCATGTGTTGTGGGAACAAGGGGATGTTGAGGGGAATGTGTATGTGTGCCTGGGGATGATGGGGGGGTGTGGGGGAAAAGGAGGAGGACATCAGCGGTGTGTGAGACGGAGATTAGGTGGAGTGCGAGGGTAGATTTAAACATGGAGGGACTTACTGGAGCACATGTTGAGCTCAGGGCTGCGCATGCCGTAGTATCCGGCTGGACAGTCGTGAAGACACTCCCCGTACTGCCTCATCCGCTCCCTCCGCAAAAACAGGAAGAGTTTGGGCTGGCAGTTTACACAGCCATTGTCTCTGGAGCACACCGAGCAGCCTTTACAGATGGGGTACGCTCCATAGCTAGCTGCAGGACAAACAGAGGAGGAAACGGCAAAGGCAGTTAATAAGATGGTATTAAAGGTGTCAATAGTTCAATCAAAGTGTCGTTGGATGGTTGACCGTTATGAAACCGACTCCGACATCAATTTGCGGCTGCCTCCAACAATTCTAACAACTTTTTGGAATTGACAGTCAACAACATATATAGCAGCTTCACACGGATAAATTAAAAGGATTTAATTTTGATGAAAAAATATAGTTACTCTCCAGCATTTTTGTTTATATTTGTTTGGTGGTGGGCATAAAAACAATGTATTTGTGATAAATGACTTCATGAGCTTGTATTTGTGTATCTTAATTAATTCTATCTTAATCAATGTTATTCTCAAATAAGACACATTTTATCACCAGGTTCAAACTTGTAGAAAAAAAAACTACCGCATGTTATTTGTGTTCCTCATGACCAGTAGCTTGACGGAAGATGCTGCTTTGGTGTTTCCCACTAAGACCTGAGTCTTCAACAGGTGTTCTCCTGTTAATTATTTTTTACTTACTTTTTTTTAGGTTCGATTTTGTCCGCCATTTGTTTCTTGCTAAAGAAAAGGAACATCCTGTTTAAACCCCTCTTTAAAGATCCGTAACTATAACTTGTTAATCATGACCAGAGTAACAATGCAGAAGGTCGGTCAATTTAAGAAACCTTTTAACAACGCAATACAATAGCCGTTTGCAATCGGCCCCTGGCCCACCATTTACTTTCAGTTTAGGATCTCCAAGGGAAAGAGATCAGGCACCCCTGGTTTTAAGAAAATGTAGCAATGTCTAAATACTAAGTTATTGCTTTTGTTTTTGCCACAGATGCATTCGAAGATGATTTACCGTGGCAGTGCAGAAAGCTGTTTAGCCTGTACTGTAACGGAAAAGCGGAATCATTTTGGACTGTTGTATCATCACTCAGCGGTGGATGACCCTGACTTCACCCAACAACGGGGACAGGGTGAACTAGAGGCAATGGACTCAACTGTGGGAGGGCTGACCAACAGAAGACAACCCACGTACAAGAATCAAACCAAAACAACCATAATAGATATATCAGCAGGATATTCTCTAACTCATAGTAAATATGTTCAATTCAACAATTTGTCATTCATGCAAACTCTGGCTCCCCTCTCAGCGTCCGAATGCTGATTGGTTATGAATGTGAATATTGCATTAATTCTGGTCAGGGCTGGCCTCCTGAACAATTGTGTTGAGACAGCCGATGAAAGACCCCAAAACCGCAGTGGCTCTGGCCTCAGCTCGAGTTGCCTGCAGAAGACAAAAGGAGCCAGGAAAGAGACAGTCCATTCCACAATATGTGACTTTCAGCGTAAACTCCTTAGCGTCCCGTTTACAGGAAAATGTCCTTGGGCGAATCCAGTCCCTCCGAACGAGAGATACTTCAATTGATGTAAGCCAAGTCTTAAATATCACAAGCAGGGACCGGTTAACAGCGCCGCTCAAACCGAGCGACCTACCACAACGCTTAATAAAACACTGCGCAGCAAACTGGACAAACCCTGAGAGACAGAGCAGAGCATGCCTGCGTTACTGGCCGTGGACGCACATATTAGATTTCTCCGAGCGGATTCACCCAGACAAAAGTGAGCGCTAAGTGGGCCCAGTGCAAGCATCAGTTAGTAATCATGTGAAAATCAGTCAGCGGATGTCAGACTCATCTTTTTTCATTCCTTTTGCTGGAGCGCTGGGAGATAGTCTCGGAGAGGTGCGCCGGCGCTGCCAAACTGCACTCAGTCTCCCGAAGCCAGGGGTGGATGGAAGTAAGATTAAGTGCTAATCAGAATGTGTCTCCGAGGGTCTTTAGGGATGAGGCTTACAGCGACACCCCATCGATCACAGCAGCGCCGGGGATGTGCGCTGCTGTGCCTATTCATCACACACACACACACACACACACACACACACACACTCACTCATGATGGTTCATCTCCAGTCGGTGCTCGTTCGGTAAGACATGAGGGAGAAATGAAAAACCCCCCCAAATTATGTCTGGTTTCATCTCGTCCAATCCTCAGATGGAAAACCGTGTCCCATGTCCAACTGTCAATCCAGTGTCTTAGATATTATCATTTCCTATTTCTGCTGAGTATCTTCAGAGTCAGCTGGCTCTACTAGTTGGACACAGGTGCTGTTTTTCAAGTTTACAAATGGCCAAAGTACAAAATGCACAACTTTTCTTCACACCGTCTTAAGTAGTTTTTCATATTTTATTACGAATATTTGTACATTACAACACGCCATGAGCAGCAGGCTGTATAAAAGTGTTACCCTTTCCAGTCAGGTAACACCTCAACCTAATTCCCCAAAACATGTATCGTATTTCATCCTGTCGCTCCTTCCTTCCGGGAAAACTAAACTGCAACATTAGCCCAAACCTCATACCTAACCATATATTTCTGTAGAATATACAGTCTGGGTGTGTTTACAGCAAACTGACATTCACATTAACTTGGTCAAATTTACTCGCTCTGCCCTTCGCCAGACTCGAACACAGCACTGACAGAAAGGGAAAGCCAAATTGGCAAACGCAAAGAAGTGCAAGGCTGGGAAGCTTATTTCTCCGGGCCCCATTTTAAATGGCCTCAGCTCCATAACTATTAACAGCGCGCTAACAATACTATCCAAACAATAATAGAAAAATAAAATCAGGGCCTGTGGTCGTCTTAGATCACCGGCCAGTCAATCAGCAGCGTAATTACAGTCAGTGAAAGGACTCTTCGTGGCTCTGGCTTCGAAAAAGCCTGCTCAACTTTTGTTGTCAAACTTTTGTTTTGCCGGTTGCTAATCTCGCAATGCGCGCTGATTGAGGATAGCATAATCACTCGCCGTTCGAATGCAGCGGATCCCACATCCTGGAATTAGCGTAAGATTGCGGGGGGAAAGAAAAAAAAAAGCGGGGAAGGAAAGGCTGTGCACGATGGAGAGAAATTTTTTTTGGTGCTGATCTTGGGAGATTAGCTTGTGTGTGTCTGTGGAAAGGTTTGGGGGTTCAGGCCACAGGTATGTCAGGAAGGAGGCCACAATTCACAGCGTCTGGAGCGGCGCTGTCCAACTCACGTCCTGCACTACCGGCACACTGTCTAGCGCACTTTACATCAATCTGGCGGCTGCCAGTAGGTTTCAGCCATTCTTAAAGAAAACACTCATTCATATGAATCAGATCTTTGAGACAGGGAGAAATCTAAGAGTGGTCGTTTTACAGCAGGACTGAAACTGTAGCGAGAGCTATTTGAAAGGGAAAGATTTGTTTGACCTCTGCGTGCCTTATTGGCATGAAAATTGAAAGCAGTTCGCCAAAGCATGTAGCAACCGTATTTTTAAGTGGCACTAAAGACGAGAAAATCAAAGGAAAACGGGTTAAGTGTTGGTTCTGAAGTCTATAGATCATCACAGCTTAACCTAATTTGGCAGGAACATAAAACTGTATGTTTAGTGTGCTGGGGGATGTGCTCTGAGTTATGGATGTGGTTTTTGTTTTTTGCATATCTTCCCCCCCCCGTTCCCAAACAGCATTCAAACCCAGTCCAATCCGAAAAATGCTCAAAAAATATGCTATGCGTCATGTTCTGACACATGCCCGACTGCCCTCTACGGCCTCTCCTTTCCCCACAAATCATGTAATGCCTCGGCTCCTCTAGCGCTCCTCCTGTCAATCACGTTGAAAGCGAAGTGACCCAGACACACAGAAAAAAGCCACACAGAACGTGGTCAAAGCAAGATTATGGATGCCATGTTTTACCATGCATGTTCTTCGAGACAGCTGAGGAGAGTACACACCATCCAAAGTGCCACTCCCTGCGCACGATAAACCGACTCCGTTTACGGTTTCAACCACAGAAATCATATTACGTGAACAAAAACAAATCCGCAGTTCCCACTTCTGACAGCTAACTGGAGATCCCTCTGAGCCTAAAGTATTGTATTTACAAAAGGCCGGGTCCATGTGAACATCACTGAAGAAGCCTTCGCAAAGACCTTTTTTAATAAAAAGACTTAATACGTGCCTCAGTGTGTCATGCCTGCAGGGCAGAGGGCCGCTTTAAAGCCGCTGCTTTTGTACATGAACCACATGAAGGACCCGTCACTTTTCTGCTTCTTCGCCCATCACCAATACATTGTGACAGCTTGACAGACTGAGGATTCTGTGATTCTGTGTAAAAAGTAAAGAAAATTATGACTAGAATTTTTCAGGGGAATTGCTTTGTTTTTTTTGCATTTAAAAGTCTAAATGATATTTAAAATTTTAGGAATATGCTAACTGGCTTTCTTGCAGAGAGTTGGACTCTTGTGTCTTTGGGTGCGTTCGTGAATCCAGTCTAACGCTACACTAAAACTTGAGCATGGCTGTTTAAAGAAGTAGAACAGTCAACTGTCAGAAAACAGACGAAAGAAAACTTTACTGTCAATCATGTACAACATTACAAATCATCTCACCTCTTCTGTAAGAGCCTGACAACAGTGACGAGGATGACGTGAAAGCTAAGAGACACATGACTCTAACAATATGCTTATGAAATTAAGTTTTAGAGATGCACTGCTACAAGTTAGCAGTTAGCTAACGTTAAACGTACAAACAGCTCACTTTCTCTGCTAAAGTTAGCTAGAGCTTACCTTTCAGCTGCTCATTAAGAGCTGACTGTTTAGTGCTCTAATAAAATCAAACCATGTATTCCAACAGTGCCCCGAATTCACAAACGGTCCAGCTTATGCCAGAGAACGCTCTGAAACTTGGAGTGATTCATTTCAAACGTGTAAACATGCAGCTACAGCCAACAGCCTGTTAGCTTAGCTAAGCAAAACATCTTGCAACGTGTAAACAACTAGCCGGGCTCCGTACCAAAAACAACCGGTCAGATTTAATTTGGGTTTTTCAACAGCTGAAACAGATATAAAATGTGTAATTTAGTGAGCTTTAGTGGCACTGGTTGGTGGACTTTGTTACTTTTAACAGGCTAGCTGTTTCCTATTTCTTCTAGTCTTTATCCTTAGCCCTGAGCTCAACGGCAGCTATTTTTAGCATGCTGCTACATAGCCAATTTAGGCTACCACACGAAGAATGGAATAAGTCTTCTCAGGCGACCCTCACTAAAGTGTACCTAAAGTGTCAAGCTCTTCCTAAACAAAATCCATCATCATCATCTTTGAAACTATTTGACAGTTTAAAAAAAAACATTCTAATCGAGGCCGTAAAATCAACGGTACACGGTGCAACAGCCCTGCAGATATTCACTGATACGTATCTAACATGTTCAGGTGAAGTTCGGGTCTTTCATTCATGCAAAACAGTCACACAGCTCACAACAACATGAAGAATGACGGCATGTTTGGAGCGCAGCACTCTTCATTCTGCAGCCGCGGGCAGGCTGGGAGGTTTTGCTCTGAAGCAGCTCAAGAGCAATTAGGGCTGCAGTAAGATCCAGCAGAAACCCAAACTCTGTCTCAGGTACGTTTTTATGAGTCCAAAGCAAGCGTGACAGACTGCTCTCAGGGCTGCCAAAAACCTCCGCATATACAAGGGGGTTCCACCCACGGCCCGGCTAACTTCCTGCCTTCCACTCACCTACCGTTACCCATGAAATCATTCACATTGACCCATTCCAACTTTCTGCAACCCGAAACCCTAACAAGGCAAATTGCACATAATTTTTGTGTTTCTCTTAGAGCCCTGAACTTCACATTGAGAACAAGAAGACATTCTTATGTACGGTTTCACTGATGTGGGCTCTTCAGTAAATATGTTTTCAGGACCAGCGCTGCCGAAAACTGGTACTTTCCAACCATTTTCAGCTCTTTAAATGTGACAATTTTATTACAAACCCTAACTCTATGCTAAAAAAAACACATAAAGAAAATGCATTTTACTATCAGACGTAAAGTTTAATATAAACTTTGACCATATCAAAGTTTGATATTGGAGTACATATGATTTTTAATAAAGTTACAACAAATCCTTTAAGTTTAAGTAGTTATGTTTTGTGTTTTACGGACAAAATGGGATTGAGCAATGCCATAATATTCCTGTTCACATATATGTTACTGTAAGATGAAGGAATTGTTTTGTGTTTTGCCATACCTGAAAAAAAAAAAGTACTTACATAGCTCTTTTCCTCCTCTTAGCTCTGTTCAATCACAGACTGGTCCATGGAGCAGCTTTTACAGCTACAGACCTTTTAAGACCAAACCCCATCCAGTCATCATCTCTTTAACCTGCTATGACATTTTTTTTATACGAAATATTGATTATTTCCGTGTGTAAAAACCCAAAGGGAGTGCAGTGGGTCACACATAAAGTGGAATGTATCCACATTAGCAGCCGATGATACTGGGGCACAGTTGTATAAAACAGCGGTTTGTGAGACGGTTATTTTGATTAGACCCTGGTTTATTTTGTCACGTTTAATTTTTACACTGAACTAAATGGAAAAATAAGAGTTCTGAAAATTCCGGTCAGACGGTGTGTCTTGATTGAGAGCTGAGGCAAAATCATAACGCAGCAGTGAATTCCGAACCGAGCATTCGGAAGACAAGAGCTTATATTAAAACACAAGTGTTTCTATTCTTGCAGTCCTCCTCCATTTCTCCATGGGGCCCTGGTATGTAAATCTAATAACGCAGACTGCGAGTGCACCTAACCAGCGGCCACACTGTCCATTGTTTTTCAAAAAAGACACTTTACAGTACAGCCTATGTTAGAAAGTGTGGTATCATCACGTACCAGGACAATAAAGTTATTCAATTCATTCACTGCATCCTACCGCCTATAAATGTCATATGGCTAAGAGGCAGCATTGGCAAACCTCAAGTTTTGGAGTCACATAGCAGCAGCAGGTCAAGAAGACGTGTGCTCTCATGTGGAAAGCATCACATTCACCAACAGAATTATACGCTTTCATCGTGGCACTGAGACAATTATTGTTTATTGTCCACCTCCCTTGTTCCCCCTAAATGATGGTATAAGCTTACTGCTGCTCCAGTTTAGAGGAAAAAGAGAAAGCTTGGGAGAGGGAGAGAGAGAGAGAAAGAAAGGGCAGATACGGGACAGAGCAGCACTGCAGCCACCAGCCGACGGGCGGCGGACCAAACCGTAAGAAGCAACAGCCGCTCTCTGGATCCCTGTTGAAACCACCTCACTATCCCGGCTTACACGCTGCAGTGGCGAAAAGGCAGAGGAGCCAACAGTGTCAAGCCTCGCACTCAAGAGTTCACCAGCCGCTGCACCATCTCAACATTGTTCAAGCTCATTAAAAAAGCTGGTGCATGGAAAAATGACATCAAACCGCCCCGCTTTTCAGGCCCGTGACTTTATTTGTCATGGAACTGGAAGTTGCACTTAGCTCAAAAATTGCGGAGAAAAAACAGACGGGGCAAGAGGGGGGTACATTGGGCCTGTGCACTGAAGGCACATTTCTGTTCCAATTTAGCAGAAAATATGTTGGAGTTGCCTCTGACTCCTTTCCAGCTGGAAATAGTCATGTTTTAGGATCTACGTTTTTTTTTTCCCCCCCCAGTTTACTTTAACAGATCACACTGTAGGCACATGTTTATAATTTAGGACAGTCCTGCTGCTTATAATGATTTTGCCAAATGAGTCTGAGCAAACACTTGCTGTCAGACGTATTAGCTCGGCCAAAGTGTTCCTTTGACACAGATCCACCGGGCAAGGCGGGCAGCGCAGAGATTGGAACCATCACTTGAAAGGGTGGCGGGTTTATATTGTGAATGGGTAAAACAGGCAGCCGCGGTCCAAACGGGAAACTGGAAAATGGGGGCCAATTTAAAGCTTCACTTTTTTTAGTGCACAATAAAACAGAAGCTGAAGGTAATTTACTTGTGTGTGATTCAACAGGTTGAGCCAGAGGCACATGCAGGTGAGAAAACTACATTTGACTCATTCAGTGACCACATTGCCATCTTACAAAGAACTTGTGTTAAAGACATAGGACAGAATAGAATAGAATAGAATAGAATAGAATAGAATAGAATAGAACAGAATTTGACATTATGGGAAAGGTGTGCGTTTGCTTTCCAACTCAGATCGAGCCATTTTCATTCTATTTTGTTCATGTGTATGTGTGTATATGTATATATGTATATGTATATATCATACATTGCCCTTCTTTGAATAGTGAATTTGCAGTTCTTAAACTTTTGTGCAGAATGAACCAATCAGATTTAACAGGATAATCCGTGAGTATCAGAGGCTTTCAGGCGGGTCTTGTAATCAATTTGGAGACAGTCAGGCTCACTGTTTTCTGGTCCCAGTCTTTATGCTAAGCTAACCTGCTTTTGGCTCCAATATGTTCACCGTACAAATGTGCAACTGGTACTGCTCTTCTCATCTAACTCTCTGCAATAAAATTGGTAAATATAAATGAAATATAAAACTATTTCTTTGAAATAGCAGTTACAGTTAGCAACCTGGTGAAGCCGCGCGTGCCAAAAAATAACTTTCCATATTTCAAGGGGCTCTTCAGAAGTTTTGTGTTGTGCTGGAAGCCGGTCAGTCATGTCAGCATACTCAACTTCTAAACTAATGTTATGTACAGTTGCTCTATGTTAGCGGAGTCCAGCAGCATTAACCCTTTAAACCCCAAGGTCCCCCAACTTAATGCAATATTGTGTTTTAATGGTGGCAAATGTAGAAACTCATAGAATATTTCAGGTCTGGGTATAGTCTACACAGTATTCCCAAAATTGAGAAAATAAGGTTATGACTAGATTGTAGATAAAACAATACACTAAAATACAATTAAATAGATGTTATTTCTCAGCCAGATTGCTCACACTTAGTCAGCAGTCAAGGAGATGTCCTTGTACAATGTGTATTGACAGTCTCTCTGCCCTGTTCTGTGAACCTGCAGCCAGTCAATAGAGACATTTACAGTGTTTCTGAGTCAATCTGGAAACACTCTACACCTTTCACCCATCTGTCCAGCTGAACTCATCATGGCTCTCACCCCTGCAACCCTTTCCAACTCCATATGAAGACCCTCAGTTAGTTCACTTCCTTATTAACATCTTTATGATGGATTATGACTTAAATCCCCTGTCCTGGGTCCGATCCCACATCTGGATCCCCTGATGTGAAAGAGACCTCATAATTCCTGTTTGGAGAATATTAGAAATAAAAGGTGACCTCGCTGACCTCATCTCACAGTATGCGCTGCAGTCTTTTAACACTTGCTGCCACGATGATGGACGCTTCAACCTTTGACCAGAGCAGACATGTGACCACCATGGAAAGCTCTATGGTCACATAGGAGGGAAAAAACTGAGAGGATGACCTTGATGTGGCGGTCAAGACACAGCATCGCCTATTCACTGTGGCTTGCGGTCCCGTAAAATGTTTTACAGCTCAGTCGGGTCTTGAAAACAACGGAATATCTGTTCAGAGTCGTTGTCAACATAGCTTAAACAATGCACTATAACAATGCAAACCTCTAATCAGATTAAATCTTTGTTCCAGGGGAGGAAAAATCCACTCTGAAACACAGTTTTAACACTTTTAAAATAGCTGCTGGTGATGGTGCATTAATAGGTCAGCTTTATTTTTAGGAGTGTAGTTTACATATTAACATAACAGCTATAAAGTGGTTACTCCAACAGAAAAAAAAAAGTAGGGTAAATGGCAGCCCTTCATCACAACGTAACGCACGAAACATCACACGCTGAGTGGGACTTTCCCCAAACATATACACATGCTCAAACTTTCCAACCAAAAATAATTTCTCCCTCATCATGGTTTTTTCTTCTTCTTCTTCTTCTTCTTCTTCTTCTTTTTCCTTTTTCTTTCTGAATCAACCTTGCACTTCCTGCTGAGTGGCACAGGTCACTGCTTAGCATCTGCCTTTGATTCTCCTGACAGTGACACTTCATGCGCCATGGTTGATCAGGGCAGGTGCAAAAGGACTTTATGACACTCAGGAATGGGATCGCCACAGGAGTTCATCGATGAGTCATGAGGATGGACTTTATCGCTCTCTGGGCAGGCGCTGGGAGGCGAGCATGTGGTTTATGTTTCTTGCCAGCTCTTCCCCACCCGTCCACCGTTATGCGTTCCTTCAAAGTAAAAAGGTTAACGCTCCCTTGAAGTGCCCCGGTAATGTTCTATTCATCTCCACTATTTCCGAGGAGCTCGCGCTATACCTGCGATGTTGTTCCATGAATGCAACGTGATCTAAGATCAGTATTAAAGCACTAAAATAGAGCTCAGATTGGGAGGTTCCAAGCACCATGACAACTATACATCAACGAAGCACTTTGTAGGCTTAGGCGATATAAAACTTGACATTTTGATATTCCCAGAACTTCTGAAGCTTAGACCTGATAACTTATGGTCTCTTTGTAAAGGAGTGCCAAACTATAAGGAATATGATGAACAGCTTTATAGCTTTTTAGTCATGTGAGTCCAGAGATGGGGCATGCCACATTTGGAAATGATTTGTTTAACTGTCCAGGAGGTGTTTGCAAAATACTTTACATTCTTTAGGTAATTATCAGAGAAATCCATTGAATCAAACATGGTCTAAATGAATGGAACTATGTGCATCCGATGGAGCTTGTGCTGGTTTCGCACTAAGGAACTGACTTAGCTCAGCTGCTCTGTTGTCTCTGTTTCTAGTAGCAACCCAAAATAATAACATGAATATGTCACCTTTGTTTATTTTTTTGTTTTTAACTGACCAGACAGCAAAATCAAAGAACTTAGTCCGCAGCGTATTGTATTGAGAAAATGGACAAACAATCTATGGAGGTGATGTTAATGATGCTCTTCTTCCTTTTGGGAGAAATCTCTGCATATTTAGACAGATGCATATAGACAGATGACTAGAATGGATGCAAAGATTATGATATATCTTTGTTATTCCTCAAATGAATCTACCCAGGTGCTTGAAATGCCCCATCTTTTCCAAAGTTCTCCGTTTTTTTGACAGTAACCAATAAAATAAAACGACAGATGAAGTTCATGCAGTGTAAAGACAGAAATAAGCACCAGAAGAAAGTGAAAAGTTTGAAACTTTGAATTTTTAAATATTTACACTCCCTAAAATCCAGTCAAGCTGTGGGAAAGGCGCGTTTTCCCCCCGTTGGAATGAAGAAAAGGGAAAGGAGAAAAAGGGTGGAGTGGCTCCGATTAGCCCACATGTTGGTAATTTATCACACATAAACCTCACACCTAATTTTCACACCTGTAGCTCAACGTGCTGGAAGTCTAGTAATTCACTCAGTCACACACACCCACACCTCACACACACACACACACACACACACACACACACACACACACGCTGCAGAGTGGGACCTGGCTGTGGGTTTCCCTCAGTGTGAGAGGAGAACGAGGACATCACAAGTAAGGATCGGTAAAGTCAGCGGGCATGCTCGGCATATTTGCACCCCATGCTGCATTGCTCTGTCCCTCCCACTCCAACCCTATGTTCGACTCTCCCCTGCCTATTTGTCATCACCTTGACTAAACTCATCCCGACGTCCAGCTCACACATGAGAGAAACACAAAAGCTGGACGTGTTTTCTTTTTCTTTTGTTACGTTCCAGAGAGCACAACGTATTAGATCTGCAAATCCAGATGTGAGACACTCATCTTTTGTGGAAGTGTTACACAGAAACAGATTGCAAACTAAAATGTAAAAGGTTGATGTGAAAAACAGTGTTTTATTACTTCCTACCACTGACTGGTGGTGCTGGAAAAAAGAAACCAAATCCTTCACTTACTGGTCTGATTTTGATAGTGATGCTTGAATATAGCATACGTAAGCAAACGAGACAATCCGCAAGAAAAATGTATGTTTCTGAATAGTTTTTATAGTTATTCATAATGCCTCCCTCCACATCAGAATCCGACTTTTCTTGGTTGGATAGGTCATAAATTAAAAATAGTTTGCTGAGGATGAACTGAGGAGTTTCACAGCCTGAAGAAAGAAGCTGCACTGTGGTCTGGTGGTGAGGCACTAAAACAAAGTTGTCTTTTTTCTGCTTTTGTCCACAAGGGGCGCCAGAATCAACAAAAACATAAGTTCAATGTTGCAGCTTTAAGTAACAGTAGAACAAAAGCAGGATGGATCACTAAACTATCGTGAAAATCTGGCAATAAAAAATGTATAATGTTCATTCAATTGTAATGTCATGTATCTGAGACAATACTTTCTTTTCCTTGTTTTTTTAATAATTGGAGTTAAACATGTAAAAAGTGTGTTGAGAGCTGAATTCTTAAGTTGGGACTCAGAAAACTACACTTTTAAATGCTTAAAAAGAAGTTCAACATTTTGGGGAATACCCTCTTGTCTGCACGCTGAATATGAATCTAAATCAAGTTAGCTTTGCTTGGCAAAGGGACTGGAAACACAGCCAGCCTGGCTGCATCCACGGGTAATAAAATCTGCCAACCTGTTCCTCTAAACTCCCATTCCCATCCTCCATTTCTTCGCATATGGCTTTAGATTCATATGATGGATAAGAAACGCAGTACTGATCTTCCCAGCTGACTCCCGCGTGGAAAGTAAGTATAACAACACAAATGTTACCTCAAAATTCTGTGAAAGTCTGCGATTACGTCACAAACTGTCGACAATGGTGGAGAAAGTATTTAGGTTCCGTCTTTGAGTAAAAGTAGAAATTCCATTATCATATATTACTCAGTTAGATCATGAAAATAAGCGTCCTCTGAATAAATAATATATATATATTATATATATTAGTGAAATATTGCTACTGCTGCATAATGTTGAGAAGGAGCTAGTTATTAATATGTACTGCTGGATATATTAATGATATCAATTAATCAAGTGTTTTCTATCTCTACCTGTTCAATATGTGTAATGAAATGCAGCGTGAGTGTAAAGCAGCAGAAGGAAAAAAAACAAACTTTTTGTACAATAGAGCTGATTTTCACATGTCTTGTATGATTGAAAGAAATAAAAAGAAGCAGTAGCTGGCATGAGCAAAAAACGCACTACCTAAACAAACTCAGCTTTCATCAACACATTGGCAGACGTCATACTGTTTGACTGACATGTGACAATCAGTCCAGAGCTCTTTGCATTAAAGACAGAGACAAAACAACCAAAAGGAGAAGGAAAACACGAACTTGCTCCCAAAAAAAAGAGCCTACGCTGTCCAACTGCCTCCGGCGCATACCAATCTTGAGTAGGCACGACGTGAGCGCCTGCCACAAAGTTCTACCTCATTAACCCTTTAACAAGATACAACTTCGCACCCCTCCTCGCCCGCTGAGGCCAACGGGGAGATGTGAGGTGACCGCCAGGGTCAAAAGTGGAGCGCACCGCGGGGGACAGATGGCAAAGACCTGGTCTCACTTTTCACACATGGTGCCTGCCAGACAAAAACAAAAAAAGACCCTAAACATCAAAGCCGTATGTTTCTCCTCTAAATAAATGGTCTGGATCCAGTATCTACACTCAGTCCCTCACTGGAAAAGAAGACAACTTTGCTTGTTTTCTCATCTAACTGAAGTCTGTTTCCTTGTAGAGAAAGGGCCACATCATTATTCGATCACTGAGGGTTGAATATTAGAATAAAACTGACATTTTTCATGTGAAGCTGCCAACGATTGATACAGTGTTCCTGTCTTTACCCTAAAATAACTTGAAGGGTATCCCAAAAGTACAGGCACGCACATCAAGACTTTAGAAAGAAGTTCATCTGAGGTGCGTCCAAGGCTTGAGATGGACGGCTTGTTCAGCTACACTGAATCAAGATGAGAGCTGCCGCCCCCTGCTCCAACAGGTGTCCGGGTCACATCTGGCTCCCCGTGCTCACACCACCATGAAACTGCACCTGAATGGCTGGCATCGCCCAGGCTTCTTAACAGGAACCGGCTTGTGTTGGCTCCAGTAGGCCACGCTCAGGCCTCAGGAGTTCACATTTATTCCCAACATTGCCCTTTGAGAGAGGGAGAGAGCGACTTGGAATAAATGCTTTCATAAAGTATGAAGGATGAGTGGACTCCACCGGCCAAAATGGAGCACATAAAGCAAAATGAAAATGACTGTGGTGCAAGGATAATTTCCTCTCAGCAAAAAGGACTATATGTGCTCCCGGGTGTGGAAATGTAATCTGCTGCCACAAGAAAAGAGAGCTCTGGTATGCAGGTGTGCTCGAATCTAAAGGTGTTAGATGTTGCGATGAAAGACACTTTTGGATGAAGGAATGGAGACTCGCATCCAAAACGTCTGGGTGGCACGAGGCGGCGTATCATCGCATGGACGCAGCAGACGCGTGGAGCTGTACCTGTCTTGTGCCTACATGCCACAGTGTTTACGACTACAAATGAGCGGCAAACTGGGTTCTCATACATTGGCTGCTGTTACAGCAATGCCGCGAAGCCTTGGATGTGCCAGAGAGCTACGCAATAACTCAGCCACAGGAGTTGTCTTCCTCTCCTCCAAACAGTCAGGAAAAAATCTCTGAGATGCAACTCATTCTCCGAAAATAACTCTCGACCTTTGAAGCTATTCATAGAAATATCCTGTTCTAAACACTCATATGCATATGCATGCTCCATGATGATAACCAGCCCCACGTTGTCCATTACACTTCACTACTGCCCATTACTGCACCAAGGCAGTACCATCTCTGAAGCCATTAGCTGGTAAACATGTAAACTACATGTGACCCCTGCCTACAGATACCTATTAGTTATGACTCCTGCTGGTGACAGCTGTTTACACAGCTAAGGCCCCGCTCCTGAGCCCTGGCCCCAGTCCAAATAAAATAATATCCAGTTAAGGAGAAGTCAGCCAAGATGTAATACAAGTGCATAACTAGAGGGGGGGAAAGAGCGAAGGAATCTGAGCAATGTTAATGGACTTCTTTTTCTTTTAAATCTTTATAGCGGTTGTCTCTACCACAGCCTTGTTTCATTGTCTGGACCCTAAAGCAAGATTAGTGAGAAGCCCTGATGGAGAGAGAAAAGTTAAAAACAGTCACCACAATTGATGTCCTCCTTGACAGAGTGCAACATAAAAATGCGCTGCATTAAAATCATAACACAGCTTACAAATTTCCCCCCACAATTAGACTTCCACTCACTTCTGACAATGTCTGTGTATGTGGGGATCTTTGTCCAGAGCCTGCGTGGCCTGAAGCCAGAGCGATTCACAAAAATATACAAGGGCTTAAGTCAACACAGGCAATAACAAGGCAAACAGCAACTAAGACCACAACCACACAACTACTCAGACAGACATTGACTGTGTTACAGTGAACAGAGCTGGACCCATTCTGGTGGATACATCTTGGCGTAGGAGGGCAAGTTACGACTAGGATGCATTCAGGGGCAGGTGAGAAGAAAGCAGGACTGACTTGACTGACAAAACGCCTTTGTTCACCTACATATGGGCGGCAAATTACAGGAACATGTGAAGCCCCATAGATAATAAAGTTCAATGCCTTTGATCGACTTTGGTGATACTTTGCTCATTTATTCAGATTTTTTCCTTTAATTAGTCTGCCATCTGTAGTTTTCTTATGTACTTATGCAACCCAACTGAAACAACCATGGAAGCAAACCTTAAATTATAATTGGACTGCATCCGCCCACAAAGGCCTGACTGTAAGAGGCGTCAGCAGTGACGCCTTTAAGTCTGTCTGTACTTAGACTGTGTGAAAGTCCAACACTTTTTTGGTGGGATTTAACAGACCCTTACAACAACAACAATACTAACCTCACTTAGAAAAATTGATATGGACATAGCCCTCTGTGCTTCTATGACGCCGGTCATCGATTTCTCTCATTGGTAAATGGAAACGAGCTGTCCATCCACATGTTGTCCACATAACTCGAGCCTAAACATGGATCTAACAATTAAAATCTGGATGAAGCACTGGAGATGTACTCAGTGGTGCGTGAAGCCAAAAAAGCTCAACTTCCCCAAGTATGAAAATACCTGGATATTCCGCACTGAGGGGACCATAGAGCGTGCACATTAGAGACTTCTGCCAACCGAGCCGGCAAACTCCCAGTTTAGCACCCAGCTAACCTGGCTGTTCTACACCAAATTTTATTGAATCGCATGGCTCAAATTATGAATGAAATCAGTCATTTCCCGGCGGTTGTGATGCTCACTGTTTTACAGACACTTCTTTCACAATGTACGCTCATGGGTAAAAGTATTGCCGGGCCCCAGTGCATAACGTGACGTAATTACATGGCTTGGCCACTACTAAACATCTTCCTGATTAATGTTTATCCACTGGTAACACTGAAAATTCTCAATTGAGGCAATTAAAAACACAACTTCATCAAGTGTTAGCTCGTTGTTGCTAGCACCCGGTGTCACAGCTGTTACACTATGGAAAGACAGTATGGACAATTGTAGATAACATTTGCACTGTCGCAGTTCTGCGAGGAAAAAGACATGAGACAGGGCTAATGTGCTCACTACTTGACGACCAGGATGCTAGCCAGCTAGCTACAAGTTACGTAAAGGCGGACAAGTTCCTCTCTTATCACAGAGCTAATCACACAGCTCATTAAGATGATTGACAATTATTTGGGTGTGAGCTTGAACAACTGTAGTGGAACAAGCGAGACTGCCTTGAGGCAAAACATTATGTACTGTAGCTTCCATTACATGATTGATCTACAACCTTATTGCTTTGCTGTGATGACAGACAGATGCATGTCTCATTCAATCACCCCCTCGCTGCCCGCCCCCCTGCATCCTCTCTTCCCATCACTTTCCTCCTTTGCTCCATCCATTCTGACCACATAAATCTTAAGGAGATGACCCTTGAAGACCTCTTTACATCTGACATGCACGCTACGTTACCCTCCACGTCCCCCCTCCTCTCACTCCCTGTCTCCCTCTCCCTCCGCGGAGGGAGTCACAGAGACAATGAGCTCAACGTCGAGGCCCAGTAATGACTCCCAGCCTTGCTCCTGATTAAAAACACACCGGGTGCTTCTGCACTCCGCAGGCAGCCATGAGGCCTTCCCCTCCTCACACCACAGGGCCTGAGAGCGGGGAGATAGAAGCACAAGCCAGCCTCAACACAGCTCCATGCCCAAGAAAACAAAACAAAAAAAAATCCAGTGCAAGCCTTGCACTCTGTAGCATTTGAGGCTCTTGTCCCGACTAGTCCAAGCCTGATTCCACGGGCAAGTCTTCATTTAGTCTAAGGGTGCCCAGTTACCAACATGAACCCCAACCTCAGCCAAGCCAGTCCCTGGCTTGGATACATCAGTGGTGGGGCTCAGATATCCTGTCACGTATTTGCATGCGGGTTGGGATTATCTTTCACACTACTTCATCATCGTACTGGCAGAAAATTTTGAGAGAGGCTTGACAGATGTACACAGTGAGTCAGACAGGCAGTTAGACAGGCAGTAGGCAGCGGTGGAGGCAGCTGCACCTTTACCTTTACCTCTCTGTGTCCACACTCGGGCCGCCAAATTACAGGCGAGCTCCTCAGAGAGACCCTTTATTGCATCTGACCAGCTCACTTCCTCTCCATACCAAAGGCATTGCATGCTGAGCTCTATTTTGATGTGGCGTGTAAGCATAATTAGAGGTCCCATAAAAGCAGGGGGGGTGGGGGGGGGGAAGGAGTCTTGTCCATCTGTCGAGTGTTAAAGGGTGGGCATGAGGGTAGCGATCAGAGCCCCATGCCTCACTGTTGTTAAAGTAGCAGCCATTCTAACAAGCATCCATGCAAGCGCCAACCTACAGTCGGTGTGTGTGTTTGTTTCTGCACACGGTGTGTTTCCTCAAGGGGCCTCCTTTAGTTTCAGATTTCCAGGCCTTGCAGATCGATGCAAAGTGGGTACAAGCCGGCACGCACACGGAGGAACACACTGACAAGGCAAACAAGAGCCGATACAGAGTGTGACCTTTTCTAGAAACATTAGAGCATCACTTCCAAGGGCTCCCAGATCCTTAAATCTGCACAGCTCTTCTACACGTCAGGCAGGTGGCAAATCAAATTTATGGCCTGTCGAATCGGCTCAGCTACCAAGCTGCATGCCCAAAAGTTGTTTAAGTGAAATACGCCTATTTACTTCATTTGCCTGGAGACGTGAAGAAGATTGATGCCATCCTGACATGCGGCTGTAAATATGGAGTTAGCTTAACATGAAAACTGGAAACAACGAGTGTGGCTTTGTCTAAAGAGATCCCCAGAACAAAATCCAGCTCCCCCGTGTTTCTAAAGCTCACGAATGAGGGAATGTCATTTGGCAGTTTTACGTGGGGCTACGTGTTGGACCATTTGTTGGCCGCTGGTTCTCCCCTGACGCCTGCCACAGCTGCTGCTGGCCAAATTGTGACGTTTAATATAATGTTGTACAGTTAATTAGTGAATTAGTGGTACTTTCAGGTGGATATCATTGACAATAGACAGAGCCAGGCTAGCTGTTTCCACCTGTTTTCATTCTATTTGATACGCTAAGCTAATCCAGCCTCCAGCTCCATATTCTCTGATACATATTTACCACACACAGGTGAGAATGGTTTTGACTTCTCATCTAACTCTTGATAATAAGCGAGCATATGTGTATTTCCTAAAACATCCCTCAACTCAAAGGATGATCTTTTCCTTGACCTAACCAAGTAGTTATGGAGCCTAAACCTAACCAAACTGCAAAGTTTTCAAAGTCTAAAAGTCACTACATCTCAAAATAAGTGAACTGTTTGACAGCAAGCCTTGTTTTGAAAGCCGAACCAGACGTTGCACATGACGTGTCATTTCCACCTCGACTGCGGAGACATTTTCACGTGCAAAACTCATAGTTTGGAGCTTAATGGTTGCTGTATTTGATGTGTTGGGATCGAGAACACGTTGCCCAACATGCCTACGTTGAGTCTCAAGCGTAATTTAATTAATATGTAAACAGCGAAGGGGAAATTGGTCATTTTAACAATTCTCGTGATCAAATTCATTGGGGAGCAAACACAATGGATGCCTATTGTATCCACGTCATTACCTCTAAACAGCTCTTCGTTGGACTCTTTTTAGAGGTGTGTATTAGTAATGTGAGAGGTAAGCAGTCTGGAAGTGTGTTTCGGTGTAAGCCTGAGGGGCTCCATCTCCGGCTCTGGGCAGCTCTCCTACCTGCGAAGCCCATGAGTCATTTTTTCAAAAAATGCTCCTTTTGTGTTGTTGTTTTATGTGTGGCACTTAGAAATGATTCCCACATTAGATTTTTTTACAGCCCAATAAACTTGAGAGAATCGGACCAAATTGGCTGGTCACATTTAGTAGCTTTATAAGGAAACGTATTAAGGTGTAATTGCTTTTCGGGGGCGTGCGCAGTTGAGGGAACAGGCCTAGGTGAGGGTTACAAAACCGCCCTCTGGAGGGACACTGCACTTTTTGTCTGCCGCTCAGGAGTTTCCAATCACCGTGCGGAAATATGGAGTGTATTATAAGATTTTTATATGATAACTTCATTTTATTTCACATTTCCGAAAAAATGAACTTTTACAGCGTGGTAAAAATGTAGCCTGGAATAAAACCATCTGTTTGGCGTTTGGCTCTGCCAGCATATGGGATCCTCTGATGACAATGATTGAGGGTGAAAGAGAAGGTCCCCCTTGTGTATTGCCTCCCTGAAAACATTTTTTGAAAAAGGAAAAGGAGGGGCCAAATCTGCTCACAATGAATTCTTCCCTGGCTGTGATGTGATAGATGGACGGGTGCAGAAGTGTTACAAAACAAGTTTTATCATCCATGGGAAATGGATATTACTCATACAAGGAGCAACACCCAAAGAACTGACAGATGAACAGGAATCCTGCATCCCACCTTACTGCTTCACTTAGTTCCAATTGATAAATGTCAGGTAAAGGAGCATTATGCTGATTTAGATATATTTGGCATAAAGGGGCACTGTGTTGTTTTGGAGAAGATATTGAAATTCTGATTTTTTATATTTACAGTTTAAATTAGGTAATTATTCAAACATAGAAATGTTTATTTTTTTGCATACGTGAATCAACAAGTTGTTCTCAGAGGAAAATTAGGTCCCCTGAGCGCTGTTTAAAGCTAGAAAGGCGGCAGGGTCCACTACATATAAACAAAGTAAAACAGTATGAAATAGTGTTGTTAAAGTCAGTTGGTTTATTCGGTCACGAAAATGAAGGGGATTGTTTGTTTAATGTATTAGGGCATAAATCATCGGTCAATGAAGAACTTTCCTGACTAGAATTTTTTCCCCAAAACTGGTGCTTAAATTCCGACGCCAGGGGTCTCAAAATAATGACCATCATTGCCGATAAAAAACCTGCCTATGACAATCTACTGTTGAATGTTCACAGACGAGGTCCCGTGTCAGAGTTTCACTCACGTTACCTATTAGTGACATTCTCCGACTTCCTTCCTCGACACATTATCTTCGAGTTTTTTGATGTTGCAACAGTGGACCAAATGAAATACACCATTAAAGGTGCACTATGTAGTTTGATCGGAAGAGAAAGATCTTTGGTGACTGATATTTTTCTGTCTAACCAAACTGAATAAACAAGCTCTCTTTGCTCTCATGACTGCATAAACAAACTGACCTTAAAGGACGCAGCTTCATACTCTTTGACTCTGTTTACATGTGGCGGACCCTGCCACCTTTCTAGCTTCAAACGGTGTTCCCAGGACCTTATTTTCCTCTGAGAACAGCTTGTTTATTCAGTTATGGAAAAAAATGAATAGAGTTTGCATTATTACCTCATAATTCTGAGTTTGAATTTCTTCTCCAAAACTACCATGAAAACATTAAGAACGATGCAAGTTTAAAACTCAACAAAATATATATAACAAATAGTTTGTAGACATTTAAATGCGGAAACATTATGTATTACGTCTTTAAGTAAATTCATCAAATAATGTTTTTTTTTTTTCTATGGGAAAACAGAGACAAAGTGAAATGGATCATCCCCACTTTGTCACATGGTGCCTGAAAGAATCCCTCGCTCTCCAGCAGAAAGTTCATGCCACTGCATGTTTTTTCCTCTGCCGGGGTTTTTCGGCAGTGTAGCATGGCATGAGCGCACTGAGGAGCCTTTCACCGGCTTCATCTGATACCGCTGTGACTCGGAGCTGGAGCTGCGCTACAGGCCAGGATCGACATGCATGGGTTAGTAGGTCAAACAAGGAGCTAGTCTTTCGACAGAGTTCGGAAGCTAGGTCAGACTAATGTGATTTATCAATACAGCACATAAGTGAATCATTGTCCTTAATGGCCATGATAATCCCCGAGACAGAGGCTGGATGTGATTGGTCCAGGAGTCCCGGGTGTGAGCTGTTCTTGAGTTGATGTCTTGATTTGAGCATCAGGAACATGCACCTGCGGGTTATTCATGTATCTCCCTGGACTCCTTTTTTCTCCCTCTCTCTCTCTCTCTCTCTCTCACACACACACACACACACACACACCTTTGAGCACACACACACACACACACACAGATTTACACTCATGGAGGCTTGGCTGATGGGGCCTGGGAGAGAAAAGACAGAGCTCTGTTCCTTGACGCCGGAGCTCTGGCTCAGGTCAGGACTCGGCTCGCTGTAATCCCTCTCAGGTGATGCTGTTCACATTCAGCCGTTTCCAGCTGATCTGCTTAAATGCGCCTCACTCATCCCCGTAAAAAAAAAAAAAAAAAAAAAAAGCCCCCGCCTCTCCTCAAGCGAGGACGAGGAGGAGGGGGAGGAGGAGGAGGGGCTGCTAATGCTGCCGCTGCTCCACGCTGTCAGATCACAGATCACTTTTCAGCGTTTCCTTTATGCGATCAATCTGCCGCTATATACACGAATCAGATACACCAACTCCTTCTGTGTCACGGAATGAAAAAGGTCAGGATGCAGGGCTCACATCACCTGGATTAGAGTGGCATCATGTGAGAGAGCCTTGTTAGCAGACGTGCCATCTGCGGGGCTTTTTTCACTTTTTCCAAAGGCGAGAGTGGCAAGGCTGGTTTTTAAAAGCAGCCTCTTGGAGCACTCCCTCCCCTCACTTAATCAACGTATTATATTGCTCCCGTGCACCCGGTTCCAACGTTAACACTTACACACACAAACCTGGGACCTGTGTGTGTCAGCACACCGAGGCCTGATTTCCTCTGGCTTAGAGAGAGAGGCCGCAGTGTTTGAACGGCTTATCTGCATCAAAAAGAGTGCTTTCATTTTAACATTTGTACGACCGAAACTCCACATCGTCTTCTCCTCTTGCTTTATCATCAACAAACTTAAACCACAAAGTCCACTTACAGGAGTCGAACACCAGAGAGCATCAAGTTTCAACACACTCTTTAGAGGGAAAAAAAAAACAAAAAAACAAACCCTCGGCCACAGATCATGACACTTTTATGTGTATTCTGGCATCAGAATCTCACCGCACACACCCTTCGCTGCCGACTGTCATCGGCAGTACGACATGTCATGCATCTCTGACCTCACTCCCTCCGCCCTGCTGGGCTGCGTCTAATCACGTTTGCCCTTCAAAACATCTGGCAACGCTGCTGAAGTAACAGATTACACAGTCGGGTGTGATCTGAAACGCGCCGCGGCCCCGCTGGGAGCTCAAATTTTGGGATTTTCTGGCTAGATGCGGAAGGGTTAACGGTATCGCATGGCAACTTCTCACCACTCCCGACTGCTGCTACCTATTCATTACCTGTTTAAACGTCCCAGGGCCCCACTGCCTGTCTCTGTTCCTTCAGGCAGCGCTCGTACTCCAGCCTGATTTTATGTAGTCAGCAGGTGGCATCATTAGCCAGAGAATAAAAATGAAAAGTAATACCCTTGAGTCTAGCTATGATATCATAGAAGGGCTCATTGGCATCACTTCCCCGCTCCTAATTGGCAGGATAGGGGGCAAGGAGGTGTAAATTTAATATGTTTTGTCATCTGTTTTGCATGAAAACATGTATGTGCACGGTCACCGCAGCCAAACGGGAGGTTTGGGTCATGTCATGCAGTGAGTGAGCGAGACAAGATCAGCCCCGAAACCACACAAAGATCCCAATCTCTGCCTCTACATACATTTAAGCAGCCCGAGTCAAATGCAATGGCTGTTTTTCTCCTTGACATCCCCTAATTATACTGGCATCTCAATCCCTCACACCTCTCCGGGTCATGTGGTCACACGTGTAATGGCAAAAACTTTTCTCTTTTTTTTTTTTTTTCCCCTGCACGTAAAAAAAAAAAAGAAAGAAAAAAAATGAGAAAGACATTCGCTAAATTACGTGTTTTGTTGCGCATAAAACAGTCGCGCCCGGGGAGGCGAGCGTGGCCAAAATTGAATTTTCAAACGTGTCTGGGTCTCAACACTCCTGAACGGTTTGGAGGGCTCTCCGTGCATGCCAGACGGCGCTGTGTATAAAGCTGTCACAGGAACCTCGAGGGCTAGAACAATATTCAAGCATTTCTGGGCCTATTGGACAATGATCTCTTACACATGCTTCTTTCAATATAACCGTGATAAATAAAGGAAGGAAGCAAATACCGAACACTTGGCCGGCTGCCATCGCCTGCTAGAATGGCACTTTTGGCCCAAAGTACAGTTTCCCCCCTCAAACACACACACACACACACACAAATACACATTCAGCGATACAGTAAAACCTGTACATATTTGCATGGGATTAGTTTGACAAGTGTAACATCCGCTCTGAGAGCCGTGGGGGTAACAACGTGTAGCTTATGGAGCTCAACCTAAAGCTGTGCTTGAGGTCAAATGTGTAAGTTAACCTCTAGATCTCATCCCCACCACCACCACACCACCCTCTCTGCCATTCTTTCTCACAGGAACCACGCAGATAAAGCTACACACACGTGTTGTTGCCGCTTCGACTGTCCAAAAACACCCTCCAGGTTGAAGCAACTCCGAGAAAATGAACTGATCACACTTGGAAAAAAAAAAAAAGGATTCTATCTCTTTTATACTGTCTCAGATCGCACAGTCCTCAGAGGGAGCAGCAACACACAGAGGAGCAGAAGAGCGTGTGTGTGCCAGTACCCCGCACTGCCTGATTATTTGCAGATGGGCAGTGGAGGGCTCACAGAGTGTGGAGGTTCCCCCTGGCACGCAGCGCATATGATTAAATCTGTGATTGCCTTACAATTTACAACACGACCCCCCCATCTCGCTCTCTCGCTCTCTCTCTCTCTCTCTCTCCCCTCACTTGATGTGACTCTTTCTTCAGTGCGGACTGCGTAATGCTGCCCAAAAAGTGCGCTGCGGTCCCCCGTGCGCCCCTTTCCTCTCGTGGTCACTCCGAGGGATCTTGGTAATGTGTTATGTCACAGTTTCAGGAGAAGGACTCTACGGGGGGGGGGGGGGGGCGGGGGTGCTCTCCTAATCCCACTGTCTCCTCATTCATTCAGAGTGGAGAGTAGTATTTACAAAGGGGCTGATCCCCTCCTCAGCCCCCTGCGCCTCCGCCGAGCGATTGTTATGCGGGTTTCCTACCAACCGTTCAAAGTGGTTATGAGATCAATTAAAACCAGCTTAGGGGGGGTTGGAGGGGTGGAGATGTGCAATTCATAAGTCAGAGGAAGGGGATTCCGTATCTATTCATTAAACAACCCCCCTCTCTCTCGATAAGCCGCCCGCTCTCTACACAGCGATCCGCACCAGCAGCTTTTTCAGCAGCTTCACATGTAAATAATAAAGGGAGCCCTTTGTTGGGGCCGCAACATTTGGGAAGTAGCGCTAATGGCTGTCTGACAGTGTGGTTTCGATATGATAAGCCAATCCACTGACGCAACACGTTCTAATATTCTTTTTTTTGTTGTTGTTTTGGTTTTTTGGTTTTTTGTTGTTTTGTTTTTTGTTTCCGGAGAGCCACACGCGTGGCCAATTTTGCGCACATTTTACGCATTAGCCACCGGCCCTGAAATCGTTACATAATGATAAAAAGTCTTCTTTCAAGAGGTGAATAAGTTACATCAGATGCCACAGGACTGATTTGCGGCTCGGGTAACAAGTTTCTTTAAGCGTGATATTTTTTTTTTTTCCTTTTCTTTTCCGGAATGTTCCTGGGTTACAGTTACAGATTCTCACCTGCGCGCTTTTCTTTATCATCAGCTGTGGTGATCGGTACTGGCTTATGTCTCTCCTGACTTGCCCGCCTTGCTCTGCGCGCACCGTGCCCCTCTGGAGAAGGAGCCGGGCTTGTTTTCAGGACCGTCGCCTCCCGTGACCCACACTCCAAACTCTCCAGGCTCCTTGTTAAAAAGTCGCTCACTTGGATGCTGATCTGAGACCTGTGGGCTGCAAGCCCCCCCTGCACCGTCTTACCTCTTTTGCTTCTCCTCCAGCGGTGCGACGGCGCCTGACAGTTGCTGTACTCCATACAGTTCAATACGATCAGGGCAAATGAGAAGAGTCGAAACTGCATCTGGACGGCGATCTGGTGCTCGGACTCCAGTAAAAAAGGTGCCGGCGGGGGGGCTCGGGATGAATTCTCTGACTTTCGCAATGTCCTCCCTCCAGTTTTTCCTTGAGTCGATCCTCGGATGTGTCAGACATCAGACGGGATGCGACATGTTATCGCGCCGCCGATCGGGATCATTTTCTGAAGCGCTGGTGATCCTCCAGTCACTAAAAGTGTCCGTGTCGGTGCGCTGCGGGGAGAATGACAACAACAAAATAAAAGAGGTTAACTGTGATAACAGTGTAATGAAATCAACACCATTCTAAACAGTGATGCGCGGGGGGCTGATAAGATGGAGGTTCAAAAAAAAAAAAGAAAGAAAGAAAGAAAGAAAGAACGACTCGCTCTTCTGTGTGTTAATGTGCGGAGAAAACCATCACAGACGCGCAGGCAATGCGTACCGCTCAAAACGCCCCTTCCCAAGGAAAAAAAAAAACAAGCGCAACCGTGCGTAATAGTCGCCAGGACGCTCCGTGTAAGAACGTGTCGGTGTGTACCTTGCATCAGATGGAGAGTAATCCCGCTCCGGTCCACTTTCTCTCTCTTTTTTTTCCTTTCTTTGTTTTTTTTTCTTTCTTTCTCTCTCTCTCTCTCTCTCTCTCTCTCTCTCCCTCTCTCTCTTTTTTTTCGTCAGGTTCCCTCTTAGTGCAAGTGCGGCTCGGGAACGTGCAGCATCCCTCTTTGTGTGTGAGAAAAAACAAAAAACAAAAAACTTGCGCCTCCAGAAGAGAACAGAGGTCCGAGGAGGAGGAAAAAAAGGTGGTCGCGGTGAAGGAGGAGGAGGAGGATGATGAAGGAGGAGGAGGAGGAGGGGGTTTCCTTTCCTCCTCTCTTTAAAAAAAAAAAAAGAAGAAGAAGAAGAAAAAGAAAAAGCTTAGATTCCGTTTACCTGCGTCTCCTCACTCCGAGCTCGTCCCGTTCGGTTCCAGCAGCAGGGACAAACTCACATGTGTTGCTTTCTATACAGCGGAGAGCGAGAGCCGGTAACTGACTGACTGGCTGACTGACTGGCTGAGAGTGAGTGAGTGAGTGAGTGAGTGAGTGAGTGTGCGTGCTGCGCGCTGCTGAGGTTGACTGGCTCCCAGCTGGTCCTGATGCTTGCTGTCCCTTTCCGCTCATATAGCGCCCGCGCCGCCGTCACGTGTGGAGATCTCCAAGCTCGCCGTCCTCTTCCTCCGTATTTAAGATGTTGAAGATGACATTTAGTGGAGTCTCCCCCCACCTCGGTGCGCGCCCCCCCCCTCACCCCCACCCACACTGGCCGGTACGAGGGTTGCCTCTGGGTCCTAGTGAGCGGGAAAGAGTCTGGAAAACCATCCCAGAGGAGCAAAGTTAGTTCATGGAGGAGGAGGATGAGGGAGGGGGGGAAGTCACGACTTTCACCGCGTCCCCCGTTCCAGCACCCAGAATACCCCTTCAATATTCAAACTCATTGAGTATCTCCCCCCTCTCTCTACCCCTCACCTATATGCAGACTTACAGATCTCATAATTGAAGTCCAGTGACCACTCTCATTTTTGGGGGATCAACAGAAACGGGCTCCATGATTGCCGCACGGTTTGGTTGAGCTTGCCTTCCGCTGACGATAGCCCGATTCAATAATTACAGGTTCGCAATTATCCGCATAACGTGCGTAATGAGGTGGGCCGGCAGGTCAGCCGTCCCGTCACGCCTCTTTTAGGACGACTTTAACCCTCTCCTCCTTCGGAATGAATGATAATCGTTAGGGAGGCTGTAATTGTGGGAGAAATAATTGAATAAATTCAGGGTTGTTGTTTTTTTCCCCCCCTCCCTCCCCAGGCATAGGGCCTTCCACACTGCCAGAGGAGACTCCATCAGCGGGAGGCAGAGAGAGGTCCTACCTTGTGAGGAGAGAGAGACGAGGATTGTGGAAGCCATCCGCTCCTGAGTAACAGGTCAAGAGGGAAACTGTGACACAAATGTTATAGGGAGAGAGGTTCCGACGAGAGGAGTGGGGGAAAATAAAAATAAAAAATGTGTGGCGATGAACAACTGTGAGGAGCTGGAGGGACAGTGGACAGTCACAGGAGGCATGTCTGGGCTTATCATCCCCCCCAGCAGCTGGGACACAGAAGCTGTGAATGCTCTACCCGCTTCTGCCACTAGGTGTGGCACTTAATCTTTTATTTATTTCAGGGCAATTATTTTTTCCATGTGAGAGCTGCGCTGGGCCCATGTCAGTGTATTCTGCATCAGTCAAACTAGTGTGAAGTTAAGAAAAACACACACACACACACACACACACACACACACACACACACACACACACACACACACACACAGGAAATGAAAGACAAATGTCAGATTGTTAGGGAAAAAATCAAGTTTAAAAAAAAAAAAAAAAGCTAACCTTTCTGTCTGGTTCTCCTCCCAGACCTCCCATCTGAACACTACAGAATGTCATTCAGACGGTGGTTTTACACTTTAAACACCAGGAAAACTGTTGAAGAAAAAAAACGTCCACCCTCAGGCAGTAAAACACGCGCTCGCTCAAACACACTCACTCACACACACAAGTGCAAGTTTCCATTTCGTCACTGGAACTGATTGAAAAAAATATGTGTGGGGGGGAAAACTTCTGACAATATGTTAAAAAAAAAAAAAAAAAAAAAAAAAAAAAGAAGCAGAAGGAGAGGAATCATGGTTGTTTCCTTGCCAAAGCCTATAGTGACCTTTGTCCGGCCTTTGTTTATTTATTTACCCGGGGAACAGTGACAGACTCTGTGGTGAGGAGGGCTGTTAGCCACAGGCAGTGCCGCTGGTTTGGACTCCTCTCTAAAACAACATCTGAGAGTGCACGGTTAAGGTGAATGTGATAATTTAGGCCTCCAGCACTTTTATTTTCATGATGTGTCATGGAGAAGGGGGCCGGTAAACCAATCACTTTACTCTCCCCCATCCCTCCTCTCCTCTCCTCTTCCTCTCCCCTCCCTCCGTCCTACTCGTTGCAGTGCACATAAGTGGGGGTGACGTCAGCATTTGGATGGTCTGGCTCCGAGCCCTCAGTGCCATAACAGCAATGAGGGGAGCTGCTGTACACCCTGTTCATCAGAGATCCAGACTCCTCAGCGTGGGCTGATGTCACGGCTCGCTAGGTAGAAGAAAAAAAGTAAAAGAAAGAAAAAAAAACAAAGTTCCAAGCCACAGCGGCCGTCGGGAGTCAGAATCTTCGAAAATGTCAAAGGGAGAGGATGAGAGTGAGGCGAGCTGAGAAAGTTCAAGTTATACTTAGCAACTTTCCATGTTTGCAAGCTGGAAAGAGGCAAACTCCAATTTCCAGAAATAATCTGACGTGACATTTGCAAACAAAGCTGAAACATTGCAGTCCACATGTACAAATAGGATTTTATTGCCACCATAAATCTAGTTGACAAAACTTCCCCCACCTCCGGGTCCGTTTCGTCCTCCCTCCTCTGGAGTTTGAAAATTGAAAATGAAAATTGAAACATCTTTTACAGCTGGAAATCCATTGATGGAGATTGTGTGGTATGATCAGAAGTTCCAGCTGTTTATTAAAGAAACCTTCTGGTGAGTTTTTCAACTTCTGAGTCCAACAGCCGCTGGAACAAAACACTGGCATCCCACATTTCTGCAAACCACGAGACAGATAAAATGGGCACGTTTCATATGTGTCACACTGTAACGTTTACATTACATGGCACATTATGTTCTGTAGGACTCGATTTTCTCATCGGGAGGCTGAGAGGCTGGTGCATCAGCGATTGGTGAGAATGGCTGCCAAGTGTGATGCCATTGTTCGAGACTATCTGCTTCCTTTTTCAACAGTCAAAACCAGGTATTTGTATGGAGAAAGTAGGCCATTTTCTGGCCGCGTCTGCGACATCAAAACCAGCTATTTTAACCCTGACCAAGTTCTTCGTGTACCTCCACCTAACCAGAGTAACGTGGAAATAAAAAACACACTGACAGCTTCCACCCCCCAGCGATTCTGAATGGTACTGTCGGCGCCACTGTCGCAAAGACTACTGAATCGGTTTGGCTTGCCTCGACCACAGGACAAATGTGAGTTTATTCATTAGTTTGGTCTGTAACAGAGACACACAGAGTGAACAGAGGAGGTGCCAGGTTGCCCGTCAGGCAGAGCTGCGAATCGGCCTTCATTTTCCCAGGTTTTGCGCCCAGTGGCAGACAAAACTGCACTGTGAAAGCAGTGTTTATAGGGGAACCAATGTAAACGAAGATGGTTTCTGCAATCACCATTTACTTCCTAAGTTAATGCAAAAAAGTGTCCACTGCCAGTTTAAGAAGTTGCCACTACGTAAAATGTTATAATTCAGATGTCAAGAGAAAAGAAGCATGACATTTCACCATATCTGTGGTTTGCAGAAATGTACAGTGCCAACATTTATTTTGGTAAATGGGTTGCAGCCGATTGTGAATGACTAATTATTAATATTAATACTACTACTAATAATAATACTTATGACCTTCAAGCATGGATCTTGATACATTCCATTATCCATCCAAAACCATTGAAATGTCCCTTAAAAGGTATGAGATTGAGAAGTTGATAAAAGCTCCTTTAAAGAACATGAAAACCGGTCTCCCAGCTCAGCCTGGTGAAGGTTTCTAATTGAACCCAGGAAGAGAGGAAGAGTTTCTGACTGTTAAACCGTCAATAAGATGATGAGTCAACATGGTCGACCCCAGTTTGTACAGACAGGTGCCGAATTGTCAAACGCAAGAATTAGAAGGACAGCGCCTCATGTAAATTGTTTACTCATGCACGGCCCCGTCTACTCCACACTGTTTAACTTAAATAAATAATGGCGAGGGATGTTTTTGACTTTAAGCCTTTATTTACTGTAATCCCAAGTAATGTTAGAGAACGACTGTAGATGTTGAAACCAGGTTTTCTGAACCCTCAAATCAATACCTACGTCACAGTTCATCTTTGGAACTTTAACGTCTTATTCCAGAAAACCAATTTAGCGAGCGCCACCATTCAGACAGGTTGTGGTTACCACCTTAAAATGCTGTGGCTGCTGGCAGGGAGTGACATATTGGAGGTGAAAATAAAACAAACGGCAAAGAAAAACAGAGTGGTGCTGAAAGACGGGTGCCTCATGCACTCCGCCTGTGGAGCCTGAAGAGGAGCATAAATTCACCTGCATGTGAAATTACTGACTGACAGAGCAGCACAGCTCGTCTCAAAAGAGATTCATGGCCACAGTTTTGTATGTTTTAGATGGCACAGATGTAATGATTTACTCTTGTGGCATTTCTTCTTCTCTGAACAAAACAACGCCAAACATCTGGTTAGAAGTCTTTTCTTAGATTCTGCCGCATCACTTCATGGGAATGTGGCGGACACGCAGGTAATGTGACGCTCTCTGCACTTTCCAGACTTTTGATGGAGCCTAATATAGCAGGTGCATTCTCACATAAAATCCATGTTTCGTAGTTAAATTATATGTAAAGAGATAATTAAAAGGCTGGTGAGGGAATGAATGCCTGTTTGTGAGTGAATGTGACAAAGAAGGAGAGGCAGAGGACTGAGTTATGAGAAGGTCAAAAGCAAAGGAAAGCGGGGGTGGGCTGGGACATTAAAAAGATTGTGTCCGTCTGGCTAATGGTTCTTTATGGCTCCCTGATGTCCTCAGATGGGCAGGATGACTGGCAGAGAGTGTGACCGCCGGTAACTGTACATCACCTCTGTTTGCCCCCTTCAGCTGATGTCCCACTCAGCGGGACCGCCTGCCACAGTGAAGCGAACCACTAAAACGCCATAAAACCGACAGACTAAACAGCCATTCATCATTACTGCGCACACATGAGCCGCGTCACATGCTGCAGTCTTAACTGTCCCAGTCGGTGACTCAATACACACATTAAAACTTCATCAAGTATTACCGATAGAACAGAGTCTGACCACTCAAACCTCAACCGCCATTTGTAATGTCCAGAAATAAGGCAATCATGGGTGAAAATGGTTTTGTTGGTCACTTTTATTGAATTGGTGATGACTTGAACCAAGTGCAAAGCAGTGCTGTGCTCCTTGAGAGTCAAGTGTGGAAAAAAAAAGATGTAAAACACAACGAGTGGGATGGCTCCATCTTCACTGTGACGTTAAAATCCTGCATCCTGACCGGCCCAGTTTGGTGTCTGGAAGAAAAGCATGAAGAAAATGGAAATTAGACCGTTTGTAGATCACTGAGAACGATCAAAACAAGACTTTTGTTGTTGATTGTGGGAATTGTGAAAAAGCAACATACATGTGCAAGCAGTTAAGTGGTGACGTTTCCCTTGTTGAAGTGTGTAATGTGTGTGTTCTGTTGTTGAGCACTGGGTGGCTGTGAGGGCTGACAGGGACCCTGAGCAGCCGGCCCAGATGGTAAGCAGTAAATGTTCTCTATATGTAAGTGATTTGTAGCCTTGAGGACAGCAGGATGTAGTGGTGCTCTGTGAGTTGTTTGCAGCCTCTTTTGTCAAATTACAAAAACTCCTTAATGAGTGGTGGGGGGGAGCTTTGCTTTTTACAGGACAGGGTTACGGCTGCACTCCCACTGCACATATTCAAACAATAGGGAGGAGGGTAATTGAGCACATCAAAGATAGCCACTTAAGAGCTGCACGGTTAAAAAGTGAACATTTAACATGTCTGTTGTAACTCTGTGGCCTTGGTGCTGTCAGGTGTCGGCCCAGGGAACCAACCCATCAATCTGCTCTGACACACGTGCATGTCCTCAAGGAGTTGTGTGAAGCAACAATTCACAGCTCCACCTCAGAGTATGTGCGTGATTATGACATTCTCTGTAGCTGCAGTACTTGAACAGTCTACATACCACTAAAACATACAAGGTCAACATCAAAAACACACTTAAATGGGATGACTGGACCCTGAGCCAGACATCTGCAACAGGTCCTAAGTGCAGGGAACTCCAGGCTTTGAGTAATGTTCACCAAAAGCCAGTGTGAGGGTCCACCTTATTTACGTTGCTGAGCTGAGTCACAGCGCTCAGGCATCGTTTTATGGTTGTTTGGAATCTACCTTGTCATTAGGCCTTTGAAGAGCAATGGAGGGATGAAAGCGTTAGCTCTGTTAAACTTGCTCTTACTAGCTTATTTCGTGTAAAGAGAGCTTTTGTTGATGGTTGTTCATCAACATTCTTTAGCCTTGTTGTTCTGAGCTGATCATTTGAGACGCTTTGAACTGCCCTGGGTTCATGTTGACCTTCAAGCAATGTGATCGGTTAAGGGAGGGTGGGTTGCCTTCAGCGACAAGCTGGGAGTGGTGGTTTATGTGCATTCAGTATGTACAGTATGGGAGTTACTTGCCTCGGTCTTGGTGCTCTGAGCCTGCTTTTTCTCAATGTTCATGGCCAACATTTGGCTGCGGAACGAGAGGCTCTTGGTCTTCTCAATCACCTGCTGGTAAGGTGATACAGCGTTGTTCCCCATGACCACATGGCCCTAGAAATAAAGACAAAAATGGACAACAGATTTTCAGAAACTACCAATCAGCAAATCATACATGGTCCTGTAGACACGCCATCCTACAAAACACCAACCAGCAGCTACTCAGGTCCCATGCACATCCACTGAAGGCACATCTAGATAATTCTATGTCATTCTAGAGGACTGGGCTGTGATTTGCTGATTACAGAGAACTGTTGTGATGCATATGCCAAAACATGCAGGTTCAACATTGAGCCTCGTGAAGGGGAACTAACAAGGGTGAGAAATTATGGTAACAATGTCCTTACATTGTGCTCAATTACAAAATCAGGACACGAATAATGACTCTTTGTCACTCTAAAGTAACACGGGAGAAACATCTAAAAGGGATATATGACTGTCACTGCTGCCTGGGCTGTTCGATTCATTCATTAAATTCTGAAGTGACTGATTGAAGGGGTGACAGCAGGTCTCACCAGTTTGGAGTCAATCTTTGCATCCAGCCTGGCATTGCGGATAAGGTTGACGATCCATCTCTCAGCTTCCTCTGGCGACATGTTCAGTTTGTCTGCCAGCATGCTGAAGAGAAAACAGAGAGACATGTAGCAATATTACTATATGTGAGGACCCTTTTGATTAATGATTTCCCCCACAAATGGTCTTTCCAGGGATAATGAAATTCCACAAAATCACTGGAGCTTTATATTTGTGATGTACCAACTTAGCATATCAGAACCTGATGACTGTACTGATCATATGTGAAAACACCTCCTTGATAGATGACACCATACTGTCAGAATTACACACGTGTTGCAGAGAAAAACAAAAGAGAGACGGGTATGAGCCGAGCAGCTCAAGTCTGCTGTGCTGCTCTTACATGTTTACCCAAGAAAGACAAGCAAGATGTTTTTCGCCATGCACAACCAGCGCTCATGCCGGATATACATGTCCCACATGGACATCGTTAACAGTACATACCTTAACACAGACAAGTTACCATCGTGGTCATAAGCATTTTCAGATACTGAGATTAGTTATCAGGGTCGAACTAAATCTGTTGTTTGTTTTTTTTTTAAATCACAGACAGGCAATCTCTTCAAGTAATAATCCTACCTAGGGACAAACAACTGCAAACACTTGCATCCGCTGAAATATTGCTGTCTGAATGTGTTGATGCATTCATGAAACATGTATTAGCACTAAATGACTCTAAACCATGCTAAATTACATTGTGAAGACTGTTGCACATTTTATGCCAAGTCACTATTTTCATTTGAGAGTGTTAATAAAAGACAAACATACTGCGTCCAGGCAAAAGATCCACATGAAGAAACACGTCTCAAAAACACTTCTAATGGTCCTCTACTAACAGGAACTTGATTTACAGACTTGTAAGAATAACTCAATTAGAAGTGCTGGGACGACCTCATGTTGTGAGCCTCTGTGGTTACTTAACCTTTCATTTTTTGTACCTCTGTTCAAGACACACTCTCTCCCCACCTGGCTGCCATGTCTTGTGACACACTGGTCAGAATGGTGACTGTCCCTCAAAATGAAAGCAAGGTTGGAGGCCGGCCTGCTCTTTGATACAGCGAGACATGGATGTGTCACAGCAGAGAGAGGGGAGGTATGAGGGTGGCTGCCATTCTTTGATCCAAAGCTTTCCCCAGTGCAGCTGGCTTCCCTTGTGGCTTTCAAAATAACTAGACCCCCCTCGATACCCCCATCTAGACCCCCTCCCCCCCACGTTTCCTGCCCCCTTCCTTCTGTCTGACCCCCACCACCCTATACGCCTACCACATTTCATATAAGGGCCCCAATAAATATCATCAACCGCTCTGTGCACTGCCTACAATTACTACAGAAACCCTACCTCTCATCTCAAAAGCAAGACACCGACCCCTCCCAGCCCCGAAAAACCTTACTGACACACATACTTAATGAATACTGTAGGTAAAAATGTGTCAGTGCATAGTCTGTGTGTGTTTCTACAAAATAATCAGGGTTATAAGGCCTATGTAAAAACAATTTACTTCACTAATTATCACTTCCTGGTCCATTCATCACATTTTGTGAGACTCCTTCTGTGAGTAAGCTAGAATTTGCCCAGACCACAGCACTTCTCACGCCACGGCTCTGCAAACCACCACTATTACTGCTTTCAACTGTTGCTTTCGGAGTTAAGACATTCTTTTTGTGGAAAGTAATCTTATTTGGGATTTGTGATAATGTCTGTCTTACCTCACGGTTCAAAAAGTAAATGAAAAAAAAGCGCACCACTTTCTAACCCATGAATGTTGGTCAAATGGTGGCAAAACCACATGAAGAAGGGAAGTGGAATGATGTCAGTGTCTGGATGAGGCATTAAAAGCATAAACAACAAATACAAGCATTACCTCAGCATAATGAGAAAAAGTGGGTTTGGTCTCCAAGTGACAGCGCACATCTCTCAACACTTTCACCGCAGTGAACTGACGGAGGAGGTGGATAATAAGACAGAAGAGCAACAGTTGGAAGTTGATTCATGAATATCTAGGCAGCTCAGAGGAATGTAAGGGCAACAGAGATACTCATCAACCAGTCACTCATCCCAGCAAACTACCACAGCTGACTACAATTCAGGTCATCAAAACCCAGGGAAAATGATGCTTGACAATGAAATTGCTCCTATGGATCATTATTGGGAACCTAACAAGTTTGGAAAAGTGTCAGCTGTCTAATGACGCAACTTCAGGTTGTGATGGGTAACACATGTGGCCGATCTCAGACTGACACTATTAACATGAAGGAATTTAGTCACACTGAAAGCTTAATCAATGACAGATTTTGATTTATCTTGTTATCTGGATTAGTAATATAATATGTAAGTATAATATATAATGCAAACAAACAACTAAAACTACTGCATCAAAAAATTATCATAAAAGTTAAATGCTTGTCTAACAAAGCAAGTAAACTAACAGGGGGTACAACTAACTATTACTTGCATTAGCGATTAATCTGACAAGTATTTTTAATGATTAAGTGATTAATCGTTCAGCAGTTAAGAAGTCAAGAGATTGTGATAAAAGCTACAATTATAATTTTCCCACGGCCCATATTGGCATCTTCAAATTGCCTTTTTTGTCCAACCAACAGTCCAAAACCCAAAGGCTCTTCATTTACTGTAACGTAAAAGCAGAAATGCAGCAAATCCTCACATGTAACAAGCTGGAACCATTAAATGTTTGACAGTATTGCCTATACAAATACTGACACAAATAATCAATTTTCAAAATAGTTGGTGGTTAATTTTCCTTCTGTTGACTAATCTTGGCAGCTGTATACCAGGGCAAAAGTAAGATTCAAGTGTTTGTGTTACCTTGTCCACTCCATTATTGTGTTTAACAACAGTGTAATATTACAAGAACCATAGTCAACACCTGTTGGGAGCACCCCTCCATCACAGCCACTGACATTCAGAAACACCCTTCACTTATTTGCCCTACAATCAAGTAATCTAAAGCAAATTTGAATGAAATTTGTTATTGGTTCCGATTTTACCCGTGTGATTAAGTGATTGCTGCGCAGGGGTACTGGGTGTTTTGTTTGGCAATTCAGTTTAAGTGGGGACACATGTCAGTCAAGTCCAGGTCAGATATGATGATCAAAACAAACACGATCTGGTTTCCTCACTAGGGAGTTAAGCTAACCCTTCACCCCTCAAACATGATCTGTGCAGCATAACACAGGAACACAGAGTGCCCCCAAAAGGCCCAGGGCCTTGGCCTGTACCAGCCAAACTCCTCTAATTTAATTTTTAAAAGAAAGTCTGGCAATGTTTTCCTCTCAGGAAGGACATTTGTACATCAGAGGAGGGTCACTTTATCTCATTGTGTCTCAGCAGGAACTCCTACTTCAACCTTAGAGTGAAAATCAGAAAAAAAATGGAAGGTGGAAAAAAAAAGACATGGAGAGAGATTGTGAGGGAGCAGGGAAAGGGTCAGACTTATATAACCTATGCTATTGACATCCTTTGGCCCTAAAGCCAAGCAGACAGCCTCCATGACCGGTTTTATTTTACACAATCATGATCCTGTTCCTTAGGGGAGAGGGGATCACTTACATTTCGACCCCTTACTCACTCTGGCTCCTGAGCTTTCGACTTCAGGCTAGGGGACTCCTTTGGGTCTCAATACCAACCTCACACTTGAAGAGAGGGGTCAGGCATCGGGGTCTAATTCTGTTAGAGGAGAGGAGGATGAGAGGGGGGGTTCCTCCTCAAAAGTAGCCCCTTTCTTAACATGACTGGTCTAGAATGAATGCATTGTTAAACACTAACATATGATAGCATTTGGGAGACTCCAGGCCATTTGGAGCAACTTCGCTTTCGACTTCGGGTAAAATTGATTTTTCAGGGAAACCGAAATGATCGTGTGGTCTTTTTAATGACTCAATTGTGAGGTGGAAAGATCCTCAGTGTTACATCCAAATACATAAGGCACTCCTTCCAACTACCAGTGAGCTGTTGTGTACAAATACACGCATGATGAGGGGAAAAGAACAGCCCAAATGATCATGTGTCTGAAGCAGTTACTCAAAATGTCAAAAGGACAAGTGTGCATCTGAGGTCAAACCAGGGTCTAGCCACTGAAAAGTCATGGAAGGACTAAGGAAATAAACCCTGTAAATCAAACAAGGAAAACAAAGCTAAATTGGAAACACACACTCAGAACACTGAAAAGTCTAGACAAAAGGATGTGTGTGTATGCAATTACGGGTGCAGGCTGAATCACATTTTCACTGCCTACAGTACGTTTTACATAAGGCTTTATTGCATAAAATAACTCAATTACGCCAACTTCTGGTCTACTTTTGTGTCCCAAGCTGTGGGCAAAAGGCGAGCTAAATATCTGTGAAACCATCATGGCCAACAGCTGTAAAAATGTCCTCATTAAAAACAGCCATCAAATTCATTTGAGTCCACGCTTGGGTGCAGAGGGCTTCTGGGTAGAGGACTAATGACTTGGAATTTGGGTGTCTGTCAAAAATAGGCATGTTCTGTCCATCGTCACAAAGCCACCAAAAATAAATAAGGAAATCCCTGAAACTGCATCTGATATTTGTTCCTCAACGAACTGAGAGCCCAAGAAACAGAAAAAAGGTGAAAAGTAGAAAAATCACCGTTCCACTTCCTCTTTCAGTGTTACCACTAACCTTTGTGGTCTTTAACAAGTAAATGGATCCAATTGCAGTAAGTCTGCCAAAAAGAACCAGGACTCCTAATCAATTCCAGACAATCTGCAACTGGAGATTTCGACAGGGCCTGATCATGTTCCACGGTTCAACCTTGACTACAGACCTCCACGGCTCTATATAACAGTCAATGCAATCATTTTCGTGTCAGCAGAAGTAATTCATTCCCTCTTTCCACTGAGCATCATGTGTTCGTGGACCATAATTGAAATGCAGATCTTCCTTCAAATCTTCAGCATTCACAACATGTCCAAAGAGCAGTTGAATGTAGCTTTCTAAAAGCAGTGTGAATTTGTAGCGTAAATAAATATGGAACAGGATAACAAAAAGAACGTATGCATTAATTAATATCAGAGATTAAATACAACAACAAGCGCAATTCTACTCTTTCAAATATCAGGATTAATGGCTGCAAAGGGTGAATGCTCTGCTTCATCTTAGTCACTCTCTAAAATTGATATCAAGAGGCAGCCAAATCCCATAATCTCTCTTAATTGCAGACAATTACTATAATCTTTTATTTTCTCTCCACTAATACGCACTATAATTAGCATTGACTAAATTTCTTGGTTTTGGGGAGGCATCCAAGGTCAGTTTTATTTTAATGCAACTATACTGAATTTTGAACCTACAAAACCTTCTGACCTCCATTCACCCATGAAAAGGAGCTGAAAATGTCCTGCCTGTCAGAGCAGCTGGTAACATCTCCAACAGTCCTTCCTGAGAGAAACTATCCAAGAGTTGGCCTTGGACAGGTGGTCTTAAAACTTGAGTGTAAAGACCAACCTGTGGAGACCTGGAAGCAGTTAAACCTCACAATACTTAAACCCCAAGATGTGTGAGGTCAGCATGGCTGTATGAGGAAAGGGCAATAAATGCTTATCTTTGAGGAAAATTCCACTAATCATTAAGCCCATGTTCTCACTTCCTGTTTACTGACTGCCATCAAAGTTTTGTGACAGCAAACAGGAGTTCCTTGTGGTCTCAAGATATGTCTGAATTCTGCTATGTAACAGGGTTGGGATTTAAAAAAAAAAAAAAAACTATTGTCCACATGGAACACTGAAAATGAGACATCCCAAGTGGCAAATTATAGTTAACTTAGTTTTGGTTGTATTGAGTGACTAACCTGATACTGATGCACTGGTGAATTCTGCAGAAAGTCTCAAAGATGAAGAGACGAGCATTCTCAATGAAGTCCTCCAGGCAAGCCACCAGGAAGAAGTCATTCACAAGAACCTGAGAGACAGAAAGCATGTCACATTAAAACAGCGCAGAGAGTATACAAAGAGTTATTGATGACAACACTTTAAGGTTCCAGTACGGCGGAACAGTTAAACATGCACAGAAGCCAGGGCTTTTCTTGGACTCAATACGACAATCAAACAGGGACCCTTATATTAAACAGCATTGGAGTCATGAGTGTAGCATTACAAGTTTCAATCCGTCTTTGTCTCTGAATTCATGTCTTATTCAATTAAGTAAAACAATCAATTGACTGAAACCAAAATCCAATCAGTTTTTTTTTTGATCTACTTTTTATTGAATTTGTCACATTAAAACTGTATTACACAGAAGGGACCATAGGTAGGGAGTCCTCCACAAAAAACAGCACTTAACATGAGCTATAAACATACTGCATTTGCTTTAAAAAAAAGGAAAGAAGAAAGAAAAAATCAGAGAGTAGACAGTGTGTATCTGATTCTCCTTATATTCTATAAAATTTGCAAATTAGGCCTATATCTGTGCAAGAAAAAGCAGATTCTAAAGAAAAGCAATTAGGATATCCCATGCCTCCACAGTGGATGTTTCCCTATAATGATTCAACCATGCTTTTATCGATGTAGGTTCAGGGAGAAACCAAGAGTGAATTCTGGTCTTCTCTGTGGCAATTAAACCGAGTCATTGTTGAATTCAAATAATTTTGGTTGTTTAGGAATTTAGAATATAAATAGACACTTTCAAGACACTAAGACACTTTAGATCAGAGGTTAGTTGTAGAGTGGCATTCCCAGAAAACATGAAGGTTTGTACCAGTAGTATTCCAGCTACATTTATAACAGTTTGGGCCATCTGTGAGCTTTAATTGTATGTTAACATATGCAATTATTTGGTGTGACATAAAATGTATGCACAAACTTTTTAGAAAATGAGCTGGTGTGCTCGTCTTTTTGATGAGATCAATAAATTAGTTCAATAATAGTCCCAGTCAAATTTTAGGGCCTGTCCCTCAAGGTCACAGTGACAGAGCTCAGTTACCCCTGATGTTTGGATTTCAAGAGATTAAATCATTAGAATTGATAGAGACACCATTGCAGCAGGAGTGTTTTCATGGATCCCACTGCTTTTTTTCCCAAGCCTTGCCCTACACCTCTGCATCTGTTGTATTTCCATAACAAAACCATTTTGCCTAGAGTGATATAGGGAAATTGTTCAGGCCTATGCCCATGGCTGAATGCCTTTTCTCAGCTGTCCTTCCGAGTGCCCAGTGGACCAAATAAAATACACTGTTTTATTACCAAATGAGAAAAGAATTAGCTAGCCATTGTACCATTTCCTAACTGTATGTGCAGCGTTTGTCTTTTGTTAATGGGTTTTTTTTTTTTTTTCCCCCCCTTGCGGCTGGTTTACAAAGCGGATTGTAAAATGTAGTTTCCCCAGTAAACACAATCTCTTTGGATGTCTTATCTGCAGCATGTCTAGGCTAGGTAGACTGAACAGGCCACCCTACGGACACCGCTCTGCCTACCCCAGAGGCTGTGGCAGGGAAGAGTGGCTCGAGAGGATGAGTGAGCCCAAGATAAGCAAAAGCAGACCAGGCAGGACGCTTAAGTGACTGGTGGGGGTACAGGGGTTACTACATCTTATAGATCACTATATCAACGCTGCAATAAAAACAGATTCAACCAGAACCTCCATGCCTAGGCATGGTAATACCTAAATCTTACCAACACAAACAATGAAGGCAACCAATCAGAAGCAAAGTAGGGTAAGTCTTACAAGGAAAGCAGTGGGACCCATGATAAAGGCAGCAGAGTAAGTCTGAGGGTTAACGCAAGTGCTCAATCAATGAAAGGGTAAAGGAGAAACCAGCAAAATGCTATGGGCTTGGACTTCCAATCTTAGTTGTAGGTACAAGTACCAAGAAAATTGTGGAAGAGACCAACGCTCTGACCTAATGAAAGTACCGTATTTTCACGACCATAGGGCGCACCGGGTTATAGGGCGCGGTTTCAGTTACGGGTGCTTTTTCTGTATTTAACAAATACATAAGGCGCACTGGACCATAGGGCGCGGGCATGGTAAAACACACCGGTAAAACATGCATGCTAGTGTGTGTATTTAAAAAGGCAGCGGGAGCAAAACTGAGTTTGGTTGTGCTTTATTGAAATCCTGGCCCGGATGGAAAGATGGCACCGTTTCATGAAGCGAAAGCACCAAGACGGACCTCCTTGAAAATGTTCAATTTTCATTTCTTCCGCTAGCGTTACTGCCCTTAGTCGTATGGTGACTGTAGAGACGCTTCTTCCAGCTGTCCTTTGACTGGCAATCCATTGCTCGAGTCGGCCTTCCAACTCGGGCCATCTCGCCATGTGTCCGCGGAAACTCAGCTGCATCTTCTTGACCTGTCGCAGCTCATTTTCCATCTTCCTCCACTTGCGAACCATGGATTCATTGATATTGTATTCCCTCGCGGCTGCTCGATTCCCATGTTCCACCGCGTAACTGACAGCTTTCACTTTAAACTGTGCTTCGTAAGCGTGTCTCTTTGCCAGTATCGGGGTTGCCAAAACAATGACGCACATACCGGCACAACGTTCTCATCTAGTCCTCTGTTACGTCCGCCTTACAACAACAACAATAACGCTCACACTTCACCCTTCAACGTTCTCATGTAATCCGCCTTACAAAAAAACAACACATTAGGTGCACTGCACTATAGGGCGCGCCGCACATTTTGGAGAAAATTTGAGACGTTTAGGTGCGCCTTATGGTCATGAAAATACGGTAATCCATTTCTATCATACAAATCTTTTAAAACCTTAAACTATACTGAAGGCCCATCTATGGTTGTAACATGGATCAGAGTTCTGTAATTTGTCACATTATTAAGATAGTAAGGACAGAGAGTTCATCAAAAAAAGAAATGTATTACATTCAAACGTAAGTAAACAAAATCAGAGTTATGCCCCTGAATATGAGGAATAGCTGGTAATGTGAAGTGTTGCTATTTGGCATTCAACAGAATGAGGAGAGATTTATAGATTAATATTTGGAGATGTTAGCAGAGTAATACATCATCTGTATAAAAAATTATTTTATGCTGTATCATACATAATGATATGCGAGATGTGGCAATTTCCTGGGCCTATGATTCTAGTAACAATACAATTTTCATAACTAGCCCAGAGTAAAGTCGGGGTAAACAGGGAAGAGAGGTGAGACCACGTGAGACAATACAGTAAAAGCAGCCACAGCAATGACCACGTTGACTGTGACTTATCACCATTCACCTGGGCTGCAAATTGTGCAACTGTGAAAGATTTCACAGCTACAGTCATCAAACAACTGTAATATCGCCAGTCCAAATTACCTCACAGATGAGAGCAAATCTTTAACTTTCATATACAGTATCACCTGTGTCTTGTTACAGTGAGAAATAAGGCATTGTCTGGACTCTGACACAACTGCATGCCATCTACTGTAAATGTTCATAACCCAGAGGTACCACTGTGTGAAATGCTCCCATTTCTCAGTGCTTGCTGCATTCCAACTCTCCACTCATTACCATTTCCCATCACAAATCTCCATCTTCAAAAGTTTTCGAAGAATTACCAGCTCATTGTTTGCTTAAGCTTAGAAAGTTGTTATCTGACTAGAGTTCTGCTTGAATAAATCCCAACGACATGGCCCTATCAGGCAACGCACATTTCAACTATGACAACGCTTATCTAAGGCTGATAAACTTTGAACAGTTAAGTGCTCTAATTACTGTCATCTGGGATTCAGACCACAAAGCTTAAACAAATTCTGAATGGGCTTCAAGAACCCTTTTATGCACAATCTGAAGGCCGGGCTATAGGTAGGCCTATACTATTCATTCTTTGACATGCAAGGATCCAACATCTGACAGTGATTCCAGATTTGGGTGAGGGTGGGAAAGAAAGGGAAAAAAACTGTGCAGCCTGAACAGGACAATTTAAACCAAACTAAACCCCCCATTTGAAAGCACTTGGCTCAAACTAATATACAGGGCACAGTGAACTAAAGACAGGAGGGCTGAAAACAATACCCATATCTTGCTATTACAGCAATCAGTAAATAGGTGGGTGCCACTTCTCAGTGGCTTGAAATTGATGCATTACAAATGCTCATCAAGACAAGAGCCCATCCCAATGGAGTATCCGTTTACCTCAATCACTCCACGGTCTGTGAAACATCCCTTTACCTCTGAAATAATGCGCTTGTTAAAGGATTGTGTGTGAATTTCTGCTGGGGGAAAAACTGCCATTACTGACTTCAAACAAGACCATTTTGGGGAAATGTTTGCAGACCCATCACAGGTAATGCATTAAAGGTGCCGTTAAACATTTTTGGAACCACCCACCTTGCTAGACCTGCTTGTGAACTGAACAAGGTCAATAGAGGGCTTTTGTGCCTACTGGACATGCTCTGATAAGACTGACAGGTATGCCCAGAGTTAAAAGCACCTGGAATAACTTGGGCTCTGACCTGAAAAGTAGTTGGGATAAAGCAACTGTTTCAATCAGGGTAAAGCCTGTGTAAACAGAATCCCATGAGGCGAGGTCAATAACAATTCAGATACTTCCTAAAAAAAAAAAAAAAAAGTATGTACAAGTGTTTAACAAGGTCAGTGATTGAGGGCCTGTGTCACGTCTTAGCTGAAATAGGATACACCTCTGATATTGTTGATAGTACATGTTATAGTTTGGAGATAGCCCGGAGGCCTTTGCACAGGAAAAATCAAATTTTCTCCTAGAACATGCTTTGGATTTGTTGAGGGTTTTAGGAAGGAAAAACAAATCAGCTCAATTGTTTATAGCTATCTCATTTGTTAAACAGTAATTTGGGGATCTGAGGACTCTTTGTATTATCTTAAAAACAGCTTAAAATGAAACTGTCAATAAACTGCTGACATGATTTATAAACATTTACTCAGAGAAAAGACATATTTGATCAGGCCAGATGTTTTGTTTTGTTTTTTTCATTTTGAGGGTTTATGGTCAAGAGGCAGAAGATGAAAGAGACCAAATAACCCCAAGTTTTGCCTTTTATTCCTCTGCAGTGCCAAATTATGATGTCATCTGAAAAAAACAAATTATATTGCATATGAAAAGAATGAACTGAGTTCAAATTATGCAAAATATACATCCAACACAACATCAGAAACTACTCTTTCGCAATCTAATAACTGCTGATGGAATGAGTCTCCAGAATCTCCACAGCACCTCATAATAAATGACAAGATATATTAAAATAAATTCACCACTCAATTATCATTGATATTATGATTCATATTACATCAATTTTTATTACTGAAAATCCAATTATATAAATTCTGTGGAGAACATTTTGCAGCTGGGTCTAGAAGGGACAGCTAGTTGTGGACTACATTATAATGCAAGGTCTTTTTAACATTTTTGCTAGAAATTGCAACTTTGCTAGAATGCAGACTAACCCAAAAATCCAGCTATAAATCAAACCATATTAAGCTTTTAACCTTATTACTGCTGAAATTTCAAGGTTGTAGTTTGTGGTATTGTTGAAATTTTTGTTAACATGTATGGATTCAACTCTTCAATTCTTCTATCATTTCTCAAGGTTGTAGCTAGTCGTATTGTTGATTTCTACTGCATTATACCAAGAAATCCAATTATATAATTTTGGTGGAGAAAATCTTGGTTTAAAGCAATCTACTGACACTAGGCACAGCCTGTAGGCTTATGCCAATGCTTACACTGTGTACCCAGAGCCATATATTAGTGTACTGCAAAGACAGGCAGAAGAGCCAATGCACAGTGTTATACTTTACAATTTGATAAATTCTATGTTTTCTTCAATTTATAATTCATCCTCATGTCATTTAGGATAGAGCCTCTTAATTTTGCTTTCTAGGTGCATCAGATTTAAGTGTTTGACTTTAAAATGTGCACAACTTTCTTCTGGGGAAGCATGCACCTGGACACAAACTACCACAGTCTAACAAAATCATGCAGGAAACACTGATCCAGCTACAATTATTGTCAGCATTCTTCAGTGTTCTTCAAGTTTGTTTGTGCCTAAAGCAAATTTTTACAAAAAAGAGACAGACACAGTAACAAGGACAGACAGATAGACAAAAATGTTTTTTTTAGAACAGATTGGATACACAGACCTTAACAAGAGGGGTTCTGGACATTATCAAAGGAATTTTGGTATTGACACATGCAAAGGATCAGACAAAAAAACAAGTCTGTCATGCCTCTACAATACTGATCTGTAAATATCAGCTCACTTGAGGTCAGTTTAACTTTCAGAACTCAGTATTCCTTGTGTGCTGTGCATTGTAGTCAACAGACAAAGAGGACTTTTATAGTATAATTCTATTCTCACATCAAGGACCATTACATTAAAAAATTTCAAACCTTAATTGAAATAAACGCTCTGAATGTCAGTGCTGTGACTGATCTCCCCCTACGTGTGTCTGCACGCCTCTTAGGAGACTTTTGCTTATAAAGCTTTTACTGTTAACTACTAGCCTGATGGGTCAATTACAGGCCATAGTAAAATCTGACAGAAGCTTGAGTCATGCAGTGTGTTAGAGGACCTCTATTTTTGACAGTATGATACAAGACACAGACTATCACTGTTCTGTCTGCTCTGGACCCACGCAGGAGCCCAACAAACAGAAAGGCTGTGTGAACAGGCAGAAGGTCAGACAGAGACCCCATCATTACTAACTATGTTTACTACGATACTACATGTGAAAGTGCAGGAGTCTGACCAACAAATCAGAGTTCCTCTGAAGACCTCTGCATTGTCACGGAGACAAACAATCAAGACCAGCAGCTTTACATACTTCAGCAACAAATGCTTGAAACAAATGCTGGTAAGGTTATTGAAGTGGTTACTCACCGACTCACACTCCCTCAGTTTCTTCTGAGCACTGTCAAAGTCAAAGTTGACATACAGGCACTCCACAAACTCTGTGATTGGGTCTTTGTAGGTGTAAGATTCCTGAAAATATAAATGAAATATAATTAAATACATCTATATGTTTACATATCAAATCTGCTTAAAGTCTGTTGAGGTCAATGTTAAGATGTACAAAATAAAGCTGACTTCTACTTAGAAATTTATATTCAATGTTGGTGTGATTCTTTTTATTAAACACAGCAGGGTGAAAATTCAAAGTCTGGTACCTGCTGTATGACCTTCACCAAATCCTTCAGAACCTGTCGACGCTTACGAACATCCTTGTTTGTAATGACTGCTGTGGTCAGGTAACGCAGGATGTGTGGGCACATGGTCTGGATGGCATTGAGGTATCTGGAATGAGGGAGGATAAAGGTAATGACTTATCAGATTGATCAAAGACATTATCTCCTTACAAGGACACATAATATAACATTTTGGCTGCCTGTTGGGCTCCTGGCATTTAGGACAGAGAAAAAGCCTTCGCAGATAAAACAGATAAATGTCCTAACAGGACCCTCACTCTGGACATGGGTCCCAGCTTTAAGCTGCCTCTTTCATTCGTGTCCTATGAGAGAGAGGAGAAAAAGGAAACCCTGGCAAGAAGCTATAGATCAGTGAGCAGGGACCTGCCCAGTGGCTGAAACCCAATCCATCAGGGACTGATGTTTCAACCACAGGTCAACTGGCTAAGGGCTGAACACAAGAGACAGGACGTTGTTACAGGCTGATTCTAATCCCACACCAACCCAGAGACAGATTTCTGTTGAAAACTTGGAAGTCTTCACTCACAAGCACAAACCACCTTCCTGCATTGCCTGCATCACCAAATTGTTTTATTGGTTTCTAAATGTCTACCTTTGAACCTCCAATTGACCACATTAAATCTGAAGACAGGAGGTGGAGTGGGCCCCTTCAGGTCTCCTATAGCTAAAGCCAGAGGAACACGAGAAGTTCAGAGAGAGAGTGGCGACAAGAGTTTAATTAGCTGAAACAATTAAAGGGATAGGGGACCAGTGGCAAGAGTGAGGTTGAGTCTAAAAACAGCACTGGTCTGCTCGGCAAAGGCATCGTCAGCCCGGTTTTAGGAGATCTCCCTCCCTCCCTTTGTAGTTGCTTGACTCCCGTGGAAGACCGCAACGCTCCTTGCTGTGTTCCTGATTAACTTACACCTACTCACTCTCCAGGGGGGGCTCCGATGGCAAGCAATCTTGCATGAGTCACTGTACCATATCTGGGGGGCATTCACCCTACCCCACTTAGGGGACTTCATCTTTTTCTCTCTTTTATTTTTTTTGTTTTGAGGCAACAAGCGTCGCTGCACTGGTTTGCTGAAGATGCTACTGAGGCATGCAGCCAAGAAATCAAGTGCAAGTTCATATTTCCACTGTTGAAGGGGGGCTATGGGAGACAAGAAGAGGGACAGGGTAACGAGGTCCAATTTCATGGCTTGTCTGGAAAAGAAAATCATGTCGAACAACTGAACAAGTGATATAGACAATGTAGTTACTCAGGGATACCTTATTGCAGTCGTATTTGTCCCATTTGCACCTGTATCATACTTAGATATTGAGCATTGTTTCCCCTAAAGTCAGTGCAGTCTGTCAATAGTACACAAACAAGGCTTTGGATCAACATCTGCTGACTGCGGGGGTAACGGAGGTCATATGTGGAACTGAAGGCCAGCTACTGGTCACCAACTTCAGCCAAAGGAAGTACTGGTCAAGAGATAGGATACAAGAGCCAAGCCTCAGTGGGAAAAACATGAGGTTTAGACTGTGAAACTGCAAAGCACACAAAACTACCTCAGTTTGTCCACACAGATGGTTGGGTGAGCTTTTCATGAGTAATTATTGGGCAGGCCCCCTTAATCATCCACAATAAAATTAAAAACTGAGTAAAATTCAGGGAACCAGACATTTGAGTGTGCTGTGTTGTGGTCGCCTGTCATACTGTCTGTGGAGCCCAATCATCTGTTCAATTATACAAGCCTGCAATCAGAACAGGGGGAGGGAGCAAACACATCAAAATAGGTGGTGTGCAAATTTTAACAGAGTTTAAAGTTTCCGATCTGCGATACACATGGCCTCGTTCTCGACTCGGAGAGTAAACAGACCACACGAAAACACACACACACACACACACACTTCTGCTGAAACCACTTTAAAAATACCAGCAGGGTTCATGAAGAAGCCCACCACCCAAAATGAGTTATTAAAGCAAATGCTTTTCTCTAAATCAAGTTAATGCTATAAAATGACTCCAAATGCCCAGGGAAGTAGGACTTACCTTGGAGCTATAATACAGTTTTCACTAATATACTTTAATATGGACTGATGATAGAAAATAAAGATGACATTTCTAATATAACTACACACATGCTGTACTAGTATCACGCAACACATCAGAGATGCAAATACACACGCAACTTGAGACAAAAAACCATAAGTCAGCAATAACCATTAATAAGTTATAAAAAGATTGTGTCTGAATTGCTATGCAATCTCTCAGATATATAATGTGGCAGCTTTTGGTACAATTCACCAAATATTAATTATGACAAAAAGAAATAATGTGGTGAAAAAGTTGACACATCTGAGCAAGGGGATTAACTTTGCTTAGCAATACACCTCTTCCATTGGTGCTGCTGGTTCACACAAAGCTATAGTAGTTAAAGTTGAACTATACACAAGATTATTTATCCTCCACTTTACACATAATCACGTAAAATTCATATTTGGTGTGAATAATTGCTGAATATGAAGTACTGGATCTCGGACCCCAGAAGACTAACTACTGCCATGCACACGAACTAATGGGCATGCTTCTACATAAATAAATACATTTATAAGACTCACAAGGATGGCATAATCTAAACTCAAAATGGTGACCAAAAGGCTTCAATATGGCTTAATAGTCAAACAGACCCAAGTTTCAACCAACCTTCACAACTTTGCTTTTCCTGTTCCCCTTGTTTAGTAGAATGCATCTTATCTTTAAGACTACTTCCTTTACTCTCACAAAGGTTTTCGCAATTTCCTGGTTGCAGGAGATCAAAACAAGAACACTTAAATACGACCATATTATAAATGTTTACTTACTGTGGCTGATAGAGAAACAGCTCAATGATATTGTCTCTGCCCTTGGGGTGGTTGAAGAAGACAAAGAGGGACCAGTGAATGAGCCATGTCCTCTGCTGGAGAGACTGGAGAGGGGATGTAACAGACTGGAGAGGACAAAGACAGAGATATAGGCAGGAAATAAAGACAGAAGGGGAAGAAGCACAGAAGAGAAATTACAAATGTATTTTTAAATTAAAAGTTGTCCTGTTCTCCAGTATAGCACATGAACAAGCAATTCACATGTTCTTGCCTCCTACATGGCCATCAATCAAATACAGACAACCACTATACACCCATACCCAAGTTCTTAAGTAGTCAGATGAGTGCATGTGGGTAAGGAATAAAATGCCACAGCAGAGCTGTACTGAACGTGAAATATCAATAAGAGAGTCTATGTAAGGGAATCTAAATGAGGTATCAAATTCTGAGAAGTGGGGCATTTACGTTGTTATCGATAGTCTCTCTTAGGCGGGTCAGGTCCTCCATGGCTGCCTCCCAGTTCTGCATCAGGATCTCAGAGGCCAGCTTGCCCCACAGCGAGTTCAGGGCATTCCTATCTGTAGATGGGACCTGAGGAACAGACATGTTGCATTGTTAAAACCTGAAGCACACAATGCTACAACTTGGAAACAACAGTTTTTCCACATTACTTGACAGATCAAATTCTGATTAAGAGATTAAGAGTCTTCTTATTCAGGGTAGCGGACTGCTCAGTAACATCTGCATCCATACACAGTGAGACTGGGCTTGCCACTACTTGCTTGGCTTCAGTGGCACTGCTGCACAGTGCAGTCACTTTTCTTATTTATACTGGATAAATGGATTAAATTATGTCATCCGAAGGGAATGGAGCTTGACAGAAAAAGAGAAATGGATCATGAAAGATTGTTTAGCTTTTAATGAAACCAAATTTGCTGCACTTTTAGATACAACCACTGCATTGCAGTTGACCATAAAGTGTAATATTTTCAGATTAGCATGTTAAGTGAAGGGATATTTGGAGCATGTGTTTAGCTTGCCAAAACCAAAGCATTTGGTTCCAGTGGAGTTCACTTTATTGGGCAATGCTGAGAATCATTCTCAGTCAGATCAATCTAAGGCGATATCAGTGATGATGGACTTGATCAATGCCTGCATCACAGGTTACTACATGCACATTTAAAGCAAGGATTTCAAATGCCATTTGTCTTGTTTGCAGAAAAGAATATTACATATAGTGTGGTAAGGTTAACTTAGACAAGAAAAAAAAATGTCAGACAGGTTGACCAAAAGCCCAGATATCCCAGCTTCTATTCATTAGAATAAGAGGGGAGACAGGACAACGATTCCAAAATTAACCTTTGACATGCACTGATGCCACATATAACACATTTGCTACTCACAGCTTTCCAAACTAGAGGATGTTGTTGCTTTTCTTTATTTCATATCTATGTCAAGGGAATACTTTTGGCTTTTGGATGATTGGTCAAATAAATTCCAGTCTGAAGAAATCAATTTGGTACTTTCTGATGGGTGTTTGTCATGTAGATATAGTCCATTTCCAGGGTTCTCCCCAGACGATGGAATGGTGGCGCAGCGCCGCTATACTGCTAGCTCAGTGCCACTATATTCATTTTGAGTGAGGGTGACAAGCGAGGTGAGGTGATTACAGTCAAAAAAAAAAATCGTACATGGGACGCCTGCTCTACCAACTGAGCTAAACGACGCCCCATCTTTGCGAATTTGAGGCAGCATGTCCCCTCAGTGTTGTCATAGGGCAGCAGTTGCATATTAGCTTATCATTGTAGCCAACACTGTTTCCCACCATTGCTCTGAATGAATCTCAAACTGTTTCACCCTGCAGAGGAAACCACTTCCTGTTACCAATGCCATAAATCTCTGTGCCAGGTTTAAAAGCATCCTCATCTCATCAACACTGCTGCCACAGATTTTATGAAAATAATTAACAGGACATGGAGACGTAATGTCACTGAGGACTGAGCAGCAACATACTTCTATTGTTTACTTCTACATACTTCTATCCCCACATTTCACAAACAACTACTGCCTTACAGCAGCTCTGAGGGGACATGCCACTTAATCAGACTCTCTGTTGGTCAGCATTTTGAAACATAATGTTACGATGCTCAGGGATTAGTAGACGGTGGCTGTCAGGCATCGTCGATTGACGATCGGAACCATCCCTAGATGAGATGTAAAAGAACAATTAATTTTATCCATTGATAATAATATAAGTGCAGCTTTAGTGATTATTACAGAAGGAATATCCTGTGCTGGTTTTCTGGCACTTAAACCCAACATCAACTACAGAGTTCCTACACTTCTCCATTGTCAAACTCAAGAAATTTACAAGTTTTACCACAACCTTACAGCTGTGTCCATTACATGTTCAACATATGTGTATTGTCACATTAAATTGTGTTGTTGTGCCATGAACAAAAAAAATGTATGTTTCACGATAGCATTCTGCAGAAAAGTGACAAATTAAAAGAAAACAAAGTTTGATGTTTCTCCTCCCATAGTAACTTCACAAACCTTGAAAATATTTTCAAGGATCTCCAGCACCCATACAGCCCTGCAACTAACCTGCAAAATGGTACTGCCCAAGATGTAAAATATTTAACAGGAGCATTATTTGAACAGTGAAATTGCTTTGTTATCATTTTGTTGTTAACTTTACTCCACTTCAAATATGAGAATGACAATTCCAATAATATCTACCCATTGCCTTCAGTAACTCTGGACAATTTTGTCGTTATCACAAGGTAATGAGGCTGAAATATGAACTGATGCTAATGAGACACATCTTTTTGAAGATAATCACTCTAAAAAACGTTGCAGGCTACTGTTTCCGATTTCCAGAACAGACTAAAATAAACAAAAAAGAAGCAGGTAATGAAACACAGGTTGAGAGTGCCTCTGAACCTCTGCAAGGCAATCATCTGTAGTGGACACTGGACTACACCCTCAGGCTCTGGGAAACTCTGTGCCACAGTAGTTCACGATAACACCAAACACCAGACACAGTGACATGAGTCAAGCAGGAAGTCAGGGTGGGTGTCTGCTGAGCGGCCAGAGAAACCTAGATCCTAACCACACACCCCCGGACACCGTTGGACAGCCACAGGATTGGACTGTGAGACATGACAGATGTACAAGTAGAGGAAACACTAAAAAAGAGCAGGTTTCCGCTGAAACTCCATAAAGTGGGAAAATTATTCAGAAATAAAGAGTTTTTTTTTCCCCCCTATGAAGACCAGTTTCACTCTGATAACATTTCAACAAACTACTATAATCTGGACAAGCGCAGATGAGGGGAAATATTTGGAAACTTCTTGTTGTATTGCCTTAGAAAGCGAACACAATAAGATGGTGTGTCTGTCCAACCAGGCAGACGGGCAGGGTTTCTTTGATCACATAGCACAACTCAGGTCCATGATGAGTGATTTTTTTTTTTAAGTGTAAAACTCACAAGAAAGATCGGTGTTGTTAACAGCAAGAGAAAAAATTGGCTCCACTGCCAGGATAAAGGTCAGCATTTCATCTGTTCAAGTGTTTTGTTTTGTTTGTTATTTTTTTCCCTCTCTTGGAAGTCCCTGCCTGCTACGTTTGGCTGACCTCCAGGTCATTATGGCAGCTTTCTACACACACACACAGTCTGGCTTTCACTAGTGGCCACGCTAGAAAAGTTTCAATACCTGGGTTTTTCCAGCAGTTACCTTAAGTTTCCATTGGTTTGTGAAATGAGCACATTTTCGCTGACTGACCAGCAACAATAAATTTACTGTGCTGGGGATCTGTCGGGATACTCAATCTTTATTCTTAACATTCAATCCCTGCATTAAGTGATGATATGAATAAGTTGCTCTTTTCGGGATAGGCCACACTGTAACAAGACCTGAGGCATGGATTTTGCAAGGCTGGCTTCCTTCGTTTAATTGACTGGGTTTCCCACGTTAAATGACTTTATGGAGCCTCACCTCTTCCATACGGGGGAGGGAGAGACAGAAGAAGGGCCTGTGAGAATGGGAGGTCCACAAAACACTGAAAAGAGTGGAGGGGGAGAGTGGTATACACACTCCCACTAATGAAATCCATTTCTTCCTTCTCCCTGTCTAAAGAGCCTCTTGCATTGTCAAGAGTAAGCAACAGATATCTGGTTACAGAGCCTGATCTGGCTGGAACTGAATATGAGGGGTCTAACAATTTGAGGGGTAAAAAGAAAAAGGAAAAAAAAAAACTGTGCTGGACTTCGAACAACATACCTCAATTAAAGCAATTTTGGTTTATTTAGACTGAGTTGCAAAGCCATAAACAACTGTTGTTGGAACAGTGGGACATATCCGTAGCAAGCTTTTGAAGACTTTTCTTAATGCATTTTTTTGGAGGGGAGTGGAAGTGGAAATCTTGGGTGAATTACCCGTCATCTTGTCACGGTTGCAACTCTTCCCCCTACAGATTTGAGCAGATCAGTGAAAAACCCATCAAATGAAGTACCCAACTGCTTTGGGTTAAGAGGGTTGTTTGTAGTGAAGAGGGTTCATCATCGCTCAGAGTCACTGCCAAGTTTTTGAGGAGGGGACACTCCAGCATAGTGAATGTGCATGACTAGCCAGAGTCACTGACATCCAAAAGACAAGAGGCAATGCAGTGCAGTATCATATGCCAATTAGACTCGGAACAAAAGACGGTCTTAATGTTTTTCACTCTAATGAAAAGACAAAATGTTGATCTTATTCTTGCCCATTCTCTCAGGGCTGGCTTTGGCATAAATCCTTGCTGGGCCGCAAAGTTAAATGCCGAACCAAAGACAAACAAAAGAAAGAGGACAAGTGAGTGACACTTGGAAACCACTGACTATGCAGGCTGGTTCCACTGGTAATTATAGGACATTCATTTGAGCTGAACTTCCTCACACTTGATGCAAGATGGTACCAAAAAAACAAATAAATGAACATTTGAAATTTTAAAAGTTAATTTCCCGCTGGACAAGTGTGCTTTATTTCAAATTGATAAATAAAGTCAGTCAACAGATACAAGCCTGGAGATGCCCTATATACAACCTTACATGCAGCTTCAATCTCAAACTCAATGCTAATAAGGAACTTGATTACAGTAATGGGAGAAAATGTGTTGGTTGCATTACTGAGAAATTAAAGCAAAGCAGCCTGTTGCCTGCAGGGTTTCTTGTAATCTGCTCGCTTTTCCATTACTCCACTGTCAACAAAATGCAGAAGATGACCATTTCTTTTTTATCTGCATTTTTGATGATCAACAGCGGCAATTGCTAGGCTAACTGACAAGCACATTGCATTTTGTGTGACTAGTTTTGTGTTTCTTGTGTTTGAGCAGCAACTTCATACAGCACTGTATACAGTGCATTCAGAATTATTTTGACCCATTCACTTTTTTCACCTTTTGTTCTGTTACAGCTTTATGTTGAAAACATTTTAATAAATAAATATTCCCCATCAATCTACACTCATTACACCATAATGACAAAGCAGAAAAACAGAGTTTTTTAAATTTTTGAAAGTGTATTAAAAAAGCAAAAACTGAAATGTAACACTGACCGCCATTTTCAGGTCTCTCCAGAGATGTTTGATTGGGTTCGAGTCAGGACTCAAGAACATTCACAAAGTTGTTCTGAAGCCACTTCTGCACTGACTTGGCTATGTGCTTAGTGTCACTGTCCTATTGGAAGGGGAATCTTCCACCGCGTTCAAGGTCCTCAATCCTTTGAACCAGATTTTCATTAAGGATATCTCTGTAGTTTGCTCCATTCAGCTTTCCCTCAACCCTGACCAGTCGCCAAGTCCCTACCACTGAAAAACATCCCAAAGCATAATGGTGTCCCCACGATGCTTCAATGTTGGGTTGGTATTGGGCAGGCGATGAGCTGGGCTTGATTTCCTTAAGACATGGCACTTAGAATTGGGGACAGCAGTTAAATCTTGGTTCATCAGACCAGAGAATCTTGTTTCTCACAGTCTGTGTCTCCTTTAGGTGCTTTTTTGCAAACCTTTCACCTTTCACAGGAGAGGCTTCTGTTTGACCACTGTGCCATTAAGCCCAGATCAATGGAGTGTTGCAGTGATGGTTGCCCTAAAAGTTTCTTGCATCTCCACACAGGATCTCTGGAGCTCATACAGACTGTCTCTGAGCTCTGAAGGCAGTTCCTTTGACCTCATGACTTGGTTATGGTTTTGATATGCATCATTAGCTGTCAGACCTTATATAAACAGGTGTATGCCTTTCCAAATCACGTCCAATCAATTCAATTTACCACAGGTGGACTTCAGTCAAGGTGGAGAAACATCTCAAAGATGAGCAAGAGAAATATTAGGCACCTGAGTTTTAGCAAATGTATCATGGCAGAGGGTCTGAATACTTATGTCAATGTCATATTACAGTTGTTCCTTTTTAATACATTTGCAAACACTTCTAAAATTCTGTTTCCACTTTGTCATTATGTTGTATTGATTGTAAATTGATGAACACTTTTTAATAAACAATTTTAGCATAAAGCTGCAGCATAACAAAAGGTGAAAACAGTGAAGGGGGCTGACTACTTTCTGAATGCACTGTATATATTGATCATCATCAGTGACTTTTTTGTCTTGTAATATGTCCAGTGTAATCTGTAACAATGGTGTTGTGATGACTTTATTATAACCAGTGAGATAAATTTCTTCCCGTGGTGTCCGTACAGCTGATTAGCACTTACTTTAAACTTATAGTCTGAAGGCCCCTTAAACCCAACCAGTAGTTGTTCCTCGGCATTTACACTAGTCTGAACATTTCACCACTGTAAGAAGGCTCTAATACAGAAAGGATACAATTATGTCTTATTATTATTCTTTTGTAATCCGAAACTACCCCAGTAGAGAAGGTAAAGCTCAACAGCAAAATATTCAAGGTTCACTTTTTAACAACCTAAAACAGGACAACTCAAAAGAAATGAGGTGGCACCTATCTGACACTTTAAACTCCACAGTGACTCAAACTTGGTTTTTGACCATGGCCACTGAAAGGTTGTGGATGTCTTATGGGAGGCAGCAGCCCATGCAGTCAAGCTGTGCAGAGCCCTTTCACTGCCTAGTTCATCTAGGTAAAGGCAAAGGGAGAGAAGCCACAAATGCCAGAACCCAGTTAACAAGTCTTTTTGTTTATAGAGGAAATGGGGAGTGTGCATGTGTACTAACAAGAATAGTGCCAGTACTGTCTGACCTGTAATTATTTTCATCTGAAAAACATTGGTTGGCATTATCCAATTTTTCAACATTCATTTTTAAACTGTTTGTATAACATAAATAGTTTTTCATCCCCTGGCTCATCATTTTACATTCAGGAAAAAAAGCATCCTTATAAAAACAGCCCTTAATAAGCACACCATCAGCACACTACCCATTGAACATACATAGACTCCCTGAAACACCTTACAAAATATATGTAACCCTCTTGATGCTAACTAAGAGATGCCTTGCATAACGTAAGCGCACCATAACCTCAGAAGTCGTGACAAGGGACTCTGGCCACAGCACTCAAATCAATAAGCTGTCTACTGAGGCCAGCCCTGTGAGAAGACTACAGACTGATTATGCAGTCCGCCACTGATCACTTGGCCCAGTAAAAGATCCTACTCAAGTCTTACAGCAGCAGTCTCCTCTTAATACAAAAGACGTGCAGGGAATTGAATAGGCAATGACGTAAGCTTATCACATTCAATTACTTCTAAGTGTTCTTTTCCTCTCCTATGCAAGCACTGGTCTTCTGAGGAATTAAAGCAATCTGGCAAACATAATGTGATGTTCAGTTTTAATATGTCAGAGAAATGCCTTAAGCCAGTTTATAAATGAGGACAGTAAAATACTATAGGCACTCTGTTAAGTGACGCAAGGTGTGCAGTTATCAGCAAACATCACCATTAATGTTAACTGGTGTTGAATGTCAATGACAAGAGTTGAAAACTTACCAAGACACGGAAGAAGTAGAGATATTCTGCAGCACCAGAGTAGTTTCCACACTCGTACTGGAACTTGGCATATCTGTAAAGCGTGTCCAAGTACTCCTGACGGAACTTCAAGAGAAATACAAGTTTATCAACATCACTCAGGATGAAAGAGAATTGCTGTCAAAACAAGTTACAGAAAAAAAAAAATTTTTAATAAAAAAAAAAAAAGATATATTTTTAAATTGAAATGTACAATGCAGCTATGCGGCAATCCCAGCTGTGTCATATATTGTTGCAGCATTTCAGGGTTAAGGTATAATCAAAATAAAAATATTACGCCTCAAAAATGTGGGATACTCCAAATATCTTTTAAATCCTCATAACTAAATTGAAAAATCTAATTTTAATTGCGTACCTATTTGTAGTGGTAACATACTTTTTCTCTTGCGGTGGCACACCACTGCTAAATAAATATAGAGTAAACACTGCTACAGCAATGTACCAAGCAGTGGTCAGGTGAACTAAATTAGAAATGGAGATGTATATATAGGGCTATCATTTCAAGCCTACTTGTCTACCTATATTTAACTGTCCTTCCTGCTGTCTAGTATCTCACAGCAGTGTGCACTGACGTCAGGCCATTCACAAGTATTCAGTAGAATTGGGACAGGCAGTGGGTGCACCGGGCCGCCCAAGCCTTTCCCACAGCATGCTGAGGGGCCCCGAGCCTGGGCTGTGTGGAGGTGCACTGGGGACAGCATGCAGGTCAGCGGGATACCGGAGTGGGAGGGGACCAATGGAGGGGAGTGTAAGAAGCCAAAAATCATGGTAAATATAGAACCTCCGGCATTCTTGCGGCTCTATCCACGAGTCCCGAGCTACTCCGTTTATTCTTAACAATTCACCACAGAATGTAAATGTCCGCAGAATTTGTGCAAGCCATACAAACCCCGAAAATGAGTTAAGGGTTTTGGGAAGTAATTCTGCATTTCCCTGCTCGGCCAGCCCCTCCCACTTCGCCCCTAAAACAACCATGGGTTCACACAAGAGCCATGGGAAATGCAGTGAAGAAGTGAGATGTCAGCAGATCAGGCCAACTTACGTTATGTTTTTCTGCCAAATAGTCAAAGAGCATTCGTCCATCCCTGCAAAAAAGAAGGGAAAAAAAGAAGCAAGACAGTTCATGTAGTTAGAGGTCATTTAACTTGAGTTGCAGTTTGGCTGACATACTGGTGTACGGAGTCCCCTTCAGGTACATTTTTCCACTTCTGTTCTAAATCAAGAGCTGTGCATACATGAAGACCATTTCACTTTTAAAACAGTGTGATGGGCTGTTTATTACAGTCGGTTTGGCCACTATAAATCTATGCTAGCCATGTCTAACAAATTATGTCTGGTGAGGGAAGTGCCTCTGAGTCTCTATGGCTTTGTCAAAATAAAAGGAATGCACTGGCTCTTCTAAACTTTTGTATCCAAACTGCGTTTTACTACTTTGCCTGTAACCTAAAATCTTGGTATTTATGTGGACACCACATTGAAACTATGTGTGTTTCTTGGGTATTTTCTTTTCCGTAATGTGAACAAATTAATGCACATTTGCTTGCAAATGTGTGATGTGTTATTGAGGCCAGAGCCAGATTCTTAGCTCTACAAACGCATTGCAGCACTGCAGATGTATCCCTCACAAAAGATACAAAATGGGCCAAAGAATAGTATCCATACAATGGCTGTCTTATTAGTGATACAAACTAGCTTAACTTATAAATTTTGCTTTGCACTTGTTTTGAGGTTTAGATGAAAAGCAGCTGTGCAGATGTCCAACAAGTGGCAACTGTTTCTGAAAAAGCCTGCACAGCATTACTGCCACCTTCTGCACTGAAAAGTCAAGGAGCAATCTATAGCAGGTTGACTTAAAAAACACACACAAAATAAGGGTTTCATTGCTTTAACAACTCTGAATAAATGAGAACATAAATCATAGCTCACTCTTGTGGTTTTCATAATCTACCATGTGTGTCCAACAATAACAGGCCGTTTATAAATATGGTACTAACACGGTTTACTATGACAGCTGGGCTTAAGTGGTTGTCCAAATAAAGTCTGGTAAAGCAGATTAGCCTACTGTTCAAGAAAAGTCCTGAGACCAATAGGTTCTATTACCCTGTAAAATGATTTATGCATCAGTGTGTGTTAAACCAAAGTACAGGGCAATGGGGTTCAAATAACAACCCATTTCTCATTCCCTGCACCGAATGATCGTCTAATCCAGAAATAATGTCAAAAACAAGCAATCGCATCAAAAACTATTTAGCCATAATGATGGAATAAAACTGTTGCATGTCCTTTGGCTTCAGAGCGAATTCTTCATTGACCCCAGATGAGTTCCCCATTGTTTCATAAAATCAGATGGTATGAAGAGAAAATTCTTTAACTTAAGACAGACACAAGATACCTCATCCAAAAAGAAGATTTCCTCCTGACTTAGCAAATTTACAATAACATGGACATAAATAAATCAATGTTGCTATTATCAGTCTTCAAATCTCGTAACAGTCCATATTAATCTGTGTCTTATAAACAAATGTCTGCAGCCCAACTACAACAATACAATAAAACAGTACAAATTGAAAATAAATGAAAATGGAAAATGCTTTTGATTAACTGTACACACTCTTGCCAAGAAACAAAGGGAAGGACACAGACTGAATATGACCAAACTATTTTAATCACCGTCTACAACAAAACAGTCTTAATAAAAGTTAACCACAGCATTTTGCGTCTGTCTCTTTTTACGTCCGTCTTTGCTGACTCGCCCCTAAAAAAGGCCAAGTGCGTTTTTCATTCAAAATGCAGTTCCATTGACTCTACAAAATCTTTTTGCAGTGCTGCTGTTCCATGTATGGTTTCAAATAACAGGTTTTACTAATCCTAGAAAGATGGCAAGAAAGACCAGCAATAAATTTCACAACCTCACAAAGGCGAATCATATCTCACATAAAATCTGTTTTAGGACAGTAACAACAATCATTATAATGAAATACACCAGTCTTTATTCATAAATGAGAGCTTTTACCTGGTGGACTGCATCTGCCTTGTAGTCTCTGGGTCCTCAAACATCTTCACAATGGGTTCTGTCTCTGACTGCAGCTGCTTTAGCTGGGCCACAACCTCAGTCCTCTTCTCCCTTAGAGCTGACACAGGGAGGATAAAGAAGGGCATTAACTACAGCAACACCATAAACCAATACTTACACAGCCTGCAACCAAGCACTGGAAGTGCTGTGAATAAAGTTTACTGCTAAATGGATTCTAAATGGAGTGAGTGAATTTCAATATCATCCTTGCTATTGTGTAAGTGGTTGCTGAAGAAGTGCAGATAAGGAGTGTGTATCCATAATGTGTCAACACTTACTATGGGGAATTTCCTTTTCAGAAAAGAGGCTTCTGTGCACATCCATGGCGAAGTCCACCATGTTAGTGTCACTGAGGAGGTCCAGTTTCCCATTAAGCAGCTCCTGCTCATTGTAGATCTACAAAACAATAATAGAAAACAGAGGTAAGCGGATGCTTTGTACAACATTATTATAACTCCGGGGCACAGAAAAAGTTATACTAACTTACATACTGTATGTTTTCAATTAATAAATTATAACAAAGTACAAATTCTTATTGTCAACTGATTTAACCTTTAAAAACATATAAAGTATACGTTGCCTGTATAGTAAATATTTTTACTTGATAACAAATGGCGTGCTGGCTATTGTTGATGGTATTTTAACAACATTCAGTTTAAATTAAACCAAACATATTCGCCATGACTAGCTAACTGCACGTAACAGAGACATCTAGAACAGAAACTGACATTCATGTGAGCATTTTAACTTAACCTTCTGATACAGAATACTATATTTATCACCGAACTCAGCCGGGGTTACGTATTGCAATTGATAATCGTGTTATGTGTTATGAACAATCTTAATCATTATTTTCCGGCTTTTAAGCGATCCTTGTCACAGACAAACTAAATACATACTCAGACTTTTGGGGTTATTTATACAAAATGAACGACTTTTGTTAGCTTCCAATGGTTAGCATTGACTGAGAGCTAACTTACGCCTGTTTTATACACCCGTATAACCCCACCGGGCGGGAAAGTCGCTGACCTACAGAATGCGAATGTGTATGGAAGCACCGCCCAACAACGACGTGCACCCTACTACGCCGAGTACAGGAACCACGCACTCCTAAAACCACCCGAAACAGCGCGTGGCTCGCTCACCAGCTTTGTGTCAAGCTTGTCCAAACAAACGCAGGACTTCCGATGCCTTTTTTTCAAACGTAAAGTTCAGTGGAACTCGTTGGTGTGTTAAAATGTACCATGCGCAAACTTTCATGTCGCGTTTTTTGTCATATTTATCCATGTCACAACTGCAATTATTAAATCTACTTATTTTGTTCAATTCTCATGGAGAGTCATCCATTTAAGCCACAGGTAACTGTTTCGACGCTTTTATTTTGAAACCATGTCTACATTTCCGGCTACACTCCGGATGAACGTGGTTACTTTACACAGCTCCAGAAAATGTGGACAACTCCGTAGCGCTTTAAAACGGCTCAAAAGCCATATATAGTTACTTTAAATAACGATAAAGTGAACCGAAAGTTGTATGTGTTCGTATAGTTCGTACCTCTTTGACAGACAGGAACTCCAGGAGAGGGAAAACGAGATGACGGTCTAAAAAGTGGGCAATTTTGGTGGTGAGGTCGTATTCCGCCATCTTTGCTCCGGGGAAAGGAAGAAGGAAGCGCGTTTCAGCTTTGTGCAGAGTGGCGGACCAATCAGCGACGTCCTCTGCATCCTCACTGAAAAGAGTGGTGATGCTGCTTTCACAGGGTTTTTATGAAGTGCATGCTGTCCACTTATTCTGTTCTGTATACAGTATTAAATCATTGTGATAGATAGATAGATAGATAGATAGATAGATAGATAGATAGATAGATAGATAGATAGATAGATAGATAGAATTTACAGTATGCAGGCATGATAAAACTATACAGAAGGCAAATTTCAGTTTCAGTCATTCTTTTGCATGTTTGCAGTTCCCTGATGGTGAGAAAGAGACTTGAAATTCACCCACTATTTTACCATTTCACCCTTCCTGAAATGTGTAGCCTTTTCTTTTCTTTTCTTTTTTTTTTTTTGTTAGCCTCACTGGGTTCTCAGAAGGATGCATGACTGTGACTCGTAAACCTTTCAAAATTGCCATAATTTCCTTGCGGTGTTGATACAGTGAAACATTTCATTTATAAAGAGGGATCAGAGCGAACGTTTTGTTGAATTTAAAAACACAGGCTTTCCTCCAGACACCGCCAATATTTCTCCTGTAAGCCTGTGTGTGACTGACTTCTTCATGGGACCAAAACCATTTGAGGGCAAATATAGTCATGATGATCCGGCACTCACACGCCCGCTAAATTTGAATGAAAACAACCAGATAATTTCCAATCATTTGACTTTTCCACAAGGCTATAGAATGTCTCCACTGTGCATCTGAACCCAGCCTCCTTTCTCCTCCTCCAGCAGCCGCTTCATAAAGGTGCCCATGTGTTGGCCATACTCAACAACAGCCAATATCAGCTACTAAATGGCCCATCTCTAATAGGTTTCACTACTACCTTGTTTTCTTGACAACCACACGAAACTGTCTTGTGTCCTCGCACAATTCCTCCCTTGTTACCGCTGAGCTCTCTCTCCTCCACTCCCACTTCTCCCCACCGCCTGACGGCAGGTAGAAATGAGTCATAAACAGACAGCACTCACCATGGCCATTTGCTGTTTTACTGGGTGCTTCTGACACAGTCAACTCTGGCTCAGTGGCAGCTTGCTTAAATTGAAAAAAAAGAGAGAGAGAAAACCCTGCTTTTATTCATCTGAAGACCCCATTGTGTTGTCTGCTTAATTTCAGCAAAAGTTGTGCAGGAGTCACCCATATGGTCATTAAATCAGTTTGGCAGGCATCATTTAGGAATTTGTCTCTATTAGATCATTCATGATTTAATTTAAATACTTAAAAACTCCAGCCAGTTTGGCTGCTACAAGTTAGCTTTATAAGGTCAAATTGAAATACTTTCTGTGTTTCTTTTTTTAAAGTACCAGTTTCACTAATGTGAGCAGCTATGCACACTGTAGACACATTTCTTAAATGTCATGTTTGTTTGGTTTTGTTTTTTGTTTTTTTTGCTGAATGTGGTCATTTCAATTCTCCTTTTTTTCTTGAAGTATTTGAATTGTTGATCATTTTAAAAATCATTTGATGTTTCTGACTGATGATAGGATGAATTTTTTTTTTTTCTGACAGCAGGAGAGCATTGTTTTTTATCTCGCTATGAATTTATATTTGCAATGTCGTTCATACTTACATAGTTACATACAAAAACACTGTAGTTCATATGAGTGCACTTGGCAGAATATGAAGATGTAATATATACAGTGATAAGGTTGAACATGTCAGCGGGTACATGTTTGACTGTAATTCTACCACTTTAACATTGTTAATTAAAGCAGCTACAGGGAGCTTTCATTTTTGCTGATTATGGTGACCCCTGTGGACAGAGTCAGGTGTGTCACCATTATGTTGTAAATATCCTGATCCTGCTAGCTTGTGAATTTGTTTGAAAGTGTGTGAAACAAAGACACAAAAGATTTCTTCTTTAAGCACAGCCATTTGCACAATATATGCTGATGAGGTAACGTATCCATCTGTGGCTACACAATTAATAACTGTACTAGACAATGTTGAAACAAAGCTGTAGCACCAGACTGCAGAGCAGCTTCTTTCCTCAGGCAGTCAGTCCCTTGATTCCTCCTCAGCACTTTGCCGTGAAATTGTTTTTTGAAATAGAAAAACTATAGTAACCCTATAGAAATGGCCAGTCTTTTTTGCTGCTGGCATTAAATTGAGACTGTTTCAGCAGTTGAAACATCTAGAAGAGGCCATCAAAGACAACATTAATAACCCTGGGAAGGGCCTTTGTTTTTAACAAAATAAAAGTAAGGTTCAATTCCTCTCACCACCTCAGTAACTTTCATACTTACTGAGCAGGAAAACCTCTACGTGTCCTTCCAACCTAAAAGTGATCATAAACCAATAATTGTTCCTCCATGTAACATAAACAGACGCACTATTTCGTCCATTCTCAGTATAATTTGAGTTGTGTGCTTGTGTTTTATGTGCAGGCAATAATACTTGTTATTACACAATATTGAATTAGGAAGCAGCGGGAAAGGTCTTCACTGGTCCAGGCAAAGCCAATGAGCATTCTCAGATAAGTTAAACACCACAAGCTAAATTCAAACCGACAAGAAATCATGTATTTTAAACACTGATATGAAGGCCAAATTGCTTTGGTTTCTCTTGTTTCAACCAGCTAATCTTGATTTTGAAAAAAAAGGTGCTTGGGAGGTAGTGTTTTGGAAAACATGTGCAGGGAAATATTCTGTGCTTTCTTGGGATTTTCTTCAGTTTTCTTTCCTGACGCCACGCTAATGTTATTTTGCTGATAGCATGCCGGTATCGCATAAACATGTTCAGTCTAGACTTCAGTCTTCAGAGTAATCACTGAGCGGAGACGTTCTCTATCTTTCTGTTCAAAACTAACCTTTGACCAGTTCTTTCATTTGGTAATAGAGGTCTTATATTGCATATTTAAAAACTTGCAAACCAAACAATCCCTGCTGCTGAGGGCCTGGCCATTAGGGCCTGAACTATGCTTAATACATGTTTTCAAAGGTCCAGTTCCAGCTTACTCATCTATCCCCGAAGAGAAAAGCAAAGGCACATCTGTGAATTGCAAACAATTTGGAAAAAGGGCAAAGAGGTATAATTTAAGTTTGGATTATACCAACCCAAACTTAAAATGGTGACTGTTTAAAGGAACAGTTTGGCATTTTTGGAAATACATTTGCTGTCTTGCTGAGAGTTACATGAGGATATTGATACCATGGTCAGATCTGTATAGTTGATATGTAACTGGAGCCTGGCAAGGTCACTTAGCTTAACATAAAGACTGGAAAATAGAATTCACCTGGCATCATTTTTGTTACACGACCATAAAGTGTAAAAACAACAAGTTGCAGTTTTACAAGCATTCATGTTCCTGAAGTCTTGTCATCAACCTCGTGTTGCCAGGCAACCAGCAGACTCTCCAGGAAGTCAGTGCTCCAGGCCAAGAAATAGATTGGCCCACAACCCCTTGTAAAACTGCAACTTGACGTTTTTACACTTAAGCATATGAATTATACAATTAGTTTGGTTTGACTGGGCTGGAGCTCAGCTCAGCTCAGGCTCCAGCCCAATCGAACCCAACTGGTTGTGTAATTCAATTGATTTGAAAATCCAAATCACATCTGTCTCATTCAGTATCATTAGACAACTATCCCACGGTGACTGAACAAATGTAGATTTTAGGCCTACTGTACAATGAGCATCATTAATAAATGCTTAAGAAAACTTTAGTTAATAGATTTTCTTTGTTAACAAACACCGAAATGCTTCATAAGCCAGTGTGTTATGGTTTATAAACATCAGTTGCATCTTTATAACGGCAATCCAAATAATATCTACAGATGAACTATAATAGAGATATAATGATCGTATGTCTCTGAGATTCTCTGGAAAATCAAGCCATTTCTCATTGGACATATGCCGTATCAGGAGATGAGGAGATACATCTTGTTTTGTGTTCTATATGGTCCAAGGGTGATCTCATTCATGCAGTATGGGATGACATGAGCTCTATTCTAGTGGTATCAAAGTGGCCCCATACTGAAAGATAGACGTTAATTGAACAAAAAAATATGTATCGATCATGATTGAAGGAAAATCAGTCACATTTGGATCATATCTTGGAATAGTCTGGCTATAATATGGCTGGATTCTTGGCGTTGTATTGGGGTACTGGCCTATATATTTGGGTTATTGAACTTCTTTCTTTAGTGACCTCACAGTTCTCCCAAGAGGTTAGTCCCCCCCCTCAAAATCATTTAAACGAAATGGCCAACAAATGAAACAAAAATGACAATGCACTCACTTCTCCTTAGTGGAGTCCATTTAGATTGATTCAACTGAGATAGTCAGAATCAATCTTAGATGTAGAAGGCTCAAAAGTCTGAGACCATTAGTAATGACCCCAAACACATCTCAATGATTTAAAGCACTGCTTAAAGACCAAAGAAGACTGATGCGTCCTGACTGTCATGGACTCTCCTCCATAGTCACCTGACCTCATCCCCTACTGAAAGGTTTTTAGGGCATTTGCATGCTGTTAATAGAGCAAATAGAGGGATATACAAAATAATACAATATTCTGAAATTCATGGAGCTTGTTGTTTAGTTTATTCAGCTTTTTTTTTTTATCAAATTGTTACATTTTTTCAGAATTTGTAATATTTTTAGGTTTGAGTTGACTAGTGGTCACAGACCCAACTGTATCTTATTCATAAATCACCAACACTCTGGTGTTAGGTATAATCTGGTCTGTGCTTAAGCAATAGAAAAAATAATAAAAAAAAAAACATATTTAGAAAATTCCATGGCAACATCTGCTTCTAGAAAAGATATTGTTCCTTTGGAGTCTCCATATCCGTCTTTTCATTGGAACTACTTTCTACTGAAGAAATAGCACCTGTGATAACAGTTGACAGTGCGGCCCATGGGAACCAAACCACTCATACCCAACCCACCAACTGCAAGGACAAGTGCTCCCCCAACAATATGTAACGTGTAAGTGAAGCCTATTTACCCATGTTTCCAGTCTTTATGCTAAACCAACCAGCTGCTGGCTTGTTAAAGATGTAGTGCAGATAGGACAATGGCGTCCAAAAATGTCCAACTACTTGATTAAGGCCGAGTCTATGCAATCGTGCATAGTTCCTGCGAACATGAGCCCCACACTTTGATTGTTTAACCTCTTGTGGATGCAGTTCACGGCCGTCAGCTCGCTAACATAACTTTATTTTGGCGATTTCTCTTCAACTTTGTAATCTCCCCCTGCCAAGGTGCTTCTCAGTCAACCCAACCAACAGGCTGAATGTGACTAATGATTTGTTCCCAGCAACGCCCATAATATCCAGCCAGGATGGTGAATGAAGAGGTTTGGGTTAAAGGCTTATCAAAACTTTAAACAAAACCCATAAAAGTGGAGTAAATATAAACAGTCATCCAACATTTCTGTCTGCTCAAATCAAAGCATGCGCATGTTTTTGTAGGATGAAGCAGTTGCGGGCGGTGACGGCTCTGACCACACATGATCTCCAGGTCCAACACTGGGATGCTCAGACAGCAACACATTTCAGCATGCAAGAAGGTTATCCATCATTCTACGTGTTTGTCTTGCAGAAAACACTCCTCTGCCTTAATGGGATAAACTTAAAGGGCGCTGCTGTGACGGGCCAAATATTCCATGAAAAACCTCAGCTCTCCAGTTCCCTGAAAGCTTTCTTGGTCAACAAATGAATCCAAGAGAGGGAGAGGAGATGACACTGCCAAAGACACCCACCACTGGCCTCATTCTAATATCTGTCAAAATATAAATCAATAAGACCTGAAGACGAATGACTCGGCGCTGTGTGTAGCAAAGCCAAGCATCCCTGCTCTGAATCTGAATTCCAGCATCTCATATGAATTTCAATGATTCTTTTGTAAACTTTTTAGATATGCATCACCTCGCTCTGTGTGTGTGTCAGGTTATAAATCAGCGGCCCACACTCCTGATTCGGTACACAGTGCTGACTTCAGCAGTGTCACACTCAATGGCGGAGGGATGAAGGTTATCGACCAGGCCCGCAGGCCAGAAAACAATGCAAACCTCCAGCGAGCGCCCGATGGTACCAAGCAAAGAGGACATCTGCGCAACACATGTCAGCCGCACAAACAAGGAGTGACTTGTACTATACATCAGCAGCATCGCAGAAGGCACACATGGGAGAAGATCAATATTTGACCTCTCTAATCCTTCCTCAGATGCTCGCTCCTCTCGTTATGCATAACTTCACTCGTCCTCTGCAATTTGCTTTGAAAAACATGACATTACAGAGAACATGGCACTATCTCCAAATTTGTGGTGGTGAGCATTCTTACCAGAAAAGAAAAGTGAAATCGGATAACTCCAGATTAAGTTGTATAGTTACAGGCTTCCACTGCATGGGGGATGAGATTTGAATATCCTTCTTCCTGCGGATTTTACATTTCTGTAATAATTGCTATTGTGTGTATTTATGCAGCTAAGTGGAGGTCTCTGAATAAAACCACTCTCGAGCTAACGGAAAGAAAGTAAGACCAGTGAACAACAGCCGTGACTTCTGTGAATGTCAAACCTCAGCGTCGACCCCCTGAGAGGTTGTAGAAGTGCTTTGTATTTCGAGTTGGAACCACGTATGAAAAAAAAATGCTGGTGGAATGAATGAACTTCACCAGCTGCCGCAACTTAAGATGAAGATGATGTGATTCTTGGATGAGACGGAGAAAGAATTTTCAATATTTGGCTCGGAGGTGTCAAAATTGTCACGTCACTGCCAAATCCTCTCTCAGAGATCAAACTTTCTCTTTAATAAGACTGCATGAGGGTTATGTAAGATCAGGCTTCAATGTAAAGTCCTCCGATGAGACTCTTTTTTTTTTTTTTTCTACTGTAATAAATTCAAGGAGGAGCGCAGGAATGTGTTCGTGTAGAAATCAATTTATGGCCTCCAGAGCTTGTAAGAATGAGTTTTTCTCAGTCTAAATTACCATCACTTCTCATGATGAATGTGGCCATCACCTACAGCCTGCTCTGAAGTGTTTCGGAGGTAATCTCACACATGCTGATGTTAAATCCTTGTTCGAATTTAATGAGAAAGGACGATGGGCTATTAAAACTAATCTAGCAACACATAATATACTACATGTGGTAATACTCCAATCCACAATAAGCAATCACGCTACTGCACAAGGTGTCAGGGGAGCAATACGTCCAACACTTCGTACCGTGTGAGGAACATCAATTACCAGCGTGGTGCTGCTCTGACATCGGGCTGAATATTGTTCTTGGCACCAAAGTGAGGACGGAGAAGAGCAGGAGATTGAGGAAGCCTAATTGTGATGTGCCATAATTTCCCGCTCAGGGCCTCTCACTCAGGATATGGGTAAGGTCAAAGGTGCAATAGAGGGAGTCCATCAGAGGCAAAGCGTGCTGAAGTCATCTGTACAGAGTTATTCGCGGTGAGGTGAAAGCAACTTGCTCAGACAGGGGACCTAATCAGATTTCAAAGTAAACACAGCGCCGCCGGCTCCAGAAGGCTGAGTCCAAACATTGTTGCTAATTGCATCTGTCTTCATTTTCCGCAACTCACTGTACAACACCAACGAATGAGAAACCTAGATGGAACAGGAACTATTTCAAAACCACAGAGAGCACCTCAACCTTACCTCAATTTTGAGTCCATAACTGTTCATTTTAGAGATTGCCAACTCTGATTGCTTCTGTCAGAAATCAAAATATAATGCCTGTGAAGTGTTTCTACTGGAATATTTTGCTTTTTTTTTTTTGATACATGGAGAACGAATAGGAAAATATATATAGGCTTGTCCTGTGTGCCATATGTGGGGGCTTCCAGAGCATGGAAACCTACGTAAGCACCAGTCAAGTAGTACAATTTGGGTTTTCAGATGGCTGCAATTGATCTCCCATATTGTGACATTTCTGCACAAGAGAGCTGCTCCAAGTTAAACAGGCACCTTATGTCAAGAGGCTTTTTTTTTTTTTTTCACCACCGCCACATCCAGCTGCATCTCAAAGTTATAGACAGCTTGTTCATAGAGCGCTTTTTACCATCGTGTCCTGAAATCCCAGGAGTCACAGCTGCTGCACGGTGTTTATTGCGGGTCACTGTTAGGGCCCTGGCCTTCAGTGGCACCTTGGCAGACAGGGGAAAGCCCTCTTCCCTAGAGGACAGTGTGTGATTGTTTTAATGTGGTCTCTTTGGTATTTCGCGTTCCAGCAAAAACCCAACCACATATCAACTGACTGCCATGTGCAGACTTGAAAATTACAAGTGCACAGATCGCCAAAGCTGAGCGTAACCTAAACTGTACACAGTGTTATTATTTGTATCCCTGACAGGGATGATGACATTTCATCGCTCCCTTGTGCACTTGCCCATTACTGATGATGTTAGGCTGTTTTACAATATCATTGTCCTTTGGAAAATAAATCTCCTTGTTGTCCTTTGCAACAGAACATCAACAAAGTATGCATAACAGTAGGCTGTATGCAGTGAGCAGCACTGGATATGACATCAGGTCTCTGAAATGTCTCTGTAAGCAAGTTTGTGCTGAGCCCACATCAACAAGTGTGCAATGTGGTAAGAGAGAAGTGTGTAAGCGAGCATACACTGGGAGGGGATGAGATTCACAGAGGCTCCTCAGGGAAATCAGGATAAATTGTAGATGTGCTTGGAAAGCACATTTCATATTTTCGGAGGAAGCTGATTCTCGGCTCGAGCCGACTGTCCAACCCAATACTTAGCAGGGGAGTTATATAAAAATGGAAGTGGAGCATGAAAACGGCATGATGTGGATTGTTAATGTCTGCTATAGACTGCTCACCATCATGCTGCTTGTTGCTGGGTGCTGAGCAGTGCAAAGGGTATGCAAATGTTGTGTTACATTAGACTGGGGTCACATTTACCAGACGCCAAATAACAGAACATGAGCAGAAAAATTATTTTATTATAATTATATCATTATTTATTGTATTTATTATTTTTTTAAACTCATGTCAATCTCACTCATCAATAGTATGATTATAACAACGTTATAATGATAACAATATCATCAACAACAAAAATTATCATCATCATATTTATTTATTATTAGTATTTTATTTTGTTATTTTCTTTTGTCGTCCATGTCAGGCACGCCCACAGCCGGCAAGTCCATGACGTAGGCACGGCGTATGTTGTCATAGGAGAAAAGATGGCGTCTGTGTCAGAAATGTACGATGTTGGCTGGGAAGGTAAGACAAAAGATAAAACACGTTCTCCTCCAGTGTCATTGAGACACATTATGATATTCACGGCATTCAGTGTTTGCTTCGTGTTCCTTTTGTATAAGAGCGTGGGGGAGAGTTGTCGCCGTCCCAGACTGAAAATACGAGCCGACATGTCAGCGTGTAATGCTAGTTAGCATGGTCAGCTAACGGGTCAATCGACGCAGTGCATCCATACCAGCCACATATCCGTGATGTAACTTGGTTGTCAGTGTTGCTAAAGTTGTGTTTCGTGTAAAGCAGTAAGCGACGTGTGTCTGTTTTCAGATGACCACAAACGTTTTTGGTGAGCATGTTAGCATGTCATGGCTAAACGACAAGCGGCTAACGTTAGTTAGCCATAGCTACATCGCAATTGATTTAATAATCTGCTCTTAGTGGCAGTGCCGCATTGTGCATTTAGTGTGCTAGGAGCACAAACATTTCCGTAGTGATTGTAAGTGAAATGTGTTTCTGTGATAATCAGTGCTAACTAACTGCTTTACTGACTTTGTGTGTGTGCGTTTGTGTGTGAATAGCTCAGTAATTTGCATTCCACGGTATGACTACGTCAGTCAACGTTACTACTGCATATTACAGTGAAGCTACATAATATTTTGTTTTTCACTGTCTCATCCTAAATGGCGAATTTCACAGTTCTGGAGTTAAAGGAACATGCTTGATAACACTATGTCGCCAACTGTTGAAACACAATTTGCCTGTATTGTTTAACATCTTTGTCCACAGAGATGAGAGACAAGCTGCGAAAGTGGAGGGAAGAGAACTGCAGAAACAGTGAACAAATTGTGGATGTTGGTGAAGAGCTCATCAGTGAGCATGCATCGAAACTGGGAGATGACAGTAAGTGTGTCATGAATAAATACATCAGTATGTAGTTTACATTATTTCATGGAGGACCTGTTAACAATCATACACACCGAGGTGCATTGTTGTTTTCCGATCATTAGAAATAACATGAGACTGCTAGATGATACTTCCCTTTTATGCACTAGTCTGTATTTAATTTTATAACAGCAAAACAAGAGACTGTATTGACGGGGGAAAATTGTGGACAAACTCATTTTAGCTGGGGAAACATTCAGCTGTTTTGGTAAGAAGAAAAGGGACTGCTTGTCACAAGTGGCATTGCAAGTTTCAACATATGATACTTCAACCACCTCAGAAAATATCACAGTTTTATGTTGTACAATAGTATGCAATTATTGAAGTAAACTGATTAAGATCAATTACTGGGTTGTGGGGAAGGGGTAGGATTAAATAAGTATCCAGGCTCCTTCTACTTTCTAGTCATTTTCAGGCATGTCAGTGCTTGTTAAAGGAATATACTTATTTCTGTTTTGTTTTCACATGTCTGATTAAAAACATAATGTCTCTTTGTTTTATCTTTTTAAGCTTTATTGTAATTTCACAAAATATGGTATATCAACACAACATAATTATTTTTAATAAAACGTATATAGTAGAATTCAGTACCTTGGATAAGCAAATGCATTAATGTTGATACAACAGTATACCTTAAAAGAATTACACTACTGCAACCCCACACAGGTTGCTTGCGGCAGTCATTATATTAAAATATGGTCGCTCATATATCAGCACCTCTTATCATAATATAGAAGTAAGAGTATAGCCTGCACATCTGTTGGAAGTTTCAAAAGCATTTTTTGAACAAGGATCTTCTGCTTTGTACAGCTGAAAACCACTGAAAGTCTCTCTGTAACTGACTGTGGGTACATCTGTACAACTGTGAGATATGATTGATCCAAGTCAGCGATTTTCTGCTGGCTAGATTTTTTTTCTCTCCTCTCTCTTGTGGTACATATTTTTCTTTTGGATACGTTTCTGAACAGGATCTTAGGTTTCCTGTGATGTGGAAAACATAGATAGATGGAGTCATGGCAGAAAAGCCAAATCCAATAATACAAGATCACTTGTTTTAAACAGATATTTAGGAGATTTGAGGGTGAAAAGTTGAATACTTAACTTGGAAAGACTCAAAAAAGCATTGCTGGCTCTTGGTTTGCTGATCTAGATGATGAGTTGGCAGTTTCACAAAGAAATAAACGAGTAGCTTATCAGTAAAGGCAGAAAATCATTTTAAAAGTTGACTATATTGCAGACATACTGTAAGCTGGGATACAGTTAAAGAGTGACTATAAAGGCCTGATAGATGTATTAGTAAGCATGGTTGGTTGCTTTAATGCGTATAGTATGCTATCATCCAGATTTCCCATCTGGGGGGATTAATATCATCTCGTTCTATGCTGTTGATTTCTTAAGATTTCCCTTTGTAAACAGCAGTGAGTTTTACCCTACCATTTACATATGGTAGGTCATGGTTTCCTTTATAATGGTACTGTCCTGCTGCATAACCCCATAAAACTTTCGCTTTTCCCCCTAGTCATTATGATTCATACAATCCTCAGAAGAGGCGGGTAAACACTTAACATGCCATGGTTTTATTGAAACCAGCTCTTAAATTGGCTGTGAAATGAGATGGCAATTATCAAAACAAGAGCTGGAATCATTAAAGTCAAGAAAAACTAGAGGCATTTGTTTGTTTTGGCAAAACCTGACCCAAGTTTTTGGGTGGAGTTGGATTTTTGTTATTCTTTTCAATTAACGGGGGTGTTCATTTGGCTGAACACATCCAGTTTGCTTGTCAAAGCTGTCTGTCTGACATGTTGTATTAATGCCATTAATTGGCCTCTGTAGCCAGGCTATTATGCATGTTATGATTATGTTACAGTTGAATGAAAAAATTAAAACTACAAGAATTTATAGCTGACAACCAAGTGGGGCATGTTAAAGAAATGGTTGAGCCTGTTAATACCATGACTTTATCTACAAGCATATCAATATAACAGTGTTGACATTTTCAGACTTGCTTGACATTGGTTATATTTATCCTAACATATTCAACCATAAGGTCCCTCCTTAAATAACCTCAACAAGCATCATGTAGTGCAGTGTAAAAAGTGTAAATGCCTAAATGACAAATGTCTCTGTGACCAGCTACAAATAATCTACAAGATAATGAACACATTGGTATTACATTTTTTCTCATCACAGTAGCAAGACATTGCCGTTATGTTGCCCATTTATTTAAAAAATGCAAGCTGTGGAGATGTGGAAAAAGTTTTTTTGAAAAAGTCCTCTGGAGGATTTTGTGTATTACAAATGTTATCACCTTCCAAAAGTAATTCGCTGTAATGTAAACATTCATTCATCTATCTGTGTTGAAAAGTGTCAGGATGTTTAGAACCGTTCATGTAAACATATTGGTAATGCTTCAGCATCACTCACTGATCAAATTAATTTTATGCTGTGTTCATGTTGAAATACATATTTGATGTTTTTAGTGAAAACGGACACATTATGATGTTAACCCAACCACAATTAGCTGTTGAAACTTGTTCTGGCATGTGAACTACAGCAACTGTTAACACTGTCACACTACCCGGAGTGAGGGATGAGAAACAGCATGGCCTGTGCAGAAATGTTAGTTCGGTTACTTTGGTTTCACACTGCATCAACAGTGTTTTTAACTATGCTGGTATTTTTCTTTCTCACTAAAACGTAGCATTTGCTCAGATTAAACTGTCCTTTCAGAGTTCACCTTTTCCATGTCACATTGAGTTTATGTGAGGGAGACATCTACTGATGAGGAAAATGAATTGTGGTTGGGTGCGCAGGTTAATTTTCAGATAGTTGAACTGAGATTGAGAGGTGATTATTACAAATGTAACAATTTATTTTCTTTGATAATGTTACACTTACTCTCCTCCAATTTAACATGAACTGAAATTGAATTAGCAATTTGTTTCCAACTCACTGTGGGGAAATTAATAACATGACTGTAAAGCCTCACACAAGGGCGTGTACTTGAAATGTTCCCTCATTTATGATTGCTACTATTATTGTAGCGCCGTCCAAGTTTTAAATTGGTGTTTGGTTTTTAACAAGCAACATTATCTATAATGTATTCCATATAGAGTATATTATAGTAAATGTAGCGTTACATAATAAATGAAATGGGAAAGTTCTTTGAAGTCTCAAACTGTTGATTCACATCATTGAGGTTCATTTGTGTGAGTAAAAGACATGATGTGCAGCTGTTGGGGAGGCCTCTCTCAAGTTGGGATGTCAAGTGTACAGTTCAGTATATCATTTTTTCATGTTTCAGCAGACAGTGGAGTGGAAAGGGCGTTAACACAGTCTTCTTTGTCTGTCTCCTCTGCCCAGTATGGATTATTTATGAGCAGGTGATGATCGCAGCGCTGGACTGCAGTCGGGATGACTTGGCTCTGGTACGTTTTCACCGCTCTTCCTCACACACCCAGAGGCTTCAAAAGCCATTGCTCACTCTCTCACAGCCATTCCTAGTTTACAGCACCCCCTCTGCCAAAGTGAAAATCTGATTTTTATTTGGCCAAATGGTATTACTCTGTCTGTACTTTGGAAAAACAATTTGCTGAGAGTTGGAATTAGAGGGTGTAGCAAATGAGCGGAGAAGCATGCTTCAAGTGTTAGCCGAACTTGGCCTTCATTTATGGAGTTCAACTGCTTTTTCCCTCAGGATTTATTTGCCATCCTAAAGCTTAATGTGATGTTTCTGAGTTCATGTTGAAATATTCATAGCTCTGAACATGCTCGAATCTGCATGAAATAAAAACGACAAAAGATCGTGGTTTTTGAAATGGTTCATCTCCATTCAGTATGGATGAAACTTCTTGGCAAAAAGACTGACTCATTGAGTATAGAAAAAGCAGAACTCATTCATTTGAATTACTTGTCTGTTGGCTATCCTCTCAGCCCCGCTGCCAGATTTAAAACAACAAAAAACAAAACAAAACAGAAGAACCAGTCTTCAGCTGATGGATAGCGCAAACGATTCAGATCACACTGCAGACTTTTTTTTTTTAAACTCATTCAAACTAATGCTAAATGAGACTGTTCCCATTCCTCACCTCTTTCATGACTGTGTGATCAAACAAATTCAAGCTCTGTGGAGAGGAGGAAGTGGCAGAGAGCATCCTCACTCTACTTTTTACAGCAGCAACTGTGGTTGGCTAAATGGTTACCATACAACAGTAACAGCAAACTTTCACATTGAAGACTGTGAAAGTCACCTTTTAACAGTCAGTGCGTCAAGGTCTTGAGTTAGAACTTAGCCAAAAGACCAAGATGTCCATTTAATGAATAACACTGCTGCTACCCCACTATTATTTTTGCGAAATACCTACAAATAAATGAAATGACTTACCAAGAAAACGGTAAAGAAATGTAGTTTTCACAAAAGTTCCCCCTCTCTCCAAAAGTTCTTCTATTTTATACTCTGGTTCGGTACTGGTATGCCCTTGTCTTCATAGCGAACAGCATTTAATTTTGGTGTTGCTGTCAACAGTTACTTGTTTTTATTTTCTTGTATTGTTGTCTTTTCCATTAAACGCTGAATGTCCCAGAAAGCGAATGTGCAACGAATCAGGAGCAGGAATCGGACGTTCTTGGCTTGAGAAAATATAGTGCCATAGTAAAATGCTGAAAATATTCTAAATATAGCATACACTGAACAGGGCTGCAACTAGATAAGGAGTAAAGAAACCAGAAAGTTATTACATTTGAGACGTAGGAATCAGAGACTTTCCTGCTTCTCAAGCACAGACCTTTTTTCTTAAAATGTTAGTCAAACAGAAAACTATCAAAATAGTCGGCGATTGATTTGAATAGTTGAAAGATAATTGAATAAGTATTGCAGCTCTACCTTTAAACAGATACAGATGTTTTTAGGTGGTCTTTGAGGTGCCTACAGCAGTATATTAATTCTTATGATAGAGTACTACTCTCTGTTCCTCCAAACTGGGGGCGTGCTGACCACCATCAACTGTAGTTAATACTCTGACTGTGGATAAGTACCTTATAGGGATAGTTTGGGTATTTTGTAGTGGGGTTTATACGTTTGTTTAGATGAAAAGGGCCAAAACCGATATTTTAAAGACAGGTGGTTTGTATCTGTAGAGGTATGTGTCTGTGTGAGAGAGCTAGAGTGTAACAAAGTTTAGTTACAGCCAACTATAATTGGTCTCTCTCCTCTGCCCACATCCTTGCAGACCTGTCTACAGGAACTGGAGAAGCAGTTTTCAGATAGCCACAGAGTGAAGCGATTATCGGGCATGAGGCTGGAAGCTCTGGAAAGGTAAGCATCGTGCACCAAACACTCCAGAGGCAGAGGAGGCAAAAAACAGCACAGCCTCACTGTTGTGCATGGTACTTTGGGTGGCTTGGGGGCAAGAAACTGTTAGCAGATCCTAAGTGGTACAATGCTGTGGGTGTGTGTAAGTACAGTGTGTAAGTACAGTGTGTGTGTGTGTGTGTGTGTGTGTGTGTGTGTGTGTGTGTGTGTGTGTGTGTGTGTGTGTGTGTGTGTGTGCGTGTGTGCGCGCGCGCGCTGGGTAGGATGTGTTTATGTTGGATCACCCAGCATTCCTTTGGAGAAGGGAAGAAAGGTTCAGTGCTGGGTAGTCCTGTGGCCCTTCAGCTTGACTTAGGGATTCCCGGGAAGGAAGTGGTCGGATCCCACTGTTATTTTGGGGGTCTCTCAGTCTTCTCTGGTTTCTGTCCCTCAGTTGTGTCCTTATTTTGTTACTCCTCATCTCTCGATATTTTTCTCTCTTAGCCCTCCCTATTTTCATGCTTTCATTTCTGTCCTCTTTTGGTACAGAGACCAAAACAAGTAACATTGTAGCCCCCACCCCCACCCCCACCCCCCCACACACCTGGAATATGCAGAATGGAATAGGAAAGATAAACTGGGACTATTTTAAGTCTGTACTGAGCTAAAGTAAGGGAATTTAATCTGTTTACTACCTCGTGCACATTCCCCACCCGGATCACCATTGCTGGTTTATCGGTTATGTCAGAGTTTATGTGATAATTGAGAGTGATTGCTTCGGCACTGTCAGATTAAATAAACGGCACACTGGGATCTAATTGGCAGCAGACAGGGCTACACTTGAATGACACAGCTTCAAACAGTTAGGCCCTTCCCCTCCACACATGCACACACGCACACACTTGGTTCCTAAATAAATAAAGCAAATCAAAGTGGCTCGTGAGTGCTCGCCTGGTGCCATCTGAAATCTCCCAAAGTGTGGCTGAGTAATAAAGTGAATGTGAGGGAAGCAGCAGTGCTGGAAGTGGGGCTTCTCAGCACTAATGGGAACCAGAGTTGCTTCTGTCTGCTGCAGGCTGTAGGCGGGACAGTTTCTGATCACTGGTCCCCGCCTTTGGCTGCTTAAACGTCAGTGTTACAGATTGTCCCGAACAGGAAAAAAGTTCTAAAATCATCCTTCAGCGCCTGATTTGACATGACAAGGGAAGTGCACATGCCTCCTGTTCCCAGATTTCTTTACCGTATGATTTGATATTTACAGCTCGTAAATTTCCCTTTTTAAACAGTATCATGTGTGCTCAGTCCAACAATTTGAGGCACGCTGTGTTGAATGTTGTTGCTTATCAGGCTCGTGTGTATTGTGGTAATACTCTATGTAAGAGCCAAGAGACAGACAACTGGACCAACATTTAGCTGTGGATCTAGATGTATGTAAAAGCAGCAATTAGTTTTTGTTTAAAAGTGAATCAAACTGGATACAATCAAATGAAAATACAAGTGAGCTTTGTTTGTATTGATTTCATGACTCATTTTGAAGTGATATAAGACTCTCACAATGTCGGCTGTTTGACCAGCAACCGAACCTGAAATGAGTGTTTATTTCTTCCGTTAGATCACTGCTGATTTCTGTACAGCCTCACTGTAATCACAGGAACCTGCCACGTTGTATACAGAAACTTGATTACCCTGAACTGTTGCTTGATTTCCTCACTACCTAATTTTACTCAACTTGGGACTGGGATTGGTTAAAAAACAAATGTGTGTTATTTTCTCCCTCTCTGAAGGTACGATGAAGCCAACAAGGACTACGATGCTATTCTCCAAGACGACCCCACCAATACGGTAAGACTGAGGTGCAGGGAAAGAAAAGAGGGAAAATCCCTCTCGCTTAGCGTTCTACTTTGCTTCGCTTTGTGGTCTCAGCGTTTTGGAGGGCTTTAAATCTGCTGAGGCACTTCGGTGTGAGCAGTGTGAGTTTGCTAAGTTAAACTCTCCGTGGCCTCTCTGACCTCAACCACAGTGCTGATCAGCCTATCACCCACACAACTGGAAAGGGGCTGGGTGGGTGGGTGTGTGGGTAGGTGGGGGGTGATTCATGGCCTTAGTCAGTGGCAGACATGTTTGGTGGAAGTAAAGCATAAATAAAGGTCTGGCCTTTGAAGATGGTGATTTACTGGACCTCGTAGACCCCCACCCTGAGTGAGCAGGACACAGCTCCTGCCCCACCCTCTCCACTGTCCTTCACCAGTTTCAGGTGTAAAGTCTGCAGTGTGCTGTGCAGTCCATATAGACGAGCCCTAAATAACCCTTCTCCTTACTATCTTCACATCTCAATTTACTGTTCATCTCTGTGAAATAAGTCTTGCTAGTGTTCTGCCAATCCTACGCCACCAACCCGAAACATAATGTACCTGCTGTTAATTGTTTCCATAAGGACATGTGGCCATGCAAGAAAATAAATCTTTTAAAGGGTTTTCAAAAGAAACCATGACCTTATTTATTTTGGCTGTACCTCTCACCCTTCACCCCAGAGATGTTCAACAAGCCCTGGTGCCATGCTGACATATGGATTGCTTTAGATGTATTAAACATGTTCTCCCATTCCTGCAGACACAGCATAGACATTTGTGCTTTGGATGCCATGTGAAGATTTGTCGCATTGATATAAACTTTACCGAAGAACTAATAATCCAAATCATGTTCCAATGCACCTGACCTTGGTTGCTCTCACCGTGGTATAGAGGAACAATCCCATCTTCATCTAGCCACAGCTGCTGCCTTGCACTGCCTCTCGCTCCCACCTTCACTTCTTGAGATCATCTCTATTTATTTTACACTCTTGTTGCTGTTGGAAGTTTGCAAGTCGGATTGGCAAGTCAGCCTTTAAAACGGGACAGGACTGTTTTTATGGGCAGCTCGCTTCAGTTGGATTTCAATTTTTGAAGATTGGTCGGATCACAGGATGTACTTTTTGAAGGCAAGTGGTAGGCTGAATGTCACAACAAAAGTGTGCATGAGTTGTGATTTGTGTTCCATATATGAGCTGGGAGGCCTAAAGCACAATTATTTTTAACCAACAATTGTTTTTATACTCTTTGAGAGCTTCCATGTTATTGGAGGCTATCAAAAGTGCTGATGCTGCCTTAAAACAAACCTTGGGCAATACTGAAAACCAAATAATAAGCAAAAATATTTCTGTCATGGTAGGGCTGAACAGTTAATGGTAATATGGCCAAGTGCAATACGCTTTGGCCTACAAATCTTGTTCTCCAGATGTGAGAAAACATGTTTGTTCAGTACAGACTCCAGAAAATGTCACATCATCATGATTTAATAGTTTTTTTCAATGGAAATGAAAATTATGATGCAAAAAATAACCATTCCCACTATTCATGAATCATAAGGCCATCATAGTGTCACATCTTGCAGCCCTACGTCATAGCCAAATTTCATAATTTATACTGAAGACTAGATTCATGTTATGTTTGACAAGGGAGATACACTGGCATGTTGCAGTGAACATTCTGAAATGATTTTGTCATTTTTTTTTGTCATTTTCAAATGGGAATTACCTCTGCAAATCCATCTTTAAGTTTATGCTGTAATCTGCAACAAATTGGTTCACATATATGCCCTCTTTGAACAATGGGAGTTGTAACTTCAGTGAATCCCAGGGCACCTCCCCGACATGGCACAGCTCTTTTGGGGATTCCAGGGACGTCCTCAGAAAGGGAATGGCCAGTTTCCTGGTTACTGCCACCCAAGTGAGCGGATGCTGTCAGTCAAACCCAGGGCCGGGAATGGAACAACACAGGCGAATAGGTCCTCTGTGCCTGGGATGTTAACCTTAAAACTTTTTCCCACAATACTTGTCCTGAATGACTTGGGTGTAGTGGCAAAGGGTGGAGCAATGATATGATGATGGGTCACCTGTCTTTGAGTGAGGGCTATCTCCTCCCTACATGTTCTCCAACATGCTCTTGTGAATCAGACGGAGGGACGGGCCTGAGAAATGGCGGAAAATTGGCGACCACAAGGAAGACTTGCGAGGCATCCCAGCATGCGAAGCAGAGATTGGAAACTGAGCTGTTGTAATTACAGGCTGTGGAATAGATGTGGTACCCATTAACCAAAATTGTTGAATCAACAAAAATTGCTCAAGGTTTTTTTGCCATGGCGTCGTCCAAAAAATGTTTCAAACTCTTAGCCCTTCCATTGCTCGCTATGTTCCAATACCTACAGCAATGATCTGGCAAAATTCTTGTCTGCGTGCGTAAATGCATTTCTTTCCACCTTTTCATTTCTTTTTCTTCTATTTAGATTGCGCATTGCCCACAACAAGGATCTCCAAATTTATTATTTTTTGTAAACATTGAGTTGCCTCAATTATTGCAATAATAGCGAATTCCAGCATTCTCATTTCCCCCTAATTGTTCGATATAAAAAGCTAGTATTTCTTAAATAAGCCACTGAGGTCACATAGACGACTCCTGAGGTTGACCCACAATCAAATGCAATTACAGATTTATTGTAGGACGAGATTATATTTGTGTGGGTCAAGTTCTCTGAAATTTAAAGCCCCAATTCAGAATTTCTTGCAGTGTATTTGCAAAATGTATGAAAAATGTTTGATTTGCAGGTTAAAAATAACAATCTGTTTTATAACCGATGATGATTGAAAACATACGTCTGCAAGATGTAAACAAATATCTAGCAGCATTTTATCTACTTTGCTCTGCTTTCCTTTTTTGCTCCATCCAGTTTCAAGTATGTTCAGTGCTCTACGTGTGCCACCCTCGTTTTGATGTTTCTTGTAGTAAAACTTGTGGTAGGTCGTAGCAAAGAGCCAGAGGTGATGTAAATAATCCAGTTCTCACTCCTGAGGTCTCCTCAGTGTGCTAATTAAAAAAGAATCACGACAACAGAGGGATCAGACCAACTGCCAGGTTTTTCTGGATCATTAGTTAGAGAAAGGAGGAGAGAGAGGAGTGGTTTGGAATTGCTCCTCGTTTAATAAAGTGCCGTGTGACTCTCTGGGCTACCAACTTCCATATGTTCCTTTGAGCCCCAAGTGGTTCTTTATCTGGAAAAGAAAAAGAAAAAGGCTGGAGAGAGAAGAGAGGTAGGTGTGGTGATGGCGGGAGTGCACAAGTCCAAAAATTCAGTATTGCAGATTCTTTATTTTTTTTTTTTTTCAACTTCCCTTTTTCAGTATTGGATGAGGAAAGTTCACATATGCTTGTAATTTTAGTGAGAATTCCTGAATCTCACATAACACCAAATAATGGTTGAGTGCGCTGGACATAAAGTAGTGTGATCTTTGTTTTATTGTCAGAGGACATTAGAGATTAATTAAAGGGTTGACATTTCACTGCTGATTGTAGCTTAATAAATTCAGAACATGTTTAAATCATTTTCTCTCAAGTTGGCTTTAGATTAAAAATATATACTTCATAAGCAAAACGTGTGTTTTTGCAATAAGATACGTCATGGTGTAGCTAGAAAACCTTAGTTTTCCTGTTGCCAGTGTGCTTTTTCCTCCGAGATGCTGAAATATTGCTTGTCAGTTGAGGCTGCAGTGTCTCTGCAGGTTTCAGTCACAGCCTGATGGATAAGTGGATTTCTTATGATGGCAGTGTCAGAAAAGACCCAAAATTTACAACTCCCTAGACATGACTCATACACAGCCCTCAGTGGCTTTGGTTATGAGTGCAGGAGAGGAAGCCCCACTCAATCAAGTGCCACACCATAAATAAAATAGGCTGTGACAGGGCAGTGCACTTCTAATGGAGCGGCAGCCTCCTGTTAAGGTTTTCACTTACTACCAAAAGGAGGAGGGTTAGTGGGAGTAAAATATTTGGAAAAACTCTGAGCAGCAGGGGTAATAGTATCTAATTCAGATTGATGAGAATCTAATCCACCTTAAGGTCACTTCAGCATCAAAACGGAGCGGAAAGCAATTTTCAGTTGATGTAAGTTGGGCTGGTGCAGCAGTAGATGCGTGCCCTGCCGGCAGGAAGACAGGCGTTGGGGTTTGGGGGAGTGTGCCATTTTCCCCACTTGGTTAGAGGATGACTCATCACTTTATCTCAGCTACTGAGCTCATTCCAGCTCCCAAAGATTGACTCATAATGTGTGTGTCCATCTCCTGTTGGACATGGCCACTAACTATCTACAATTATGCTTTGGAAGGCTTGTATTTGTTTAAATTGCCCAGTGATATAGCAATAAACTAAAAAAAGTAACTCTAGTGCCTCCTGTGCTTTTATTTTCACAGCAGTTGTTGTGATGCAGTGCTGATTCATCCTATAGAAATGGTTCAGTCTCACAGCAAAACTGGGAGCAGGATTGTGGTGAACTGAAAATACGCTAATGTACACACTTCAACTCACAACTCTTACACTCACTCATCTTCTGTCCCCTCTTCAGACAAACTCGAGGGGCCGAGTTCCTAATCCTGTTTACTCTCTGCTCTACAGGCGGCGAGGAAGCGCAAGATCTCCATACTGAAGGCCCAGGGGAAGAGCGCTGAAGCCATCCGAGAGCTCAATGAGTATCTGGAGCAGTGAGTGTTACAAGAGGGGGAAGAGGGTCAGATCCCCCCCCCCCAGCTTTTACTTTAATTAAAAACCGCGTTTGCTTTCAATTGAACTGGCACAAGTTGTGCATGAAATCCCAGCAACTCTTGCTCCTACCTTTTAAATTTGATACCATTTCATGGCTTGCTAATGTGGATTTTATTGGATGAGTGTCAGTATGGTTATTGTAATAGAGATGTTTTTACTTTACTGTGTTACAATCACATTCCCAGCTTTTGAAATGACTGTTATCAATGTAGAACTTAATGTCATTTTGTATTTCCAGGTTTGTTGGGGACCAAGAAGCATGGCATGAGTTGTCAGAGCTCTACATCAACGAACATGAGTACTTACATCTTTCTAATTTATGCAACTGTGTTATCTTAGTCATTGCTATTATTAAATGCACCATAACATGACAGTTCTGACTTTAGCCTAGTTATTCGAGGACAAAGCCCCCTCCATTATGTATTGTTTTTCCATAAATCTAATCAGTATACAACTCACACTGTGTGGTTGCTGTGACCTAACAAATTCAAGCAAGACGTTTCCATTGACTATCATGCATTAAGCATAATTTTACACAGAGGATAAAATAAGTGATCTCTATCATTGAGAGGATTATCTTATTAGTATTTGATTTATTTCAAAATGGCAAACTTTAAAGAGCAACCAAGACCATACCAGAGTTACTTACCAGATCAGTTAAAACAAGTCCACGATGCCACCAAATAACCGAAATAAATGAGAATTTCACACAAAAAAGGGGGGATAGATCCAAACCACCTGCAGATCAGAGCAAAATGTACAGAAGAGAACATTTGACATCTTCTTCTTCTTTCATGTTTGGAAATCAATTATCTGTTTTCAGTAAGGCAGCCTTATGTAGAGGGTGTACCTGTCAATTTAACGGGGCTGCACATCAGAATGATGGCTTGATCTGTAGAGGGCCGTTGGATGGCCACAATGGAAGGCGGTGAGGTGCCTGTCTCAGCCAGGAGCCTGAATGGAGCCCTGTCGATGTTTGTCACATAAGAGTTGTTTAATAGGATTTTGGTCGTAAGCCCCCTCTCCTACATATGAGAGCAGACAGACTCCCCGGCCTCCCACTGATATCTCAGTTGCCAAGGAGAACAGCCAGACAGACGAGAGTGTTAGAAAAAAATAATTTTGTTTGTGTCACCTGTTATCCCTTCTTAATTGTCTCAGGCTCAGAAGTTAGTGAAGCAGTTTCTGTAGTTTAACTCTGGTTTTATATGTGTGTGTGTGTATGTGCGTGCTGGTCACTCTAAGGTTGCTTGGTTGCCCCAGTATGATGGCAGTGGCAGCAGGAATGTGTTGCGCGGTGAGAAGGCTACTTATTGGATATTTCATGCTTTTGTCTGCAGGGCTTTATTGCTGTAGTAGCCAGAGGAAATCCAGGGGTGAGAGGATTATCTCCCAGCTTATCCCAACACTTCTAATATCACACCATTCTCTCCCACAGCCCCTTATCTACAGGCGTGTCAATTTCTTTTCTTTGTTTTCTTTATTTTGGGTTACAAACTCCCTGTTTCCCCTCCTCCTCCTCTTCCGGATAGCTTGGCATTATCACCACTCTTTTCCATAGGGATAGAGTAGGGGGGGCAGAGGGAGAGAGCACTTGCTGTGAAATTCCCAGGAGAAGGTGGTGGCACTTTTCTTCTCCACCCCCTGGGCAGAGAAAACAGAGGGTGATGGAGAAGCAGGGAAGAGAAATAAACTCTCCTCCCCTCACTGCACAACACCCTGGGAGCTAAAAATAAACAAAGCAGTGCGTCTGTGCACCGCCATTGTCGGGGTCCCAGCAGGCATCAGTGTTAACACATTAAAAACGTAATTAATAGCCATAGAGTTGACAGTGTTAAAACAATCCTTATGCTAGTGGTGTTTGGACAGGAGAATATTTTGTCTGTTTGTGAGTCAGAATCTACTTTTGGCTCTCACTCTGACCCAGCTTATGAGGCTGTTTGACAAAATTGGACTGGTCATCCAGAATTGCAGGATAAATAGTAATCATTTTTTCAAACATACTCCACACAGTCTGAATCCATTTTTGTCTTAAATGCAGTCAGAATGTGGTATTAAAATGAGGGGAAAGCCACTGCTGATGGTTTTACTAACCTCCAAAAGAAACAAATGTGATTCTTACAGTCTCGCTCATAATGGTGGCTACAACCTTACTCAAGCACTGTGGTGAAGAGTGAGCTTAGGAGAGCAGCTTGGTGTTGGTGGGGTAAGATGGCTCAGAGGAAGAGTAGAAGAGGTAAGGGTCTGGCTCTGGTACAAGATTCTGGTTGATGGCTGATGGAGCAGGCCACGGCCACTGCATGAGCACATCTGAAAGTCTTTATGGAGAGGAAGTGGTAATTGTAAGCAGCCCCCAACCTTCCAAACCCCCTCTGATCTCCCCCTCTTCTCAACCCCTTCCCCCTGTTTATTTCTTTCTTGCTCTGTCCCCACCTTCCTTTCCCTCCTATGCTGTTAATCTTTCAGCTCTTAACCACGGTGGACTTTAAATAGACTGATATGTTCTTCATGTTGTGGTAGGCAACATTTGGTCCCTGCAAAACATTTTAAAAAACCTCTGCATGATAGCATGTCCCTCATTTTTCACAAGTGAAATTACTCCCCATGTATTAGTGTCGAAGCCTGTTGACGCAAGCAGTGGTCTTTTGGTTGCTCTGTTCTTTAAACTAAAAGGTTCATTAAGAAACATGTAAAATCTTCTAAATAAAATGAAAAAATGGCATTGCTTGAAAGTGAAAACTTGGCTACAAAGAATGACATGAACTTCACATGTGCTAATAAACAGCCAATGTTTCCCCATTTTCTGTTTGTCGGTCTGCTTCTGCCTCGCTGTGTGTGTGTGTGTGTGTGTGTGTGTGTGTGTGTGTGTGTGTGTGTGTGTGTGTGTGTGTGTGTGTGTGTGTGTGTGTGTGTGTGTTGGCTTCTATTTTGTTAGGTGCACAGACGTTTTATGGCTTTGTGTTCAGTGATATACTGTATCTTAGCCCGTCTTGGCCTGGGTCTGTGAAGGGGAAACTGTGTATTAGAAGCGGAGTGGCAGCAGATTAGTGTGAGGTCAACAGCTCAGCAGTCTGCTGCTGAGAAGTGATCTCATCTGAGTATAGGCACAGTGTGCCAGCTCTTACTGTAGTGCTGACCTCAGGAAGGTAGTTAACTACACATTAAAGGCTGAAAAAACACACAGACGGACAAGATTGATCCTCGGTGTGCCCAAAGGAAGGAGAATCACCGCACTAGTAGACTAGATAGTCTTTTACCTTTGCCAGCTGTGTTGGCTAAATAACCTTTACTGTAAGCCTCTAAATAAACTTTATGTCACGAGGGGCACATTTACAGATCTGTACAGAAAAGTCAGTTGCATGAAAAACTGACCCGCACCCCATGCAGCTTTCAATTTAGATTTATACCTGCAAATTTATTGGGCATAGATGTTGTGCTTCACAGTTGACCAAGCTAAATGATGACACATCCACAGCTGTATCAATTGACTTACTGTTTTCCTTGTCATTTCCACAGCTATGGAAAAGCTGCGTTTTGTCTGGAGGAGCTGATGATGACCAATCCTCACAATCACTTGTACTGTGAGCAGTACGCTGAGGTAGGTACTCGCTTTGGATGTCCGTCGTCAAGCATGGGGGCAAACTGTGGAATAAATGTTAGCTCTCTGTGAATGGTGCTTCTCTGTAACACAGAGAGACGTGCACTTAACGTCACTGGGAATATCGGCTCATGAAAAGAGACGTTTACACAAGGTTGTCATGTATTGCTTATTCAGATGTCGTGCTGTCATTGCTTGAGCTGCCCTTCAGCACAGCTTATTGGCCGTGTTTTATACCTCCTCACACAGGTGAAGTACACGCAGGGGGGGCTGGAAAACCTGGAGCTGTCCAGAAAGTATTTTGCCCAGGCGCTGAGGCTGAACAACCGAAACATGAGGGCATTGTTTGGTCTGTACATGGTAAGTACTGCTTTGCATGGAGAGAAAGTGGGAGGGAGGCAGAGGAAGAAAAAACAGTCTAACCTTTTTTGTAACCCTGTGGTTTGTCAAGGTTGAGGCTGGCCGCTGAGTGTGTCGAGCACGACTGTATTCTGTGTGTGTTTCTTTTTGGGGGGGTGGGGGGGGGAGTGAAGAAGGGGCTCTCAGACAGGTCAGCTCACTGCTGACTCAGACGGTGAACTCCAGCATCGGAAAAGTCTGCCCCTCTGGAGCTCTTTATTTTCATAATAATACCCCTTTGCTGAGACTTTTTTATGTTTATGACTTGAATAAATAAAGCACTCACATAGTAAAAAAGAGAAAGGCGCAGGAGAGAGCAGCACAACTGCTGCAAGCAGTTTGTCACTGGCAAATTATCCAACCAGGTGCCAGTTTGATTGTAGTTTTGGCCCAGCAGTTCTTTCATCTGTACATTTGTTTAAACAGGATGTTGTCTGCTAGTGCCAATGCATCATATGTAAGTGAGACTTGACATAAAAACACAAACGAACCAGTACAGGGAGTGAAATATGGTGAGGGGAAGCAGGTCTAACACAGAGAGCCCCTGTGTTTTCCTTCCTCTGTGCTGCACTGGGAGTCTTCAGGTAGTCCAAACACCTCCGAGCAGCACATACCCTCTGAAGGCGCTCTGAGGTGGAGGTACGGGAGGAGCAGGGCAGGGTCAGACCAAGACATTCGCTTCTGTTAACTCTCATGTTTGTCTGGAGACAGAGCAGGCCCTGTACGGATTCCTGACTAGTCATCCACTGACACTTGAGTCTTTAATGGATACTTCAGGTGGGAGTTTATTCCATATCAGTCACAGATCTGTCTGAAGAGTGTTTTGCAGATTGTCAGCTAGTCTTGGTAGCTCCAGGTCCTGACAGGTGCAAGAGGTTCAGTGAAAGGGCAGGAAACTTTCACCATCTAACACTGAGTCAATTCGGCAAAAGACCTGGTTGCACTGACCACAGTCGGGTTGTGGGTTAGTTCCTCACAACACTTGCGTGGGGATTCCCCTCCATAATGGTACATGCTGTTACCCGGGGATAGCCTGTCTGAGTTGACATAATCTAAATTAAGGCTTCTCTTGAGTTAAAAAAAGAGAAGAAGTAAAGAAAATGCTTACTAAAAATTACAGAAGCCAAACCATTTGATAGAAGAAACAGGGCCAGGTTGATTGGTGTGTAGTTAAAGTTTCAGCGCAATGGTAGAGCGGGCTTTGAAGTGCAGGCAGGGTAAGCCCTCTGGGGTTTGCTGTGTGGGGATGATGGCAGGAACATGGGAAAGACACGGGATTTGTGGTTCGGAGGGGAGCTGTCGGGGCAGGCAGAGACCGTGATTCACACAGCGCTCCTCTCACTGCGTGCCGCTTTTTTTCTCGAAGGCATACAAGGTCCTTTCATCGCCGGGAATCGATGGTGTTGGAGAAATTAGGCCCCCGTTAAGTGACAATTTACGTATGAAGCATTAAAGCACTCACTTTTTCCTCCCCATAAATGATTTCTCCTGTGTCATCAGGCCAAGGTCTGTTTTTTCTCTTCACTCTGCCACAATGACTAGTGGAGTGGTAGATGGTAAGAGTGGTTGCACATTCATCTCAATTACGCTTTTATTGCTGTTTCACCAAGTTTTGATATAAGAACACCCCTTTCCCTGTTCTCTCCTTTGCTCCCTCTTCCCCATTTTTTCCTCCAGTCTGCAAGTCACATTGCTGCCAGTCCAAAAGTTAGTGCCAAGGTGAAGAAGGACAATATGAAGTATGCTGCTTGGGCTGCCACTCAAATAAATAGAGCCTATAAGGTGAGTCACGTATAGACTTTAATTCTATATGTTTTTCTTGTCTTGGCTCCGCATCTTTGGTGTCTCTGTCCTCTATTGAAAACATCTCCTTACTCTTTCCCACATCCCCATTCATCCCACAAGACAGTGAAAACCACCGATCATATTATCTCATGACTCTTCTGTTGTGTTTTAGCTTTCGTGGGGTATTTGCACACAATATCCAGACATCCAGAAATCCCCTTATTTGCATAGAATGCAAAAAGCATTCACCACCAACAAATGACCCCCAAAATCACATCATCCCTGAAGGCAGCCTTTGACTCGCAGTGTTGTAATAACAACCCCAGTGTCTTTTGCTGTGTCTGGGTACGTTTACTCTTAATGTGTTTATTTAAGGCCACAGTGTCTGCGCAGACTTTATCCCACACACTGCCTTCACAGAGCTGCAGGCTGATTCTCCGAAGACAGCAATCACTGACTAGACTGAGAACAACGGAACTAGAAAACTCTGTGACAAAGGGAGGTTCACTGACCCTCAAGTGCCTTTGAACTGGATGTAGTTCTGGATGTAGGAGATCCCCAGCAAATTCATGAGCCTAATGATAGATTTTAATGTAATTTCTTCAGTTGCAGTGGTTTTTCATTAGTTGTACATTTCATATGACATAAAAAAATAACATATCTTTCCCAGGTGTTCCTGATATTAAATGTAATTTCTGGGGAAGAAACGGAACTGAACCCATTTGTGGAAGAAAAAGAGGTATATGTTATAATATAGATAGTAAGAGTGGGCAATCAAGGGAGATGAAGGTTGGAAGTAGTTTTACACAACAATATTATCATTTTTTTAGTATTAGCCTTTAAAAATTTGAAAGCATTTAAAAACCTGTGCGCCATCATGATAAAATTACATAATATGTCAATTCTACAACAAGAGAGGTTTATGTTTTCTGCAAGTAGGTGCTAAAAATATATGAATGTATCAGTACCGGCATGGGCATCATCCAAACTCATCATCAAAAATCAAATGTTGTGCAATGCTTAATGAAAGTGTATGTTTTTGCATACATGCTCACATATCAAGCAAGGAAGGGTAAAAGTGAAGAACTGTTCCAATGGTGTCACTAAAATGGTTTATGCTGTTGTTATGACAACTAAAGTATAAAAGCATATTTATAAGAAGTCACATTTGCCATGTGGGCCATATGTGTTGCTTATTTGGGCATCAACAGTTAAACGTGTAATAAGCGGTTTCTTGCTCAGCTTGTGTGGGTCCTGCTGAGAGAGAGGCTCCCCGCTGAGCCTCTAAAGACCTCGTCTCACCACACTCATAGACACATGTCACATGTTGAAGACTGTGTCGGAAAAAGTGTGCCTGCGAGTAATGTCATGGTGAATTGCTGCGCTCTCGTTGAGTTCTTGTAGGAGTGTCAGGGAAGAGTTCTGAGATTCTACTCAAGGTTTCACTTAAAGTGGACTGTCTAACTGCCCAAACTGTTTCCCTCGGATGGGCAAGACTAAACTTTAGTGGTGAACCCTGGGCCAAGAGCAACAGTTGTTGTAAGATATTGTAAAAACGCAGAAAAGTACTATACGGGAGCCCTGAGAGGTAAGTTTGAAATATTCTTTTTTTTCCCAGTTTGATTTAAAAAAATAAATAAATAAAAAATGATTCCTGTGTTTATGACTGAAGAAATACCAGGATAATCTGTCCTAATATCTTGGAATAAATCTCATTTGCCTCTAAGGGCTATAGAACTAGCATCCCAAGTGTGACATGCAATGCTCAGATTATAAAAAACAGTTAACAATAATGAGGGATCTACATATTTAAAGACCCAGTTACCTCGCAAGAAATTTAACTTGTAAAAGCATTGTTATCTTCTTTTTTCTCCTTTATTTTTTAAGCTATAAACATCTGGCAGGCCAATCAAACCTTATGGCTGCCCTCGAAGATACAAATCTCCTTGATAAACATGAAAATGTTGAGGTGGTTTGGTTCACAAAAATGGGTCAATCGGATGACTCAGTTGATGTCAAGTCCACACTAACTGCACTTTGATCAGTATGCTTGCTGACCTTACCTCGCTGTTTTAGAGAGTCTTTGATCCCAGCAAGAGACAAGATGAATATCTCAAACTGCTAACTTTTAATCATAAATCAGAGGCCAAGAAAGGGAGAGGGACAAAGTATGAAAAAGGAGAACGATATTTGGAGCTTAGCCTCCAAACATCTGAAGAAAATAAGTGAAGGCTCTGAGGCATCAGGCTTTGACAGGACAGCTGAAGCAGAGCAGAGTACGGTGAAAGGGTTTACAGCCAGATGTTTGATTAGGACAGCGACAGTCCTGTAATTTTTGTCAAAATTCCTGTTGCAGCCTGTAAATTACCTCTCTTTTCCGTAGACACGTTTCACTAACTACACTAACTAACTGAATTTTATATTTTTCTTTCTAACTGGTCATAAATCCATTATTGGGAGTTGCCAGGCTCTATAAAAGTACATCAAACATGTTTTTAAAACAGACCAATTACAACATAACTTTGGGACCTCATCTGAAACTTGTTACAGAAATTAGACAGTAGCGTAACCAGAAATGTTACACATGTTTTCCTTGCTTAAATATTTTCCTTATTGCCAAGGAGGTGTGGGAGAGGGTTAACCCACAGACGGGGAACACACATCTGTGTTTGGGTAGCAAATAACTGTCTATTTGATTCATTACAGCCAATGTCACCAAACACTGCCATGCATATGACAATATACACCCTGTTTTTACAGCTACATGGGCACAGATTTCAACTGTCATTTAGCACTTTGCAGTGATTTTAGAGAAAAATGTCAATGTTTTGATTTGAAAAATTAACCATTTTCTGACAACAGCTTTTATATATTACATATTTATTAATCCTTCACACCTCTAAATGGATCAGTGACACTGGAGTTTAAATCAGTGTCAGGGAAGCTGAGATGAGCATCACTGTCGTACTGTAGCGACCCAGAGGAAAATAGTTTCAGTTGAGTTGTTATGATGACACTCTGAAATACTTAAGCTACTTTCACACGCCTGGTCGACACTGCGTAAATGTTTAGGTGTTGACTGTATATGGTTTTGACCCCTGGTGATGGTAATGAAACACTTCAGTCAGTCAGTCAGTCAGTCAGTCAGTCAGTCAGTCAGTCACACCTTTGTCCTCCAGGGAGCATGTGAGCTTCACACCACCCCATTCTTGGTCTTGTATTTGTTGAAGTTGCCTGGTCATAGTGAGGTTGTACTTGGCTGTGACTACGTCTGTGCAGTAGGTGAATACAAGCCCTGCACCCTGCACATATGTGCGTGACAATGTTTTTGTAGTTGCTGTGTGAGACGAGTGAAATGACAAAGTGTAAGGTTAGCCTCCTTGATTTTTTCACTCCCCACCTCCAGTTAAATGACTTCTGAGATCTTTTAGGGAGCAGCGGTGTGGGCCTCCATCAGGCAGCTGCAGGCTGCTTTGGGCTTGTGCTTGCTGATTGATGGCCCCTTTAAAGCGTTGCTCGTGTCAGTCGTCCACTTTTATTAGGGCCTGGTACCTGGTGATTGTCATACCTCAGTGAGAGAAAAAGGTGGGCAGGTGAGTGCAAGTGGGAGCAGACGTCAGCGAGAGGTCAAGACTGACTGGGGCCCGTTTAAGAAAAAAAAAAGGTAATTACCTTGGTGGGGTCTTTTGACATGTAAAAGGTGTGCGTGTGTGCGTGTGTGTGTGTGTGTGTGTGTGTGTGTGTGTGTGTGTGTGTGTTGTAGGTGCAGGGGTTTTCAAAGCAGCACTGTGTGGCCTGCCCTCCTGCCCGAACTCTCAGAACAGATTCTCTGATGAGCTGCTCTGTCACGGACCACAGGCTCCCACTGCGTCATGACTCTATTATCAGATGCTCTAAATAGATGTGGAGCTGTCTGGTCTGCTCCTACTGTTGTAGAACAGGGCAGGAGTTAATGTGGTGGTCTCACCTCAGGCTGAGGAGATAATTGACTACCGGGCCCGGGGTAATGGCGCATTAGGCAGCAAGGCAATGAAATGCACTGATCATTATAGCTACCCCCACCACACACACACACACACACACACACACACACACACACACACACACACCCTAAATCTAGAAGAATGAGTCACACGTGGAAATTACGTTGCCAATTGCACACCTTAGCCAACTGCCCTCTCTAAGTTTGGCAAAAGAGGAAGGAAAAAACTTTTGCCATGGAAATAGTGTATAGGCTAGGTTTAGGCTGCCGTTGGTTCCTGTTTGTAGAAGCTTGAGCAGGGCCAAAGGTTGAATGAATAAATGCGTCACGGCGTTAAAAGCATGGCTTCATGTTGAACATAGAGTTGAGTGTTGTCTGTTGTCCTGTCTTATTCCACAAACAGATTTTGAGGACAGACTGTGTGTGTTTTTTGGGAGAAAGCCAGGATGGTCTTGTTGAGGTGACAGGAGTTAAATTTCTCCAGCCAGCAATGTGTGTTTCAGGTATTGAAATTATTATGTTTACAATGGATGTTTGTGCTTCTGTCTGATCAAGTACACGGACACTCTCAAGGGGCACATCGTTCACCTTGGAGGACATGCAGAGGCAGCAATGAAACAGTATCCCCTGCCTGTGTTTGACTCAGGGTAATGGTGTTTTCACAGTGATTTAATTGAAAGACGCCTGCACTGCTGTTGCCTACCGCATGTCCTTTGCTGTTCAACTGGGTTGTGGTTGCTGCTGAAAATGCAATGCTTCTACACAGCAGCAGAGTTATATATGATGATTTATGTACTACAAATTGTCCTGGTACTTGTCCCTCCATACACAGGGTTTGAAATTGCACATTTCAGACACTCATTCTCATGTGGATTCTGGACAGTGTTCTCAGACTTGGTTCAGGACATTACCTAGACTTGTCCTTTCACACATGAAGTACACAACGAGGAGATCTTTGTCAGGCATGTTCTAATCTACTCGAGATACATCATTTGGTATGGGTGAGGGACAGAGCTTAGGTAGGACAAGCAGGAGGCAGGACATGATGGCAAAAAAAAACTGCTGCAGAACAGCTGCATCTCTTGTCCCACTATCTTAGCGTTGGCCCTTATGACAGAAGTTCCAGTCATCTCTGTAGTTAAGACTTTTTTTTTTTTTTTTTTTTTTGCCAAATGACCTTTCCCCTTGCCCCTGTAATATTTGTGTTCCATAGGTATCATGCCATATCGGGCCAACTGATTCAGAAATCGCCAGTCACACAGACAACCATGGGCCATATCTGAAAAAGTTCAAGGTTGCAATGCATGTGTGAATGGGACAAAAGCCCATTTATATATTTGCTATTTTCCTAAATTTTGGTTTATGAAAGAAAATGTGTAAAATTTGTTATGTATGTCCTCCTCAGAATGCAATGTTGTTACTTTGATGACCCCCTGTCTCTCATCCAGCCCTATCATCAAGTTAGAATTTTAATGCATCCAAAACTTTAGCTTGTAACCTAATACCGTCTCCACTGAAGACATTCCCAGCAGCCTCAGCTGCACTTTTGTATTTGGTACAAATTGGCAAATGCTAGCATGCTAACACAGTAAACTAGGGAGCCGAAAATGGTAAGCATTATTTCTGCTTAACATGAGCATGTTAGCGTAGTCTTTGTGGGTATACTGGCATGCTGACTTTAGCTTTTAGCTCAAAGCACTGCTGTGCCGAACCACAGCCTCACAGAGCTGTGAGCATGGCTGGCTCGAGGTTACAAGTCTCTTACATTAACAATAAATGATAATGTACAATTACAATACAATAATGTTGTTTTAATTTAGTACATTTTAACACAATCTGTATGAACATATATTTTATACTTTAACCCACATCAGTTTGAAACATAAATCTGGGTGAAGTGAGGCTAATTGGACTAACCCTTTATTATATCCCTGGTCCCCTGCCCAAGGTTAAGGAAGTTGCCTTCTTCTGTGGTATTTTTGAGGGGATGCCTTGTCTTCCGCAAAAATTAATTGGGTAGAAAAAGTGTGTGCCTTTATTTGCACGCATGAGTAATCCTGACTATGCTTGTGGATTATAATTTGCGGCATTTCCTGTGAAACCCTTTGGACGCAGTGCCGAAATTAGAGCGGAGTGTTATTTACTCCTGTACTAGAGGCCATGGAAATAGACTAATCATTTGAGCATCCTGTCTCGGAGCTCTCACACACAGAACTAAAATGGCACTTATGCAAGATTCGAAGAAAAACCCTCACATTAGAGGTATTATTCTACATTGCATGACCTCTTTACCAATTCTATCTAACGACCACTGTTGTCACTCTGATTATTTTTGCTTCTAGCAGTGCAGACTGATGTTTTTGCTGTGTTCAAGTGTGTTTGGCCCTTGATTGCTTCTGCTGGCAGAAGGACCTAATGTTCTGATGTTCTCTTTTCCTCTTCCCTCCTCTCCTCTCTCTTTCTGTCCCACTTGGTGTCTCTTCCTTTCACCTTCCCTCGCTGACATGTAGCTGGCTGGTCGCGGGACCAAGGAGAACAAATGCTCCATGAAGGCGGTAGAGGAGATGCTGGAGTCCATGCAGATCACCATGTCCTAGATGCCCTCTTCCCTTCTGCACACACAGCCACTTGGAGCACCATGGCAGCTCAATTAGCCTCGCTAATGTGACCAGAACCAGATTTTTAACTGATTTCCTTTCTTCATCCCTTCAACTTTGGTTCTGTAATTGAGTTAACTTGACATGGACAATGGAAGACATTTGTTTCAAGAGCAAAGATGTTTTCAATCATCTGGAAACTACAAACAGCACATTTCAAGTAATACAACTAATTAAAAAATGTTCTACATAGTGATAACCTAGCTGTGACTGGATTATACTGTCCCTCCCATCCCATGCTGTCTTTTATGTTCACCTTGAGCTGATCGCTAATCATCCACATCAAAGGCTATAACTCTGTGACAAGGAAAGATAACAAGCTGTACAGTAAATGCTATTTATAAAGACAATGTGGAGAAGACCACCTGTCTGCACTGAGGTCCTTAACTGTCATCTGTAAATGAAACATCTTAATCTAATAAAACATTTTTTTCTTTTGTCTAATCTATCAAAATATCTTAATAAAAGCAGGACTGATTCCGAGTTCAAAATGAATTATTTTCTTTGGTTTTTGTAGCGGCATTTGAGAAATGTTAAGTCGGTTGATTTTTGGATTTCCATTTATATAAAGAGTCATTTTGTCCCCAGCAGTGACACAGTAACACATTTGAGCTTGCAAAAATTATCCTGGAGAAGGATGAGAGACATTTGTCATTGTGGCGGCAGCAGTGGCAACAACAAGGACATCTTCTTTCCCAATGATTCCAGCTGGGAAATTCTGCCTTCCAATTACTCTGGACAGCAGCTGAACCAACCTCAGCACACTGAAGAACACCTCTGCCATTTCAGTTTAAAGAGCCTCAGAGATCGCTGCCAGTAATTAACACGCCACAAGTCTGAAAGGGGAAAAAAAAAAATCTTATTCATGAATCTGGGAACTTTCATGACAGGCGGGGAAGAAAGACATCTTAGTGCTGTGAGAGGCTAGTTTCCTCTACTGTTACAGCGGTGCGCTTAGTTCACTGGGTTCTGTAATTGTTGAATCTGAATTGATCCACATGATCATCTTAAGTTGTCGCTCACCCGTGCAGGGTCAGCTGTTACTTCCATTTCTTTTGTTTATTAAGTCATGGCAATTGTCTCATAATTTCACTCTTCGGCTGATGGAAAACTTGAGCGTTGAGTTTATGGTCTTTTTTGGACGCCTTTTAAATTGAGAGAGGTCACCAGCTCAAAGCCCCGAGTGTGGAAAGCCGTTTTGCTCAAGTTTTTTAATACTCTCTGGCCCTGGTCAGTGGATGAATGTGTCTGCATTTGATTTGCCTCACCAATCTGGCGGAACCAATGAAAGCCAGGGGACGTTTGAGCATAAACTGAATTGAGTTATTTTTACAGGAAAAGGGCTGAGGGTAAGTGAAGCTCTGTTTGAAGACTTGCAGGGTGAACGCTGTTTGATTTGAAGCAGTGTGTTCCTTTCTGTTTTAGCTTCCATGTTCACATTGCTGTGCTTGCAAAGGTTTATGAGCTTGTAAATGGGGAATAAAGGTTGTCAATCAGTTAGATGGTCACCAATATATGAGATATTGCTATCCAGTGCCAACTATACAGAGACAATAGTGCCATCTGTAGTCTGGATGAAGAACATATGAGTGACAGCATGCACCTAGAAGTAGGCTGTCACCGTTGTGCATCAAACATCATCCAAACTTAACCTGTATTTAATATTATTTCTTGTCTGTCTGCAATTCTGATTTGCTGAGCCAAATAAAAAAACAAAAAGGTGTTCCGCACCATTTATCAGTCAAGGTTTCTGATAAATCCCCTCCTTGCGTTCAGCTGTGTTATCCAAACATATCCTTGTACAGTCAAGGAAAATAGCGCGTTTGCACTGCCGTGGGTTGTAGAGTCTGAATAAACCTTAGCATCACTTCGCGCCCCACTGTTTACACACACCTCTAGCTCCTGACAGCCTTTCCAACCTTTGTCCCAGTGGTCCCGCACTTATGAGCATCTCATCAGCCCATACCTGGACAACAGAGCCAGACCAAAAGACAGGAGAAAGGCGTTGAGAGAACCTTCTAACCCCACTAAGCCGTTGGCTCAGTATAGTGCGTGTAGGGGATTCACTATTAGTGCTGCCCGTAATCCTGGATTCCCTGGGAGATTAGCCCCTGGAGAGGGTTTGCTTGTCCTCAGCTGCTCTACTGTGGCCAGGTTAGCAGAGCCGGATGAGCTAGGAGATGATAAGCTTATTCTGGGATAGAGCTGTGCCTGATCAGCCTATTCATCAAAAGCAGCGGTGATGATGACAGATATCCAGCAAAGGCTTGCATTGTTAACATATTTCTTCAGTACTGTAATGACTCTACAGGTTGTCCTCTTGGAAATACTTATCCTTTACCATTAACGGGACGCAGTGCAGGTTCAAAACAGTTGCTGCAGATTGTGTTTATCATGTAGCAGACAGCTCATAAAGATGTCTGACAAGCGCTGGCAGAAGGTGAGACGCATTCAGTTTGGCTTCGGTGAGATTACCGTCATAAACTGCATGACTGGCAAATAAACATCACGAATACAATGAAGAATGTGAACAGTGAGTTTTACGTACATTTTTTTTTTTGCCTCCCTAGCATCGGACTGGCTAGTTTAGTGCTCTAAACTAGCCAGTCCACCACTTTGATACCAGGCGATAGCTTAACAACTACTGCATGGGCCACCACTTAATTGTATAGCTATTCATGGTCCCCAGAGGATGAAAAAAGGTGTTTGCTTTCTGTTTCAGTTTCGGTCCATCTGTCGAAAAAGTTTTGCAACCCATGCTCCTGCATTACCACGGGGTTCAAATTTGTGGTTTTGAGTGAAATGTCTTGAAAATCGGTCATACATTTATTTTGTTCAGTGTTTTGGAATATGTCCTTAACTCTAACCTGATGAATGTATTTCAACTTGTTCCCATCCCTCTTAGCCACACATTGTATTTAGAGGTAATCAGCAAATGTTAGCATGCTAACTTGACCAGACTAGGGTGGTCTATACCATGGTCACCGCCAGATGGGAGTCACTGTCCGATCTGAGGAGCGTGTGAGAGCGTGCCGACCATCTTGGACAGGTAGGTATGGCAACACTGATTGGACACACCACGTGCAGAACCGCAGTGAAAGTGTACATTTTTTGATAATAACTACATTTGCTACTATAGCAGTTTTTCATTCTTTTCTATTCAATTCAAAGTGGCTGTACTGACATGGAAATGATACGCACAATTTTTCTAAAGCATGACTGCACAATTTCCTGCTCGGCCCATAGACTTTACATTTGTGGTGATGTTACAGATTTTTAAACCGCTTTTTTCAGCTTATTGGAAGTTTTACAAATATAAAACCTCCATGGATACAAAATTCAGAGTAGAAAGACTCATTATCAACCTTGTCTGAAGTTCTTGGCGTCCTGTCAACGGTTTGACGGACATCTTTTGTATAATGGCGGTCAATGGGGAAAATGCTTTCTTTGAATTTTTTGCTCCAATACTGTGAGTGGCCACCATGACAGATTGGAAGCAAGGCTGAGCAGAAGAGCACCAGGTTTTGTAGTGGCCAAAGCATGTAATAACATCATCAGGCTGACACTGTGGCTGGAAAAGACTTCTCCCCATAAGTGATTTGGTAAGCAAGGTTATCATTAAACTAACATTGTGGACATGGTGAACACTCACTGGGCATCAGGATTTTAGCACTGACATTGTGGCGCAATGTTCACATTAGCACTTAGCTAAAGTCAATATTGTGCCTTAGTGTAGCGTAATGGAGCCACTAGCATGGCTGTAGTGTTGTTATACACAATAGAGTGCGTCCTAGCTGGCAAAAAGACTTCAGTAGTGAGGGAAATATTGGATTTGTAGGAGATCAAAGCGGAGGTAGAGATGATTCCAGCGAGGGTCAGAGGAACTGTGGGCAGCTGCAAGACAAAGGGAGGAGCAAAGTGCTCCATGCTGCTCGGGACCGGAGCAGGGGCAAGCAACTTTCCCAAGGTGAGGGAGTGAGTGGAAAGGGAGAGCAGGGCTCCAGCGAGCTCATCCATCTCTGTCTGTTTTAGGGGGAGAGGCTGGGAGAGCTAAAGATGGATGAGGCATGCAGCGCTAAATCCTGCCCCGTCCAGTCGCACAACCGGGCCTGGTGATGAAATAGTGTTTTGGCTGCGAGCAGGGACGGCCCGACCCACTCCCTTTTTTCTGGGAACGGAGACGCAGGAGAAGCAGAGAGTTGGACCGGTGAGGATGGATCAGTCGAATGACACCTGACATGTGGAGGAGAGTCTCGAGGAGACATAATAGGCCATCCAGAACTCACTCGTAGAAATTCACAGTGATCTGCCGCTCTTGAGAGCTTCCAAGCTTTTGATCCATTTCAGTTAGCTTTGAATATTAACACACATAGATTATAATAAATGCACATTCATTGATTCGGCTGTATTTGCTTAGATTTGCTTGGCTTGTCGTGTCACATTAATGCTGCTTTCATGATGAAATTCATTTGGTGGAAAATAATGTTTGACAAGCTTGCATTCATCAAAGTAGATATGGGTTTTTGTTTTTTTGGCTTGGATTCACTTCTGTGAGTTGACCACAGCTCATTTATCAGAGCATCTAACTGTTTCACTCCGCACTGTTGGAGTTGAGATGTTTATGAAAGGGGGAGATGTTTTTTTTTTATTGCATAATCAAATGCAAGCATTGCATATGTAGAGGTAAGGTCATCTGGCAAAGTTATGTTTTCTGCTCGTTGCACAATATCTCTTTGTTGATCCAGTTTTATTTTTCCCCTACACAATTGCACCAGCGTGAGCGCAAACTTAATTTTTCCTCCAAGGGCTTCAATGCTGGGAAATAATTTCCTCTCAAGGCAAAAGAACATCCCTGAGAAAAGTGTGTGTGTGTGTGTGTGTGTGTGTGTGTGTGTGTGTGTGTTTGTGTGTGTGTGCACGGGAGGGAGGGAGGTAGAGAGAATTTGTGGTTATGAAAGTGTGATTATGAATGTGCAGACAATGTGCAGGCATGCCTTTGTGTCAGCTCGAGTTTGTGCGTGCATGTGAGCGAGAGTGTGTGCGAGACTATGTGGTAATTTCAACAATATGAAGAGCTTTTGCCCGTGGAATTAAAACTATTGGCTGCAGGCGATGCTTGTACTCCTAAGCCTCTTGACCAGGAGGCTCCAGACTGCTGCGATCTTCTTCCAGAGGATATTCTGTGGCCTCCAAGGGCCTTTTTTGGTTGTTGCGCCGGCTTCTCAGCTCCAGGGCTCTCTGGCAGGAGCCTCGAACGTGCACATGTCGAGGCTGCATCCTGTCTGCAGACTCTGTCACAGTGTAGGGCATGTGTCAAATCAGAAAGGGGCAAGTTGCTGGCTCCAGTAGAGAGTTGTTCTTTCCAGCACAGGCTTTCCAAACCGCAAATCCCCTCTCAGTGTGTCTTCTCAGCCAGAATGCACAGGCTTACCCCACACAGGGCCTGGGGCCTAATTACAAAAAGGAGGGAAAACCAGAATTGGCTACTGATTGAGCTTCCTGGGTGAATGTTAATGGCAACCACAGAGGGATATTTTATACCCTGAAAGGGATGCAACCGAGACTGGGAGTGTGTGGAAGCTGGGGAAGTTTGGCGTTGTACAGACAAAGGTTTACATGGGTTTATGAATACATACAAGCTATAACACGCTCTTTTATTCCATAGGCGTACCCTGGCCTGATACCATCTAGGCATGGTAAACAAACTTTTACTACAGTGTCAAGAGTCAAAAGAATTCCAAGGCATTGAGCCAAGCCTCATTTCAAAACTGGGAACAATGGGACACATATTCCTCCACACAGACACACTGATGCTTTGGGAACACTCACTTCTCCTGATTTTGATTACCCACATACCATTCTGTCAGTGGTGGAATGCAACTGAGAAAATTTACTCATTTATTGTAGTTCATCTTATTCACTAAATTTCAGAGGCAGTACTCCATTTATGTGACAGCTGTGGTAACTAGTTGCAAAACTGGAAAAAGAGAAAAACAACTAGCCTGACAGTCCACAAAAACTGCAATGTTTATTTTTTACAGGCTGTCTAAAGCAAAAAAAAAAACAAAAAAAACAGCGTCCCTCTGTGCAAGCAGCCTGTCACGGCCCATATTTATGTTTCTTTGTTCGGCAGTGACCTCTAGTGGATGTAGTCATTATGACAGGGGCAAAGGAGTAAGTCAACTGACATAGGGGAAAGAGAGAGAAAGTCCACAAGAAGACTGCCAGGAGAAACAAAAAGTTAATGTTACTTAATTTTAATTAAGTTCTGTAACATATTTGTGTCAGAAATTTGTGTTGTTTGTTCCTAAACCATGATCTTTTTCTAAACCTAGTCAAGTAGTTTTGGTGCCTGAGTCTTACCAAAGTGGAACTGTTTTCATCTTAAACATGTGACAATGAAAGCTAATTTGCAGTTGAAATATTCAGTCACTTTACATCTGAGGACATTTTCGAATAAACAACATTATGCTTCGTCGTGTAACATCATCAACATGATGCTGAAGCTGTTATTGTAAGAAAAGTTAGCTTTTAAAAGTTGCTTTTAAATTGTAATGGACTACTGCTGAATCATGCTGCTTCAACTTCAGTAAAGGATCTGAAGACTTCTTTCACCACCGCGTGCTGACTCAGCATCTGTCTACCTGTTATGGTGTGAGGCGCAGGGCCGAGGTCCTCATCCTAACGCCAGAGCATTTTGCTCTAACTCCAACAGCATGTTTTCCTTTTTGGTAATCTCCAACAATAGCATTATTAATTGCATCCATGTGTGCTCTTAAGAGCCCTGCATGTTTTAATTCATCAGTTGGCTGGTTCTTCTATCCTCATGGTAGCCATTTGTCTTCTGTTCCGTCTCTCGGGTGTACTTGTCCCTGTTAATTTATTATGATAATATAACTGTTTAAATTCAAACATGCTGTTGCTTGATATGTGTAAATGATGGCATTGATGGGAGCTTCAAGCCTCCATCTGCAGGACATACTGACATGCGGTGCGGTCTGCTGACTCGCCTCGACTCTCACCGTCTCACTTTGCAGCATGGTAAGGTTACCGTATTACATCCTTTCTCACATATATCCAGTCAAGACCCATCACTCTCACTCCCCTCGACAAGACCTGTAATAGACACAAAAATGTACAGCACGCCCTCCACTGTGGACGATAAGGGGGGATTTTCAAGTAGCCTTTCGCGATGGATGGGAATGAACTCTCCCATGTTATTGCCACGTACAATTTTATGTGCCGTCACGCACGCACATACAAGCCGATGGATCCTCGTGTCACACGCGCGCGCGCACACACACACACTCGTCAGTGTAAACTTGGCAGGCCCACGAAGCTACCATCTGCTTGTGGGGAGAGGGATATGGCCGGCGGACAACCACAAACAGCCAAGGTAATAGTGATGGGTTCCACTCAGTCTCTATCTCCCAGACAGCAGTAGACTCCTCATTCCACAGCGCCTGGACTTTGTACAACATGGGCCACGGCGCAACGACAAAGTGCTTCTCCAGTTCGCTGGCAGCTACTGTAACATTTCTCAGACATTTACGTAGTTTTGTGTAAACCAAACAGAATGACTTATTCATACAGTTCCTACCCATGTAAATCTTGGAGCCAGTTTCCGCCAATACTTCCAGGTAGGGATTTTTTAATAAATGCTAATTGGCGGTGAGTGTGTGTATGTGGAGGATTCTTTGCGCATAAAGTAAGGAACAGAAACACGCAGAGAGAAGGCTTGAACTGTGATGTATAGCCAAAAGACCAATAGAAAAACAGAAAAACAAAATAAAAGGACTCGGTTTATGAGTTGGGTCCTCAACCAAACGAATAGCTCGAATCCATGCCAGAGTATAAAAAAAAACGTAGGCTTTAAATCCATTACCTATGGCAGTATTTTAATGGACACTTTGTTCATCTGGACTGTGGACAGCAAAAACTCTTAATTGTGCATTTCTCTATTTCAGGAGCACTAAAACATCCATATACTCATAGAGCCACTAATGATACTTGTTAAATCTGGTTTTGAGTGATCACATTAAAGTCACAGGCATTTGTCCAACATCGTGTTTCTTCAATCTAATATACAGTAGGTGTAAATTCTCATGTATAAATCATTACATTTCCCATATTAAATGACAGAGTTGATCAGCTAAATTGCGGTTGCCCCCTCGACCTTCCCCCAGTATTAGTGTTGGCTTGAGGTTGCAGGTTTTTCTTCAGTTTCTGAGCGAGCCAAACCAGAGAGTCTAATTCCACCACATACTCCTCTTAGGTCAAAGTAGGATCTTTCACATGAAAAGCACATTAGGTAGGTGCTGTCTGGAGGATCTCCACAGTCTTGCTGCAGCTAAATGTAACACAGTCCGCATTGTGGATTGAATTGCACCACGCAAAAAGCACAACGTGCCACAGTCAATATGTTGGCAGTGATTCCAGTGATTGCCCATTCTTGATCATTCATCGTTTATGCATCAAAAGCAGCAAGCAGAGGAAATAACTATTTATGTCATGCAGGCAGATGACAATATACTTTACATGGTTGGTGCAATATGTAAGAATTTGCCCCTGTGTTATTTTCCATGAATGCAGCTAATGTTTCAATCCTTGTTAGCTCAGTTAGCTGTGTAGCTAGCCGCACTGACAGGAGAGTGTTACACTGCTACCAAAGGAGCTTTGAACCCCAGGGACAAAGAGACTTTTTTAGGCTAGGGGCTAGCTAGTTAGCATGCTACTTCAGTAGATATCTCTGCTGCACAATACATGGATGTCTTTGAAATTATGTCAGATCTGTTTGTGATTTAAGTACATTGTTAAATGTTTTAAACAATAATGATTACCCATTTGCTCCTTTAAGGATGAAGACGGCTTCCACAAGTTGGTTCCACCAGGCTATGTAAAGGAATATAGTTGATGTTTTTATAGTAACAAGGTATAAAAGGACATATAATCAATGCTGTGGAATTTGGAGTTCTCTGTCCTGATTGGACATAGTGGGCAGGGATAACAGATCATTTCTTCTCTGTTTTACTGTAACACCCTGTAACAGTGATAACTGGTTGGATATCATTGCACTATTGAACGTATATTTAAAAACAAACAAACAAAAAGAAACACATGACTTACTACTGCTTCAAGTTAACATTTTAAGTGTTTTTCATTCACTCATTTTAAATTTGTTTTTTATCCCCTGGATTTAATTAGGGCCAGATTTTTCCTTATAGCATGATAAAATAATAACATCTTAATGGTTTTGCTTTTTCATTTTTATTTTCTGTGAGGACTACCCATCTCTGACAGTATTTATACATGCACCCATATACATAGCTAAACAATCAGCGGGCTACTATTAATCATTAACCCAAGTCTGCACAGTGAACTCTGCATGAGGCAGTCTATATGTCATTTGTTGCTCTCTCACATGTTCGGAAAAATTTCCCTTGTGTCTGCCCGTGCATTCATACATTCTCACATCTGACTAGACGTTTGAGTGCATTTTTGTCAGAGCAGTGTCTCTGTGTCTGTAACTACATGCAAGCGGAGAAAGTAGCCCAGACCACAGCAGCCCGCTATAAATATATTAAGACATGAATAGATTTCTAAAGTCTGAGGAGGAATGCCTTTTGACTTTTGCTCACAACACAATGCTATCCTTCAGCTGTATCAGCAATAAAAGCTCTTAAAGACCACTCTCCACTACCTGCATGCCACCATACACATGTAGCACTGTAGCAGTGCTGGTCAAGAGTCATATGTTTTCACTCCAGAGAAACGGAACCAGCATATATAAACACAATATTAAAGATCAAACCAGTGGTTCCTGACCTTTTCGCCTTGTGACCCATTATGAAAAATCAATCTCTAGTTCAGGGTCCCTTGCCATGTTTCCGACAGTTTGTGCTTTAAAATAATTAGTTTGATTGACAGTATCGTTCCGCCTCCAAGTCTGGAGGCGAAACTGTTTATAATTGTTCCAAATGGCAACACTTGGTAAGGGGGAAATTCCAACATGGGAAAGGTGTGTGTGTGTGGGGGGGGCGGGAAGCTGTACTCCAACAAGCATATCTGTTGATGATGGCAGTGTAGGATTTCATTTAAACACTATTAAGATATTAAAAAAGTCAAAGATTAGAGAGGCATTGTTTTATTGGTACATTTATGGAAGTAATGGATATGAGTGTTCATTCCAACACTGAATAACACACAAAAAAAGGGTTCAAGGCCATCTTTTTGAGTAATATAATCAGACAGGCGTTAGGTAGAATTACTTATCTGACACCCATCTGGATATTGCAGCTATGTATCAGCACATCCAAAGCATCAACCACACCACAGCGAACAGAAAGAGGAGATCGGGTTCTTCTTTAAGCTATCAAATTCTGCAAAGTCCAATGAAGTTTACCTTTGCTTTGGCGGCCGAGACACTTAAGTCCAGCTCAATAATCGCAATTGCCACTGCCTGCTCACATTAGCCCCAGCCCAATGTGTCGTACAGCAATGCACCACTCGCACAGATCTGGATAAGTAATACGTATCACATGCTGAACAATGCACGCTCGTCAGAGGGGTACGATTACCTTTGTGGTGACTGTTTGTCAATAATTTCCTCTGGAAAGTTTCTGCAAGATTTTTCTCCTTTCTCCCCTTGGAAAATAATCATTGATGCAAATTTGTCTTGTTGTGGCGGCTATGATTCAGTCCAAGATCGAGATCGGTCCGGTTTCCTCGCAGCCCAAATTGGGCTGTTTTTCTTCGAGAGGTCTCGGCGAGTGGGATTAAAAAACCAAAACTATTAAGTTTTCTGACTGAGAACACTGCTATTTTGCCCTTGTGCGTCAACTCTGCTATGGTTCTTATTTTCGTTTGATACATTGCTGGAGTGTTATCAAGCCCTGGAAAGAACAGAGCCTGCAAGTCTACCTGAATGCTTCGTGGGCATACTTGAAGCAGGAAAGACTAAATCATTCTCTTCCTCTGAATTACAATTAGAACAGATGGTTGCTTGGATTGTGGTTATCAACATTTGAAAAGCTGATTCTGACTCATTGTGTTGCCAGAAATGGGGGATATCTTGGACTCTATTGCTGCAGGGGGAGGCAGGAAGAGTTGGGTTAAGCTTTATTACCTTCATATTTGAAAGGGTTAAAGGGCCCATACTGGTCCCGTTGGGCTAGGGCTAGTCCCTGGAGATTAATGAGCCAGGCTTCATCCTACAGACACACATGGGCCTATTATTCAAACTGACAGACCAAGGGTTGGCACTTTAGGCACATAAATAACTCTCTGTGGTGATACATACCATCTCATTACTTATCCTCAATGCTACCACTGATGTCATTGCCACCGTCAACCGCTCCCACAGCCAAAATAAGAGCTATACGGGGAGATTTTGACCAGGTCTTCCTCTAGGGTTGGATCGACTGCTCTTTGTCTGTTAGCAGTAAAATAAAGAAAGTAAATGGTCCATCATCAAGAAGCAGTGATTTGTTCATGGCCGTCCAGTCCAGCCTGCAACAAATCATCCAGAACAGATGCCCTGATCCAGCTCGCTGGCACCCCGGCCCAGCCTCCTCTCTTCTTGTTGGCCGGCTCCTGAGTCTGGGAATCAGGGATGTTGTCACTCATCATCAGCCAGTCAAGTGGGAAGCCAGAGCTTTATATGGATGCCGAAGTGGAGATGGTTAGAACGACAGCGAGCCAGTGGCTGTGAATCCCCAGCTGCTGGTGGAGTTATTTTTAGTAGAAAAAAAGTGCACTGTAGTGTGAGAAGTTGCAGTGTCGTCTGAGTCATATACTGTACTGCTACTTCTACTGATACTCATGTTTTTCTTGGTTATTATATTATTATTCATGTTAATGTTTGGTTAGTTCTTGTAAATCCGAGTGCAGGAAACTAACTTGGAGGCCTAAACTGGAAGTATTAATCATGCCTGGACAATCTCCATATTTTTACTATTCTACATATAAACTCATGTTCTGGGTAGCAATACAAATAAAGTCTGTTTAAAACAAAGCCTGGGTGCTGGATATGACGCATTTCACACCATAATTGTGTTTTCACACATTGAAATCTAGCATAAGCCCAGCAGTATTGCTTATCTGGCACATGTTTTGCAGTAGATGATTCAAAGTAACAGACATTTACCTCACAAGCTTGTGTAACCATGCCATCATTCTTGTAATCCTGGACCACTGTGGAAGCTGACAGAATGTGGAAAAGTGTTATGTAAACAGTATTTATTACCGTAATAAATAAATCTGCAGGTATTGAACAGATTGAACAGCATTAAGACAAATATCTACCTACTTAATACTGTGCAGGTTCCCCTGGTGTAGCTCTGACCTGTCAAGGCTTGGTCATAACACCTCTAAGGTTGTCCTGTGGTGTCTGGTACTGAGATGTTTGTAGTGGATCCTTTGGGTCCTGTACGTAGAGGAGTGGGGCCTCCATGGATCAGACTTGTCCAGCATATCCCAAAAGATGCTCAACTGGATCGGGATCTGGAGAATGTGGACGTCAGGTTGATGCCGCCCGCCCTTTGTTGTGCTACCAGAGCTGTTCCTGAACTGCCTTTGTTGTGTGTCAGGGCGCATCATCCTGCTGGGGGACCCACCCATGGGGGGATGTCCTCGGTCCATACTGGTGTTTGGATGGGTGATGTGTCTCAAGTGACACGTGACTGCAACAGACACCTATCAGCTGATTGGTAGCAAACAGAGTTGAAACGTAAGCAAGAAACTCGGTCAAACATTAAATGTTTAAATCAAACTATTTGCATTTAAAACTGTGGATTGTTGTTGTTTGTACATTTAAAACTTTTTTTTTCTTTAAATAAGTGAGATGAAATGGCTTGGTATAATAACACACTGTACATAGCTTGTTGACATAATAACATACACCGGACAGGCTTTTAAATCTAAATGAACACAGTCTTTTTGGTCTTGTTTTTTGCTTTTGTTAAAGAAATAAATAAAACAGATTAGTTTTAGTGTGAGGTATTTCTCTGCTACTTTAAAGGTAGCTGCAAAAAATTACCAACAGAACGTGAAGAAATAACAGTTTTGAAATTATTATGTCTTTGTATTGTATTTCAGCGATATCTACAGAAGTTGGCATGCTAACCAGCTACAGTGCTAGTGGTGTGAAGGCTAACACTTGCCAGGTCCCCATGCTCCCAGTCAAGGACACTAAGCAGTCACTCTGGTGTTATTCTAACCCCTATTTGTTTTGTGTTTGAACCTGACAGATGGCCCATTCTTACATAATGTACCTTTAACAAGGTCTGGAATCAGCAAATATCAGATGGTATTTGCAGGGATTCATATATTCTTGGACCGTGTGTATGTTTTAAAGTATCACATGGTGCTGTACATGCATGTTTGGTCTGCATGGGAAAGTCTGACACAAGCCTGACTGACTACCTGACCACACAGAGAAATCAATGCAACAGCTGTCATGGCCCTTTTATTAAATCTGACAGCTCAATACTGGAAATGTAGTGCTGAACTGAAGCGATGTCTGGCCATCCAACAGCATTTCACTGCTCGTCTGTTGACGTGTTTTCTACTAACACTATTAGGGACAGTGCATTCTCAAATTCTCAGAAAACAAAACAAAACAAAACAAAAACATCTGATATTTCTGAGAATGTCCGAGCCCTCATAGACTGTCAAAACCATAGTACACTACACTCCTGGATCCAAAACACTTTCAACAAGCCTTTCTTCACTGAGGCTTGGCAGTCATGTCACACATGTACTGAACACAGTGTGATCACGGTGGTCCTACAGACAGATTGTCCTTTCACTTTAACGGTAAAAATTCCCAAGCTGCAGCAGAGAGACATGACGATTATGCTGTGAATGTGGGTCCAAATACCAGACTGTGAATTTATGGTTTTGAGCTTTTGTACTGTGAGCTGTTATTGGCTGGTATGCAGTAGCCATGCCATACATACCGACTGATGATAATTGGCAGTAAGGTCCTGCAAATAGAAGAGAAATGGCTGTGTTGACCATACAATGCTTGGCTATTTACCAGCCAGATATTGATGAAATAAAGTTGCTGTGAAGTTTAAGTCTTGTCATTTACAATTCCATAAGACAGACATGATAGAGTCTCTGTAAGGTTGTCCTGCTAGGAAGTGTTAATGTGATCACTGTCTTAGTAAAGCATGGTGATGCTTGATCTTGAGATATGTCACTGGATAAGTGTAATTTAGACCTGCTGTTAGCGCTGGAGGAAAAAACGTGGGGGCCACAAAGATGATCAGGATTCAACCTCTGGGAAATGTAAATATCTGTACAAAATATCAAGCGTGGATGCGGAAGTAAACAGGCTAAGGGTAAACAAATCAGGAGTCAAAATGGATAGAGGTCTTCAGGAATTACTTTTGATAGGGCAAGTTGTACTTGCTCTTGCATGTCAGCTAACATTGGCCATGTTCCATGCTGTCCGGAGACCACGAAGAAATGCAAGGATTATAATGCTCGCAGCAAGGGCTACATGAGATGATGATGACGTGGAAACAGCTGATGTGAGTTATGTGAGTTCAATGTTCCCCTTGTCAGAGTTTATTTGGCAAATATGTCTCCAGCCAACATTTTGAGCATCAAAGACAAAAAAAAACACCTCAAACTTTTTACAAATTAGAGGAATTTTTTTTTTTGTTTCCATAACATTTCTAATTCAATATCCTTCAAAATGGGCAGAAAAATGCTTTATGGAAACACGGCTACTGTGACTGCCATCCCCGAAACCGTGCTGTGGGGCTTCAAACAGAACCATTCACCCGTTCCTTGCCATGAGCCAATGGGACTCTTGGGGAACACCATGCACAATATCTTGTGTATTTTGGTGGTCCCTTGAGAGGACCTCTTAAATGGCCTACTTAAAGGCACCTTGCAACCTAAAAGCCCTCTACAACAATAAGATAGGCGGTGAATAAATAGACTGTGGTAGAGAGAGATGCTGGAGCATATTGACCTGCTCAAGTTGTGTGGAATCTGTGAGAATGTGCTCCGGGTCTCCATGTCAAATTTGACTCCTGGAGAGTGCTTGGCTCAACTGCGAACGCCTCTGAGTTACTAAACAGAGCCATTAGTGTTTGGTAGACGAGTGGTCTGGCCTCCGGGCCTTGCTGAGCGGCAGGGGTCCTGTGGTAGGAAGTAGTGGTCTGTAGAAGGCAGGCAAGGGGCTTGGGAAGCGTGAAGCCTAATACATATGGCCTGCTGGCTGGACCAGAGTACCAAAGAGATAGGGTGTCTGGGAAAATATGTGGATATTTTGGATTCATCACATTTAGAGACCACAGAGGACACAGAATCTCACTCTCCATCTTCCTCCAGCAGTCTCCCGAAAAGCATGACCAGGAAATCTTTTTTGTATATCATGCAAATGTTATTTCATCCTCTCTTTTTTTCCATGGAGGGGAGAAATGGGAATGGTGAATTCATAATGAACTAAGTGCATTGCATACCAGCCAGCAGGGAATGTAAGTATTAGTCTGTCATTTGTTGAACAGATTCATAAACTACTTGGTCCATGCACAGTCATGGCACAGAACAGAGGGTGACTGCACCATCATTTCCTGTTTATGTCAGATCCCACTGTAGCTAACACTGGAAATGAGTTGGCTGCCATTGAATGTCAGTAGAAACATTTATTTCATCATTGCTTGCAGTCTCAAATTTTGTGAACTTGTGACCATTGACTTTGGCAGAACATTGGGAAAAAAATAAAGTTCTGATGTACTATTTTCTAAAGTTTATTGGTTCTGAAACTCATGAGGGATTGTTTCTCTGATCATGAGGTTTTCAATCTCAGCTTTACATTCTCACCTTGCTGCAATGTAACAATTGGCGAAAAAATGAAACACGTGGAAGGTAGCAGCCAGAGAAGTACCAGTAAAATCAGTAAATTACAATAGCTCAAGTAGCGGGAATAACCATTTAGATTTAGAATGTGGTCAATTCATCATAATAACGTCCATTTCAAAATTTGCTCCAATGTCTGAGGGATTTGTGAGGGTGAGCGAGCTGAGCCAAGGCGGATATCCATGAGAAGTCTTATCTTGGAAAGGTTTGGCAATTGGCGCTGAAGTCTGGAGGATAAACTTAGATCTTGAAATCAAATCTTCCTTTCTGGACGGTTTTTCTTTTTCTAGCAGTAAGTTCTGCTTCTGTGTGGTTTTGGCTTCTTATACAAACATGTCACACCAATTAAAAAAACATATCTATATCAGTCAGTTTTCAGTCAGTTAATTCATGTAGACGAGATTATGGAAGTAGAATATGCACAGTGTTGATATTTGACATCTGCACTCTGACCTTTTCATTCCTTATAAGAAAACTGCACGCTCAGCACAGCATGGAGTAGGGAGTGACCAAACATGTCATCTATGGGAAGGTAGATCCGAAGCTTTTAGATTGATGTCAGTCTGGAGGTAGGTGTTTTAAAAGGCTTTCTCTATATCCTCCACTTCTCAGTTAATTCTTGTGGAATATATTATGTGAACGTTGGATATGTACATCACTGAAATTTTACATCTACGCTCTGACCTTGTCCTTCCCAACAAGGAAACAGCAAGCTCAGCAGGGGCAGGGGAGTGGGCAGTCGCCAAACTTCTCCCCTCAGGGAAGGTAGACTCAGGACCTTTAGGTGGATTTTGGTTTGGAGGTGGGTGATGTGAAACGGTGTATATCTAGGTCAGTATTCAGTTAATTCATGCAGCATGGATTATCTGAATGTAGGATATTTGACTTATATGCTCTGACCTTGTCCTTTCCCAAAACGGCAAGCTCAGCACAGCAGGGAGGGGGGAGTGACCAAACTTGCCGCCTCTGGGAAGGTAGACTCAGGGTCTGTGGATGGATGTTGGTTTGGAGGTGGGTGTTATGAAATGCTGTATATCTATGTCATTTTGCAGATAATTTATGTAGAATAGATTATGTTTGTAGAATATGTGCAGTGCTTACATTTATTATCGGTGGTCTGACCTTGTCATTGCCCACTGGAAAATGGCAAGCTCAGCACAGCGGGGGTCACTAAACTTCTCCCATCAGGAAAGGTGGACTCTGGTTGGTTTTAAAGTGGGTGTTATGAAATGCTATATGAACAACAGAAGTAGCAGCATGCAGTGTTGGAGAGGCTACTTTGGAAGTGTAGCTTGTCAAACTACAAATACTTGACACAGCACAAAATATGAATGTAGCTATGTAGTTCAACTACGTGTAGTTTAACTCTCCCCAACACTGGCTTTTCTGAGTCAGTAAAGTCCACAAGCACACTGCTTTTCCAGTTGCAAATGGAGAGTACAATGTACAGGTTACATTCGGAGGAGGGTGAACTGTCAACTGCAGTTTGCTAAATTTGACCTCCCAAGATCAAAGGTTTGTATTTGACATAGTGTATATATTAAGAAAAGCCTTTCAACATTGTGGAGTCTCCCTTTATGCTAGCAGGTCTTCCCTGGTCCTTTCTATGTCTTTGCTGTGGGTCTGGACAGAATCTGTACTTGCTTTGGAGAGGCCCAACAGTTATCACTTCAAACACATACCACACTGTTTTGCATCCAGGAGGGTTTTTTACCTGTGGTCGCATGTACTTTCAACTCTCAACAAAATCCTGCAAACCTAAAGGCAACATAAAAAGCCAACTGCTAATTTGTTTACTTTTGACAGCCCTGATCCCTTTCATCCGATCTCCGTGTTTGAGGAGCTTCTGGCACCTGAGGGGAGTTTTCTTTGAGGTAAGGGTCAGCCAGACTATCCTCATCACCCCTGTGGCTCACTTCAGCCATGCTGGACTGGATGGGGGGAAAGAACTCAAGCTGTGGTTGTGTCTAATTTCTGGTGCACTGAAACAGTGATATCTTTGGAATAAAGGCTGTGGTGAGCAGTGAGATGGGGCCATGTATCAAATCCTGATTGATTTTGTGATTACATCAGTCTTCCTGATTGTCCATTGTCATCTCATGATGAAAGTCCAACCATTCACTCATACTCCTGCACACACACACGCACCCTTTTACTATAATTCAAAGTTACTGAGTGAATAAAGCAGCCCCGAAGTGTATCTCTACCTTGGACAAATCAAATCAATGGCATTAGTTCAGGATGCAGTGTATAAAATGAAACACCCTGGGCCTTTGGGAGATGACCACCTCTTCCTGGTTTCTTTTCCCCCTTCCTGTTCTCCACCCTTGCTTTGCCCTCTCGATGTCCCCAAGGGAGAAGAGGAACATCTGAAGACGATCAGAGAGGGTAGATGCAAACCTCATCCTGCAGGGGCCCGACCGATGCTGCTACAGTGCGTTTGAGAGGGTCATCATATCTGTGGGGTCTTGGCAGGATGACTCATGCTGGGTTATATATTGGTCACAGCAGGGCTTCCGTTCTTGAGATCGCCACACTTCACAGAGGATCGTCTTTCCAACCACCACGGGGCTGAATTCCACATGTGCGTGTTAACGTGTGTTACTTTAACCTAAAGCAGTGGGTAGAGTGGTGATGACGCAGCAGGTGTTATCTGCTACTTTAAAATGAAGATGCCTTTCCCTTGCAACATGAGATAGATAAATGGCTGAGGGCAAGAGAATTTAGAAGATGAACGTCAAAAGTTAAACTCTTACATGTGCTTGCAGAGATGATTTTATACAGATGTATACTTAACTGCGAACTTAAAAAAAAAACCTGAGGATGCTCTCTGCTGTTATTATGTGTACTTTTGCCTCCATCCTTGTACAACATTAAGATAACCATAAGAGCAGAAGAACATCCTCTCGGATATACTTTATTTTCAACCTGACCTCAAAACACCCATTTTAAGCTTGCCTTTGATCAACTTCAAACTACCATTAGTTCCTTGTTAGTACTCATGTACATTAATATAATTTCAGTCTTCTCAAAGGGAGGCACTTGCTTATATCGCATCAAATCAGATGACGCACCACTTACTGGATGTACTACACGGATGTGTTTTGGTCTGCTGGCTTCCCCTTGAGATGAGACTGCAGCTCATCGGATGAGTCACCCTTCAATAACATCAGTGAAATCTTCCTTTACATACTGGCATCAGTATCAGTTGTAATGTAGATGCTCCATTGTCCTATTGTTGTTATACATGCTATAGCCAAAGCATCAGGACATCCAGTGAGGATGTTTCTATTGAAAAGGTCAGTTCAAAACTGGTTCACATGTAGACCAAATGTCAGTGGATTTGCATCACTGGCTTTAAACTGAGGAACTGCAAAGTGGCTTCTACAATTCCCTCCATGAATCCAAATTTGGAGTCGTCAGAGCTCAGTGCTTGTAACTCAGTATGCTCCTATCATGCTGTCCTGGAGGTTTCTTGTTGGCTAGACTTTATAGTTACATATTTGACCTAACTTTATCATTAAATATTTTTTAACAATATGTATATGATATTAAACAATAAATATATGTGACTTTAATATTTTGATATTTGTAACATTTTAGTGTGTTGGAAAAAAGCTGAAAAATGAGGTTCAGTATCACCTAGGACCCAGTGCTCCCAGGATTTGTGGATTTATTCTACATTTATTAAAAACAAAGTATCATATTCAACATCAGACAGACAGAAATATTTTCATGTTTTTATTTGTATTCATTTAGAGAGATGAGATTCACTATAGGTTTATATAACACCTTTTAATCTGTGAACACAATCTGTAATGTTTTAAGGTTGTTGATTGTAGAATACGGCCATTCAAGGGTTGCTTAAAAACATAGGGGGCAGCATATCACCAAGAGTAACAGACAGTTGCTGTTAGCTAATTAGCTCATAGCTCATTAAGCTGTGGAGCCAGTGGCCCTAGAGTTTGTTTGGACCGGGACCTCTTATCAAAGGGGGAGTCACCATGGGTGACATTGGCACATTGACATGACAGTGAACACATCAATCAATCAATCAATCAATCAATCAATCAATCAATCAATCAATCAATCAATCAATCAATCAATCAATCAATCAGACTTTATTTGTAGAGCACTTTTCATACATCGTAATGTAGCACAAAGAGCTTTACAGAGTTTAAACAGCAGCCATTAAAACAACATCCCCACACACGCATACACACACGCACACACACACACACACACACACACACACACACACACACACACACACACACACACACATAGCTACTTAAAATACAATAAGTAAAATAAAAGGGTGAGTAATAATAAATAAATAAATGGTAATAAATAAAACAGGGCACTAACAACAGGTATTGCGGAACTGATGAAATACTATCATCAATGTATTCCACTGAGGAGACACTAGAGGCAGTAAAATAAAGATAAAATGATAAAACTCTAAAACCAAGAATGATAAAATACTAGAGGAGGTTAGGAGTCTAAAACTGCTTTTTAATTGTTAAAATAAATAAGTATATTATAAATAAAGTACAACAAGGTAAAACAAAATAATTGAAATAAATAAATAAGTAAGTAAACAGATAAATAGAATAAAACCATGTTTAAGCATAATAAAAAACAATAAATACATAGAAATCAGCTAAAAGCCAGCCTAAAAAGGAAGGTCTTAAGGTTACTCTTCAAAGTATCAACACAGTCTTTAAAACCAACAGAGCTCAGTTTGACACTAACAGGATAAAGTATGGAGGTGATTTACTACATCTCTGACCAAGACTGTGACTTTGCAGATGACAAGAGGGAAACAGGAGAGAAGCGCCAGAGATGTCAGATATCAGCAGTGGGTGAAAATGGTATATAGAGCTGGACTATCTTGTGAATTTACTCCATGAATTGAGGATTTTTTTTTTTTTTAACTATACCTGAGGTGATTGTGGAAAGACCATAGAACCACAACAATCAGTTGACGATGCAATCAAACTTGTCTTGTTTAATAAAGAGAGAAACATTCTTTGAGACAGTCTGTGAGTTTATTTTGTTAATTCATTAAACAATATTAAGTAAATAATCTGCCAAAGACCTGCTGCTCCTTTAATCTCGTAAATATGTCAGCATACTCTAATTTTGCATTAGTGTAAGATGCTTAAAACATCTCTTTCACGGCACATAACTATGTGCACTTCTTTCTTTGTCACTCACTCTATGTGAAGTAGATGTGTGTTATTGTAGACTATCATTTCAGCACAGCGGACTTCAAAATCTCTCAACGGAGAAGCATAAATGGTGAAACTCTCTGTTCCAACTGTACCATTACGACAGCGCCACTGCTGCACGGGAGAGAGGTGGGCGTCTCTTACTTGTTTCTTGTCAAAATATGGTAATACTACTTACTTATAAGTGTCTTATACTTACTTATAAGTGTCGACGGGTTGTTATAAATGAAAAGACAGTAAAATTAGCTAAATGTGAAATAATAATTAATCAAGTAATTCCTAAAATGGCAACAAAATAGCCATAACATAAAAAAAGAAAATATAGAAGGAAGGCATAGTGACATACCTGTGTGGACTCACATTCACTACTATTGAAGCACTACATTTGTCAAAATAAGTCACTTCCAGTTACAAGTCATTACTCTCTTGTGTTTAAGGCCATTTCTGTCGACATCTGGCTTTATAGCAGTCAAATGTTGTCTTCTTTGAGCATTAGCTGTCAAATTATTTGCAGTCAAAATAGTACCTTATCTGTATTAACCTTTTTTTTCTATGTTTATCTGGATCAGAATGGCTTTACGCAAAGCCATCAGCTCCAGACCTCAGACACTGTTTTCTTGCCAGATCAGCCAAAAAACTCATAGGTTGGAAGTTGGAGTCCCATTCATCAGCCTACAAATGCATTAAAATTCTGGAAATAGGCCAAGTAGATTCTGGAGGACCGTCACCTTATTGCAGGTATAAATTACACATCAGCACTTTGAGCTTTTCCAAAACTACAGACAGCTCTTGAGGAGGAAAGCAAGGTCAGGGCAGAGAATGGAAAATGAGTGCTAAGGGTCTTTTGACCAACTGCCCACCGATTGTTATTAGCTGATATTCATTCGAAATAGTTTGCTTGGTGGTCTCTGTGAAGGCTCATCAGAAGAAGCTCCCCCAGTTGGAGACAACAGGAAATGTGCATGGGGATGAACTGACAATCCTAAAAGACAAACTGAGCTGACTCCTTCTGACCAGGCCTACTGCAACGGAGCACAGCTTATATACCAGATCATCTGTCCCCTCAAATCGCAAACGAAACCAGCAGGAGGAGAGCTGGTTAGCAGTTCACTGTCAGCAGCAGGCAATCAGTCCTGTTGTGTGTTTTGCTAAGGGAGCCACCTGCTAATGGAGCCAATAACTTACAGCTCATGGAGGTAATGGCTTACAACTGAACTTAACACACACCAGGACCAGGAGTGTCTGTGAGACAGTGACCACACAACAAGTTTACTATAAATAAATGTACTGAAGCACTGAGTGCAGTGTGGTGGTAAAGTACCAAAATTTGGATTTAAAGACATTTAATATCGATGTACATTGACAGAGAAATAAGATATGTAGGATGTAGCCAGGATACAAGCTGTGGCCAGGTGGTGGTGTACAGAGACTGAGACAACTGAGACATAAGATAGCCAGTCTTTTCCCTGAATTCCGTTTCTAAATTGAGTGTCCTGTTTATTTTTCCTGAGTTTTCTTTTTTTCTATTTTGGTTCACAGTTTAGTGTTTATTTGGTTTTAAACCTATTTATGTGAATCCACCAAAAATAAACCTATTTCAACATTCTTTTGGTGCTTTTATTATGAATGAACAAATGGATGAATGACTAGCGTGTATGATAGAAAATGAAGAATAATTTTATTGACATGCAAAATAACAGTGATCCATCCAAAATTCTGTGGCAACAACGTGGTTAACTGAAAGACACACTGAGTTAGAAATAACACAAATTCTGGTATCAGTTCGACCGATGGATCGTATCTACAAAAGAATTAGAAAATTAACCTACAGCTATTTTGAAAATTTCTAAATCATGCTAGTAATTTATGCAGTGAGGCTGTGGTTGGTGCCTGTTTCTAAAAGTGATGATTTTCTGCTCTTTTCTGTTGTATAGATTTTACAGAAGTGATTGTCTTGTCAGTTCATTACCTAACAAAGTGTGCATCTAGAAGAAAACAGGCTGAGCTGTCAGCACACAGAGACTAGCTCTGAGGTAGTACTTTAGGTTTCCTATTTTCACAACCAAAGACAATGGTTTGCGCAGGTGGTGCAGCTCTCGCTCTCAAGTTTGGTCACAATGATCCAGTGCCAATGTCCACACTGGGCGCCGTTACCCAGAAGACTTATCAAACCCAGGTCACTGAGTTAATCGATAAGCCCCGCCCACTACCGGCCAGTCAAAACAAAGAAGGAACAACTAATATGACTAAATTAAGAGCATATGCCCCATTTTACATATGATATAGATATATATATGTAGGAAACGTTCATCTATTTCATCCATTTTAAAGACAATACAATAAAGCGATAATCAGGAAAACATTAAATAGATTATCAGAGAGGAAAATAGTTTTGTTGTAAGTTTTACTGACAGAGGAACAACATTGTTATTGTATGATTATAACTATCCACACTGCACTGTAGCACACTCTGTTCTCTCTATGTGATTATCATTTAGCACTCATCAATCTTTACTGGCTTTTTTTGCATTGTCTTTTATAACACCACAGGTGCGGCAGTTCAATCCTCCTGCATGTGCCGGGACTCCTCTGAAAGTTCTATACATTTTGTCATTCTTGTAGCTTCGACTTTCACGTCCTGCCTTCAACACTTTAGGATTTATGGAGGAGCCATTCTAACATCCACAAGAGGTTTATGAACCCCAGTAAAATGTTATTTTGTTCCGTCTTCCAAATGGTCAGACCACAAACCATCCAATCGTGGCATTAACAGTCAGTATTGACCTGTTTTTCTGCTGCGGCCTGCTCCCATGGCATCCAGTCAAGACTCTGAAGACAGGCCTCCAGCCCAAACCTTTGCTTGGATGAAGAGAACAAACTGAGCCAAGCACTTCTTATTCTACAATTGTCCAGATATTTTGGATATCTTCCATGGTCTTTTATTGGTTCAGGCCCTCTGGAATCTTGCCTTGATCACAGCATCAAACTTTTAAGTTTCTGAGATGTTTTCGTGTGAACCAAGGATCACACGAGGTTAGATGCTTCAGAGCATTCCATGTGGTCTTTGCCGTGTGTGTGTGTGTGTGTGTGTGTGTGTGTGTGTGTGTGTGTGTGTGTGTGTGTGTGTGTGTGTGTGTGATAAAATCTTTGTTCGATATGCTGCACTGAGGGCATGTTTACTCTGACTGGGGTGAATATGGATATCGACGGGCAATCTTGGCTAACCTGCTGAGTTTTATGATTTTAACATTGAACAGAAGATTGAACTCTATAAAGTTCTCAGAATATTATATTTCAATAAGTAATAACTCCTGCAATGGCTATGATTATTTGATTTAAACGCAATGTTCTATCAGATTAGGAGTGAAATTATATGTTGAACTTGTCAATTTGCAGTGCGGCGTGACTTTCACAGTTATTGCCTGCTCCTTTTGTTCGTTATTATTGTCTTACTGCTGCAGAGTCTGATGCCGACTTTGAAACCACACAGAATCATCTTTGCACATTTCTGGCTCCTCCTTATTATTGAAAATGACATGAACGGAGACATAATAGCGCTGTGTCTCCGTTCGCATCAATTTCAATCGAAAGGCAGAGCCTGCATTGTACAAATCCATGTGTTATTTAGAAAGACAAAGTTGGCAGTTCTTCCTTTGCAGATGACTGACAAACAAAGCTTTCTTCATACCTACCTCTGAGTGGATACATGCAACAAATTCAGCTTCACTGTTATTTCTATCTTGGGAAAATCCCGGTCTATTTTTGTCAATTTTATAATGGCATCCGCAGAAGTGTTATCATTTCCAATGAGCGATAAATCTGACAATCCTGTGAGGGTGGTGCCCTAACATTTGGTGGAAAGAGCACAACATCTTGAACTGTACAAGTGAGAAATACATTTTCCCACCACAAAAGGATTACATGAAGGAGACATGACTAGAAACAGGCAGTGGTTTGACATAGGAATAGCACAGTGGAAAGTAAGGCTGTTGTGGTTGGGGTGGTGGAGGGCTATGTACTTTCTGCCTTTAACTGCAGTGACCCACATTCTCTACTGAAAACATAAAGTCTTCTACTGTAAGTGGTTTAACTATCAATCACAGTGTTTTCTTATGTAACATTATTACACTAACCAATTGTTAGCTGCTTAATCTTTACCAGTTAATTATCTGATGCCTTACCCTTCATGTATTTTTTACTTGTGTAAGCTAGATGTAATTTGGATTGAAAAAGTTAAACTTGTATGTCAACCAGTCAAAGGCAACTCCAAAATATAGGTGGCAACGTAACTGTTAACTGCTGCCCACTAATGTTTGTTAGCTATTTTGGCTGTAGCAAGCTACCACTATTAGCAAGTAAGCTCAGTTAGCCGTGTAGCTAAGGGGCCCATGTAGCTTGACTGTGACCTTCCCACCTGTTGCACCGACATATAGAAGTTGCGTATGCAAGACACGGTATTGGCCATGCTTGCTAATTGGAAAGATGTCACAGGGATGTCAGAATTGGGCAAAAATGCCCTCCAGACGCTGCACCATCCTGCGGCTTACATAGCCTCTGAATTACCACCTTTAGTTATTTAGATCAATCTGATTTTATGTGTGGTTAATGAAGAGACATGATTTACAGTAATGACAGACATGATTCAAGGTAATAACAAAGCATTTAATATCGAACTGGTGCAGCCATCAGTCTCTTAAAAGAGCTCTAACACAGGACAAGAAAAGGAACACGGAAACAGACAACATTACGTTAGCAGGTACGGGGGCAGAACAGGGAGTATCGTTGCTGACGTTAGCATAATGAAATGGTTGATCTGTTGACCAGTTCAAGTCCCATCACATCACTTTTTAGATCTTACGGGGCAATCCGACCTAGTGCGAAGAAAATATTTGCCCTGCATTACACAGGTTGTTAATTTTATACACCCAGCTTGGGGGAATTTCACAGATTGAAGCTGCATCTGGATGAATTGAGCTTTCAGCACTACCTGAGGCTGATCAGTGCCCATTTCTCAGCTGCAGAGCACCTATACATCTCTCTCTGGTGAGTGGCAGATTTTAAAATCAACAAATAGTAACTGTAACCAGCAAGTAGACATAGACTGAACTACCGCATCTTTAAAAACTCAAAAGAAAGTGATTTTGATTTGATTGACTGTAATAAATGCATCAAAAGGATGCAGAAATAACATCATCATGCTGCTTTTTAAAAGGCCTCAATTCATGCTCATGTCAGGTCTGTCGGCTCAATGTGACAAGCAAACAACTTTTACAATGTTCCCTGAATGCAATTTGGATAAATTGGGGCTACTCTGTGCTGACATACTTACATAACTTACCAGGTGGTTTGCATTCCTCGCTCACTTTGCTCAATGCCTTTTTTGTTGAGTAGACGTGTTATCCAACAGCTCTGGGTGTATGTAAGTGGCCAAGATTATTATTCTCTCCTCCATGACTTTCATGACACAGCGCCACGCAAAATCCTTGCTTGAGTTCAATACTTCCAACTCACTCGACTCATGCAATTTTCGAGTGTTAGCATCTTTAGTGCCACACTATTAGCGTTGTCATTGACTTTGTATGTTATCTATATGTGCGACAATTTACCTCATGTTAGGTCTGAACCCACCATTAGGCATTTTCAACTATATCCTTTCATCAAATTAAGGATTTTAGTCTCTAGATGTCTGGTTAGTTACCAGAAAAAAACGGCTGAAGCAACAATTCAGCTTATATAAATAGCGACAATTATTTTAAATAGCCTAGAACCAATAATAAGTTGCCACATTGAAAGAAGTACTTTGTTGTCCAGAAGCAAACAGTAACCACTGTACAGTTTAAATCAATTTCAGTGCTATCGTATCTCTTTGAGAAGCATTGTAATCAAGCCTTAAACTACTATGTCTCTGTGGAGGCTTTGTAAAATAAATACATAATGATTAATCCAACACTGGATGTTTTCTGTGATTACATATCCAATTTTTCTGTTCCATTTATTCTCTTAAGGTCAGTGGTGAAGGATCTGAACTAATGTAGATCATATACATACTTGCACTGCCATGCACGTAAGTTAAGTTACCTAAATAACTTATTTTTTACCAAAGTGACTTATTTTTACGGCGACAATGTTTTCCTAAACCTAACAAAGTATTTTTCTTGCTTGTCATTGGCAATCAAACTCTTCAGTTGATTAGGCATGAGGATGTGTTTACTACCTCTTACACCGCCAGGAGGTTAAACAAAATTAATGGCGTGAACCCAAATACATTTTCTTAATTGTTTTGTTTTGTTTAGTATATTCATGGTCATCATCATCATCCTGTCTTGGAAACAGGACAGGGCGATGCTGATGTGATGGCGACAACAACAAAGATGTAGGCACCTTGTAATGGCTCATGTCATTATGAAATACTCTCTCCTTTTCATTGGCCTAACTGCACAGCACACCAGCCTTTGTGAAAAAAACTGGTGGAAGAGGAAAAGAACATTAGTACTGTCTCATTTTACCAAAGGGCTTTTTCCTATTAATAACGTCAGTTATTAAACAAAGTATCATGGTGAAATGATGACAGATTCAGATGAAAGAAGAGTGGCAGCCTGCCTGGTAAGAACTGGTCACGCCTTTGACTGGGAAGCTACAAGATTTATTCACAGAGGCGTCTGTGTCTGACCATGAAGTGCTCAACAGCCATGTCTACAATCAGAGATGTGGATAAGCATGAGCACTAATATAAGTTGCAGTGCAACAAAAAAAGCAATATTAAAGTCGATGCATATGGCTCTCATCCCTGATACGGCAGAGACACCTCTTGCCCTGCATGTTCCCCAAATTAAGACACACATTTGGCACTGTAGATTGAAGTTAGTCCTTGGAAACTGTGCTGCCATGGTCACACACACTGTGACAAGTACATTTCCATGTGTTCTCTCCTAAAGGCAATGAATCAATCAAGCTTACATGCAATAAAAGCAGAAAGGGGGTGTGATTATTATTGCACTAAATACTATGTTGTCAGAGTGCCCGTTTTTTTGGTCCGCTGTTTCTTTTACTGCTGGTCACAGATGAGTGTTTTATGGCCCCACGGCCCCTAGCGCATGGTTTTGATGCAGTAATGGGGCCCTCACATTCCCGTAAGACTGCTTTTTAAACAGACTGACATTGTAATTACGCCTGCTAAAGGGCTATGACGCAGCATAAAGTGGTGTGGCTATCTTTGTGCGGCTTTTGTAAAAGCTTCTCCCGGAAGTCTGGGCCCACATGACTGAAAGAGAGACCTCCGCACCAGGGCTCACACGACCCTCACTGATGGCTCGGCCAGTGAAAACTATCGTTAATGTTTCAGGGTTTTTACATTTTTTTAAATTTTTTTATTTACATTTCTGAAATAACAGCAAAGAACAATGGAGGCGCCAGGCTGCAAACCCACGCTAATCTGGACACACCTAGTGCAGTGCAGCACCCTACTCCGATCTGCTCCAACTATGTGGTGTTCTTATCCTAAAAGAGCAAGGAGGACAAATGAAAAGAGTGTTAGCGAGTTATGGGGTGGCTTATTGGACCCTGGTTGGAGACCCTGGCCTGAGCAGAGGTCCGAGCTGTGAGGTCATCTAGACAGAGGGTAGGATTTTACACGCGAACGGGCGTCGCTCTGTGGGTGGTGCACAGCGAGGATGGGGGCCAACTTATTAGCTGTCATACTTGTACCCACATATTGGATTTCTGTGAAATAATATTTTGGTTTCCCAGTGACTCCCCCTGCCCTGCATTTAGTCCAGACTGTTTGCTTGGCCCCAAAACCCAGGAGAAGCATGTGAAAATATCAAAGATAGCGCTGCAAAACCAATGAGAATGTGTAACAATACCCAGAGGCCAAACTCGTGTTTCCTTTTATTTCACCCACTGCCTTTCTCCTGCAGCCTGACAGAGTTGATTTATCTGTAATTTATTCTGAAATGACAGTGGGAAAGGATTTATTGTGTTTTCTAAGTGAAATAAACCATGTCAGGATGATGTGAAAATTATAAATGACATTCATAAGGCGTTACTTGGGAGTAATATATGTCTGACGGCAGTGGCTGCTACCATCATGTAAACTTTCTGCAAAGCTCTTGTCCTCCTACCGTTAGGAATTGTTTATGAGGAGAGTAGAGTGTAAGCAAAGCACTAAAGGTGATCTATGAGGAGATTTCCTCTGAGGCAGAGGCAATAATGGAAGAGGTGCTCTACCATGAGTCTGTAACACACGCGATCAGGCAGCTTTGGACACTCACATCTCATCTTACAGCTTCACAACACTTGCTTGATTGAGGAAGGGCAAGGGTGTTGCATGAGTGCACCTCTTTACCTTTTTAACTCCCAAGACACCAAAGAGTACACCCCAGGGTCACTCTTCACTAAATTATAGTCACTTCAACAGCTCAGAGGATTGGATTGCCTCCAAAACAGAGATAACTCGTATATCCAATGAATCTTGAAGAAAATGTCAAGATGTTGACGCTACTGCAGTAATCTTTACTAATTCTGACTTGTTGAGAGAGATTTGTACTTGCTGCGTATCAGAGATGGGGACTCAAGTCTGCGACTTGGACTCGAGTCACACTTAAGTCGCCACACACAGAGACTTGAGACTTGACTTGGACTTGCCATATGGGACTCCTGGAATCAGAATAAGTGACCCAACGTTAGCATCTATGGACATCATAAGCTATCTAACATTAGCTTGCTTGATTAGACTGGTGTTAGCTGAATATTTTGAAAAGATGAGTGTTTGCTGGCCGCACTTCACATAGTGCCAAAGCCAGTTCACATAGTGCTGGCTTTGCCATGACTGTAAAAATCGTCAGGTAATTCAATAGTCCACGTTCTGCTGCCACCATCTGCTGGCTACATAGGTAAGTAAGACCTCAGTACTGGCTCTATATTGTTGCTGTATGTTCATGTTATAAGTCAAATTACACTCATGAACTGTGGGCTATGAGCTTTCATTGTGCTTTTTCAAATTGAAATGCAAAATACCCATTTAAAGTTAGAATTAAATGATGATGACGTACCAAAAAACTGACGACTGTGGACGCACGACATGCTTATTGATAAAGGAGTGATAATTACACAATGCATGCTTTGAATTCTTTAGATAAAGTTTGGCAGTGTTCTAAGCAGACCAGATGGTATACAGCACTTGATAGAAATTGCTCATTACATCCAGAAAAGGCTTGAGACTTGACCTGGACTTGGAAAAAAAGACTTGGATTTTGTACTTGTATTTAATGTGAGCAATACTGGAGGATAGGGGCAAGGGACTTGGGGCAAACTGAATCATAATCTATACTTGGGCTTGTTACATCGTAACTAACATTTCAGAGATGTCTGTGATTGGCGTTCCCTCTATGATTTTGCAGACAGCCTTGCTAATACAACGAAATGAAGCTCCATTCTGCAATGACACTCATTGCTCGGCAGCATCTTGGCGATGTCACTGGGGGAGTTATTTTTGGGCTAACAAGACCAGACCCCTATCTAAATCAATGCAGAGAGAACCATAACTTCACTGTTGACGCCTGAATCTGTACAGTCACCAAACAAATCTGCTAAAAACAACTTTTGACCCCAAGTTCTGGTACTTGCTAAGGACAGAGTGGCGTGACACGGTCAGCTTATCCCACCAGAGCACTTAAACAACTAAGAATGCTAGTTCAATGTCTGATGTTCGGAATCACCTCACCTGTCTCAGTAATCGTGCATTAGTGTGATATTCTCCTCTTCTGTGCTCATTAGACCTTGTTAGAGCATTAGAGATTGTCACAAAAGTGTCACCGCCAATGATTGCCTTGCATATATTGTCTGCTATACTGATTCTTCTTTTTTTTATATCAATGGACTTTTATATATTGTGGGTTTTTTTTTTGAGCATTTGCTATTCTGTGTTTTTTTTTGTTTATCTGCCCCGGGACAACAGATGCAAATTAGCCGCTGGCTTACTCTGTTGCCATTACTTTTAATTGTGCAATGTCCTTGCAAAAATAAGATTCAAAAAATAAACCAAAATACTTAAAACTTATGCTGTGATTTCATATAAAGATAATGGAAAAAATGTCAAAATCTGTGAAACATTGGCTAAATCCGAAATTATTAACCCTTCAGTGAAATTTCAGCTGTCAACAGATACTAGTATTTGTATTGGAACAGAATACCACCTGTGAAGTTTTAAGTGCCAACACTGATAATCCCACTTCTCATGAACTTTTGTTGTAAATACTACAAGAAAATCCAACACCAGCATCCTCTGCTGGGGCCACTGGCATGCACTAGAATTATTTTACATATTTTCTGTCAATTTTCTGTTAATGCTGCCTAATTAGCGCTTCCTTATTCACTGCAAGAAAATTCCTGAAACATGGTCCTGATTTCCCTCATTTGACAAGGCACCACAACACAGTCGATAGAGCTCACCTCCCAGTTATATCATAATGGGAGTTACTGCATTTCTGACTGTCTGAAAACAGTCATGGTTAGCAGTCAATACAGAACAATAGCAAACCTCCAAACTCATAGTTCTGCCTCAGAGCCAATGGAGGCACTGGCACGAAGGCAGCCACTGAGGTTGAATAAAAACGGAACACCGTCAAGGTCACAGTGCCACAATCCACTCAAGCACATTGCTATGGGAAGTGGGAGATGTTGAAACAGATGTTTTTCATATTGGCTTTGTGGCGTGGAGTTGATGAGTGCTCTGTTACATTAGCGCAGCATGCTGTGCTGCTGTAGGAATCGCATTCAATTTCATCTCTCCCTAATTACAAACAATAAGCTCGCACTCTCTCAGCGTCCATTTACACGGGTCCCTCTCAGGACCAGCACAGCCATAAGAGTCCTCCGCCACACCGTACCCTACTCAGACTGAACTTTAGTGTTCCAGTATCCTCTGAAGGTCTATTAAAAAGCCCCTTCAACAACATCATTTAGACAATTTACATTCGAGGATCAAGCGAAAGCAGCATGAGATTTATTTTTTGAACATGAAATTTTCCCACGAGAAATAGAACTGGAAAGCAAACACTGAAACCCTAAAATAAATAGCTTTTTATGATTAACTTTATTGACCTGAAGCGGAGGTGGGAATATTTAGGACTTTCCGACCTGGACATCGTCAAAACCTCACAGCCCTTGATTGCCAGAATATTTTATGTTTGTAATGCTGTGCCCTCGTTGCACCTGGCTGTATAAATAAGACAGGATTTGTGCTGGGTTTGTTAATGATGTTTGGAAGCGTGGTGTGGTCGTGAAAGCAGTAGTGAAGTAATAAATAATGAGCAGGTCCTATCCAAAGTACGCACTCACATGTGGATGGATCTGACATTGTCCAGCTCTGTCAGATTAATTTGTGTTTGTCCTCCGTCTCCTTTCTCTACCCCTGTTCTCTTACACATAGTACATGCACACACACACTCTCACATTGTGCTGTCCCAGCCTGAGAACAAATGGACATGCAGTTAATGATATTAAAAGGAGTCCAACATTGGCTGTCTCCATTACCCTATACCTCAGTCTCCTTCTGTTCTGTCCCCCAGTTTCAATGATAAAGTGGGTTGTTTCCCCATTACACTGCTGCCTTCACTGCAGAGTGGCCAGAGTATAGTCTCATCCATGTTCCATCATTTGTCTTAATCAGTGCCGAAGGGCACACATGATGTACAGCACTTAACCTTAAATAATGGCCGCTTTGCTCCTGTAGGTAAGGAATGATTCAGGTCTTGTCTTTGTGTAATCAAGTACTTTTTTAATGTGGCAAATGTGATATGGACATATCTACAGAATTTAGCATAGAAACCAGCTAGCCCTGGCCTGTCCTTTCTCCTTATACCACTTTGTACTGTAGAGGCAATAGTGGAATACCGCACGCAGTTTAATCTGGCAGATATATGCCAGCTGTTAAATTTATGAATAACCAAAGGAAACTCTCTAAATGTCAAGAAATTAAGTACTCTGAGCACCTTTTAAATTCAAGTTTCTCTCTTTTATTGAACTCAGATGAACTCAGTTGACCCATTAGCTCATCGTAAAACTCTTAATTTAAACTCGTCATAAAGAAGATATAACTAGCTAAAACAGTCTTGATTTGTCATATCACAATAATCTCTTGTTTGGTCAATATAAATCACCAACGCTTGGCTTTACACATCGTTTTCACATACTACTAATGTCCAACTTTCTGTTGTTTGTCCTCCGCTGCAGGCCTCTCCTATTCTTGCCTGCCGTGTCTTGCCATCCCCAAAGTCATAGTCTTTGTCAGAACTGTTGTAAATCACCTCCATCCTGTGGTCAAACTGACTTGCGGCAGTCTTGGAGGCTGTGGTTAGTCCCAGTTCTATGTACAGCCACTTCCACATCAGGCTGGCAATTCAGTTCAGCTCTGCCCCGACACAAGTGATGACTCCCCCTTTGATCTGATGACTGAGCCATGAGCTAATTAGCAAATGGTAGCCAGCTACAGCAGCAGTTGTCAGTTTCTCTGCTGATATGCTGCACCCTATGTTTTTGAAGCTACCTTTAAATCCTAGCCATATTATACACACCGTTACTACCAGCTTAAACACCCCACTTCAAAATCAAAAGCATCATGTGTCTTAAAAAAGTGGTTGCTAAAAGGTGGCAAAAGGAGTCTAGCTACAGAGGTCGACAGAGACATTACACATAATTACACCAAAAACAGAGATTTGCTCACTAGTCCATCCTTAAAGGTGGACGTTAGTTGCAAGATATTCTAACTCTCACTTTCCAACTTGAATATACAATTTATAGTAAAGTGTGAAGCGGGTAAAGAAAAGTGGGAAGTTCAATGATAAAAGTGAGACCCTCTGTTCGGTTAAGGATATAATCTTAGCAACAGAAATTGAGAAAAATAATAAAAGACAAGATAAGGTGAAATAAAGGAGCAAGATTCCATTGACCACTTTAGCACAACACGGTCAAAGAATCAAAACTGGAGACGCAGTGGAAAATGTGCTGTCATTTGGTATCACTTTCTCAATCCTGTCTGGCCAGTTTTTAGAACACGAGGCCAATGGAAACAAGTGTAACTCTGGACTTCCAGAGATCCTGACATCGCTGCGCTTTTCTGAATAAAACAGGCCAAAACGACATCCAACCAACCTATCATCTTCATATAATGTTACACATTCTCTTTGATCAAGCACATATGCAGACAGCATGAGTGACTCATCATCTTGACAGAGAGCATCCCCAGCACACGTCAGAGCTCTCCTCCCCTCGCCATCACCCTTTCACCCCAGAAGGGAGTTTGTATTCCAGTTCATCGCAATACGCCAACACCCCTCAAGCCACATGAATGCTTCTTACATTCACTGCAACCTCTCGATGTCTTTTTTGTGAGGGTTTGCCAGAGCGGGACGGCTCTAGGAAAAGAAAAGCCCCGACAGCTGCCAAAAACGATCACTGGTTGAGAAACAATGGCACGTCCTGTGTGATTCTCACTGCTCCTCGAACCCCAGACGTCCTCCCCGCTTTAATCCTCTGTTCCTTTTATTTGCCAGATCATGGTTGCCTCCTTCGATTGGTTGTGTCATTTTTGGCTCTAGAACAGTGACACGACCTGACCAACATGGTCATGCCTCTTGCCAAGAGGACAGAGAAGAAAGGATGAGGGAATGAGAGAAATGCTTTAATTGCTGCGAGAATCTAGACAGTTTGGGGAAATTTGTAGGAGAAATGTGCGGGTAGTAAGACAGAGGCGAGGCGAAAAGTGGCAGTGTGATCCAGCGGACTCGAATTTGCTGCACTTCCACTTCCACTTGTGTGGCAGAGAGACACTCTCTGGGCTGAGCCTGGGCGACTCTGGGACAGCGGCTGGGAATCAAGAGCAATTTTTTTAAGTGTGGGTGCGTGTGTTTGTCACAGCCACAGGGGGGTGGTGGCGGTTATGTAGATGCAGGGGTAAGCCATGGGTAATTGACGCTGACAGATGTGGAAGGGGTCTAAATGACCAAGATGTGAGGGGATACAATTGAGGGAAGATGACTGAGCAGAGCCACTTCCCATACACAACAAGTCAACACACCACAGGCTGCTAATAACACTCAGAAGTATCATTTATTTTCCTTTCATATCTGCAAATAATTAAATGTCGCTCGATGAAGGGCTTTGTGTGCTTCACAAGGAGATATGAGTCACTTTGAATATTAGTGATTCTTTTTCAACCACTGATCCTGGAAGAATCATTCATACAGTAGCCATTAAGTCAGTAATTTTTACTGTATACGTGCAGAAAGCTGCTTCAGACCCGCTGCTTTGGGCCCACACTGCAGCGAAACTGTGAAAGTGATTGCCGCTGTGGTTTTTGTCTGCATTTCAAACGTCTGCAGTACTCAGCGTTTGATTCTGACGGCAAATATTTGAACGCAGCACAAAATTGTGTCATCAAATGCCTACACACTCATTCACTTCGGAGAGGTTTTCGGAGCGAAGAGAGACACTTGCGCCAATTCCAGTGAGTTTATTGGAAGGGACGCGTGGGGAGAGCAAGATTAATGGCTTTAACTTTATCTTGGCAAATCAAATTCCAATAAAGCTTAAAGAAAAATTAAAATCCGGCCAGTGCGAGCAATAAAATGCGACTTGATTGATGCGTGAGGGTGAAATCGTTCCAAAAGCCCACAGGTGATTCTTTTACAGCCCTGATATCCAATTCAAAACTGGAGGTTTTTATTAGCGGTGGATTGTTGACACAGGGAAGCTCGTTTCCTAAATGAAGTGCTGCTCACCTGGATGTGGCCCGTCAGAGGGAAAGATTTATCACCTCCAGGTTTAACATGTCAGTGTATAAACTGCTGGAGATTTAATTAGAGGTGCTTATTCTTTGTTAAAACACATATAATTTGAGGAGCCCGACATAGCTGGACTGAGGGTCATATTGAGAGAACCTGAATAATAGAATGTGTTTAACAGATACAATGTTGTTACTTGAGATTGAGTCATTCATTCACACCAGCTGCTTTTGAGGGAACTAAAACAGTTACTTAAAGGTGACACATAGTGCTCATTCTCAGGTTCATAATTTAATTTTGGTTACTACTATAATACATTCACATGCTTTCATGTTGAAAAAACCCATCAGTTTCTCATCCTGTCCAGTGCTGCAGCACAGTAATCCCCTTCTGTCTGAAATGCTCTGTTTTAGCTCCTGTCTCTTTAAGCCCCCTCCTCCTGAATAGCCAGTCTTCTCTGATTGGTCAGCTCACACATGCCAGAATGTGTTGCACTTGTACTAAATCAATTCTTACATCTAGTCACTCATCATAAATTACGCAAATGTGTGACTCTGTGACGTAGTGTGATGTCACAAACTCACGGAATTAAAGGCAGGACAACAGATGATGCATTTCAGGAACTGTGTTTTCTGTGGGAAAGACGTGTGTCTGTTGGTGTGGACTTTCCCTCATTTAACTTTAAAGATCTTTTACATGCACAAGAACCTGTATAAAACACTGAGGGAAAGGAAAAAACAAAAAAGCATGAAGGGGCTCTTTCAGTCCAGATTCATGAACTTTAGGTGATGACTTTCAAACATGAAAATGACTTTTTATCCCAACGGTCAAGCAGTTTCTTGTTTGGAATTTAATGTGTAGTTCAAAGACGCTTCAACAGGCTGAATCATAAGATACAAACATGGGACGGAAACCTCCAGTGGATCTGATCAGTCATGACATTGTTCTCTGGTGTCACAATTGGCACAACCAGAAGGCTTTGTTTTGTTGACTCAGGCCTTTTTGGGTTAAAGAAAAACAAAAAATACACCTTCTCGTTGTGTAATCTCTAGCTTTTTGGGCAATACTCCATCAGAAGATTTATAAGCATTTCATCATAAGCTTGTCTCTGCATTTCACGATACACTTGTTTCTCTATCTTTATTTCCGACTATGACCCTAACCCTAACCCTAATCCTTTCTCCCTTTCATTCCTGCTGTCCTCCTTACATGAAGCCATCTTGCATCTATTTGCACTTTGTAGGGTTATGCAGTTTGTCAAGTCCAGACAAGCCCTCCTCCACTATCACGGCATGATGCCCTGCTGGCTGTGGGGTTCAGATAGGGCTAACTATGAGGACTGTGGCTGTAGAAGTACTGATTGAGGGGAGAAAGAAGCCCTGAGGGAGGCCTGATGGATGGAAACCATTTCGGATGATGGGCCCCTTCAGGCCAGGGTCAAAGAGGGCTAACAGAGTTCCAGACTAGATAAATAAAGATGACCTGACATGAAAATATCATTGTAACCTCTTTCTCCCACTGAGACCTTGGATCAATTTGTAAACTCAGTTCCTTTTCACTGTATCCCAGTTTAACTTCCTGTCAACTTCATAAAAAAAACATCTAGTCCAACATTTTTATTCCATGTCTTAGGCCCAAACTTAACTGTATAGCTGTAGCTGCACTTCAGTATGATAAGTAAAGACCCGTGTGGGATACTGGGCAGAGCCAGGGGAATGTGTGGGGCGGGAGACAAAGCCGGTGTGGTGGCCTGTGGTCGGGTGCCAGTCAGGCCATCATCGGGAGAAGGCCATCCCCGCGAGAAAAGATATCACCATAGCCTGGTTGGCTGACAGCTTCAGGGCCCTTATTGAAAAATCAATGTCCATTTGTGCGTCCAGCTCACCTGGCTGTCTGCCAGCTCGGCTGAAGTCACCTAATGAAGCCTGATCCCGTTACCTGATTCCTGATTCACTGAGTCAAAGTGACTTTGCAGCTGAAGTCATCCACCCATCAGGGACCTCAGGGCCGAGTTCAACGTGAACCATGCAGCATGTTGATGTTGTTGTTGTTGTTGTTGTTGTTGTTTCTGTTGTTGTTTCACTTTGCATTCATCTGCTGTTTTCAGTGTCTGGACACACCCTGACATGCAGATCTGTCAGGCTTGTGTGATTGCATGCAGTCATGGTTGGTGCTTCAGTTAATGGTTGTTTGAGCAAAGCTTTGACACAACTGTAATCTGTCTTCTGTCTTTCACTCATTGGTCATGTAGATACATAAAAAGCATCCAAATGATTTAAGTTTTGCAGACATAAAACTCATGCAGTGCTTGTTTAAAAAAAAAGACGCAGCGCCGGCTCTCTATGTGAATTACACAGCAGTTCATCTTACAGGCGGAGATGCTTCGAATGACCAATGGTGGAGAATTGGCGAACCGCTGCTGTGGCAATAATGCGGCTTCTCTATGCGAAAGGGGCTAGCAGTTGCGTGAATAAAAACAAAGAAACACATCTCACGTTAAGCTAAAAAGTCCTTCAAAGGTAACTGAAATATGAAGTTAATTGACTGGAGCTGTATTGTGAATGCACAGTATTAACTCTCAAATGAAAACATCATGACCTGCTTCCTCAGATTCCTCTCATTCCTGCTTGTTCATTGAAGGCAGTAAATTGGCCAACATTCCAGCCGAAATGACAACTGTTTGGGGGCCTACTGAGCATGGATACTGAGATTTGTGTTGTGGTTTAATTGAAAGGAGTTGAAAATAAAATCAAATTCTTAATTATTTCTAATGTTGATAAGATGGAAGGAGGGATTCCATTCTCGCAATCATGGTGTTGTTTCAGCATTGGAAAACTTGGGTAACCCCTCTGTCTAATAGCATACTGTAAATGACTCATAGCAGGATGGATGGCTAAAACCAAAGTGCAGCCTGTATCCTAGACTATACACAGTGCAGCAGATTGTAACTGTGGTCATCTTTCTAAGCTTTGTGGATAAACCACCGTAATATCACAGCTGAGACTGAGGCTTTTCTTCCAGTCACTCCACTCACAGTTTACCATTAGATGGATAGAGGGACTACACTATGGTATTGTGTATTGTGATTCATTTTTAGCCCATGCAAGGACTGTGGTCTAATTGTGTCCGGGAAACCTTTCCCGTGTGTAAACGCTCGGCCACTCTGACTGATCATTATGTTAAATGTCAGCTGGCTTTAAAGTTGTGGCTGAGGCAGCTGAGCAGCAAAGCCACCCTTCTCCAGTGGATTACTGCTCTCTGTGAAGTTTCATCTGTCCACGGATGAACGGCCGACAGCGGCAGCAGGCTGTAATCCTTCGGGCCACAACAGCAGCGCCTGATCCAAGGTGGAATGAAACATCCAAGAGTAAACCCACAATCAGAATTAAAACCCCAGTAACTCCAGTCGACGGGGGCAGCAAGCTGATTGAGCGGCTGGTGATTACCACGGTACATGACGCAGATGCACAATCCCTCTCCGTCAGGCCGGGTGCTGCGTCCTTCCCTCGAGCTTCGGGGAGGAAAAAGGGTTTTTGATGATGACGTGTTTGGAGGAGCATTCCTGATGCACCTTTACTAAAGGGTGAGTCATATCGGAGGGGCGAGCGTTGGACGAGTAAGGCCGGTGAGGGTGAAGAGAAGAGAATGAGGAGGAGGAAGTTGCTGGAGGAAGGAGAGGAGGAAGAGGAAGGCACTGAGAGGAGGGGAGGGGGTAAGCTCATGATAAGAGACACCATCGCCCAGGAGGGAGTGCTCTGCCTTTAAAGCGGCTGATGCTCTAAGAGTTGAGCTGGCATTCATTACCAGAATGACGTAGTCTGTCTGTACACCTTGTCTGTCCCCAGTCTGACCCTGAATTCACACTGGCTCTTGCTTCCTCTTGATGAAGGGGAACCAGAGGAGGAGCAATTTTGAGCAGGCTTGCTCTGTAGAAATTCTTCAACATACATGCAACATTTGGCTCTCCCCAAAATTCCTCCACATATCGGGAATGCCCCCCCAGGAGCTTCCAGCTCCCCTACACACCAAGCGTTCCTGGCTCTCCTGTCCCCCCCTTTCCTCTTCGCCATGTAGCCTCGCGGAGGAGGCAGTGTGTAATGCAATTTGGTTGATTAAAAGAAAACATTAAAGCACTACCTTATTGAATTTGACGGCACGTACGGATCCGGATCTCACCGGCCACTCTGTTTTATTGGCCGGGATAAAGGGGATCACGTCACTCCCCATCACCCCCCCCCCCCAACCCACCTCCGCGCCACCCTTCCCACCCGGCCGTCCTGCCTTCCTTCATCCCTTCCAGCGCGAGACAAACCTTGGCAGGAGGACGTCCTGGCACGACAGAGATTTGTTTAGACCCCCCCTTCTCTCTCACTTTTCCGACTCCCCACCCTTTCTCGTTGCGCCTCTCTAACCTTGGGCACCACAATGAGGGGGGGGGGGGGACACAGTGACAGAGTGAGAGACACTACAAGGGGAAGAAAAGAGAGAGAGAGAGAGAGAGAGAGAGAGAGAGACCCCTGGCATAAGTAAAGAGGAGTCATTTTGTTTGTGTCAATAAACAGGCTGATAGGTCATTAATCTCATGAGCGGATGGGTTAGAGGTAGTCACCTCACTCACTGTCTCTCCAAGATGACTCATACGTAGTTCCGAACAGGTTCCAAGTTTCATAGTCTATAATTTAGACTCAGACATGCCTTTTCAGGGGACTGAGGGACAGATGCGATGGGGGGGTAGCCTTCAGTGAATATCAAACACCTGCCAATCTCCTCAGTGGAGGCCAAGTACACTCAGCTTGCCATATCCAGTCCATTTATTAGAGTTATGGTGATGGGGCTGGTCTGCTCGGTCGTGTACGGGCGCAACAAAACAACGTCTGAATGGAAGTCCTGTGTTTAGATGACATCATCTATGGCCGCTTCAATTACGCTGCAAGAAATGAATAACAGCACACAAGGGATGACGTAATGTATCGGCACTGTGTTGAGCCACCGAATTTAGACTTTTAATCCATATTGGCCTCGGTGCATTGTTGACTCCGAAGAACTTATGACATCATCTTCAGTCTGTCGGCGGCGCGGTGACAAAAGAGAGAAACTTCTTTGTCTGCAGAAGAGGTGACAGCAGGATTACTGCGCAGAATTTAGAGCTGGAAGTCGCATTAAATCAAGTACATCCAACAAGTGCCTTTACTCAACAATATATTGATCACATATTGCTGAGTAAAGGTAAAGCACTCGTTGAATCCTCACGCATCTTTACAATGTCAGTGCAATAATTTGATATGTTGTCCTTTTGAGCATCTGTGACTTTACTATTTTCTGGAGTAAGCTTATTGGCTTTCTTAACAGGTGTTGGATGGGAGGGTTGATTAAGTTTAGTCACAGAATTGGAGGAGGGATGCATTCAACCATATATCCTTTGTTAGCACCATGCCCAAACTCCCTACCTGGACAGAGTGATGGCATGGTGCAGGGGCTAACAGCAGGAGGAGTCAGTTAGCATTTGTAATAACAGGAAAAATATGACTCCTAATTAATGTCCAACATTGAATTTGGTCTTTTTAGCTAGCAAGCTAGATACCGTCACATCAAGGAAAGTGTGTGAACATTGCTGCTTTACTAAGCACACATTTTATGTATTCCATGGCTAGAAGCTGAGGTCATGCTAGCCATTGAAACCATTGGCATGGATGCTTGTAATGATATAGTTATCAAAAAAAGGACGAAAAGGACCAAAAGCGAGACACTAGAGCAGGCAGGAAGACCAAACAAAACTAATAAATTCAAAACAAAAGCTAAAGAGAAATGGAAAACTAAAAAGATTACAAACCAGGATGAAAGTTGCGGGGCAGCATGATTGAAGAACAGCCACAAACAAAGCTATGTTAATTCAGCAATAAACAGGGTTGATTACCTAATTTCATCACAGTTTTTATCTTTGGAGATGTTGGAAGGTACACTTGATGGAGTTTCTGTGCAAATGCTGCTACTGTTGAGTAATTAGCGATGAAAGGCCATTCCTTTTATTAAGTATGTAAATATTTTGAATTAGAGGGGCTATGTGGAACTTCTGTGTTGTGCTGGAAGCTGGTCTTTGGTTTACGTTAGCGGACTCCACTTCTAAACTAACGTTAGCTACTGTTCCGCTAGCGCAGTGGAGATGAGGTGAGGCCCTTGAGAACATGAATCAAACCCACAGTCCAGCAGCATTAATCAACTAAGGTGGAGGTGCATTAGGAAAGATTTTTGTTGAAAACAAGTTAAAAATGTTACTAAAATTATCAACAATGTGATGAAGAAATAACAGTTTTGATATCATGACATCTATGTATTGTGCTCTAAAGATACTTGCAAAGGTTACAATGTTAACCAGCTAGCCCTGGCCTGTCTTGGTCCAAAGCTAAAAAAAAAAAATAGCGACACTTACCTGGTTCCCCATTTAGCGGTTTCTCTGTTGATATGCTCCCCTTTTACTGTATCGATTATGAACTTGACAGGTGGCCAATTTTTACATACTGCACCTTTAAACAGATTGCCCACAAGCTTGTATAGGCAAAGACGGGGTCATTTTTCAAGTCATGTTAGACCTGGTGATTAATACATGTAAATTACAGCAAATTGTTATATAGAGCCCTTTAATGTTTGAACTGACACAGTTCACAGACTTCTTTATAAGAAAGTGAGTCAAGTCATTATTAAACATTCAGGATTTACTGTGCTCTTCATAAACTAGGACAGCATCGCATTTCTTCTTATTGCTGCCCTCGTAATCTGAAATGAAGTGTAACAGTGGCAGCTTTTGAAGTTGAGGTATTCAGCCTTAAAAACAGCATGACAAACAGCTGTTCCGAGGCAAACCCACATGTACTGCATTGTAGTGAGGAAGGAGGTGAAACAGTATCAATTAGCAGAGAAGGAAAGCTTTATCAAAGCAAATCCAAAGTCAGCAGCAGTACAGAGGCACCCAGACAACGACATCCCTATTCGACAGATTTATTGGCTCCGTGATATCCCTTAAGGTCAAGTAAACTGCGCAATTTCAATTCCTCTTTGTGACTTTTCCACCTGATTTTCCTCTGCATCACTGCAAGGTGGAGCACGAGTTAGGTCAATATAGGAAAAAGGAAACATGAGAGGGGAGGAAAGTTCCAGAAAGTGGAGGAGGGTGAGTTGTTGTTGTTGGTGGTGGTGGTGGAGGAGGAGGAAGAGGAGGAGAAAAGCAAATTTGAAGGTTCGGATGATGAGAATGCACTGCCTTGCATCGGTGTGCCGGGCCACAGGGAAACTTGAGATGTGAGCAGATACGATTGTGTGCTCGAGTTTCCCGCAAAGAGCCCCCTTCGCTGCAGAGCGTCGGGGGGAGGAGGGGGAAGGAGGTGAGCAGGGTGGAGGTATTATTGCGTTAAGACATCAGATCCAGGGCATCATCATCTGTATATCAGTTGCATAACACTTTCGGTGCCAGGGCAAGGAGAACTTGAAGCGTTGTGGATGGTGGACAAAAGAGGGAGATGGACAAAACTGAGGACATGCCGCCAAGGGGAAGGATCAGAGTGAGGAGAAAGTCAAGGGGGAAAGTAGAAGATGTTTGGAGGTAGAGGAGTGTTTTATAAGCTCTCATCAGCTCCAGACTCCCGGTGCTTGGAGAAGGCACAGGCCCAGATGAATTATTCAGCTTCTGGCTGGTTGATCTCCTCCGGGACTGACGTTCGCTCTCCTCCAACCTTAAAGCACCACTTGACGGTAAATGCTCACTGGGACAAACAAGAGGTCCTTAAAAAAGACCTGTGCACTTAACTCACACTACAGCAACCCCCCCCACTCCTGCCCTCCAACTCGCCCCCTCATCCTGACCAAGATCAATACGCAGCCGGAGCCAGATGTTGCACAATATCACACTTGGGGGAGGGAAGGACTCTAAGAGGAAACCTCCAGAGGAAGTTGTGTGCCTGCATTTATAAATGCACTCATGGGCATGCCAATAGATTGCAGGGGGAGTGAATACATTTGACCAGAGAGGGTAGAGTGGCTCGCTTCGAGCTTCCACATCATGTTTTTTTTTAACCATGCACATATTTTACAGAACCGCAGTGATTTACAGAGCTCAGCGCCGTAAGATGGGGATTTCACACAGCCTATTCCCAGAGTGCCGGGCGCTCGATGCTGACAGGGCAATAAGTGCGATGCCGGGGGTTCAGACCACTGGTCGCATTGTAAGGTCTGATGCTGCCATCTTCAGGTCGCCTTCAGCTATTGAAGCGATACAATACCGTGTAGATGAAAACAAAGTGCAGTGGTTATTACTGCTGTATATGTAACTGATACGACTCTGAGGCATGCAGATGCTGGTACTGATACAAATGAATAAAAGTCAATGATCATGAAGATGAATGTTTGGTGCCCTCCCTCGTCATAATTTACAGAGAAGACAACGAGGCTGTCAGTTTAGTTTTTAGGATCTGGCCCGATCCAATTATTTATTCATCAGAATAATCTATGTTCTTTTGCCCTGAGCTTCCTACAGTTTGGAAAAGGTTTTTACCGTTCACTGATCTCACAACAAAGTCTGTATTTACAGCTCTCACAAAGTGCAAGAGCCCATATCACTTCTGTTCTAATGTCCTGGGAGGACAGTGTCGGCACATATTCACATTCTTTACTCAAGTACAGCTACAGTGTTCTTCTTCTACAGTTTTCACTACTTCTTCTACACCTGACAGTACAGTGATTGAGTATTAGTACTTTGTTACTTCCCACTCCACCGAACAGTTTCCAGTAAGTTGAAGAACAATCTTTAAGATTCCTGTATTTGTCAATAAATTGATTTTTGGTGTCGCCTCTGACTACTTGGACAAACACAGGTGGCGTTGCTGCTTTCTGTAGTTCTAGAGCCAAACGGTGGAGGTTTCTTTCCACCGAATCTGAGGACAGCAACGTTTAGTCAGGCTGTTAGGTGGATGTTTTTCTTTCAGCATGGCTTTTTCGAAGAATTGCTCTTGTTATTGTTAATATTATGTATACTTAATTATTTTTGTTTTATTCTATTTTTATTTTTGTTATATTTTTAATTGTTTATTATTGTATGATTATCCTTCACTTTTCAAATGAGTTTTGAAATTACATCAACATTACAGAATTTTTGGATGCAAAAGCATGTGCATGCTGTCTATGACAGGTAGCTGTCAATAAAGTCTCACAACTTTCACTATTTTTCCTTGTCTTCTTCTTCTTATACATATTATTATCATTATCAGTATTATTATTATTACTATTATTATTACAGCTGTTGTCACCACATCTCTAGGTCCTAACTGTCCCATCAAAAGCTTTACATAACTAATTAAAGGCTTGCAACAGTCTTTTTTTTTCTAGTTCAATGCTGGTACTAGTACAATATTTATTGCTGGTGATTTGTACAGGCAAGTCTGCATACAGTATGCAGTTCACTATTTGATGCAAGATTAAAAGCCACCATAAAAAATGTGCTAAAGACCAGGCCATCTGATAAATACATATACTGTGATATATACAGTATATATATTAAAATATGCCATATAACAATAAATAACAGTAACACTACAGAACATTGACCAAATTTACCCACAGTTCTGTATCACCACCACTTGATTACATACATTAGATCTGATAGATTTGTGTGTGTGTGTGTGTGTGTGTGTGCATGTGTGTGTGTGCAAACTTCTCAAATAAAGTGCCCTTCATTATGGGAATAATAAAAGTCTATAGATGTCATTCCATAATTCAATCTAAATGAAGGTATCAAACTGGATTATTTTAATGTCTGTAATTTACATGCAGGCTGAGGTATGCTACTCTCTCGATGCGTTTACATGCACAGCTTAGTCGGATTACAACCATAGTTAGACTATGCAACTCAATCAGACAACTGCACTTGACAGAGTATACATGCCAGTGAGAAAATGGAATTACTGGCCGAAGCATGTCATACCCTGGTATGCTAGGTGGTGCTGTACCCATTTCAACTAGTGGTAATAGAGCCACCTCCAGCTGAGCTCTATACGTCACCAGCTGCCTCGGCATGCGAGGAAGATGGCGTTCAAAGAGCGAGGAGAAGCTACATCTTTGTACATTTTGTATATGGTGTACGTGATAATTACACAAACAAGATGCACAATGGTGCTCTTGCTTGCGGTTATTTTGGAGGGAAGCCGCCACCGCCGCCCTTCTACTTCCGGCTCACAGCCCCGGGAAGAAAATCTCGAGCCTGTTTCCAACTGTCCAGCATCCAGTAGACCATCCAAAGAACTCTCCACTGACTCCCTGCAGTGATGCTAACTGGCATGTCATGGAACACAATGTTGCTTTCAATGGGACAGGGAGGGGACAGGTATGGGGAGACTGGGCCGCTGCTGACTCGTCTGTTGTTAAGTCTGCTAAAAGGAGCAGGGACAATGATTTAATATGAATATCTTGCTAAACATTTCCCTGCATGGTTTTTGTTGATGAAATGTAGGCTAACACTAGTCTGTAGCTAGCTATCTTATTTCACTATGGACATTATGCCAACAGGTTAACAACACTCACAGACTATAGGCTTCCCACCCTTACAGATTGACACCCTTTCCTTTGTCTTTCCTCTCTCTCTTCCCTCTCTTTCCTGTCTTGAAAACCAGATTTTGAATAAGGCATCATTGTGATAACTGTACATCTGGCTTCTACTGACTGCAACCAAACACCATTAATGATAAGTTCACAAAGGCAGGATCAAACCATTCCATGCAGATACAAGGGGGTGGTCGGTCAATATGGATGTTTACTTTTTGGTCAGTGGGGATGTTAAACTTTTACCGCCAAAAACAAGTAAAAACAAAAAGATCTTTAATTGTATTATTATATTTAGTTTTTTATATTTAGTATTAATTGTTTGTGTTGTATTTCACAATGGTGGAAAAGTAACTATGGTTACTATGGAGCTCAATTGGAGGTATATGTACTTCAATAAAAATGTGTACAAGTACAAAGTACAAGTTTAACCCCTTTTCTGTATTTCTACTACTTTTATTCCTTTGAGTATAATAAATCCAGTAATTTAGTAATGAAAACATTCTGAAATACATGCATAATATACTGTTAGTACTGCATATTAAGCACATTTATATTGTAATAATATTTCTATGCTCTCATTTACTTTTAGTCAAGTTTTGAATGCAGGACTTTTATTTCATGGACTTAATGGTGTACGCTGTAATGTACACCAACACATTATAGGATTGCTGTTTTGAGTAAGTAAATGTGTCCGTGAATTTGTCCTCTACCGCTGATACTTTTTGCTTGGTTGGTATCTTCTTGCGCAGCGTATCCCTTCTCAATAACACAGTTCACCCACACCGATCGATCACTGAGTCATATGGTGAGTAAAGCAAACCGCCAAACTCACCATGCACTCAGCACATGCATGCAATGCGCGCTTGTGTCTGAGTGTGTGTATGAGCATGTGTGGGATTGTTTTGTGTTTGCTATCCTGTCAGCATCCTCCCTCTCCACATCCTGCCGGGCTTCTCCGCCAGTCGGTATCATCTCTCAGCAGTCCAGTGTTTGCTGGTAACACAACACTGGAGGCGAATGAAATGCAGCGCAGACAATCAGCTCTGCAGCGTCTGCTTTTGGCCTCAGCCTCAGACTCAACACCACTGCTCATCCACAGCCTTTCCTCTGTCAGGATCTTAGAGCTGAGGATTCTGTAAAACCGCAGGCACGTGCTACAATGCAAATAAAAATATTGGACAAGCTGTTCAGAATACATATTTGGGACTCAGTGGTTGAGTTTAACTCCAGTGGCTGGAGACAATAAGCTACAGTTTATGTCTAAAGGCATAATGCTGGATAAATGGCAGACTGAGACAGCAAATAACTTAGATTACACTGGCAGTGGCATTTTTATCATTTCTTCATGACCATGGCATTTGTGTCTTGCAAAAGTCAGAAACAGGTGGGCAAGTATGACTAATTCAAACTTAGAGGGTCAGCTTCATGCTGTCTTTAGCCAGGCTGATGGCATTTCTCCAAGGAGTCTGTGGGTCGGTCTGCCGCCCACTTTGGTCCACACTGAAACATTTCAGCAGCAATTGGATGGATTGTACTGACATGTTGTGCAGACATTCATGATGCCCGAGGTCGAGGCAAACAGATTTGGGCAATTCTCTGGCATTCACCCTGTGCCACCCTGGATCTGCGTTTGGGGTGAACTGTTTGCAAACTCCTGGATGGATTGTCATTTGATGCAGATGTCAGGAGGATCATACTAATCCTAACGATCCCTGACTTTAGCTGTCGTGCCACCAGCTGGTTTTTTTTTCTTTCTTTTTTTTTGCTTTCAAGTGAAATATCTATAAAATATGTTGTAGAGACATTCATGGTTCACAAATGCTGAATTCTAATAAACTTGGTGATCCATTAACTTACGTAACCATGAGGTCAATGTTTCAATTAGTTTTTCATTTGATGACAAAAAACTCAAAAAACTGATGATATTCCTCCCCACCTCAGCAGTAAATTGAAATGATTAAAGAATTAATTAAATCATTTAGATTATATTTGGCCATGCTGACTTTATTAAAATGTGCAGATTGCTTGTGCACTCTTCTATACTAAAAACGTTTTTTCCAATCACAGACACTAGATTTGTTGAGAGTTACCAGTAAGGTGAAAATTGAAGGCAGTGGATTCCAGACATGGTGGCAAATTATTTATGAATGTGTGGAGTTACAACCAGCCATGGCAGGTGAGTGGGCAGTAACATATCCCTGTTGTGTAGGAGGCATGCAGGAGAGGCCTTGAAATGTCATTACACGGCACAGAACATCACGGAGCGCAGTGCACCATGCAGAGCCGCCCAGCTGGGCGACATGAGGAGCATTGCGCTGAAAACTGCTACTCTCACCTGATCGGGGAGCGTTTAATCATCGGGTCTGTCCTGTTGGAAACTGATGTGCAACGCAGAGTTGTCACGGCTCAGATGACTGCTGGCAAAGTCGAGGGAGAGTTCTGAAGTAGGTCTATTCTCTGAGCTCTGAAATTGACAGTCTCGACCCTGTTGAACCCTAGGCGGCTGGCAGAACTCAAAATTTTAGTCGACATCTGAACACGACGTTCAAAATCTTGCGAGGGAAAGCTGGGCTTGTGTCGCAAAACGTGTGCACACATGAAACAACGCGTTCTGGAGCTTTCCAAGAGGGACAGCGATGCTGCACGCTTTCCAGCCTGCATCGCTGTGTTTAAGTATAGCTGCCCAAAGCTGTTGAGGCTCAGTTTATGCATGTCTTCAGCTCCATTGTGGTTTAACTCAGCCGACGAGGATGCTGTTTCTTTGAAATGTAAAACACACAGACACACATAACATACTTTGTGTTCCGGTATAAATGTGTCAGGACGCTTCGGTGTTCCTCTCCACTGCGCTCTGTTGTTCAGATGTCGTAGGAGGAGAAAAACAAGCTGCTTTCTTGGCTCCGCTCATGTCTTTCTGAAGGCCGCGCTCGATCCCTTATAGTATTTACTGCAGCAAACTAGCAGGCGGTCATTATTTACTGTAATTAGAGGCAAATGCATAGGCATAATGGGGGGAAACAAGCATACACGGGAGGCCACGCATGACGAATAACTGCATTAGCAATTTGATACAAATCAAATCAATGGAGCCCAGCAAGACCGTGTGATTTACAACAGAGGGGGCTGAACAGCGAGGGGATCAAGAGGTGAACCGAGCTTGTGATTTGTTTGTGCAGCGAGTCTACATTACCCCAATCTGCTAAGCTGAGGAGGCATTCAGCTCATTGAAACTATGACTGTAATGTTATTGTTGAAGCAGCCACTGTGTAACCACATCACTGGCAGGGCCACGGCCTCTGCCATGTAAAACAGCCCGTTGTGAAAATCCTCAGTGGTGGATGATCGGAGAGGCTGAGACAGACGGTCAGGCGAGGATGTAACCTGCATCACCTTCCTGCAGCGGTTGAGTGGTTTTACCGTAAGATGGATCCAACCGATCACCTCATTTCCTCTCTCATCCACCATAGTGGCCAGAGTGCCGATAGTTTACCCGTCTGAGAGAGTGATTCGAAGGTGCCAAGTACAACACAGGAAATGGCTCGGCAGACGTTCCAGTGTCTGGTTATGGCAGGCCCGATTGCCGGCATTAGTGAGGTTGACTGGCGAGCGAGTGACAAAGTGATTCTGAGGACTGTTTCGCTGTCAGCCATGCAGAACCGGGCTGACCAGAGACGTAAATCGATTGGACACGGAGCAGTACTTGCGGTCGTTCCCTGTAAGAATAGGGTTTTTTGTTCAATCTCACTAAGCAGAATAGGAAACTGCTGAACCCTGGTGGATTTGGGAACAGTGTGGCGCAAGAGAGAAAGGGAAAAGGACAAGACAGAACTGATGAGGAGGAGGCATCTAATAATAAACTGAGCTGAGGAAAACACACAGAGGCAGGATAAACTTATGTTTCATGAGCTTTAATGTCACGGGGAAGTTGAAGCGGGGACAGGGCTTCGGATGGAGCCGAACAAGGACGTTCTTGCAGGGCTAAATGTAAAGCAGCCCGGCTAAGTGCATCCTGAGCAATGAGCTTTGCCGACTACATTTACAATACAATGAGCTCTCCAAAAATCCAATATGCACATTGACTAAAAATATCCTGTCTGCGTAAAGCAGTGGAGGGAGCAACCAAGAATGAAGTCATATCCCTGAGGAGTTTGGCTTTAGTCTTTCTGTCCAAATGAATCAATCGGAGTGGAAATTACCTTCCTTTTTTTTGTGTGTGTGTGTGTGTGTGGGGGGGGGGGGGGTACACTGTCCACAGATAGATGGAGGACAAGCTCACCACAGATATGAATATATCTAATATGTATGACAAAGGAGAGGTGGTTCTTTCTGCTTTTAGCTGAAAGCCTGGGTACCACATAGTTGCTTGTACTCTGAGGATTATTAAAGGAATAGTCTGACTATTTCTTAGTCATGGTTTTGTTGGGGTAATGTATGGAGGAGGTCTCCTAAATCCTCCAAAACATATGACTTGGTGTTTTTGGACAGATTGAACTAGCAAGATATAAGTGTTATACGTGTGTTACAAGATTAAAAGGGGGATGCTGATTCTGGAAAGGGTTTTTCCCCATTCTCTGTTCCACTCTCAGCTTTCCTTTAACACAACAATCTCAGTGTTACTTGGCATAAAAATACGGGGCTCTCCCAGATGATGCAGCAATTACAGGTTTACGTTATGACCTCCTGTTTCAGTCATTTCAACTTCTGCGGAAATCATGTTTTGTCCATCATTTGGGCACAGAGGAGGGCTCTAAGCACCACAAAGGTGCTGTTTACATCCAAAATTCACCCAGAAGTCGAAGGTGAGCTGATGTTATCTCACCTCAAACACAGTCTTGTGTCGCATCTTTGTGTGACGTCCCTCGTCATGGAGCATCTGCGTGTGATGCACGACGTCTTCCTGCCCTAAAGCCTTTTCTTACGCATGGTTAACGTGAAACAGGCACAAAAACAACTCGGTTAGATTTAGGAATAGATTGTTGACGCTTGCTTTCACAAGGGACGCAGACCCCATTCTCCTGACTGAAGGTACTGTGTGTGGCCCGCCACTTAAAGGGCAGCTCCGCTACTTTTATGCGTCAAAGTGTGTTTCCAGGTCTTTGGGAGTTTGACTTCATACTGTGAGCTTTATTGTGAGTAATGCAGGCAACAGGGTTCCACAAGGAAGAGGAGTACTGGAAACAGCTTTTTTTACCCACAGTTCAGAGTAGTGGAGCCCCCCAAGACCTGCAAACACACTGGTAATGTGTTAAATGTGTAAAAGTTACCCTTAAACTCCAACAGCCACCTGTCTTGGAACTTTCTCGCTCTGTATACTACATCAGGTGAATGTGTTGAATATTAAGTTAGTTTAAAGCACGACGACTCATACAGACACTAAGAGGTGTCTTCTATGTCTGTATGAAACACAGAGGGAGGTGAGAAACAGTTCTATTTAAACCCCTGGGAATGAGACCTGGCTAACTTTGGCTTTCATTCACTATTAGACTTGTAAGTTCAGTGATTCAATGTGTGTTGAGTCATGTAAACATTCCTCTCTGGGACCGTTTAGTTCAGGGACCAGGGCCGTCCAGAATAGTTCCTCCCACACTGCAGCAGCAGTGTTGGTGAGCTTAAGTGGGCGGATGTTTCTATTTTCAAACAAAGCCATGTTGAAAAGACAAATCTGAGTGGGACAGATCTTCTCATCTAACATTCAAGAAAAAAGAGCAAATGTCCCAAAATATCAAGTTGTTCCTTTTTACTTCTGCTCCACTTATAATATCTCAGTGTTATGAATCCTCCTCCTGCTCAGCCTGTCTGCATTCACCACTGACTTTTCTTCCTCCCTGGGTGGCAAAGCCCGCCCTCCCTCCACACTAAATGTCCCCACAGAAACGGTTTGTATTGAAACGTGAAGGTCAGCAGCTCTCTAACCTCAGGTGTAACTCAGCACCTGTGCAAAGTCACATAAATACACACATCCTCGCGCACACCCCCACACACACGCACTTTGAGCATTAGCACTGACATGATGGAGGAGTGTAATAACACCTTTAGGAAAATTCGCTGATGGCAGCAGCTCAGCCGTCGGCCTTACCTGAAGGGATCGTCTTACAGAGGAGCCAACCAAATATCAATAAGGGTGATTTAGCTGCACACTGCTCAAGGATAAAGAGCTTATGCATGAAACCTCTGGAAATACACTTGAGCTTGGCGTGTAAAATGCTGTCGCTTCAAGCAAATCCCTGATTAAATCCCCCAAACACATTTAGTTGGCTGTATGAGGGGAAGCCTGGTGTCGGCTGTGAGGCACGGTGCCAACCATGGAGGAGGACATAAAGAAGGGTGGGGGGTGAAGAAGGAGGGGGGGGAGGGGGGGTAGTATATGTCTGAAAACTTGCGTGGCATGCTCGCAGATGAGTCTGTTTGAAGCTGGTGATGTTAATGGCTTCCCTCCAGCATTTATGATCCTGTGTGTGTTACAACTGAGTGACATTCTCACAGATGACGCCACCTCTGATGCTGAATGGAGAGCACTGGTGCCCTGCATGTGTAATGTGGCCATTATGTGTGTGGGGTGTGAATTAATTACTCAGTACTATTAGACAGAACGCGCTGGCATCAGAGGCACTGCTGTTGGCCGCCTTGTTAAGCGCTGAGCAGATTTAATTTCACATGAGCGTCACCGGTGAGGGCGAACTAGCGCTCGGGCGCTGCACCTTTGTTTCGACAGGCCCGAAGAGTGACATACTACTCGAACATCTGTGGATTTACGGCTTCTGTGAAGAGAACAAGACAACATTGCCTCGTATGGATCATTAACTTTTATTACCTTTCCCGGAAAATCTCTTCATTTGGCATTTTACTGCCATTTCAGGAAGTAAATGGCTGTTTCTCAGGGACACACACACACACACACACACACACACACACACACACACACACACACACACACATAGGCACACACACTTGTCAGCTCTGTGGTCACGGGAAAAAGTGAAGCTCAAGCAAACCACAAACTTGCATCAGATGCTTTCTGAATGAGGAAGCTGCCTCATTATTAGAGTCCTGTTTGAGACGCAGTCATCCGTCGGGCTGCGCGCTGACTGGCGCTGAGACGGGCACGTGTTTTTTTCTGTGACAGCGAACACAGAAGCCACGCAGCAGAGTGACAGCGCAGCAAGCAGCGTGTCCCCAAGCTGTTTACCGCGGACTAATCAGCCCACGCATCTCATTAATAGAGCCTGACTCACGTCGTTCTGAATGTAAGCCTCGAAACAGGGTCACGCGGCCCTGGGAACAAAAAAATAAATAAATAAATAAAATGCAAGAACGAGAAAAAACCGAGGTAACCGTGACGCTGCGTAAAGAGTCAGCCGGCACGTGTCCCGCGGATTTTCTCTGTGTGTGAATATATGCAAATGTGAATGAATTCTAGTGGTTCATGCATGATTTATGAACGTTACAGCGCACATTCCTACACGATGGATGACTGTGTCTCAGGAGGAGTGTGCGGCGCGTTTCATTCTCTGCTCGCAAGCGTCTTCACACAGCATCAACGGAGAGGAGGCCGAAGGTCGCCTCAGCGTGGACTCTGCCGAGGCTGAAAGTAAAAAAAAAAAAAAAAAAAAAGTCCTCCTCTACCAAGAGCAGGAGGTCGGTCTCTGACTCATGTTTTAGCAAGTCTGCACATGATAAACCTCTTTTCCTAAGCTTTAAATGTCATCTGCGAAAATGTTTGTCGGGAGATCACCAGCGATAACATCAAATAGGCTATAACTTTTTTTTTTTTTTTTTTCAAAAAGAGCGATACCTCACTTTGGAAATGTAATTAGCTCCTCTGAAGTGGTAAAGGCTTAAGGTTTGGGAAATAGGGCGAACTCTTTCATGTGTGATTAGGGGGCTCTTAAGTCCGTCCTAGCCAAGACAGAAAAGACAAAAATCAAACTAGACAGGTGGAGGAGGAGGAGGAGGCCTCGTCAACCTTGAAATGTCACAGGCACTTGGCTGTGGTTGCCCGGGACCCTGTCCGCACGCTATAGGGCCAGAAAGTACAGTGCTGAGGGGGAGAACACAAAGTCTCCCGTGGCAGAGAGACGGAGAGAGACCAGGAAGGTGAGGAGAGAGGAGCAGCGGGGAGGAGGGAGCAGGGAGCAGAGGAGGGTGAGCGGTGTCAGCGCTGTCGACTGCAGTCAAACTGCTCACTACAATCCGACCGACGTGGATATTTGGCTCGGACGCGTGAGGCCGTGGGGGGTCCTCACTGGCTTACCTCAGCACTGCACCACAGAGGGACTGTCGCTGGATATTACCGTGCGGGCCACTGAAGATGACTGTCCCACATCACGGTGGACGGGGACAGCTTTACGCCCCTGCGCGCGCCCACTCTCCTGCCCCGGGGACACACACACACACACACACACACACACACACACACACACACACACACACACACACACACACACACACACACACACACTCCGCGTACTTCCTGAAATGTGTCTGTGCACAAGTTCGCTGCTGGAAACATTCGCATTAAATATGAATAGCCTTAATAATAAATGGAGGCTCTCAGAGATTGTATCCCGGGTGCAGAAAAAAAAGGAAAAGAAGAAAAATATGATCCAGTGTTTGTGACTCAAAGCTCTCAGCATTCTCGGTTCCGCTTTCGTGGTTTGGTGCCGTTTTTCAATCACTTGGGACCAATTCGATACCACATAATGCTTTTCAGGTCATTGCTCACTTCGCATTGGAGTGCTTTTCCTGTCCTTTCCGTCGCCTCGTGGATATACAATACAGCGTCTGAGCTATTTCTACAGTAGGAGGACAAAACAAGTTGCGGCAGACTTACACTTTGTGAATGTTTGAATACAGTTACAGGCTACAGTATGTTAAAGAGAGTGTGTGAGTGGCATTAATTCCTCAGTCATACACAAAAAAAGATTCACAAGCAGAGCAGCATCTCAAGTCAAAGTTTCCTCTATCTCCTCCTCCAGGGACAAGTGCGCGGAGGAGTGGCTGGGACTGGATCTAGTTTTCAGGCTGATGGAGCCGTACTGTTTGGCCGAGCGCTTGGAATAAGCGATGACCTTCCTCCTGTACATCTCCCCCTTCCACATGGAGATCATGAGCAGCGTGGAGAGCACCACGCCGCCCAGCGTGAGCAGGCACAGCCCCGCTATGACGCACCGGTCCAGGTGGGCACCTATGCGGGCGCTCTCCATCTCCAGCCTCTCCATCTCCCGCGCCGACACGCTGTCACGGTCCACCACCACGTCCCGAGGGACGGCGTAGGAGATGATCACCAAGGAGATCCCGGTCACTAAGAACGTGACTGCACTGATAAAGCCGTAGTCTACAGAGCTCCCGGAGCCCTCCCCGAAGGACAAATCATCCTCGGACATGAAGGAAAGCTCCGGGAAAGTCTCGGAGCACGGCTCGCCGTTGCGCACGGGCCTGTGAGTACTTTTATAACTAGTATCCGGGCTGGCCAGACGCAGGTTAACATTCTCATCAATGTACGTGAAAGAAGTCTCTAATTCCTCGTCGCAACAAACCCGGACTTTCTCCTCGCCGAGGGGACCGAGTTTACCCGTCCTTGGCGCCGCTGAATGACACCGGTCGTGGCAGCCGCGGGCCGGGTTACAGCAGCCCTCCCCCGGGAGCGCACCTCCTGTTGATCCGCCTGACTTGCGGATGTGCAGCGCGCTCGAAACCCGGTCAAGGACGTCGGGATGGTCGGGCTGTCTGCCTCCCTCGTCAGCGGGAAGCAGCTCCGGAGAAGCCATTCGTGTTTCACCTCCAGCTGGTTCACTCTGAGCCGTCCTCCTACGACGTTGACACCGCGCAGCATCCCTAATAAGAGGGGGGCGCACACACACACACACACACACACACACACACACACACACACACACACACACACACACACACACACACACACACACACACACACACAGCAGCTCTAAGTTATATGGCGCATCTTAATTAGATTACACTCATAGCAGAGCGTGGAACCCTAGATCCACAATGTGGAGAAAAAACAAATACACAAACACAAACAAATACATTTGCGTGCGTAATTTGGAACGGTGCGCAAAATGCACCTGCCTTGAGACAGCGTGTGGGCTAGACTGAAATGGACACCACTTGAAAGTTGATCGGATCGGTTAGGAGAAATCCGTGCAGCCCTTCTGAAAGGCGCTTAACAGAGGCTGTGATTAGCCAAATGCCTCTGTATCCAATTAGAGAAACAATCCACGTATAAACCGAGATTAAGCGACACTGTTTTTTCTCTCTTTAAAAAAAAAAACAACAAAAAACAAAAAAAAACCCGGCACAGCCTATAGAACAGGAGGTGAAACTAAACCACGCATAAATTATGTACATAATAATAATAGTTGGTCTACTTGCAAGGACATCCGGATGAAACTGTTCCATAAGGCTGCCACTTCCCCGTGCTAAATCCACCGCACACTTCTACCGCACGCGTCGGATCACTCCCGCACACTTTATCTGAATTCAGCAGAAGATGTGAGATGCTCCTCCGCATTGAGGGGTGGACCAGTCGTGCACAATCCGTTTTTTTTTTATTCCGCTCTAATCCCTCACACACACACACACACACACACACACACACACACACACACACACACACACACACACACACACACACACACACACAAACCTCCTCAGACTGCACACCCATGCAGAAATACACTCACCGCGCTACTTCGGCATCCCTTCCGCCCTATCCCTCTTCACAGACACCGGAGTTCACGCAGCGGGGACGGATTAATAGAGAAAGCCGTATCAGTGTGGACGCTTTGACTGTAGTCCTCTCTGGGCTGCTCGGTGCTGCACTGAGGCGAGCTCTCTGTTAGTCCCTCCCACACACACACACACACACACACACACACACACACACACACACACACACACACACACACACACACACACACACACACACACACAGCCTCAGCTGCCCGAGCCGTGGCGCTGAAAGGAGCGCAGCTATCTGTGAGCCGATTGAGATCACCAGCAGCCACTCAACACACACACACACACACACAGAGACACACACGGGACCGAGCATCGTATTTTACTGGCATTGGCCTTTTTTAGGAGGATGAGATGCTGCAGAAATCTCAGTGTGCAAGTATTAAGCTCCCAAAAGGTGAAGGATCGGTCAGGAGGTAAATATATCGCTATAGAATGAGTCTCTGAAGAGGAGTTTACAGGAGCTCAAGTGCCACAAGGTTGCAATCAAGTCAGAACTGAATGCCATACATTTGACATACTGATGCCAGGCGAGATAAACACTTATAATGTGCAGTAAAAGGTGCAATGTGTAAAATTTGGAGACCTGTCAATTCACACTCCGAACAAACAGGGGGCAGCATTTCAACAGAGTAAAAGTAATTGTCGCATGCTACCTTCAGCACAAATCTGCGAGACACAATAAAAAGACGTGTCAACGCTGTTATTTCATTGAATGTGTTCACAAATTAAGTCAATGTAAAATTTTGTTCCATTAAGCACAATGAAATCAATATATAACACATCCACCCACAGAAGAGAGACATACTGTTTACACTGTACAGTACATCTATATAGAGTGAGGTTATTTCTAATGATGTCAGACCAAATAAGCAAGAACCTCACGACTGAGGATCAGCGACGTGCGTACTAATCCGCACTGTATGTTGTAAGTTAATGGCCACATCATATCAGAACAATATCCAGCGGTGCCATGCAAACAACATTGTTAAACCGCGTGTATCATGCACCATCTGTTCCCCCCCGCGCTCTCAGAAGATTACTGGTCACTATGTCAAAACCATCCTAATCCAGGTTTAATCTAGAGATCTAATAGGTCGTCTTGTCTCTGACCCCACATGCGCCTAAATCTGTTGGCTGCATCTTTGAAGATAACTGATAAACAATTAACGCTGTGAATGACTTAAGATTTTCGTGGAAAGCGACACTTTGTCAATCGACTGCACCCTCCATCAGTGTTTTAAGTGCTTAATCCCCACTTTCAACTCAATATTTATTCGCTGACTGTTCCACCTTATTTAGCGCAACCAGGCAGCAGCTATAAATATAGTCCCCGCTTTTTCCTGGAGTCCTGGTGGCTGGGGTGAACAGCTTTGGCTCATTTCCCAACAAGACTCCATTTAACAGATGAGTAAAGAGGGAGGGAGAGGGAGAGGGAGAGAGAGAGTGAGAGAGAGGGAGAGGGAAAGACAAAGATGTACTCCACCATTTTTGTTCCAGATATTAGTTTGCAGAGAGGGAGTCATAACGCTTTATGGTACGCTCCGGTCAGATTGTGGGCAACTCCCGCCGGCGTCTTGCCGAGAGATAGCGAGGGGAGATCCGGGAGCTGACTGTGTGCTCGACTGAGGGGCAACAACAGCCAACTATCAGATGCTATCTGTCTGCAACAGTGCACCACTTTTCCTCCTGGCAAGGGCACCAGGCTTGGAAGAGGAGGGGCGGCCGGGGAGTGGGTGCTTCTAATGGCTATAAATCCTCGTAGTGCGTCTCCTGCCACGAGATCCCCACACGGAGCATAAAGACCATGAGACGTGGACGTAGCTCTGCTTTTCCTTTAGCTAGCAGCAGATGTCAGAAGGTGAAGGAGGGGAGAAGTGGAGATCCCTGCTGATACAGCAGCAGGAGTGTGAAGGAGAGCAGGACAGTACATGTGTGGGTGTGTGAATTATTCATTAATAACCCCAATTCAATACTGATGCTTCTACTGTATATGAATTATATAAGCCCACAAGACCATCAGTCAGAGGATTGGCTTTTTCTGAGTAGTTGTTCTTACCATAATGCCAGTCACCAGGTTGGTGCAATCAAAACATTACTCGGGAATGTTGATATATTTTAGCTTTACTATTACTATTACCGAGCTACTAAATCTGTATACATTTAGGCTAACCAAGGTGCGTGAGAAATACGAAAACAAAGTTCTGTTTTTTTCGTCAATTACTTTTATATAGCTACTAATAGAGATATTACCTCATATTGCGTCCAACACAAATGCATGTGTTAACCAGATTGTGAAAAAGAAAATCTTCACTTGATGTTCTGATCACCATCCACTTTTTCATTAAAAATAAATGCAGACAAACAAGTTCAATGATGAAGGTGTGTAAGTAGGACTCACATTTATGCTAATGGTTAAAGTCTAATTTCAAGTTCCTCCCAACCAAAACTTATATCTGAGCTTTGGATATCATAATGTCATCCTCCATATACTCGGTATCTTTCTTTATGTACATAATATTTCTTTTCTCCATGGGAGATAACCCTTAGCACATTTCATACCAGTGCCACTACCTCCTTCTTTTGTGGTTAAACACCCTTTTTTCTATGATGTCCCGTATCTATCACTTTCCAACAAAGTCATCCTGACCTTAAGACATAAATACTTACTGAGTATACTGAGTATATACTGATTATTCATGCATTGATCAGGATTATTGATGTATTGGAAAAGTTAAACAGTTTAAATATTTCCAACACAATCCAGATTTTTATTTCCCATTCTGTCCACAGGGGCCGCCAGATTCATCACAAAAGGAACCTTTCTCGTGGATGCTTTAAGCTAAGTTTAAGTTTTGTTTGTGATGTAAGACATTTTATACTGTGTGTTACATGTTACGTTTGAGTCTTTGTTAACCCAAAACGAGCGACGGGAGACAGGGCTTGCAAGTTGGAAAAGGATTATTTTCGTGGTGTAGCTGAGGGGAAAGGCAGGTGCGAGGATCCGACTGGCTGGGACGTGCAGGCAGGTGGTCATGGGTTCGGGCAGACAGGAGAAACATAGGAAAACAGACAACACATAATCCGGCTGTCGCAGCAGCACCGTGACATTACACCCACTAAGTTACAGACTGAGTGAAAAACAGGTCAACAGTTAGTTTTGGTTTCACAAGGGACACTAACACCGATATCCAGGGTGAAACCCCAACTCTCGATACTATGTATTCGGACGCATCTGTTTTTCACAGAACTTCATGGGAAGGATTGATACATCACCTGCACTCAAAACTGAACTTGGGAGTTCACACAGCGTGCAATTTCAAAGCAGCTGGGAGGGGAATGCCCCGAGCTGCTCTCAATACTATAATTAGGAGCCAGTCTCCACACTCTGGACAACAAATGACCTCAATCTACTGCAGAGTCAGTCCAGAGAGATTCTGACATTCAGCTACCAAAGATAGCAAGTACCAAATATTGGGACTGCTATAAAATGATAAAGCGTTGGCAATATGACTGTTAAATCTCCATTACTGGCACCATCAGTGGTGCCTTTCATATGAAGGAAACCTGATGCAGTGCTACAGGCAAGAAAAGGGTTTGTTACTATTTCACGATAAATATGTCACAACTTGTCTGTGCACTGGTGCGTCACTTAATGCAGCAGATGCCACCACTGCATGGACATCTCACTTCAGGCTATATTAAGATTAACTGGCCCCCATTTAAGGGATTGGATGGATCAGACTTATTCCAGCTCATCCCACGGATGCCCGATCAGATGGGACCTGGCGAATTTGGAGGCCAGGTCGACACCCTGAGCACTTTGACAGGGACCGTGGGGGGGTGTACTTGAACTTGAATGCCGCATTGTTAAGAGCTGATAAATTATTTTGGTAAGCCGGTTGTTAGTTTATGTTAGTAAAATCCATATCTAAAGTAACGTCAGCTACCGTTGTTCTCTGTTAGCAGAGCAGAGTGAGGCAGTGGGACCAGGTATTCCAGGACATGCATGAAGTCACATCCTCTGGACCGTTGCGGAAAATCCGACCTTCACAAAGAAGTCCACAATCCGACATTGTCTGAGAGGCTTATATAGGCAACACAGCTGGATAACTGCTGCGACCAAGTCCAGGACTCAAGATAAAAGAGTCAAATGAATTAGTAAGACTCAGAATTTGAAAGAGGGGAAAATCTATTCAGCTTTCATTGTTAATTTAGGAGCTTTATTTCACACTGAAAGAGATGAACATGTTGTTAGTCTAAAGTAAACAAACAGTACGGGAAGTTTTTTCACCACCAGCAGCCAGAAAGCACCCGAAGGTCTCCGGCAGGGTAGTGGGTCACGACAGCAGGCTATGTAGATTATTAATAAGCAGGTGTGTACAGTCTCCAGGGTTTGTTTGGGATGTCTGGCACGCAAACCCCTCTTAAAAAGCCTCCCAGAGAGGAGAGTGCATGCAGACAGCAGGATGACTCTTTGACAGGCTGTGTGTGGTGGTGGCGTCAGACACTGTTATGAAATATTCAGCACTTGGACCTCCAAGTTCATTTACAGTGACTGTCCTAATTGAAGTGATGTGGCTGACCTCAACACAGACACTGTGGGATAATGGAAGGATAATAATGGCTTTCTCAGCGCCTTGTATGTGTGTGTGTTTGTGTGTGTGTGTGTGTGTGTGAGTGTCCAGGTAAAGATTTATGCTTCACACAAAGACAAGACGTTACAAAAAGGAAAAAAAAAGAAAAAGAAAAAAGCCTTTTGGTAATTAAGCGAGCCGACTCTGATAATTAATTCCGCCATTTTGTCGGCCCTTCTTCTCTTTATCGTCCCTTTATCATAATTAACACGATGTTATCCCCTCACGCCACAGCTGCTTTAGCATCACAGCGCTCTCGATGGCTCTTGATGATGACTGTCTCTTCGTTTCTTCTGCCCCTCCGTCTCCATCAGGAGTGCCAATTATCTCTCACAGCTATTCCAATTCCTGATTATAACACAACAAACATTTTTGCTTTAGCCAGCGGATCCCGTTTGTTTTAACAAATGCACAGTCAAGTTCATTCTAGCTCTATGTATCCTTGTGTGGGCTGAACGGTAAGCAAAGTCAGAGCAGCAGTATGGTGCAGATGGGATGGGATGGGATGAGTTTCACTCATTAGGTAGATGAGAAAGTCTTGAATTCAGGCCAAAGACGTTATTTATTTTTTGGTGAAAAACAGCGAGCCAAGCACTGAGTAGTCTGCTGGCACCGCTGCAACCGGTGCAGTTGTGCCTCGGAATTTCTGTTGGGATGTTTACCCTGAAATCTCTCTTAAAAGCTGCCATGGATGAAAAATGCATTATATCAACAGAGTCACTGTTGAAGATATTCAAGTAAGATTGGTAAGACACAAAGGAAGGGTACTCTCCTCACAGCTTTAAACGGCTGGCTCTCAGAATCAGAAGCTGGTTTATTGCCAAGTGCGAGGGGATTTGATTTGATTTGATGCATAAACAATAAACAAAGCAAAAGACAAAGTAAAAAAAAAAAAAAAAAAACACAGAGAAAGATAAAAAGCAAGCACTGCAAGTTAAACAGAAGATTAACAGTAAATTATGGGGGGAGCTGCGCTGTTTTGTGCAGGAGTGTGGCGTGGAGTGTGCAAGTGCTTTGTTTCATGTACTCCACTGATCACTCTGCAAAAGACGCAAATCCCTGGAGGTGAAATATCAGCCTGGAAAGGAAAGTGTGAAGGAGCGTATTTACATAAATGTAAATGAATGTGGAGGCAAAGGGGAGGAGAACCTTCAGCACAAACCCGGAGCGTCATGTTAAAAGAGTTCAACAGCACTAAAGCTAAAGAGATATAAAATCCAAGTTAGTTTGTTTCCAAGAGCTCAGACACATTTTGCAGTTGTTTGTTTGGCTTCACCCCAGTGTACCAGTGGAAGTGGCTTATACTTACGTTTGGTACAACAGTTTCAAATAAAGCTGTCTGCAGCTACTGTGATAGAAATGTGATGACACCTTAACGCAACTAAAATGTGAACACAGTCTCATGCAATAGACCTCAACATCATACATGATCAATAGCATCTTAATGAAATGAGCCTTAGTCCAAATTACTGTATGTACTGTGACTCTCCTCCTGTTTGATGTGTCAGTAGCAGCGTGTGACCATGAGGTGGCAGTGTAGACCTACTGTATATGATCACCGTTTACTATTTATACTTTTAATCAATTCTTTTATCCGGGAATTTCATACTTTTTCTCTTACGCCACATTTAACAGAGAAGTGTAGTCATATCTAGAAAAATACTTTATCAAGCCCTATGTGTGTGAAAAGTGTTATTATTTTATTTTATTTTGTACAAACAGTTACTCTGTTGAATTCCTCATCTTATAAATCACAACACATTGTTAAAGTTTACACCACAAGTGAACGAAGTAGTCAGAATTAACTCCACCTTAATCAACTACAGTAACGTGCTGCTGCAGAGATGTTACAGTAACCAAGCGGAAGACATTATTTACACACACTGACGCTGAGCTGGGAATATTTTTGTTTGTTGTTGCAGGGATTAAACATTAAAATACATAACGTGTTAAATGCTTATCTTCAGAAGCACCGGGGTATGTTGTTATCTTCAGCTTCTGAACCAGGCCAGCTGTTTCTTCCTGATTCCACTCTCAATCAATCTTCTCCTAAGGAAGTCCTGGCAGAAAAACAAATGAGTGCTAATCTGAAAAAAAATGAGCCATGCTATAATTAAGGGTGCTTTCACATCACAGGATCCCAGGCTCTGATCCGAGAACACACCATCCAAGTCCGGTCCGTTTGATTGGTGTGAACACAAGTGTATCAAAACAAGGTGATGTGCTGCTATGCTGTGTGTTTGCTTCTTCTTCTTTGACTGTATTAGCAGATGGCAAACCAACTAGGTGAATACAGCTATCTGCTGTAGTGGGCCGTGTACATAAACAAGTGTACTGAAAGAAAAGGGGGTCAAACATACTCCAATAAATACATAATATATTCTTCGGCCACTTGGCAGCACCAGACATGAACTGGTCGCAATGCCTCATCATCTTTTAAGTGATTGATATGCAGAATCTGTTAGAAAGCGTTTTCTTTTTTTACTTAACCAGCAGTTATGAAGCAACACTAAAATGTATTTGTATTTGTGTTTCTGCCTAGCTGGTAAAAGTAATTGCAATTTTAGTTCCAGTTTGAGCTCTGTTTTTGGTCTCTCGGGGAAATATTGGGCTTTTCTAGCTAAAAAATGCTCCACCAGTCAGTCACTTAGAGCTTCTACCTGCCTGAAAACAGCCACTGAGAGCAGTGAGAGAGAACCAGTCCAGTGTGTTACAATGAGCTGAAACTCACCTGAAAGCAGAGCGGAGCTGCAGATACAGGGGATAATCCACTTTCATATTGTCATTTATATATTTATGTTCATGTGCTTCTTATGTTTTTTATTATGTTTTTCTTTTAAGATTTAAAAATGAAATAGCAATTAGAACTGCTTTAAGTAGACATCTGGAGTGTTTTTCAGTGTGATGGAAACAATTCAATTGAACGACTTTGTTTAGTTCAATAATCTATGAATCAATGGATTTGCCTTTATGATCCTAAGGTATAATGAGGCCAGCATTCACTGTAAGCTACTTTATTGGTAGATTTAGAGGCCTAGCATGTAACAAACATGCGTTTCTGTCCCCAGTGTTATTACATCCGTGATGAAGTACAGACAGCGTAACCATTCAAATTAACAGAATCAATATTCACTTTAAATTACTTGGCACGCCTGCTGTTTCTCACACCTCCGGTTTATGCTTTCGAAAGGCAGCAATTACAAAATTTGTCAGCCACCTGCGAATTTCACCTCTCGCCCCCCCTGCTGCGAGGAGTGATGATCTGTCCCACCTGAAACGAACACCTCATTTAGCTCTACTCTGACGGAGCAATAGACGGAGCGGGGATCAATACAGAAGTGACAATGAATTAATGCGACGTGGTAAATTACGTGCAAGCCGACATAAAATCTTTGGAGTGATCCTGGGGTTCACCAGAAGGAGGTTAGGAGGCTCGGGAGCACTCAAGAACCTTGGAAATCCACCGCTGACTTTTAAAAAACACTGGCATTAACACTCAGCTAATCGTACTTTTGTGTGGATAATCTGCTCACAGTTCAAAAAGCAGCCTGAAGAAAGAGCCGCGCTTCCTTCTAGGCAGTTATTTTCCTGCACACTGCTCAGCTCTCCTTGTTAAACCAGCCTCCCGGGAAGGCTGCACACAGTAATATAAACAGCTGCAGCGCCTACTGTGCTGAGATCTGAGTGGTTTTCATCCAGTGCTCGCTCCCTTTTTCTTTCACTCGAGCCCATGCAGTTTCCCCGGGAATAACAATCACACTAATCTGTAGATTGTGTTCAGTGACTGCCTGAAACCTCAGCCAGTTTGTTTATCTTTTTTGCTACGGGACCTTGAACACCAGTGTGTGTGTGTGTGTGTGTGTGTGTGTGTGTGTGTGTGTTTGTGTGCTGGGTGCTAATCACGTATAGTTATTGTATCCTGCAGATGGAAATGAGTGCAGACAGCGGAGGACTTCCTCTCCCTCTGCCACTGAGAGGCAGCTCCGGCAGAAGTACACGATCTCCCTCAGCTCCTCCATCGAATGTTACAGGTGTTTGCCCCTATAGGGAGGGTAGCCGCCGCAATGCCACCCATGGGTGTTGTTCCCTGAGAACTCGTCCCTCTTTTTCCACATAGCGATGCTGTAGTCTAACAGTGGGGATGTTCGTTTCCTTTCCTCGCCGATGAGGTGTGAGAAGTCAACTGGATGCAGGCATAGGAAGAGAGAGGTAGAGAGGCACCCAATTTCCCCTCTACACTGAACACATGGTTCACATGAAAGTCAGCCAATTTCAATAGCGCCAATGTGTATTACGGCACTAAATTTCAAACCAAGGGTGCATAAAAAGTGGCACAAATAGGCTGGAGTCATGTCTCCCATGATGCCAAGTCATGCTGTGAGCAGTGTGAGCCACCACTTGAAATGACACATCATAACGATATGGAGCCGAAATGTGATATTATACAGTGACCTTGGTCCTTCTTATGACATTTGTGTCTCCTTCCATCATTGTAATAGTCCTGTAATAGGGTCACGGCGTGCCTGAAGGACTCAATAAGAGGTTCAGAGTGATTTTATTGTGTTTTATGGCTTCATTTTTTATCCCTTCTTATATCCTCAATATCCTGTGGCACCTGGCAGCTGAGCAACAGGGACCTTAACACTCTCAGTGGCAGCTTTTCGTTATCGCTCAGTTTATGAACAGGAATACTCCTGCAGGTACATGTAGTGTGTGTAAGATACTGTTTGTCATTTATGTTTAAAGGGTAACCCAATTTTACATATGTAAGGGTGTTTGCAGGTCTTGGGATGTACTACTGCATGTGTGAATAAGCAGTATAAAGCATTTAGTGGCTCCAGAGAAAGCTGCATGTAATCTGATAAACTGCCAGTTTTCTGTTTGTAATGTATGCACCAGGAGATCTTTTTAATTCAAAGATCAAAATCGACACAGCAAGACAGACTTTTGCCTTTTTTGTTCTTCTTTCTTTTCAAAACTTGAAAAATAATGCTTCAGACTTTTCCCACATACTCAGCAGCGCTCCCCAAGGCCTGTACATGCGCTTTAACGTGTAAAATTGGTGGCGTTACCCTTGAAGCAGTGCTTAGCTCAGATTCAGGCAGTTTAATCCGTAACAATAGATGATATTATATATACGCATCATACATTGTGTCAGTTAATCTCATTATGCAAACTATTTCGTTGCGATGTCTGCTGTCACATATAGGTACTGGCATAAAAAAATATAGTGTTTCCCCTTTCAGAGTGGATTGAAGTAGAAGTGTATGGTATAATTCAATGGAAACGAATCTAATAATTGAGAAGCACATCAAACTTCTACTCGGAGAGAACTTGTGAAAATGGAATTAGTCACATTTTACATATATAGTTACTTTTCAGCGTTTGGAGTTGACCCATATATTCTCAGTCAGAGGGAATAACTGGTGTCAGAACATCTTTAACATGAACTGCTTATTGTACATGTTCTGTTTATCACCAGTGTTTGTTTTGTTTGAGAAAATTAAGGTAAAAAAGCCTGATTTATTCTGTTCTCTCTCCAGATTTATAGAGAATGCATGGCTATTAAGACAGAGAGCAACACTGTAGCCAACATAATAATACATTTTCTTCTTATTGATTCATATGGCCTATGCTCTCCTTTTGCATTTGAAGAATCACATGTTACGAGATTGTATGGACCCTTCTTTGTGTTGTTATTGTCAGTGTCATGTAAGCTCATTTGGGCTGGGCACTATTTAGTGCATGACACATTAGTCATTCCATCAATGTACAGTCGTGTGTTTTTGTAAATTAATGCCTTTAATCTTTACTTTGTTTAACCTCTACCCCAGCGTTTACATCCATCTAATATGTGTTTCATTTAGGAGTAAATCATATAAAATTACCACCCTTTTACAACAATGTTATATCATTAGTGTGAACATGGCGTGTTGTATATGGAGTGTTTATGATGAGATGATCTTGTGGTTCAGTCAGTACAAACTCATTCTGAGCAGCCAAACATCGATCAAATCTACAGAACCATGTTCTGAGCTCCCACTTCCAAAGAAACCCAAAAATGTCACGCTGACTTCTGGCTAAAATCCATTTTATGCAGACATCGACAGTAACTCCAGCTGATGGAACGGCACAGTCAGAAAAGACACGAGACTTAAGTTTGAATATTTCACTCAGTGTGCTGTACAATATCTTCAGGGAACAGTTGGAACTGCTTTGAAAGTAGATGATCTTTTTTGGATTCAGACTAGGTATATAAATCAATTGATGGATGTTTTTTTTTAAATGCCATATAATGTAGATGTGCTAAAATATGCACTCGTCTGTGAGATTTTGTGAGTGACCTTGCTGCAGCGTTTTGAACAAGTAGAAGTTTGGTGAGGTTGTGTTGAGTGAGAACGGAATAGAGCAAATGATAATAATCCAGCCAGGATATAATGAGGGCTTGTATATGACAGTTTCTAGATTAGCTTGGACTCTCATTTTTGTGATGTTGCATTGTTGAAGAAAGCACGACTGAATGACTGACTGATTTCACCTGTTGTTGTTACGGTTGCTGTCAAAGATAAAGCCAAGATTTCTGTATCGTGATTTGATGCACCTGGACAGTATTGTGTGTATTATCTGAATTTAAAATGTCTGATTATTTATCTTGTAAACAGATATCAGGACATATTCAGGTTTACCCTTTTACTCCTCTCATGAAGCATCATTGACTGATGACTAGTTAATGCTTGAGATAACAGTAACCATGATGCATAATGAAAGAATAAATACAATGAATTCTCACAAGTTGAGAAGAATTTAACTCACCTGTTAATTAATCTGAATTTGTGCATGAAATGATTTGATAGGTATAGTCATTGATTCTGGGGAAAAGACTGTTGATATCTGAATTTGCAGTCAGACCACCACACCTATCAGTGCTCATTCAGGTGGCCAATTCTTACATATTGCACCTTTAATGCAAATGTGTGTGTGTAATTGTGTCAGTGTAGCCTTAGAATAATGATGTGAACAAATGCATGAATAAAAATGTTTGTAACACAATAATTAAAGCTTCTTTTATTTCTTTCAAACGAATGTGTTACAGTGTGTTGTAAATAATTTCTTTGTCTGTTTATATACTGTTATAAATGTTCAATACAAGAGGTTAAAGGGGCATTCTGTAGCTTTGGAGGGGAAATTCAATGCCAGAATTGTTACATTTACCATATCATTGGGGTAATGACACAAACCTTGTAATTTTATTTTAGTTTTTTCATCACGAGTGAATAAACAAACAGTTCTCAGAGGAAAATAAGGTCCCAAGAACACTGTTTGAAGCTAGGGAGGTGGCAGGGTCCGCCACATATAAACAAAGTAAACCAGTATGAGATTGTGTTGTCCTTTAAGGTCAATTTGTTCGTTCAGTTTGTTTAGACATTAAAAAAGATACCCAACAAACAACCAAACAAATACAGTCAGTGAAGATCTTTCTCTTCTGATAAAGATTCCTTCCACAAAACTACAGAGTGCAGGTTTTATTTTGTACCTGCTCACAACCCAACTTGTATTCATGAGTGTGTAGTATGATACAAAGAACATTTTTGCATGTCCTCAACAGTGTGAGCCTTGTGAGTGTGTCTTCACTCTGACCGGTGTGTTTGTGTGTGTGTGTGTGTGTGTGTGTGTGTGTGTGTGTGTGTGTGTGTGTGTGAGAGAGAGAGAGAGAGAGAGAGAGAGAGAGAGAGAGAGAGAGAGAGAGAGAGAGAGAGGCTGTGAGCAGCAGAGAGGCTCTGCAGGAAGCTCTCAGTCATAACTGTGTGAGCAGTGAGACAGGAGCAGGGCGCGGAGCTGCCTGCAACACCTCCTCTCCCTTCAAACTTCAGTCGACTTTTTCTGAATTATGCCTATGTGGAAGACGTTCTGGAGTTTCATCTGATGGATTTGCATGATCACACATTGGATTTGGCGCGGGAGTTTGAGGGGTCCTATCTGGATGAGAGGAAGTTTTTGCAGGATCTGTGGTCGCGGGGCTGCTGCGATGGTTTTTAGTGATTCTGTGCTGTGAGTTTTTTTTTTTTTTTTTTTGTCCCCCCCCAAAGCGCGCACAGCTCCGGCCCGCTCCTGCTGTCATGGAGAACCTCACCATGGAGAACATGACTGTAGAGAACGACACGTCGCTGCAGGACAACCAGACCCTGGGTGTTTGGACTGACTACACAGTTGAGTACAAGGTGGTCAGCGTGTTTTTGGTGTCCCTCATATGCGGGGTGGGGATCGTGGGGAACGTGATGGTGATCCTGGTGGTGCTGACCACCAAACACATGCGGACTCCCACCAACTGTTACCTGGTGAGCCTGGCCGCGGCTGACCTGATGGTCCTGACCGCCGCCGGGCTGCCCAACATCACCGACGCCCTGCACGGGCAGTGGGTGTTCGGGTACGCGGGCTGCCTGGGGATCACTTACTTCCAGTACCTGGGGATCAACGCGTCCTCCTGCTCCATCACCGCCTTCACCGTGGAGCGCTACATCGCCATCTGCCACCCCATCAAGGCGCAATTCCTCTGCACTTTATCCCGGGCCAAGAAGATCATCATGCTGGTGTGGGCGCTCACCTCCGTCTACTGCGTCATGTGGCTCTTTCTGTCGGACACCAAGAAGTTGGTGTACGACAACGTGGTGCTGCTCAGCTGCGCCTACAAGGTGTCCAGGACTCACTACCTGCCCATCTACTTCACGGATTTCGCGGTGTTCTACGTGCTGCCCCTCATGCTGGCCACGGTTCTGTACGGACTGATCGCCCGGATACTTTTCCTCAACCCGCTGCCTTCACACCCGAAGGAGAGCACCAAGAAGTGGAGGAAGGAGACGAGCCAGGGAGGGAGGATGATCGGAGCCAGCTCCTCCAGCAGCACCACGGCTGCGTCCCGCAGACAGGTGGGAACAGTGTTTGTTCATTCACATGGTCACTGTGTGGTGATGGAGGAGGGGAGTGAGGACAGCTGCACCACAGGTGTCAGATGGGTAGATTCCACGTTTGAGGGATGCTTTTCAACCCTCTCATGCTCAAAAGGGGGAAGAAACATTTTAACATACTCACTATAGTTATTGGGGAAAATGGTGTTACTATAAGGAACAGTTAGATAATGTTACCACTGACTCCAAACACTCGGGCAGATTTACTAAAGCCGACCGATATCTTGTTGGCTGATATCCATGTAGGAGACAGTGGACACAGGATGTTTGAGGGGCAGGGGCGAGAAACATGAGAAGGGCACCAACTGTGTGTGAGCGTGCAGGAAGTGGTGATGTACTGTGTTTATAGTGAAGAGATGGCACTGTCAGGTTCTCTTGACGGCACTGTTGCTGCAAATCCACCAGTGCTAGGGAATACAAAGTTTATATATCCACTTAAATGCCAATATACACATTTCTTCTCTTTTTTTTTTTTTAAATTTTGCAGTGATCCATCAAAATACCCATCATTTGTGAACAAAGCTATGTGCTGCTTAAACACCACTCAGATACAGTGCATATAAAAATCAGCTGTATATAAGCACAGCTGGAGTCTCTCACACAAACACCAGAGCCTGACCGATTTTCGGGGCTGATGCCGATATGGATCAAAAATTCCGATATTGGATGATATACACACATTTATTCCCCTCAAACTTGGTAATCAAACATTTGTGAGAGAGATATGTCGCAGAAGCAGGAAACATTAAAATTGAGCATTAAACTTTAATTATAAAATCATCCAAGCATCTGTTTCCACATTATAATCTACAAAGAAAGAAGATTTCCTGTGCATATCAGACTACGCCTGTTCTGAATCTTAACACGTCAAATACAGCAGCCTGGCCAGTGGCCCTCCACTTCAAAGTTTGACTAATTTGTTCTGAAGTTATGTGACATGAGTGAGTTAACATACGTAAATGAAGTTATGTTGACATGAGTGGCATGCTATATTATGTGTCTTAACTTACTTGACCAGTTTGTTAAGTGATTGAATGTAGTTATTTAAAATGAAAGTATTATCTTTTCCTAGATCTAAGCAAGTTTAACAGTGTTACTAACATTTCATAGCTGTAATATGTTTGTCAGCAAGCTTTATTTTGAAAGTCTGGACGTTGCATATCGTGCATTATTGCTGATGGATCACAGAGTCATTAACATGTTGGAGTGAGAACGTGTTGTCTGAATTGTCGTCAGAGAAAGTCCGCCACAGATCAACGATACGCCAATATCGGCTGATGATATCAGTCAGGCTCTACCGAACATCCAAACAGAATTAATGTAATGGCGTTCCCTCTGAAACGAGTCATCAGTCAGAAATGTTTATAAGCTCCTCTCATGCAGCGGGGAAAGTGATGAAACAATGTTTGGTTTGTTTTCTGAGCTGATAAAGAAGACCTTGGGTCTGCAGGAGCATGGCATACATTATTCATACATACAATCTTTTTTTTTTTAAATGCACTTTATATTCAAATTTGTTTGCACTCAGTCTGATACACAGTGCAATGAAGTGCTGCCAGCACTCATTCACCTTCATATTGAGTCTGGTGTGAAGTGAAGTGCAAAACCAGCCAGAACTCAGTCTGCCCTCCCACTATTTTTCTGTTTTATTTTATTGGTGGAATAGAGCTGACCAGCCTTTTTAAAACTCTGAAACATAAATTCACACAGCACCTCATACTGCAAGCTGTGTCCAACTGACAAAAGTGAAAAGACAGCAAGTTTTTTTCGGGATCAAGCTTTATTACATGCGGATGAGAGCTTTCCTTCGCAGAGCTCGTGTCGCAGACACATCCGTCCAGTGTTTCATCTTCCTCTGAGATCGTCTTCATCCTGTTAAAAGCTTATAACGCCCTTTAAAGAGTTCCTACTTTGCTAACATAAACATAATCCTCTGAAGGCACAGACATGCTGTGCTAGACACACACACACACACACCCACACAGGTAGATAGCAGAGCTAGACGTTTGTTGATCAGATCAGTGGAAGAAGCCTTCCTGGAATGACAGGGGGTGTGGTACCCTGAGGGGGGCTCCATGCTCTATTGGATAGTCTAATCAGCCCCAACTCAAAGATTTCAAAGGCTTTTCCTCCATCAGCACACACTAGGTTGTGTTTTTTTCGACACACCCACAAACACATACTCACACGTGTTCCTGGTGGTCAGTTGCGCACCAAAGGAACAATTCCCACCATGCACTGTGCACCTTACTGAATTACTCAAAGGTCAAAAAGTACTGAGGAGCTCAGATTAAGTATTTCGCTCACTGATGACACCGTCAGCGCCCCATCCAATCCAATTAGACTCACCTGGCTGCAGCTGAGGCGACACAGTATAAATATGGATAAGATTTAATTACATACACGTTTCACGTCAGGATCCGGTAATTATATTAACTAACCCGCGCTTTGTTCAAATCGTGCATACCGATTTTATTAGTCCTGCTACCTTGAAATAATCAACAGCTCATGAATAAATAGTGAATATTTTATGAGAGCTGCAATTAGAAAGGTCTACGATGCTGATGTATTTGCATTAATCTTCAGGTTGCGATGTTGCTCTCTTTGGAAAGACTGTTTTTATTACACAGAAAATGATTTCGCTGTCTTTAAAAAAAAATTCACACCTAAAACAAAGATTGTATGATGTTTACGCACAGAAAATATTGTGATCTGGTGTACAGTGCAGGTTTTCCCCCAAAAGAAATGAACAAGACATGTCCTACAACTTGTCATATATTTTTAAAATATATTTTTACATACATTTGATATTTCCTAATGAAAAAGTCATAGGACATGTCTTGATCTGTTTGTGGTCAGTTTATTTCCAACAAATAACTGACAACTCTGCAGGGATAACTTTGCAGAAACGTGGGATCACAAATCTAAAATATAAACTGCGAGGCAAAAGGACCATATTTCTCCCCAAAAATATTGCAAATGGCTTCAAGGAGAGATTCAACTAAATTTGACTTGTACCTAAAATCACAGCATCAGCAGGACGGCGTTGCCTGTCTTTTGGTTCGCCGTTCCTGCTTCATTCATAGTCTTTTTTTTCATGGTCGCCGTGGTGAATGAGCTATTGTTCTAGGCGATGGGACTCTGCACGGTACGGCTCTGCCGAGCTTCTTTTTCAGTCAACCTGCCAGAAACTCTGGGAAGTGTCCACAGAACTTCAGCGCTAATGACATTTGGGCAGTAGCACATCCTATAAGTAGAATTTCATGAATTATTTAGGCAACCTGACACCTCACTGCTGACGATGGAGTGCACTCTTTTATTTTGTTTTGTTAGCTACATGGCTCAGCCAGCTCAATGTGGAAACACTGTTAAAGACTGTGTTTTTCATTGGCAAAAAAGTCTAAATCCTCACCACTCGTCATCCTCCTCATTCCTCGATAAACTGTTGAAAGCTGTTGATAGCAGTTATCAACAGGTGTTCAGCAGGACGACAGCTTCAGTTATAATACCTCTGTTCAATGTTCCCCTGCACTCCATCTTCACCCATAATGCATCAACCCCAATACCGTGTGATCACTCAGCTTTTCTCCTACCCAAAACTCTGGTTTAGGGTGTAGAAACGTGCTGGTTAGTGTTTGTTAGTGTCATGCTGGACATAGTAGTTGCTCAAGGCTTAGCTGTATACAGTGAACGATAGTCCCTGGGTTTAGTTGTCTTCTTGGTTCCAGGATTAGGATCTTGTTAACTGCTAAGTTAGGTAAAACAGCTTCCCTTAACTGACATGGTTTCACCTAGATTTTACTACATTGATACGTTTTGTATTTCTGGTTAACACAACAGACGTAATGAAGATGGAAATGATGTAATCACCTCATTTTCCATTCTGTCACCTGCTGGAGATGCCCCTAAAGCTGCAGCAGCCCTTTTGTTTCATCTTCCAGCTCTGACCAATCAATATGTTCAAGAATGCACACTATTAACTATTTACCTTGTCATCATTTCTGTGTGTTAATACACCTATTGTTAAGAAAAGATTGAGTGGGGGGGACTTTTTCTACATTTTATATTGCTTTTTAATACATTTTTCATTTGTGGGCCAATATGATCTGTTTTGAACACTTTGTTGATCATGAATGCATCCCACTGTGAAGGCAGGCAGTGAAACTAACCTTCTGCCAAATGTCATTACTCTTTGACTCTTTGTCATTACTGCTGGAGTACTATCTAAATGGCTTTTTGGACCCAAAAATCAATCATCTGATGAAGCAACATGGGAAATGCGTCATTCGCTCCTTGTTGTTTTTAAGGTGATTGTTGATAAAATAGCCTCAAATATAGCATCTGGTGTCTATCTAATAGTACCCTGGTGTGCGCTGGATAATAGATTACTTTGGGTATCTGTGGTTTGTCTTGCACCCACATGAGAAGTGAAATCTTCCGTTTTTTGGGATATTCAAGTTTCGCTTTGAAGCAAAGCATCAAACTGAATATTCAGCAAAGGAGGGTTTCCCTCCTCTGAATTTGGTTCTCTGGCATTAAGCCCGACCAAAATTCCAGTCACACCATCAATATTTGAGCAGGAGCGTGGCCGCACCGTGTTAATCTCATTAAACACACTCACAAGTTGAGTTTTAGTTGGAGCGGCAGCTGTGTTCACAGACAAGATACAGCGTGTCATGACGACACTTTGCATCTATCACAGGCCCTAGAGTTACAGTCCTTTAGATTCCAGTCCCTCTGATCTGTCGATCATCTCTTTTGCATTTTGATTTCATACTACAGGTCCCAGAATTCACTTGTTGAGTCATCTACCTTGTCAGAAATGCAACAGAACAACAACAGCTGTGGCCGATCACAGTGCGCCAAACAAACACTGATCCTGTACTGAAAACAAATTACAAAACTAGATTTTGTCTTGTAGAGCCATCTTTTTTCAGTGGTAACTGAATGCAGACAGATCGTATACAGGTATATGTCCTCTGTGACAGCTTCACAATAACACCTACACCTGTTATGCCACTTGAATGACTTAATGTGAAGCAACAGCACCAAGAAATGTGTAAAGAGAGGTTAATTTAACAGAGGTTAATCTAACATCAATGGCAGTTCCAATTACAGTAAAGTACTGTACATAATTCAACAATGGATTACTGTAAAATAACAACTTTGAACTGATACAGTCTTTTACAATTACATTTTTAGCAGAATTACACATTTACATTGCATAAAAACAATGCCTACAACAGAGATTTCAGTTCAGCAAATGTTTTCACCCTGTAAATGAATAGTTAAATAATGGCATATCTAAGTGCTTATACATATATAAACGCCTGCTGCAGCTGCCAGCTATAACTGTCAATTATATGTAACCTGTAATGGTGTTTACAGCTGAGCTCAAAAGGTGACTCCTACTTCACTGATGGTAAAAACTGTAAACCAGTGTGAAAACGAAAAGAACCAGGATGCTCCTAACAGACGTATTACAAACACTAACAAAAAGTCACATTTTCATTTTGGAACTTCACCAGCAAACTTATCATCTACACAGCACATTGCATAATGGGAGACCTGGGCTATGTGTTTGGCTGCAGCCCTCGTGCATGGGTGGATCATTAGAATGGCAGTATCTGCCACTAAGAATGAGAGCTACTATAAAAGGAGGTAGTTACTGAATGTAAATAAAGAAAGAAATGCTAACAATAAATGGTATGAAAAAAAGGAATATCATTTCCCAAAAAAACTTAAAGAAAAAGGCCTGTATTTATTGAAGATGTTTTACGTGTGAGAGTGGGAAAGGCACAAGTGTAAAATAACAACTACTACTAAAATATACTAGAATAATGATTACTTAGCTGCTTCAGCTTCAGGGTCCTGGTGTTGTGCGTGCTGGTTCACTGTTACACTGTCATGGATTACTGGGACAATAGACAACAAAACCATTGTTAATGTTATCAGTCACAACTGTGTTTTTCCGGCTATGACGATTAAAAAGGTCTGTGAAAAGGACCTCTGGACCACGTGCCTTGAGCTGTTTCCTGTGATTTCTTGTATTATTTAACACATGCTTGAATTTCATCAGGTGACAAAGATGCTGGCTGTGGTGGTGATCCTCTTCGCCTTACTCTGGATGCCCTACCGGACCTTAGTGGTGGTCAACTCCTTCCTGGACAAGGCCTATCTGGACACCTGGTTCCTGCTCTTCTGCCGCCTCTGCATCTACCTAAACAGCGCCATCAACCCAGTCATCTACAACGCCATGTCTCAGAAGTTCCGCGCTGCCTTCAAGAAGCTGTGTCACTGTGGCCCTCAGCGCATGGAGAAACCCCCGTCCTACAGTGTGGCGCTGACCTACAGCGTCATCAAGGAGACGTCCAATGGGGAGAGTCCCGACCACTTCACCACGGAAATGGACGACGAGCTAAACACGCAGTCAGATCAGTACTTACCTGCTAGCATCCTGCCAAGTGCTAAGAAAATGCCATTCAAGGAGCCTTCCCTGTCTGGGGGTGATGTCAACGCCTGACTCTCCACCTAAAAAAGGATTCTGACAGCTGCATTGATTCACCCGTGGGACATTTGAGAGTAGTTTTTCATTATGCATACCCAGACACTTCCAATTTCATTCCTCCAAGGTGTTTTCACTCAAAAGTGTTTCTTTTATTTCACAGGACCATTTGCCAAAAGCTAAATTGGATGCTGTGAAATGAGCTGACCCATAGGCCTTTTAGCATTTTGTACAAAATGAGTGAAAGGAGATTTCAGGACTCTTTTGAAAGTACAGTTTATTGATTCATACGTATACAAAAGCGATTATTCAATTCTGCAGAGGAAGTTGTCTGAAATGTCGAACTCACCATATGAACACAGGATGTGATTTAATTTATCCTCTTGATAAAATGCAGAGACACCTTAGAAATAAACTTCAGCTTAAACTGTTATAGGAAAAAGGTACATGAGAGCAGTTAGTGTCATGGAGTTTATCCTATGGTTAAGTGACTGGATTCTCTCTCCAGTCCAACAGAGACCCTTAAGTAAATATGTCACATTTAACAGTGGAAAGTTTAAGCAGTTGGCTCTATAGGGCTGGGGGGTATGGCAAAACATTTCATCACAGTTTAATCAAGACATTAATTACGTCACCGTTCTCTGATGAGCTCGAGATTCCCTCGTTGGATGCACAGTCAGAATGGTGATCAAGAATTGCATGTGCTGCTGCAGTCAGAATAACTAATGATTTATACAAAAATAAACAGATGATCTTTAAACGTTCTCTCAGTGTATCCTGGAGTGTGAAAATGTTTACAACCATGGAGATTACATTTATGTCGAGTCAGGTTACTTCATCAGTTAATATGTTAGCCTACCTGTTCCTGTGGCTGGGTCTACTTACTGGCAAGAGTACAAGCGCTCTGCCCCACCAGCATCCCGCTTAAATGTACATTAGCCCATAGCTCCTATTTGAGACTTTGTCGTCATCTTTGCCACCAACAAGGCTTTAGGAGAAAGAGTCACGCCATTCTAAAGGTTTTTCCATTATAAAAGTGCTTGTCTCTCATCGAACTACCAAACAATACCAAAACAATAGCATGTGCCTATCCTGGAAAGGGGGCATTGTGTTAGAGTTACATTTTGACATTACACCACAGTTACTAATCTGTTATATCGTTACTTTGACAATTTGGGTGTTGACTTATCTTGAAACTTGATGCACAGAGTGGTGTACCTGGTCCAGGTGCTGGAAGTATGGGGGGATGCATAGCCTCTGCCAAAAGGAAATGTGACTCTCCATAGCTCCAAGGTTTTCTTAGCTGTCTTGCTAAAGGGACATCACGCAGTCACTACGGCTTACATCAGTCTTTACCCAAGGAAATCCCTCCAACCTGGGGGCTGGCTGTGTGTTAAACCACAAATCTTAAGTAAGAAAAGTAACATGGTTGGTGACATCGTTATCACTTATAAAACAAGTCATATGTAATGTGTAAATGATTAGATTTTCTAGTTGTTGTAAAAAAAAGTTTGGTTTTGAGGCTGGGTCAATTTGTCAATTTATCTACAGTGGATTAAAGTTTATTATTTTTGTATTGACAAAATGGCCTATCTATCGTCTAGCCCGAGGGTACCATGGGACACCTACTCAGCGGTGTCCAGGTTTTACTCACGGCAAGTCTTTCCCCTTTGCTCTCGCAGCTTCCCGCCAGAAACCATGTAATTCAAATGAGTCCAAATGCACAACACCGTGACATTTCAATCTCGCTACAAGAGAGAAAGCACAGATAGGGCATTACACGACCTTTGAAAAGGCCCGTGTTAAGAAAAGGACACACATTACAGACATTCATTATACCTGCTGTGACAATTTTAAAACGCAAATGATTTCTGCAGGAAAGCAGTCGGAAACCTTGTGCCACACGCTGCTGCCTCAGGCAACAGAAAAGGAAGACAAGTGAAGTGACCTTATGGTTAAGAGGGAATGCAAGATAAACTTTGCTATTCTGCATGCTTGAGAGGAGATAACTTGACAGTAAAAAAAATACGTACAGGTGTATGAGTCTCTAAAGAAGCATATTTGATAGGTCTTTGAGCAAAAGATATTTCTCATCCTTGCCGCAGGGCTGCATTGTGCAGTCGGATTCCCTCCAGTGTAGTATTGTGCTCAATGAAGGATTCAGTCAATGTTCTTTTACAGCCAATTTGCAGAATAAATGTTGGCAATGTGCGTTTCTGCAAACTAGAGATATGTTGAAACATTTACATTCCTGTAGGTTCAATTTCCAGTTCATGATGTGACAATGCTGTGCTTATGAGCTGGTTAAGTTAACATGCCTGGTAACATACCTTGTTTGGATGTCGCTAAGGTGGCTGTGCCGGCTGTGTCAAAAATGTCCTGTCGTCACATTAAAATTATTCAGTGGTTTCCCTCTACAGTGCTGTCTCCAACAGTGCTGAAATGCCAACATTTATTTCTGGCGAGTGGGCTGGTTTATTATGAACCTATACACTGAAAATTCACAGGCATGGACACAGAGACATTCCATGAGCTAAAGAATCCTAACTGGACAGTTTGGATCAATACTTAGAAGATTATCCTTTGTGTTTTACAGCGCAGTGTTGCCCTGAGGCAACATAACTATTCCATGGTGATGAAGGAGGGATAACAGTGACCATTTTTGGCCCCAAACCTCAAAACAATGGAATTTTGGTTGCTTTTACATAACACCATGATGTTTGCAGTAGAGAGTTAAGAGATAGAGTCACAGCTTAGCCTTATATTGCCTCAGGCACTGTGAAGACGACCATGGTGGACTCTCTAAGGAGCCTGTGAAGGTCAGCGGCCAATATTTAAGAACGCGGGGGAAATGTGCAACCCTCCTGTGCAGACAGAGGGGCTGTTCGTCAAAGGGTCAGATAACTGTCTTGGCAGTAATTCACTGATATTGGCTGAGACTGCAGAGTGCAGCACCTTTTTCTGTGATTTATCTGCCCAGCAAAGACCACAGAGCAATCATGGAATGTGTAAATATATTACAACAAAGTGCCAAACTTGAGCTGGTGCAGTCCACAGTATGTATATACCTCACCCTGCTACTAAAAGAAAAATTTTCCGCTGCTAGTTTGAGCCGCGTGTATGTATATCAAGTGAAGAGCACTCAGAGGGAATGAATACTGAGTGGACTAAATGAAAGGGACTTGCGTCAGGCTGAGCAGCAGGCTTTTGTTTTGTCCATACTGTAAAGTTGCTTGAAATCGATTGTGCAGTGCTGTGTGGAAATAAATTTAATATCGTGTTTTCAAATGTGTTCCAGCGAGCGCATTTCCAAAATAACAGCTTGTTTCGATCCATTGTTCCGTTCAGTGTGTTTTATATCATCCCAAAGCAGCGGAAGCTAATTCGCTTCAAAGTGGAATAGATGAGAAAATACTGAAATAAAATAAAATAAAAAAAAATGTTGAAGCCTGTAGTTTGTAGTGTAAAGTACCTCTCGTTCATGCACTTTTAGTAGTTTCTGCCTTTGTTCTCAGTTGAACCCCATTTTATGTTTTGGGAAAACACCAAACAGTTGTGAGGGATGTGTTTTCACTTGTTTGCTGCATGAACGCAAGCTTTTGTGATGTGAACACACAGAAATGACAAAATGTGGTACCATCTGAGTCGACGCTTTGTGCACAATCCTGTCTCAAGGTAGCTTTTCTCTGCTGTTTGATGGTTTGTTTTGTATTTTGTATTGTTCTTTGTCTACAATAAACACAGACAATAATTGCCTTTGCCTCGTGGATGCTGCATGATTGCCACATTTGAATGTCTAGTAAGATGACATCTTTTTTACTCCCTGCACCTCCATCCCTGTTGATCTATTGCCACCAGCCATCAAAGAAGAAACAGCCTCATCCGAGACCGCCACGAATCAGGCACAGATAGCTTCTGTATGAGCTACTGCCGCACCGACGACATCAATCAGGAGGGTGATGGCATTCATTTTAGTCACTCAGCATGTGGCGGTCTGCTTTGAGACAAATTCATCTCACTGAAGCTATCAGAGGCCAACTGTACTCTGAACACAAACAATATGACACCCCCGCACAATTTATGTTGGGCTACTGTAGGTAATGTCACTCTAAATATCTGAGTCATCAAAGCGGCCCCAATTTGGTTTAGTGATAATGCCTAACACTAGAATAGATTACAGTGATTTCCCGACGCGATGTTATGGAGCTACATTGAGCTTAATGTGCTGGGAGATAATGTCCTTGGATCACAGAGGCACTGACTGGTGGCTGCTGTAGCATTTCATCAGCTGTGCGCACAGGGGCCGTAAATTTGAATGTGGCATGCTTTATTAACAGGCTGGAACCTGTTTACAACTCAAGCTGCACTCCCGAAAGTTACTAACTCAGGTAACGGTTAGAGCAGGTATGTCGCGCGTTCTGAAATGACCTGGTGCATGACCTGGTGTATCAGTTTTGATCATTTTGGTTTGTAAACCGCCTACATTACATTGCTACAATTGCCTACATTAGCCAAAATGCAACTTTGTCCCCCGAGTAAATCACTGGAAAATCATCTCTTGGCTTAAAATATCTGTTTTGCTTGCAGAAGTCTCCTTAAAAATAAAGTAAAGCATCACTTTTGTAACATCCAAAGTCACCTGTACAAGCAGTACTTGAGTCAAATATCTGACTTTAAATTAGAATTTCTGGCAATAAACGTATTTATTAGAAGTACAAGTAAAAGCAAATAATACATTTTCATACTGAACACTTTGGTTGAATAATTGTTAATGTGAATGATTATCAGATAGGATATTTAGCAATTCACTGATTCTAAGAATCAGGGTTTGTTTTATGTGTGCTTTATGTATTTAAAAATGTTTCTGCTTTGGCTCTGATACAGTTTGCAATCTGCAGAGTAAATAGTAACCAAGGTTATCACATACATGTTGTGGAGTTAAAATGATAATATTGGAGCATAAAGTAGCAGAAAATGGAAATACTCAAGCACGGCATTGTACTATAGCGCAGTACTTGAGTAAATGTACATAGGCGCATTCAATCACAACTATTACACATGTTGAAATGGCAGTATTGAACTGTGGTCACTGACTTGGCAGCCTTCTCGCCAGTGAGTATACACTTCCTTATATAACAGTCAGGTGAAAAAAAAAAGAAAAGAAAAGATGACCTTAATATGATCCAAATTTTATAAATGTCAATATTGTGTGTATGACACATACAAATGTGAAAGTATCAGTGGTTTGCAGAAATGTTCACTGCAGACATTTTATCACTGGGCTGACACGCGTAGGCACCCAGGCCTGACTTACACCTAATGGGATCTGAATCTTGGTTCTAATATCTGATCCACAGACCTTCACTTTTCACCTGGAATTATGAAGAAGAAGAAGATGAAGAAGAAGAAGAGGAAGAAGTGGAGTATAATTTCACATCATATAATTGGATCTTGATCTGCAAATTAGCTGGGCTGGGCTTAACAGAAGTGATTGCACACAAAAGCTTCATGTTGTTGGTGCCGTCAGGTGGAACAGCAGAGACAGTCCCTGAAATTGTCAAAGATGTCCAGGGATCTGATGTGTAGTCTGCCATGACTCCTAGCCAAGTGGTGGCAAGAGTGTATCAGTCTGTGATTGCCTGATCACTGTGACTTTCTCAAGAGACAGAAATAGAATGTTGTCTGGAGCGGAGAAGAGGGTAAGTACTGAACCACAACCGTTCTGTTATTTTCAGTTTCCATATTGATTTGAGTCCCGCTGTGATTAAAATCTCCACTTTGTTGTTGAGGGATGGCAATTCCATTTTCTTCATTTCTGTGAATTCATTCAGTGGTTCAAGTAAAGATTTACCTGCCACCGGTTTAGCAAAGAGTGCGAGACCCAAACGGGTGAAAATGAGACACTGAGCAGGGCTGAAGTGGCTGAGAGGATGAGACATCAGAATGAAAGCCTCAGCAGTGGGCAGCTGCAGCGGTGAAATGGCCCTGGCTCTGCGAACCCTGTTTGCCCGCCGCTGCCTTCCAGCCCTATTGTGTTTGGAGTGCCGTACATTTTCATGCCCTTTTTGACGAAGAGGTACAAGAAGGGAAATAGCGCTCCTGCCATCAGCAGAATGCCAAAGTAATTTACATGAGAAGAGAATATCGCTGTGTTGATGAACATTCACAAATTCCAACAATTCTCTCTGACAGTGAATCATGGTATTCATTTCTTTTCTACAGTTCATTTCCATGCATTGCAATTTATTCAGCCATTCTCTATAAAATGAATCTCGGGTCGAGAGGGTATTATGCCAGTTGAATGGGCTTTCACTCTGTGAATGTGTGTTTTACCATCTCTATGTTGTAGAGCAAAACAGAGTTGACAAACTGTAGCCTTTGGTATCTTGAAACACTCTGCAAATCTATCATTTTTCAAACTTGTTTCTCCCATTTTAAACCTGTTAACTGTAGCTGTGTGTCAAACATGGTGGATCGTGATGTGCATGAATATGAGGATCACTGTCAACCTCAGTCTGTCAATATTAATTTGTTTGTTAGCCCACGAGCATACATCAGCGCAGCTCAAGCCAATTAAGGTGTAAATGCAGCCTTGAGATTGCTGTTTTAATGTAGCTGCTGAGCCAGCAGGCTCTGCAAGAAACACTCAACAAGAATCCCTTGTTGGGAAAAAAGCATTTACCCTTCACTCGCACCAGCACACAATCATTATTTTATGGGATGAACTATTGAGCCCCTGTATGCAGGTGTAAAATCAAAGGAAACAACCAGAGTGTGATTGATCAGGTTTCTGGGCAGGCTGCATGTTCATCATCATCTACCGCTCCTTCCTGCACTCTATCCCTTAAGACCTGCGTTGTTCTTAGTCACAAGTTAAAAATGATTTGGTACAGTCACAAAGAACCCGCCTAGTTAGAGGTTTATCATTGTCCTGGACAGCCTCGACTCAATAAGACAGCAAGTGCTGAAGTACGCCAGTTTCAATATTGACAATGCCTGGGCTAAACATAACAGTCAGCCTTCAGCCCACTCATTCTTTTTACCTACAACCTGAGTGCAAATACAATCTGTCAGGACAATCAGTGCACAAAAAGCTTCAGTCAATAGCTAAACTCACATCTTGATAACGTTGGGTGGAAATTGTGGGAGCACACGGCGGTGAATAGAGGAGATAATTATGTTACTGTTCTGACATAATCTATTTCAGACATTTGAACAATTTTTTTCACAGAAATCAATTCTAAAGACACTGGGTGAGACTCTACTGTTTCTCCAGAATCCACCACCCTACCTTTCAAAAACTCAATTATTTCAGACTTCCAGCACACACTGGGCATTATTTAAGGACCAGATCGAAAGCAGGAGTGAAATTTATTTGCGCAGTAGTAAATAACAGCAGAAGAACGGCAAAACTCAATAAAAAAGATACAATAAGAGTGTGTGGACTGAGTGAGTTTATATTTTCGTTCATGCGCATGAATAGGAGTGTGTGCAGGTTGCAGAAGTGGGTGAGATGAGCACCTCCCGAAATGATACTGCAATATATGAGGTGAGGATAGATATAAAGAGCACTTACATGAAGAGCATATACAAATGCTCACCCAGGACACAAGCTAACATCATGGCAGATGATTCACTCTGTTTTAGCGATGTTTAATAAACACCAGTTCCCATAAATCCACATCTCTCATGGCCCAGAGTGCATTTGTGGTGTTGGAATACCCTCTGCACTTAAATCATAGCCCTTATGTATGTAGCGCTCCCCTCAGTAGCCACATTGTCGAGGGCAGGGCTTTTGGGTCCTTTCAAAGTATTAGTATTAGTAATAGCTTTAACCCTGATCTACTCAGTTTTAAATGTTATCTTGGATTTCTAAACACATGAAATATTTTTTAACCTACCTATGAATTCATCTTTCTTAAGTTATATGTCTAATAAAGATTTTTATGATTTTTATTTTAATGAAACAAGAAAATGAGATAGAAATATGACTGTTTTTTAAACCTTCAAAATAAAATGTCCCTTTTCTTCAGGAAAACACTATAAATGTACCATATGCACAGTCAACTTTTAACCCTCAAATGGATGAATTCAGAAAACCTCAATTTACCAACTTCACAGTTACTTAAACACAATTTGTAGGCCCTCAACTAAAATTATTATAAAATCAAAATACTGTAGCAGGCCTGATGCGTTGCACGTGTTCGCTGGTCCAAAAACTTAATGGTGGCTTCACTCATCAGCGAGCAAAATAAAAAGATAGCTGACTCAATGTTACTGTCCCGTCTGTCCTCCAACACTCACAGGTGCAGGCTCAGTCACAGATTAGCATTTCAACATGGACTCCGTTGGTGTCTCTTTTCTCCTCACACGTTGCCAGAAGAACTCACGATTGCGGCCCTGGTTGCTCTGAGCTCTGTCTGGGTCTCCTCTTGGTCTACAGGTCGAAGGCAGCAGATAAACCCCTCAAACTGTTCAACTGAGGGAGTCAAACTTTAACTAGAAAATGTCCGTTCACTTGTAATAAACTAACTCAGGCCGAGGCTTCCGGGTGGCTAACTTTGGCATTAGTAGTAGCACAAAACGTAAACAGCCTTGGAATTTCGTGTTGAACTTCCTCCCGTTTCTCAGTATGCAGCTTGTCCATCTTCTCCACTGGTTGTCGGGCAGACAGCCATAAGACACAAGTAACACACTGGTTTGTGCGCTTCTAACTCATAATGTAACCCCGAAAATCTCTGGGTCACTATCACTCTTTAGCTGCGTTCTGACCGCTCTCCCCTAGCCTCCTCCCTCACTCTGGTCCCTGCAGAAACACCTGAGACCTGCCCTCCTGCCACTCACTATTAACCCCAGAAATGCTGTTTTAGACAGTTTTCAGAACATTATCTTTTAAATAAAACAATGAACATATAATAATAATTTTTAAACTGCTTTTAACATTGTTATAACTTTTTTAAATGAATTTCAGCCTTTATAATAACACTATTTATATGCTTTGATTATTAAATGATACTACAAGCATCATTTATTACCTCATGCTTTTAACTGGGTTACATGTACTTAAGGTATCCTTGATAAATAGCACCTACAATGCTCAGATGAGGGCTTGAAAATTGTTTCTATAATTTCATTCTTACCTCATCGACGGTGATACGTTGCTTCTTGCTCATGACAAATGTTCTTATTGTAAGTCGCTTTGGACAAAAGTGTCTGCTAAATGCCCAACGTGGAAATGGAATAATTACAACTCTGAAACCCTGAGAAAGTACACGACTTGCTAAATTTTGCACTTTATATGCACAGAAACATGGTGGATAAAATGAATGTTTGTTTAGTTGATGTCCACACTGAGTTACCTAGGTTAGTTTAAAACCCATTTTTATGGGCATTAACCCTGTCAGGTAAAGCAGTAGGCTCATTTTATAAGTTTTAGGGGGTGTACTGGTGCAGCACCAAATCTGGTACTGAGAGCATTTTGTAATATAAAGCTTCAAACTTCAAACAGCTATTAAAATGCTATGTCAATGCTGTGAGTGATAAAGTACGGCACGTGTTCTCTGTAGCACCCGTGCTGTTTGCACATCATGACCTAAAAGCTCATCAACATGCCATTATCAGAGGAATGACTTACCAGCACGGGAAAGGAGACCAGCTGAGAAGCATGAATGCAGGGTTGAATGTCACCAGCTTTACAGCCACTTAGATATATCTGTGATAACAGCAGAGAGGTGAAAGCTCAATTTGTTTTTCAAAATTACACCAGAAGAGATGGATGGATGTCTGGATACTGATGATAACTTTATGTTTAATCAGAGATGGATTCGACTGAAGATGATTGACTTTTTTCGGCCTGTACTTTCCATTTCATCATGTCTCAAACTGCCAAGAATCTAAAAACAATACAGCAACTTAAACACTTTTCACCTTTTCTTCACTGTTGGTGAAGCAGCGCTGTCATATAATAATTCATATAATGTCACAAAAGGAGACTTAGTGACGCAGCTAGCTAGCCAAACAGTCGGCTCTCCATCAGTCCACAGCTAGCTTGCATCAACATAGACCTAAAGAACTAAATCCAGAAATCCTATCCCTTTTGGCAAGTGTAAATCAAGCAATTAACATTAAAACATTTTGGCCTGATAAGCTTTCATTGTGAACATTTTTAGCATAGACCTTCGTAAAATTAATGACTTAGCAGTTTATGGTGCAGTGCTTGGAGGAACATTATAGACATCATCTTATTGTAAAATAACTGATTCGCAAATACTCAGTGTTCATAGATAGATAGATAGATAGATAGATAGATAGATAGATAGGCCTTTATTTATCCCAGGATGGGAAAATTCACTTGTTACAACAGCTCAAGATGCAACGAGCACAGGGAAAAGACTCAGACAATCATATTTGCATATAGATAAAAGCATCACTTCATGGCCTCACGAACAGACAGCAATGCTGAAAAAAAATGCTGATTCATATTAAATGAAACAGTCCACAGAGGTTTAAAGACATTGCTTAGATCTACAACCACTATAAGTTTCACAGCAGCCAATCACAGCGAGGTCAAACATATCAAGGGTGGGGGGGCAATTGCTGGTGTTCTCTCCCAAATCACTGAGCGCGCCAGTGTCAGTTACCATTTAACTGTTGTTTGGCTGAAAGGAAGCAACCTCATGGGACCGCAGGCTGACCCCGTGTTCGACACCATGCACTTCTTCACTCCCTTTGAATCTCATAGGAATTTATCAGTTTTAGTGTCTTACTGCAGAAATGGAATTCCACAAATTGCTTGTTATATTTCATTTTTTTTCTCACCTATTGGTTTCTTAAATGCACATTAAACATCCAGTTTCATGAACAAAGTAAAAGACCAGAGCTTTTTATTTTGTTGGGTGGCAAATCAGAACTGAATTCCTGCAGAATGTCATGTATTATACACAGATTATATACGGATGACCGTCTTTGCGGTGTTTTATATATGCTTTGTGTATGAATGAGTGTTTTAAAGACCTTAACATTTCAATAACCTTCACAAATTACCACGCTGTATGAATGTGTAATGAATGAAATTTCTACAAAGCAACTTCAATTAAGTGTACCTTCCTGGATGTTTCATGAACAGCTTTATGGACACTTTTTCTTTTCAAGTGCCATTACTGAAAGCCCTGTGTGTACTTTTTGATGTAAAGCAAGTCTTAAAAATGCCATTATTCTGCACACTGAAGTGGAGAACAAAAGCTTTTAGTCTAGAGCATAATGCGGCAATAAAATGGAAAAATGTGCAAGGCAGAGCAGGGAGAGACCCGTCTCATGTGTGGTGAGTGACGTTCCTGTAGAATACGTTCGTGGTTAAAAGGCACAATCACCTTGAGGGTAAAACAGCTTTGGCGAAACAGCTCCGGAACAAAAGCTGCAAAAACCCTGATGGAGCATATACAAGAACCAAGTGATCCATGAAACATCCCGACTGCAAATGGGGAAAGTAAGACCATGCAGCGGGCTAATTTTTTTTCCATCACCTAAGCCTATCAAATTGTGAACAAAAAGAGACGGATATCGGCATGAAAGAAGCCATGTAATCACAGCTTGTTTCTAAGACTCCGCAGGACAGCTGTTGCAAGAGCGCAGCCTTCATGAAACACGTCAGTGGTCGATACAACCAGAGGGGAGGAGGCTGAACACAATCTGTGGCCAACGAGCTAGGGTCGGCTTTGTGGGGAAGGCAGGAGTGTCATTTATGCAACACTGAACACAAATCATCTGTCACACTGGCAATGCAAAATAGAAATACAGGAAATGTGTGCGATGTGACACTTTTTTTTAATCATTATTTGTTAGCGCCACACAGAAGAGTAAACATTCAATATTTAGTGTAAACTCTAAGGGAGAATTCCAATACAAGTTAATATTTTGCTCATTTAATATATTTTCAGTTTTTTTCTTGCCAAAGCTGAATTCATTAACATTCAATCCACAGATCACAGAATACAAAGGTGAAACTGCTTCGCTCCATCACCATCAAAAGCATGGTAATGTGCAAAGTTCGGTCCCAAAACTAATATCGAGCTGTACAACTCAGTCGCAGCATTGCAGTAAAGTGCTCTCACAACTCAGTTTTCTCTCCAGAGTTAGACTTTAAACCAATATTGCCCTCTGCAGCTGGTTGCGTACCCACTTTGTATCTATTACAATGTATGTGAACTAGACAAAAAAAAATGGAACCCAGTTGTCTTATATAGCATATTATGCTGCACTCTCAAAACAAAACCTCTTGGTATTAGTGAGGAAAGGAACATTGTTTCTATGTCAGACCAGCTTCTCTTTCTACTGCATCCTTTTATAGTAATGCTGTGATGAGAAAGTCTCCTTTATGTAACTGAATGTCTTTTGTGTGAGGAAGGTGAAAATGATTTCAGAAGATTTGTCTTTATTCTGCACAAAAGACTTAGTATGATGACATTGTGAAGTAGCGTGGGATCACAGGAGCTGTATTCATTGTTTAACAACCACCATTGCAGATGAAAACTAATCTTCATGACCCAGAAGGCACAAAAGTTCACGGAAGAAGTTTTAATGTTCTACTTACATTACGTTAAGTCCTGTTCACTGACTTCCTTCCTCACTCTCTGATCTCTATGAGCTGATGTTCCCCTAGACATTATAGAGGCAGGTATTCAGGTTACTGAGTTCTCTATATTAAAATGCTACAGGAAGTCCTAAGTACTTAGACCCTGAAATAAGTTAGCATTTTTGCATTTTCAGTTGCCTCGTCTTGAATTAAATTGATTTTCAATTATAAAGTCCAAAATTTTCACATTTCAGTCTACAACATAAAATATACCAGTGCTTACATGTCAAAAGGGTGACTGCTAACAAGCAGCATTAATCATCATTACACTGAGCACAGACAGTAGCTTTTTACGTCTAGCAATTGCATTTACACCTAATAATCATTAAGTATAATCATGATAATCATATAATGATTATATAATCATAAAAGTGGCGTTCATTTGTAAAGCTTTTCTTGCCTCACAAAACATGGAAGTATCATATGGTCATCACATAGATGACAAGTGTAATTAGATCAACTGACTTTAGTGAATCTATCTGAGACGTTATCCAGACAGATCCCAAAGAAGTGCAGCAGTTAAATAAATGGAAATAGACCACTACCAAGGTAAATTGAGGGCACTATAAACACAATGAGTGTGCTCAACTCAAGACAGTAAGTTAAGTTAAACAGAGGTGTGTCAGATCTATTGTTTTCTAACAGTGCTTTCTTTCTCTTACAGGAGGCTACCTGAGGACAAGGAGGGCTTGTGTGTTTCCTCAGCTGGTGCTCCAGATTCTCTCTGTAACATGTGAAAAGTGTCATATGGATGCGTATTGAGCTTCAGGTCATTTAGCGCCCGTCTGCGAGGATGCTTTTCTGTTGTACAGTTCAAACATAGTGGACCTGTTTGCTTCTGACCATAATGATTTGTGGGTATTTACTTGTGATTGTGGCTGGCAGTGTGTATTCGCTGTATGTTGCGAGAGTCAGTGGTTCGGATGGAAAACTACCGTCACGTTTGTGGTAGGAAGAAAAGAAGATAATATGATATAATAATATGTTATATAATAAAAAAAAAAAAAGCAATAGTGCAGACAATATTATGAATCAGACTGTAGCGTGATTACAGAAGTATGAATGCATCACTGAAATGTTATCACATCATTAAAATATTTGCTGCTGGATAAAGTATCTTGCCTTTAAGCAAAACATAGATAAGCAAGACAAAAGCAATACAGACAGAAGAGAGTGGTGGACATTTTCTATTGACTTGATGGGAGCACTGCCAGGTGTGTGTGTGTGTGTGTGCGTGTGTGTTCGTGTGTGTGCGGCATTGCACATCTCATTTGCAGCTCACATTCCCGTCATATTGCTGACAGGGTGAGCAGCTAGGAGCCTTGCTGACCTTGGCCCTGTCTTTCTCCTTTTGACAGATGAAGGAAATGTTGCTGAGCAACAGCAGCTGACCAATAGCTGTCCTGTCCAACCAGGACATCTGGTTTCTCACTGTTCATTTCAGGAATAGAATGTTGAACTTTTTAATTATGCCTGACAGTATTTTTGAGCTTGGCTCTGAATGTGAACATTTAATGGATGTCACAGCTTGGTGATGACTAACAATGAGTAGTACATCAAGTCTAAATTCTTTATGAACTTAAAGGTTAATCGATCTCTCAAAGCAGTGTCCAGTATTCCAGAGCTAAAACATTGAATGGCAGATCGAGGTTTACACCTTTCTATGCTGCACTCACCAGTCAAAATCACAATGGTAATCTATTGAGTGGCTGGTAAAACCCATTTTGCCAGTGGGCAAAAAAGTTAAAAGTTTGCGCTTTGCAACCATGTTGTTTAATTACACCAAGTCTCTAATGACACATTCCTCTGTCCTCTCACTCAAGCTTAGTGTAATGACAACCTGGTAAACCTGTCACATTAATGTCACATGGTCAACAATCAACCTGTAACCTGCCTGTAAGCCGACAGTATAACTATGTATTTTTAGCCAGAAGATGTTGGCAGCGGAACGTAGATGATTAACATTACCCGACCTTTTTTTCGTCAACACCACTCAGTGCAAACAAGTGCGACAAGCAAATTAACATTCACTCATCTATTCAAATATTCAGTTACAAAGCTAGTAGCAAGCTAAGTGAATGTTACATAGCTGATGCTGAGCTAACCGTCCATATGTGCTAATGTGATTGACCTATGAGTGAGTTTTCAGGTGCCTGATAAAATTTGATGTGGTGATCCAGCACTGACATCCTCATTTACTGCCATTAATTATCAAAACCACCAGAGGTCTCCTCTTGGTCTAAATAAGTTGCTTTCACTGAGTCGATTTACAGGGTCAAGTGGTCAAGGATCAGGACAGGTTGGTTTTTGTACAACAATGGCAGTATAATAAAAATTAAGAGGGCATTTATTGGCTGCAAAAATCGTGCAGGATGAGATATAAAATGCAGCTTAACTTTTCCACCTCAGTAATATTTGTACAGTCCATACTGTGTCAACTCCTTCATCAAAAATGTCAATTATAATGAATATTTTTTTTTAATGACACAGCTAATGGTCAAACAACAAAAACACACACTCTTAATGATAACTTTAAAATGCCTGAACAGAAGTATGGACAGCAGAGCATTGACCATTTGCAGTCTCACCTTAAGTGGACAGCAGGCTTCACACATGAGAGCTGAGCTGAGGAACAAAAAGGAGACAGGAGCAGGTGAGTGCTGGAGAGCCTCTTCCATTTAGTCGACCAATAACAGCTGGATGAACATTACCTTGGTCAGGACTCTACAGTCTCCCTCTATTAGATTCAAGGCCACACCAGGTTCAATAGACCATATTTGTGTATGCCGACATAACATCCCCCCACAGTAACCAAGGACTCAGAGAGAAGGCTTCATTTGTGATGTACTGACTCACTCATGTTATCAGAGCTCAGCCTAAACTGCAGTTTTTTTGGCAAGTAGGTGGAACAAGAGGACATCTCATTTTCATGGTTAATTTCGACAACAGTTTTGTTGTTTGTCATTTCCTTTTGTGGATCCAGCTGGATGAAACTGACCTGGCAGCATGTTTATGCTAGCATTTATCTGAATACACTGTTTCAAGTAGGTATTTCATATAAATATGAAAAGTCACAGTTCTCTATGTTAGTTGGGATTTTGATGCGAGTTGTTGTTGCTGTTGTTTTATAGCTGTAGGTTATGTTTTCCAGATGAGGAAATTGTTTAGGGCTGTACCTGTCCATGAAGGCACTGTGGTCATGTCCTTGGTATTCCTTTCTGGTAATCTGGTGGGAATTTACATTCGACAATTACAGATTTTTCAAAGAAGGAAAGACCACTGACTGAGATTAATATGAGCTGCTTTCATGCGAGATTTGTATTTATTTCTCTCTTTACCCCTTATGGTCTGAATACATCGCAAGATTTGTAATTGGTTATTTTATAAAAATAAGTTGTAAGAGGGTCAGAAATGTTGCCAAGTCCAGTGGGAAAGGTGCCAAATTGGCAACACTGTGTTCTTATTAAATATTTTGGCAGTTAAAAAAAAGACCTATGGCTGTAGCCCAATGGGCAGGCCCTAAACAAACTGGTGGAGAAAGACTCAGTCCCACCAGATTATCCTTGATAGCTTTAAGACAAAAAACAGTAAAATAGATGAATAAATTATTTTAAAAAATCCAAATAATTCAGAGGGTTGTAGGGGCAGGGCACAGAAAACGAAAAAGAGGACTTGCGCACTGGAGAATGGGACTGACAAATTATATTACTGCCACTGCCATTTAAACTATTCATAATATATATTAACTGGGATTTCAGGCACAAAGCAAAGTGAAGTTTTGCCTTGCATCATTTACACATCTTTGACTTCTGGAATTTGTGAACAGTGACTGTGTTCATCTGCCCCAAACAACTAATAAAGGTACTGTACATATGTTAGCAGTGAGCTAACCAGCACTGAACTAATATTGGCGGTTAATCTTTGAGTGTGTTTGTGTTCAGCTCGGCCACAGAATTCAACACAAATCTGTTTTTTTCCACAAGTCTGTCTTCTTTGTCTCATCGTCATTGTATGTTGATGAAGCAGGTTCATAGAGCCCCGGGACGCTTTCCACCAGGTTGCGCCCCCTGTCTCGTCGCATATTTTCACAGGCTTGTATCTCTGCGGCTGTAGAATGCACCTGAATTTGGTCTGAACACACAGTAAAGGTCTTTTGGAGAGAAAAAAAAAAAACAAAAAACAATGTTCATTCTAATCTGTTAACGCTCATCGTCAGAATCTGATTCCTGTCCTAACAGTTCATAGATGCCCTCTGTCACCTTTTCAGTTTTGCAAAGTATACAGTACGTGTTCATTGTGATCTTACAGTTCTGTTGAGTCGACCTCCATCTGCTACAAATAATGATTTGTTATAGCCCACTATAGTACTTTCACAAGGTTATACCATCATCAATAAAGTGTGCATGACACTCATATGTCAAAATGACTTTTCTTCAACACAAAAACAAGACATACCGTCTCCAGAATCTCCACCAGCCTCCAGGTTAGTTATTTCTTCATCAGAAAGGTCAGAGAGTGGAGCCGGGCTCTCGTCTTGACACGCCGAGTCCCCACTAACACAGACTAAACCAGACAGGATTCCTCGGGACACCTGACCTCCACACACTGAACTGATAGATAATTGCATGGATGTGTGTAGGGGCCATCTCATCCAGAGTAAAACAAACAGTATTGACAAACCGGTTTGTCTGGCTCACTTCAAATCAAATTGTAATGGCGTTGCCTCGAGGAACTGTCGTGTGGCCGTCAGAGGCCAGCACTCACCGATCCTGCAGGGTTCGTGAAGTCTATACGATTACATAAGCCCGTCAGCTTTTGTGTTGTCACAGCCCTCTCTGTAGTTCACCTGAGGAGGGATCGAGAAGCAGACAAGTCAATGTAAAGAAAACACACCTGGCTTTGAGTAAGACCAAACTTATTAAACACTAACATTGCGTACAGTTTGACCTTCACCAGGCCAGGATAGTTCGAACATGGCCTCTGGCTGAAAATCTTTTAATAATTTATTGCAGTCTCTTCAGAAAATGCATTTTCAGGCTTTTTGCCACGACTGAAATCGATAACCTTATAAAACGGAAGAGTTGGCACAGTTGAAAGTCAGCTGCGGAGGGATTCCCTGCCTCTGTGGATGAGATCTCGTCTTAGACTGCAGTGAAAAAGGAAAGTAAAACAAAACGGTGGTTGATTTGTGAGCCGTGTTACAGATAACCCATTGCAGTAGGGCCGGCAGCTTTTGTAATTGCCATGGATAGCAATTTTAGCTGAGTGGGGAACTGACCTGTCTAAGTGGGTTTGCTCATAAATCACTAAAAGTGAGTTTGTCTTGTGCATATACATACTGTTAATGCATGCTGTATAATATCTGTCCATCAACGTTATGAGTTAGGCCTTCAGCTCACATTAACTACTTGTGATTTATGTAAATATTATACCCTATCGCTCGTTTCTGTACTATGTAACTTAAGTGAGCGGGTAGGATCACCATGTGTAACACTTTACAGCAGTTCATCACACACAGCGCCAGCTAGCGATGATTTTGGTGAAACTGGATCGTGGAGAAAATACTCTCTGTTGCTCTCCCTGATGTCTCCTGGTTACTCTGCCTCAACTCTGTGATTTATGGAGTTTTCTGAAAATGACCTGTAACTGCTGCCAACTGTAGCTGCAAGTTAGCGCTGCTAGCTTTTGACCACTGGGAGGAGGGTTTAAGGTCTGGGGCATGTGTTGTGTGGTGTTGCACTTGCAAGATGTTTGGCTGTATTAGCAAAGTTGTGAACAAGTCAGCCAAATTCAACAGAGGTTTGGTCGGAGGCATGTTACAAATGTAATACAAATGGCAATATATCTTGAGAAAAAGTCCCGCTGATATACAGTTATCGATACACCAGTGCCAGATTTCACTAATATTATTCAAACATGCAGCACTCTAAACAGATTGTGATGCCAGTTTGACTCACTGCACCATGACTCTGTGTGGTTTTGTTTATCAACTGAATGCAGGTAAAGTTAATGGAAGCTATATAGTTGTCAGTATCACAGAATCACATGTCGTGATGCTGTCGTTATCATGGGCAGCAGATCATGGATCATATTGTGAGTTACTATGTGATTCCAGCTCTCTGGCCAGTCGTTACCATCACTGGTTCAGGTTACGTTAGCTCGGCATTACTGTTCCAAGTTGAGTGCAACCTGCCAAAATTTTTTTTTTTAAATTAATCAGAAACTGTGCCACTGCCCAATTGGGCACAAAATCAATCATCACCAATCTCTACATAACCTTAACCTTGCTCCAAAGTGTAAAACAGTAGTCAGTACATTTTACATATAACAGAAAATTGATGATAAATAATTCTAAGTTTAACTTGTGACAGATAACTTCGTCAGCAACCTTAACTACTTAGGTTGCCAAATAAATGAATATGTTAATAAGCTCGAGGTAAGATGGTCTAGTCGCAGTTAGGTTGTCATGAGTCATCAGTAATCACCTGAAAATAAGAATTGTTGTATTTTCGTTATCTTAGAATGAGCCTTTACATCTACAGAGGGAGTTGGTCCTCTTCCACACCATGTGCACCATGTTGCACTACTGTACTGTCCTGTACTTTTCAACAGTAGAACAGAACATACAAACCACATACTGACTCTAAAGCGACTCTTTAATGTTTTTAGCGCCCGCCATAGGGGATCGTCAGGTGAGAGATGTTCAGTTGGTTGTAATTGGCAACCACATCTCTAGATGCCACTAAATCCTGCCCACTGAACCTTTAAGTATATACATATATATAAATATGTTAAAAGCATGTAGAGGTGCAGAATTTGTTATTGAAATATCATTATGTGTAGTGCATTGTGACTCACACCAGCCCACTTTTCAAACCAACGTTACGTTCTCGATCTGAGATGAGTGTTCCTCTGGTTGTCCTGTCAGTAGCCAGACTTTTGATTAAGAAAATATCATGAGAGGGGGCTTTTTTTTCCTCTGTGCAGTGAATAAATTGGATGAAAATAACATCTTGCATACAGCAGTCACATCGCTAGTAAGGTCTGTCTGATCATTTGTAAACAGCAGATACAACATCTAGTTATAGCAGCTGTAATGGCTCTCCTAAAAGGTACTATACTCATAATTTGCCAAATAATGTGATGCAGCATTTCTTCATGACATTGAAGTAATTGCAGCCAATTGTTTGAATGGCATTCATGCATTCAGGCTGGGCCGAATACAGAATCATGTTCCACATGTCTTATTGAAATGGCTGAATATGGCCCTGCCATTTCATTTTGCACAAATGACCTTTTTTTTCAATTACATCTGAGCGATAATTATCCAAGAAGGAGCATGAAGAAAGGTCATGCGAACGTGAGGCTCTGGAGTCGATTTTCCAAATCACAATGCTTCACTGCAGCTGACGCCAAGCAACTTTTGTGTTGTTTCTGTCACCATTTTGCTAATTCAGAAGGTAATTGTGATGATACTCATTGCCAAGGCAACGCCTGAGGGGCAGTTAGCTAACCGGTGAGTTTTTTTGTGAAAAACAGGGAAGCATGAGTTCCCTAACTCAGCTGTGACCCAACCAAGACAAGTCTCTGGAACACGGCTAGAAATATCTTACTACCTACTACTCATTTACACCACTGTAAATGAGGGCCCTTCCCAGATGGTCCTCCGAGGTGAAATACAGGTTATAGATGATTATGTCAGTTCATGTCCTCGTCTTGTCATCATCCTCAGTTTGATTCGCCGACTGAGATTTTACGTTGATATCTTGCCGCAACACACTGACAGCTTTTACCAAGCGTCATCCCAAATGATTAAGAGCTTTCCGGGCAAGCGATGCTTTCAATTTCTGGATTCAGCCACTGCATCGCTGCTTCTCTGCCTGCTCCAGCTTCCCAGAGGGGCAGCCTGTCAGCTCTGCAGCACTGGCTCTTTTTCAGTATCGAGAGGGAGCGCTGGGAGGCAACACCTCTTAATTGGCTTTTATGACAAGAAAGTTACGTACTTGGTGCCACAGTAATAAAGGCTTTTAGAACAAATGTGAAAACTGCACAGCCATATTGAAGCAACGCTGGTAAAGTCTTGGTCTGCCTTATCATCAACTCCAGTGGAGGACAGCATGTTATGAGCAACAGCCTTCTACTGCCTTCCTTGTCTGTATAGTGTCTCTTAGAGGAAAGTACCTTATCACCTGTGAGGTAACACATTCATCACAAGAGGAAGACCATTTCACATGTGAGCATTTTGGACTGGCATGGGATTGTATATCAAAATTTAAGTTCAACTCCCTCATGCTAAACAAATTACAGAACATCTTTACAGTTGTTCATATACAAATATACATCAATACGTAATGCATCTTTTGAATTTGCATCATGGCCGTTATGAACAGCAGCAAAATGATGGTGATGATAATATGGTCTGCATTGTCGCATCAAAAGACATCAGGGAAACCCTGCCGATCCACTTTGACAGTGTGTGAGCACCAAGCATCAATGTTATAAACACACAGTCCACCGCAGTCCTGCACTCTTGGCTCAGAATAGGATCTGCTACAGCTTGATCTGAGATGTGGTGTGGACAGGTCTCTGTGGGCACAACAATCTCTGATTTCACCTTCTTTAGCATTGCTGTTCTAAGTTGTGTGCTAACAGCTCCTGCAATTAGCCAGGGGCCACCTTCAATCCAAGCTGGATTAGCATTTGGCTCTTGTTCCAAGTCTCTTCAGCCCTGGGGTGGTCAAGCTGGTCAGGATGGTTGAAAGACGCAGCGGGCCATCTGCTGTTCTTGATCCAAATCACCGGCTTTCTTCTCCAAAGCTGATGGCAGTATTTCTGCCATAAGCAATGTGTGTTTCCGCAATACAGCTGTAAAAACAGTAAAATTCCAGTTGAAATCACAGAAATGTAGCATGATTTGGTGGAGCTACTGGTCACATATTCATTTGCCACTGTATGTATGTAATGTGTGTGTGTGTGTGTGTGTGTGTGTGTGTGTGTGTGTGTGTGTATATATATATATATATACAGACATACATACATACACACATACAAATCTATAATGTAGGCAAATCTGTTTCTTCGAAATTTAACAAAACGTGTGTTCAAACAAATATATAGTAATACTAACACATGGGTTACAATGTTAACATGTGTTGACTACTATGATTGAAATGTACTCAATTAAAAGTGATACTTTCAACATTAACAAGCTGTAGTAAATAGTCTTCAATTTCACTTAAAAAGGATAACATAGAATTTAATGATGGTGCATTTACTCATTACTGAAACAGAGTATGTTTACAAACCCTCCTATATTTGTTCATAGATAGGTACATAATGAAATACATGAGATTAAGTTGCCCGCTGCAACACTCAAGCATGCCCTTGTCATACATTAGTATAATTCAGACAGATGCGAACAACAAGAATTACTATTTTTAACTAACAGGGTAATTTAAAAGACAATGAAATTAACATAAATTATGCAAAGCTGTGTTGTTTCAGGTTCTGTAGCACCCACCAAGGACTTAACATTGTTTTTTGTATTGTATGCACATTGTGTATCCCTTAAACAAAAAAAAAAAGCAACAAGATTAATTCTTAAACATTTCACTGAAGACAAAAGATTTGAAAATAAATCAGAACAAATATCCAATCACCTTAATGAGTGGCTAGAGAGAAAAAGCCTGTATTGAAACAGAGCAGAAACAAATGAGACGGAGCCTAAAGCAACATTTCAGATTAATGGGACTGCTCAATTCATTTAGATTAAAATGAATTCTTATCTAATGTTTCTCTCCAACGTATTCACGAGTTAACGTGACTTGAATCAGTACATTATAGTTTTTTTCAGCATCATGTGTATCCCTCCTCCTATGCAAATAAATCTGGTCTGAAGAGCACATGCAGTGGTTAGTAGTCAGTGCAGGCAGTGCAGCTGGGCAGCAGGTGGAGATGATCGACAGCTTGGGTTCCTTCCTCTTTTTAAATTTTCATTCATCAGGTCCAATTTTCATATTCTTTTGTTTCTTCACTGATTAGGCAAGCGATTCAAACTGATCCACCTCTTCGAATAGACAGAAGGTCTCTGCCTACTTTTTTTTTTTTTTTCTACGTAGTTTTATAATTTAAGGGCTATTAAATAATAATAGACAAGAGTTGTGGCTGCACGGATGGAGGCAGTCCATTGGAAAAAAAACAAAACATTTCAGGCTTGCACGCCTGCTATTGTCAAACATTTCATCAGCATGAGAGCTAGAAAAGCACTCACTTAACCTTTTTTGAATACCATTCACTTAACAGACACCTGTGGCTTGATACAGATTGCCCTTTTGGATTCAATACTTCCTGTTGTGACTAGAGAAACACTCCTCCCTGGAGAGCTGGGAACACAACGGCACAGTAAGGTCACAGGATAAGTCCATACTGCACAGAAAGGCTACAAACGCAATTCGGATGATTAGCTTGTGAGTAGGTAGCATCGCTAACGAGATGTCAGAATTTATAAGATTGATTCAGTGATCTGACCACCTGGTCTTCCGTGACAAACAGAGGAGAAATGTAACTCAAGGGGGCGAAGCCACTTTGTTTTAATACAGAGAGCAACATGTAAAGGTGGGATCTGGCTTGACAGCCAGGATGAGATAAAAAAAAAAACAGAAACTCTCAGACTCGTGGCTTACACTGTGCGCTCCACCTGAGTCTTCATGCCCAGAGCAGCTTACACTTACCTCACCAACCGTTCACCTCAGCGGCTCTGGTGGCGCCCGAGGGGTGAGGTGAGTTATTTTTGGTTCGGGGGGTAGAGACTGTCTGTACACACTGATCCTTGGTGACCTCATCCATTCAATCCTCAAATCACTTACAGACTGCAGTCCTCGCCACATTATTTTATTGATCACACTTGACACATTATAGATTGTCGGTTTAACAACCCTGTCACTTTTGATTAACAAAGTAACAACCCCAAGGTTACGATCACACTGTCCCTCTTTGCAGACGGTGCGGGGGCTGCATGTGTGTTTGGAGGTGTGACGCAAATGGACGGCAGAGCTCCATGTCAAAACCTCTGTCCTTTAAGGCTCATTAAACCCTGCTGGTGCATGGCCACCTCCAGGCAGACCCGCGGACCGGAGGGGCAGCAGACAGCCAGGCAGGGGAGGCTAGCAGGTGGAAAGCCGAGTAAGCACGCAAGCAAGCGTGAGTGCGGTGCAGCAGGCTCCTGACAGAGAACATTAACATTACCTTGTTCTGCATGCTGCCTACATGCCCGATTAATGAGGACAGGCACAGTGGATGAGTGAGGGGAGCATAAGCAGACAAAGAGAGAGGGAATAAAAAGAGAGACAGACATTAGGGACAGAGGTAGAAACAGTGAGGCAGAGGGAGGACTTTGGAGATAGCAGACAGAAAATCAGTTATCAGGCTTAGACACACTGATCCGACGTTCAAAGCTCTTCACTTCAGAAGTTTGAATGCGCTCAGCTCTTTTTCTTGACAAAGTTTTCCATCCATGATATCAGAGATTCATTAGAGATTCAGCATGATGATTCACATCTGGAGAAAGAAGTGTGTTCCTTCTGATGCAGCTTTTAGCCACAGTGACGCTCATGCAGAATATTCCTGTTTTGTATACACGCCAGCCGCAGTGATTAAGCGTCTGCATAATTACGTCACCTCGTTACATGATTTAATTCCTCACGAAGCAATGTCTTATTAGGAACCTCATTGTAAATGTCATGTTCAAAAAAAAAAAACAACAACAACAACAACAACAACAACAACAAAGAAGCCTGTTGTGCAAAACAATTTATGTATGCATTCTGACATGTTGCCACCCAGGAGACAGTAGAGAGGATTGAGAGATTACATTCATTATTCATTTCAGTTTTCATTGCTGAGGCTCAGCCACACCAGAAACCCAAAGGATAAAGCTTTAACCCATTGTTTGATGTCTGACAATATTTGGTTCAATACAATACTAGTCATGTTGTGTCTACTCAAAGGTTATGTGAACTACTGGAGCTGGTGAGCTAACACGTTAGCATGCCAGGAACATGCCAGCACTCACACAACATAGCTCAATCCCGACTGACATGTTGTTCTCTGCAGTGAACATCACTGATGTCAATAAGGAGTTACTGAAGAGGTGAAAGAAGGCTCTCCTAATGACCTAATGCTAACTGTCATTTAGGCAGCTGAAAGATATAGGATAGATACACCACTGACTCCTGTCTCATAACTGTATGCAAAACATTTGACTTTTGTGGAGAAGTGCTGTTTTTTGGATACAGCACTAGTTGTTGCTGAACTGGATGGATTTGTGGCATGTCAGAAATTGTCATGAGTATTTTATCTTATCAACCTCCAGGGCTGAAAATTGAAACCAGTGCACAAGTACCAGACAATGCAGTACCACAAATGGCCACTTGGCATTATCTGTCAGACAGCTGCTGTAGCTGCGGAGCTCTGGCAGAGCCATGCCCAGAGCTCCTGGAGGAATTAAGAGAGAGTTGGTTTTGAAAGGTTTTTGGGATTTATCTTAATATCCACTGTAGTGCACTGCAATTCTCTCTCATTTGACACCTGAATTGAGGGGAAATGTACTTTACTTGATGAACATACAGAAAATAGATAAGGAAAAAAGTAAAGACACCGGGGAAGAACAGGGAGATGAGAACTCTCTGGTGAGTGCTGCCTTTAGACAGAGGCTAAACAAAAACACACTAGTGGTGCCTGCTGGTGCTCTTGGCTGCCTGTTGCAGCTGTGTAACTTAAGGTATTACGGCTCTACAGGGCAAACAAACCTGCAGTTGCATAACGTGAGGCAAAATTTGCTTTTTTATGTGTGAACACAGAAAGCTTGTTAGCCTTAGCTAGCTGCTGACTGGTACCACCCACGCTGAGCTTCACGCTATTTTTTTTTTTTTTAGACATTGAAAAGACAGCCAGTAGCCCAGAGCAGTGCATAAAGTTAAGGACAATGACTGAACATGGCAGCGGGAACGACTTTCACATCCAGGGCAGCGCTTACTCAGTCCTCCTTGAGGATGCACCACAGTGCCGAGGCTGCCAGTGAGGCTCTCCAGCTGTGTACAGTGGTGGTAGGTTTCGGCGGGAGGTGGGTTGTCTGCTAAGCCTCAGTTTAGGCCATACTGAATGGCGTGACAGGAGAAATGTCAGCCACTGCTAAACCCCAGTGAGCTCTGTGTCTTGCTGGCAGGATGCAGCAAAATATAGATTTGTACTCGCTGCCATGAGGACAGCAAACAATGGTCAAGTGTTCACACCCACAAAGCTTGGAGTAAATGGAAAGAGTCTGATCAATACCTGACCATCCACAGAGAAAATACTTTTTGTAGAAATTTCAAAAATAATAGCTTCAAACAGCATCTGCAGGGCACTCTAAAGCACAGCCAAGTATATGAATGGAATCTCAAGAGCCTTTCACGGCTGTATGCTGTTACTGTATAAAGCACCCATTACATAGCAAGCATCCACATCTTCAAAGGAAATTTGACATCTACATTTTAGATGACAGGTAGCACATACCCAGCCACACGTAGTTCACCTGTTTGCTGTCTCCGTTTCACTAATGCATACACGTTAACAGGCATTTGCCATTTTTGCTGCAAATGAGCTGTCAGCCTCTTTCACCGGAGCTTGAGAGGACGTGGGCTTATCACAATAGTGCATGACAGAATAAAATGTTAATGGAGGGCAGGCCGTGCACAGGGAGGCTGTGATCAGCCTCTTGACGCTCCCTCATCAGCCAGAGCTGTCACCGTTTGGGCGACAGTGTCGACAGAAATGTGCCCACTGACCTATTGTTTTTTTCCTGATGGCTTTCTATTTCTATGAAGGATTATGAAGCTCAGTAATAACAGTAACAACAACTTTGTTTGTGTACTAATGGATACACTTCAGTGAGCAGCAGCTGAATTTTTTATTTTTTTTAATTTTTTTTAATTTTTTTTTTATTACCAAGGCACTCCTTCATAGTGATTTTTTTAAATGGCTTCCCTCCATGTACAATCAAACAACATTTATGACTGTAAAATAAAACCAATTCATAAGTGCTGAAATTGCAGTTCCTCACTTGGTTCTCTTGAGCCTTGAGTCGTTTCCAACAAGACCACACATATAGAGCCAATTGCTCCACTATTACCTACATGGGGGCTGAATATTTATATAAATGACTGCAGACACCTTGAGTGACAGCTAGACACAAGCTCTCTAGTAGCTGCACCTCTGCTAATATCAGTCACTTGACTCGACTTCTTTGCCCTGTTCTAGTTGTTCATACCTTTTGGAGAAACCTGTAATGAGATAAATAATGTGGCTTGTTGTACTGGTAATTGTACTAAATAGCCTAAGGCCTGTATTTTGGATTATTTTGGCAAGCTCTGTAGGAGACAGTCTTTGGCAGAATACGGTAAGGTGACATTCATTTCTCTCTGTGTGAACACGGCAAGCTTGTTAGCCTTAGCTAGCTTAGTAGTTTCCAACCAGATGGGCATGTTTCAGCAACCAGGCTCCACCTCTACTCACTTCTGAGTAGATCTGAGCCATCCTCTGAGCCATCCTCATTCAAGTTGCTCAGAAGCTGAATTTACTCAGTTTGGTCATAAAGGGTAAAGTGTGGATGGTTGAGAATTATCAGCATTTTTAACAATGGCAAACATTCACATTGCCTGCCATGACTGCCATCACCTAGAAGACTAACCTGCCTTCAGTAACAACCATTAGCTGAAACATAACTAACTTAACAAGATTATAATTTCAGTGTTTCTAATTTCTTCCATCTTTTATTTTTTTTAAATATAGCATAAATCCTAGCTATGTAACTGGTGCCCTTTTTAGTGATGTGGAATTTAAAAAAATGTACAATGAAACATGGATATTAACCTCTGTTTGATTTTAAGGCCTTCTATTCAGGAACCACTGGCCTTGAGTTTGATGAGATTAGCACCATTTTCTTCATCAGTATAAAACTACATCCTGCTGGCAATTAGGTTTAGTCACTACAAGGTCTGTAAACTAGCTCTGTCATAAATTATGCCTCCCTACATTTACATCCTTAATAGATTGCATGTTGTTGGTTTAATCCTTAAAATAACATAAAAAAGCTGGGTTTTTCTATTAGGTAGCCATGTTGTTTCCAGTCTTCATGTTAAATGAAACTAACAGGCTGCTGTGTCATATTCAAGCAAGCAATTGAACTGAAAGTAATTCATTTGAGTCAAAATGAAAAAGAGTGAAATAATGACAAAATGGAATATCTTGGAGCCATCTCGGAATGCCGTGGGATATGAGGTTAGCCACTGAAGATAAGGGCCTGGCAAGTGAACACAAGCAGATGTATCGAGGATTATTCTGACAGCGCACTGCCTCTCGAATTTGATACAGGCTGGCGGCTGCACTCCTGTACGGCAAGTGTGGCATTGTGATTGCGACGACAAGCGTCAAGAGCAGTTCAAGAATGGGTAGAGACACCTGCTAAAAGGCCCTCCAATATACACATGAGCTCAATTCAGCATCAGTGACAGTATGGCCACCTACATCTATTCTCAGACAGCAAGCTTTTTTTTTTTTTTGTCTCTCCAAAATCAAGCCTGGAAAAGGCTGCGAACGCAGAAGGAGAGCAGCTGAGGAGGATCAAGAGAGTTTGTTATCAGCAGCAGAGGGAAATGCGTAACAAGAGAGGCAAACGGGGGTGGATCTGCTCAAGTGGTACAAAGCAGCTGGCCGTGTCGGGCCCCGTCCTCTTCTCAGAGTAAACAAGCCGGTTACGTCCCAATCTGTGTGACACATGCAAGGACCCGACAAATCCCACCAGGCGGCTTTTGAAAAACTATTTGTGAGTGAAGTTGCGGCGCATGTCTTTAGACCGTGTGTGAGGAGGACCGCCCTCCCAGACCGTGTGCTGAGTGGCACACAAGGCTGCTGAAGCTTGTGCATGTGTCACACTGGCATACGGTCTACATCACCGTTAAAGGTTTTATTTTTGAGGATAATAATCCCAGTTTAACTATGTCATGTAGTAGAATTAACAAAGATATACATTAATTCCCCTCTCACATTGCATTAGACGTTGTCAGACTAACGGAAAAAGCTGAGCCTCTCATCACAGCAGCTCTGACTTCAGGAGTTTAACAGTAGCAGTGATAAATGTCACACATTAGTACGCCAAAATATTGTACACCTTTCCCATCAAAATGCAGCATTGCCTTTCATCGAGAGAAGACCTTAAGGTTAGATAAGAACGTGCGTGAGGAGTGAGATCATCGCGCAGGAGTTTATCTCTATGACAGCCATAGGTGCCATTTCATAAAGTGTGTCCCATTATCTCCCTCTGCATTATTCATCAGCAAATCAACTCAACAGTACCCCATGATGTGCAGCCAGGATTCCGTGAATGAAATGTCACCATTGGTATGCTCCCAGATGCAACATAAGATGGCACTATCAGGTTAAGGAATCTTGTTTTTAATGCGCAGTTTGCTGGCTGCTCATATCCACTCAGCGTCATAAGCTGATCTGCTGCAGCCCTGTTGACAGTTTTTTGAATGATTTGCGAGGGGCAGAGATCGATATGAGATCTTGAAGGTGCACGCAGCCAGTCGGAGCCCTCGGTGGAAGCATAGACGCATTAAATTATATCGTAATGGAGAATGGGAATTATGTTTTGCAGGCGCCAACCGGGATTGTTTCACACACGCACACAAACACACGTGTGGCACAATGTGATGGAAACCTCTCCATGAGACCCACTGATTAACTCAGTCCCAGGTAGATTCACATCACGGCTCCCTGAAGCACCGTCCGTCTTCGCGCAGCACAGATGAGCCTCGGGCCACAACGCAGACTGCTCTCTTTAACAATTCACCTGATTTACAGCCCCTTATAGCTGGAGTTCAGTCTGCATAAACAAGGAGCAGATGGCCTCTTAGAGGCACAAGTGTCAGTCTGCTGGGGTGGAGGCGACAAGAGGCCCGAGAACATGCTAATGTATACATGCACGTACATGTACACATACATATTATCAGCTCTGTATTAGCATTCTGACTATAATTCAAATTTAGCCAGGAAATTAAAATTGATACCTACTGTGAACCAAAATCTTGTATTTCAGATCACTTTTCTGTTCTGTTGCATAGGACACTGTCAGCCCTCCTTTTTATTCACACAGAACGCAAGCAGTGTTTGTGTGCACGTCCCTATTTTAGACCCATTATCCTCAAAGACCAGCTTAAAGAAGCCCTGCGGGGGCACTGACATTTCAAGCAACATTTTGCAACTTTTTTTTTTTCTATCCTTTAAGTAACAGCGTCGATTTCCATTTGCTAACATGGAGGAGGTTTATGATGTGCTGCGACCAGCTGCCAGGGGGCAAGTGGCATGTCATGGCTTCACTTTTGGGGAGCTGTCTTGTCGATCATATGTCAGTGGTTCATGCAACAAACCGAACCGGAGCCCACTGTTAAAAATTTCACTTCATAGCGCTTTAGTGGTCCTTACCTTCACAGGGTACCTTTAAAGGTGCTAGTTTGCTGTAGTGTGGTATTGGCAAGAAATTTTCACCAGAACAGAAAGATTATGTCTAAAAAAAAGAATGAATAAATAAACTTTCTTCATAAACAAACTGAACTTAAAGGACAACACAGTTTTATACTGTTTTACTTTGTTTATATTTGGCGGACCCTGCCACCTCTCCAGCTTCAAACAGTGTTCTTGGGACCATGTTTTCCTCAGGGAACAGCTTGTTTATTCAGTTGCAGAGAAAATGAAGATTTCTGAGGTTGTATTGTTACCTCATTAATATCGTACATTTTCAAATTCCGAATTTGATCTCCAAAACTACATACTGGCCCTTTATTTATTACATTACTTTTAGCATAAATTCTGTTTTTGTTTTTCTTTTGGAACCATTACCCCAAGACAACAATGTCATCATTTTGTACTCCAGCATCAGAAATTTTGTTTCTCAATATAGTAAAAAAAAGAGTAAATTTTACTGCTCCTTTAGTGTTAAAAGTGACAGAAAAAAACCTTTTAAATATGCATATATATATATATATATATATATATATATATATATATATATATATATATATATATATATATATATATATATATATATATATATACAACTATATTACAACTATAGAGATTGAAGTCCTGACATTCAAAGTTTTTTTTAATCAAATTTCTACCAAGACAACTGTAGTCTAAACAAGCTCATATCCACAACATTCAGGAGTGTCACAGGTGAGCGATCCGTTTCATGAGTGTTGATTTGTTGGTGTATTGTGTTCCACGTTACTTTGCTTCCTGATGGCCGAAAATCCAGTAAGTATCAGTGGATGTAATTAGTTGTGTGGTTGGTGCCACTGATTTGACTGATTTCTTGTGCAGCTTACCTTTTCCTACACTGCTCTCACTGCCCATTTCACTTTTTTTTTCTAGACTTATGTGTCAAGGATATGGGAAATGAAAATGATCTCTGACGCTTTGATTTATTTGCCTTGTTGAATTTTTATGTACTTACAGGAGACAAAAGCTGCCTTTTTTTTCCCCCTCACGTATGAAAAGATAATCACACAGACGATGTATGCATGGCCACCTCCACCTGCACATTAACAGCAGATTTGACCATTACACACACATTGGAATAGCTAACAGGCAGGGATATTCCCAAATGAATTCACAAATGCCACACAGCTACCTGAATTATTCAAGGAAAGCGATCCATACAGCTATCCATTCATTATTGAGATGCACTTGTCTAACAGCATCCATTCCATTTATTATGTGTGTTCTGGCTGAAACAAACACACGCATGCGCGCGCACACACACACACACACACACACACACACACACACACACACACACACACACACACACACACACACACACACTGCCCTTTGAGCACTGAGAAAGAAACATAATAACAAGAAAGTGGATTGTGTCAAGAGAGACTGCAGACACTAAACAATCAGACAATAACAGACAGAGATGTCTGGTTGCTACCTGCATGCTGTTCTGTTGTTCTCCATCACCTCTCTGTCTTGTTCAAGTGTAGAAACTGGTCACTGTGGGTAGACAGGTGAGGTGCTGGTGGCAGATCCTAATGGATAATGGGTGGTTGGTTATGGATGCAGAATAAAAATGATAACCGTAGTAAGTGTCTGAACCGCATGATATGATTTTTTATTTTTTAAATCTGCACTGAACATTAATGTGCGTTAATATTTATGAATCACAAAGTTACAACCGATACGATCTCATATAAGAACAATACAGCGCTTCAAACGATTTACAGCAATTTCCTCATTCAGGCCACTGAGACAGAAATGTGTGAAATGCATGGACCATTCACAAAACTGGTTGGCAGGGGAATGTTTTCTTTTTTTTTTACTGGCTACAACTGCAGCACTATGGCACAGGTCAACATAAGGTGTCTTTAGTTTTGGGACTGCATCTTTGGTATTGGGAAATGTCAAAGTGCAATGAAACTTCAACTTCACATCGAGTTTGCATCATTGTGAGCTCATTACGACCAATTTCTGTGTAAAAGTGTGCACGCTTTGCATTAAAAAAAAACAACAAAAAAACAGAAGATTGGATCTCCACTCGTGCACCACTAATGTAGCAAGTGAAATTGATTACAGTTCTTTTTTTTGTATAAGCACATTCTCTAGCAGCAATTTCTGCATAATAGTGATGATGAACTCATGATGAGCCCTGTTCATGCGATGTTAGATGAGAGAGCGTAGCATCTCTACTTCTGTTTTAACTGAAGGCTTTTGAGGCATTTTGTGGCTGGATGTCATTTGTGATATAAATGATCACAGTGATGGCGAGTTACATGCTGCAGTTGCATATCGAGGGATGGTGAAATGACTCAAAGAAAAGGTGTGTGTGTGCAGGAGCGGAGAGGTGTGGTTGAGTGAGCGAGCAGTGCAGAGTGGCTGAGAATGCGAGTGGAAGAAGGAAACGGCAGCGATGTCGTCAATTAAGCAGGAGGTGCTGATTGCATTGATTACATGCGTAGAATTTTAAAAACCAGCCACCGGCGATATCAGTCGAGCTGCGATTCAGGTCTCACACACAGCTGATGAATAGAGGAGTGTGGGGCTTGAGCTTGAGTTTTAATTAATTCATCATCTTTTATCATTCTTGATTCATCCTTGTTATCGTTGGTGGCTTCAAATGCAACTACCATCTCACTGACTCTTCATAGAGAATATTCTGAGCTGGAGCTCACTGATATACTTGGCTGTCAGTGTTTTGAGGAGTTAAAGGTACATTTTAATGCTTACCTCCTGTAACCAACATCATAATTTGTGATATTTACCCAAAGCTCATTTGTCAACTCTAATATGGGGAAGACATAACTCAGAATCACAGATGAGATGTTAGAAATCCCTGGCGCTGTCGTTGAGCAGCCAGTCCTTAAATAGATAAATGCCTCTGTGGCAATTGGACTGCAGCCTGATGCTCATGTTAGGTGTAATTTTATCCAGAGAATTACATCAGTGAAGACAATTTTGGTGAATTGCAAATTAATGGAATTGCCCCCACGGGGATGTTTACCGTGATCAACAAATGTTTCAGAGACACAAGAAAAAGGACATCCCCAGCTTGAAAATGTACAGCCTGGGCGCAGATGGAGCAGCTGTCTTGTCTGGTATGAACTACCAGCAAAAACAAGGTTGATGTTCACTGCTTTGAAAATAAATCAGGATGTAGAAAATGTTACGAAGGGTAACAGGGGGAGTGAATGGGTCCGCTATCTTCAGGATGCCTTCCATTGTTGGTGTCAGTTGCGTGTGCTGCATAAGGCTTAACCCTGTGCTCCGAGGAGACTTCAGGTAAGACATAGACCTCTTCAGGGACCTTTTACAGCAGCTACACCTGTACAGTGCTGATTGCACAGCTGTACCCCAGGCTGAGGCAGAGTGCTTGGGCCTGGATAAGCTGAAAGTGGAAGTAATGTAAAAAACTGGGTTATGTCCACTCCTTATTTGGAGGCACCTAATACGATTTGAATTAATATAAATGTCATATTGTTTCATCGCATGGCTCTAAATATTTTTAGGAAGGGCCATTTCCAACCAGCAGCTGAACACGAGCGCAGTCTTGGCAGCCATTGCTGAGAAGACAGAGCTCACAAAATGCCAAACAGCCAAGAGGCAGAGCAGCCGCCTTACACTTTGTGACATAGCTGTCCAGGCAAGCAGATGTGCTGTCACATCTCAACAGGCTGTCAAAGGTGTCCCATGGGTAAAACATGAAATTCCCGGCTTTGAAAGGTCTGGTTCATTCTTTTATGTTGTTTTTGAGACCATTGACCGTACACTACTCATTCCCACCAGATAACCTGCTGGTCTGTGTCTTTATTATCAGGCCCCTTTGACAATAGCCTGCATCTGAGTACATAAGGATGCAGGGGACATGGGCCAATTGAGTCTTTCCTTCTGAAAGCTCCAGCCAGATGTGGACAAACAAGTGAGACTCAAGGCTTATCTTTTTTCTTTTTTTTTTTTTTCAAGAGGAGGCGAGGAACTAGAGAGGTAGATGTGAAGAGGGACTGACCTTTCAAGGTATTGTGAAATGGCTTATAGTGGGTGGCAGTCCTTTTTAAGAGTGTCAGAGGTTGAAAGGAGGGCAGCTTAACCCATCACTGTGGAAGATGGCTTCCATTGGCCCGACCGTCCCAGTGTCCAGTGTACACTGTGAAAAGGATTGTGAAGAAGGGTAAGATTGTTCAGCAAATAATGCAAATATTTTACTCAGATCTCAAATAAACATATCTTCAGTATCATTATTACTGCACTTGAATTTGAGAGTTGTATGTGTGTGCACTTTTTCACATATATGCCATGCAACTTTGTTCATATTGTTCTAATATGTGTGTGGTATTGATTGGAAGTCTGTCCTGAGCACAAGGTATTTTTAAGGATTCGAGTCAGGTCAAGTGTGGTCAAGGGAGGCTGGGGTTAATGCAAAAGGTGCAAAAGTCTCAGAAGTCAGTGAAGGAAAAAAGGTGCAATGTCTGAAGGATGCTTTGTTCTAGTTTCTATAATTGTAGGACACTACACCCACTTAACATCACATCTAATTTAATTGTTAAGTCAGGAGAAGTCAGTGTAACAAATGGTAATACCGTCCATTTGTCACAATGGCTTCACTCTTAAGATGGCCAAGCAGCATGCTAAGCCAATACAGGGAGAGCATACAGAAATCCCCCCACGGTATAGAAGACTGAGCCATAAGCAAGGCAATAAAAGCTGTTGTTTAACCTTGAGCCCACTCTAAACTAAAAGGTTGGGGCGGCAAGCTTGCCTGCAGCAGCGATATGTTGTAGAATTGGAGTAAGAGGGATGTATGCGAGGAAAGAATCCGTTAAATGGACCGCCTTGAGATGAGAATGACTGTGAGCGATGTTCAACTGATTGGTCAAATTGATTCAGTTGGCAGGCTGTCTGCTGATTCGAGCTGGGCTGGTTATGTACTGTCTTATAATTCATTGATGGTCAAGTTTAGCGTCTTTTTGCAGAATATTACTCATTTCACACCTGTCACCTTGAGATGTCACCTGTAACTCATGGTTTGCGAGAGCACAACAAAACATCTCTTAGAATTTGCTGTGTTTTAATATTAGGAGTCACTGACTGCCAGTGCGAACCTGGCCCCATGGCATGACCCTTGTTGTGGGAGCTAATCTATAACCAGACTGATGACAGACAACTAAAGTGCCTTTTTATACCAAGCAGCTTATTTTATGGTCAGTAGAAAATGAAAGAGATAAGATTTCTGCCATGATGATTTTAACCTTCAATCTTAATATCGTAGCATCTGACGCCTAATCTATTCTGGCAAAATTGATCTGCCAAAGGAGATATTGGGGTCTATCAAGCAGCCTGTCAACAGTTTCGGCTTATCTGACTATTTGGCAGATCACTTAGCTTTGGTGACAAACTTTCCAGAAGAAGTCCTGGCGAGCAAGTTATACATGGGTTCATGGGGTCACCTTGAGGCTGTAGTTATGGCTCTGTGAAGCTGAATGCATTTTCAAGTAGATATACGCAGAGAGGCGTCTGAATCTTACAAACTTTAACATTCACAGGAACATATGAACAACACCGGTACACATTTGCAGCTCATTTGCCAAGCTAAATCTAAACTGCATCATTTGATATGAAAACATTCAAAATAACAGAGCACTTATTAGGGATTAGTATTTAAAATGTAATCACTGAGAATCAAATTGTAAACTTTTACACTTACTGAAACAAAAACACTACAGAGTGCTATAGGGCTAACCTTGAAGTTAGCATCACCATGGTTCCCTCATCAATAAGCCTATGGTGTTTTCTTTCCACTGGATTCCAGATTATTGCAGAAAATGAACTCATTGGCAAACACGAGTTTATGATACTTAGACATTTTGTTCGGCAAGATCATCTTTACAGACGAACACCAGTTTTTGATTTTTGAAGCGTAAACTAAATCGCTACAAGTGAAAAGCTAATGTTACTGCACAATTACTATACACGTCTCCTATAAATTGATCAATCTAAAAGTGGGACTGTTAGTGTTAGATTTACAGAGCAAAAATGCTGACTGCTCTCTGAGCTTCATTTCAACACTCCTTGCTATTCAGTATTCATTAAAGCATTACAGACCAAGACTTGTTGTCAGCCCGAATCAAGACTACCAAACCTTTATATAAACTAAACAGAAATAAAGAAATCTGTGCCTGTAATTGATATCCACTTAAAGATGTGTTTCTCTCCATTGTTTACAACATTTTTAATTTGGATAAAAGGTTTGATAACTAAAATAGCCCACAGTGACTCACAACCAAATAGCAACTCGTAATGTTCTTTTTCTTCTCCGCTGGCAGTCATTTTCTGGTGAGTGGGTCAAAGTGGGTCATTTTTCTCAAATGTTGAACTCCACTACTCAGGAGCCAAATCCTCCTCTTCTCTCTCTGTGACTCATGTTACAAAAATTTTTAAAAAGTGTCCTTTTTCCCCCCCGTAATTAGAGAGCTCAGAAAAACTCAGAACTGGGTCTGAAATGAGCAGCTGAATATGAACGCCAGCGTGTGCCCCAGCTGCTTCTTCACCTCTAATTGATGTGGTGCTGGGGAGTCTCTTTTGTTGTCGGAGAACAGACAGGGAGGAGGACGGAGAGGGCAGCCTGGGCGGTGTGATCGCTCACGCTCTCCCGTTTGTCCACGTCGGTGGGAGAGGAGTACTCTGTGTGCTCTGCGGCTCCCTGACTTCATTAACCAGAAGGGCAGGCCGGGCTTGATAAATGGACCACTTGGCGAGAAACATTTGTCACGTCATTCACAATGTACGGCACGCGGTTTTTGGAGTCATGGAAACACACGGCGCCGCGACACACACACTCGCTCATAACAGAAACACCGGCGGCGAACTAAAACCCCTAAATAAAATGCGGGCCAGTGCTTTGTCATGATAGCCGAGACGGAAGCAGCCATCGTGGTGTCAGTGATGAATGGGCCGGGGCTGAAGTGTTTTGCGACTGGCTGGATACGCTGTCACAACTCTGCATTCATCACCACGCTGATGAGCTTCAGAGTCTAATGATTCACAGCCACTAATGTGTGCGGGAATGAAAAATAAGGATCAGTTACACTGCCTTTCCTCTTTGGAGTGATTTGGCACTTTTCCATAGTAGGACGTGCTTAGCTAACCGGAATGCCACATTATCAAATACAACATATCACACCCACCCCTCACGGCACGCGTGTCTTGGTTCGAAAAATGGGATTTAGAAGAGTTTTGTTTTTTGTGATTTGAAATGTTTTGTATTTTCATTTGCATTAATTTAACCCTTTAAGCCCCAAGCCAATTTTCTAGGGTTAGGGTTAGGGTTAAAAACCCCAAGGTCCTCCCATTGGGAGACCTTTGGGCTTAAAGGGTTAATCAGTATAGTACCATACATGGTTGCATTTTTCTGAACATATTCTTTGAAGCATCACAGCTAAAAATCGTGAAATCCATCTTTGTCCAGCAGCTTTGTGACGAGCCAGCCATCAGACAGCGCTCATCTGATGGGAAACCATATTTCTGAAAGTGTTTCACGCTGCAGTCAGGGATGCCCGGACGTTGATCGATGACTCCTATGAGGGGAGACACACAAGAAGAGAGAGGGTATGAAAATTCTGTCTGGCAAACAGATAGTCATTAATGTGCCACACGACTGAGGGTAATCTCACCCTAATCGTTTTCTGTTTTCTTTTTTTCATACACGGCAGCATCAGTCATCGTATCTACCCAAAGGCCTCCACTCTGCTTTCGAAAACAGATTTTTCACTGTAGTTGTCGCAATCACTGCCTATTGCCTGAGCTTTTAAACATATTGGTTATGTAGCTAATTACATGAGAGCACAAACATGCCTGGTAGATGTCTCTTCATTTTTTTATTTTTTCATGTACGGTAAGCTTCAGGGAAATTTGAGGGGTAATTGTGTTTTTAAATCATGCGGCCTGCACGTTTGAGCTTGCAACGCGTACTTATTAAGCATCGATTCAAGCGACATCAGAGATCTGAACACACATCAGTCCGCCTGCAGACCATCACAGGCCAGAACATGCCACTGTAGACCTGCAGACATCAGAACGCACAGATCACAACCCTTTATTAAGTTTCGAAGAAGACAGCTTTACAAAAAAAAAAAAAAAAATGCATTCAGGCTTGTGTAATTCCCTTGTTCTTCTAGGTATAGGTCAACTTTCTACATGGATGAGTTTTAGAATTGGGTTTATATTCATTCGTCCATGAAACACTACGTTCAAGGTGTTCTGTGAGCGACGCGGTCAAAGGTTCAGTGGTATCTGCCCCAATACTGAAAAGGTTGAAGTCCAACATGTGGAAAAGAAGTGCATGAAATATTTACAGAGACAGAGACCATCTTTCATGCCCCTTGTACCTTGACTATTGCATTTTTGATTTATTTATTTATTTATTTATTTATTTATTTATTTATTTATTACCAAAGGCTGATCTGGCTCAAGACTAAACAGAACTCAGCTGCCTGGTTTTTACCTCAACTAAGAAGCTGCCTGTTTTCCTTACACTGTTTCCCGGGATGTCTCAGGATTGATTGCAATAGGTTGTGCTAAATACTTACTAGCACAACAACAAAATCCGCATGTCACCATCAAACAAGCTTCTCATCAGTAGGAGAAACTGTGAAAACGGGGGGGGGGCCTGAGAGACACAACAGCGAGGGGAGACCACTTGTGACACACTACAATTCTTCCTCCGGTGCTTTTCACTCCTCACAGTGCTGTTAGCGATGTTAGCACACATGCACACTCTTGTGCGAGCGGAGACTCAGACGGAATAGAGGGGGCTGAAACAAACAAACAAGGGGCACGCGTCGGTGCAGGTGTGTTATTTAAGGTACCAATAAGACAGGAAGTCTCATTTGGTAGATTAATTAAGGAGATTACTCGAGGATTAATTAAAGGAGTCTGCCCTCTCAAGGTGAACAACAAAATCAATTCAGCAAATGCCCTAAAACGATTTATGTTTTGCGTTTAAGTGCAAAGGCAGGAGAGGTGAGTAAGACCGATCATCTAGTTGCAGCGCAGGGGAGCCATGGGTCCTGCCATTCACCCGAGTGAATCTCCTCAGGTCACGCTGTTGGTGTGGGTGACTTGTTTTTTTCTTGCAAGAGCTCTCTGCGTTGCTGCACCGTTTGCACAGTGACCTTCAAATATATTCAAATGTATGAGGGTTGATTGAAAGATATTGTCGATTGTGTTTAAACACATAATACTGGATCTCGTTTCTGGAACTCAAGGTGTCGATCAAAACAAGTGTAGAGTGCAGAGTGTTCTGTGGGGAGGACTTGGTGGAGGATCAGCAAAGCCAGGCAATCAAGAGGAGTGAATAGCCAGAATGACATCGGATTCTGATCTGATCCCGGTCCAGATCCGACAGGGGGAGAGCTCAGACATTACTTTTTCTCCATTCACAGTTATCAACCTGACGGCAGCAGTGATGTACAGAGGTGACCGCCATTATGTTAATGCTCTGTAATTTTGATGCCAGTTGGAGCTGGAGGGGAAATGTACAGTACTTCATGCAGGTAATGTCACAGAGAGGAGAGGGGGGAAGAAGAAGAAGAACTGGAGTATCTGCTGAGTGACTGACCTGAATGGAAGTGCACAGGTTCAGCCTCGGTGTGTTCTGTCGCTCGCTAATGAATCTTAAAGCTGTTGGTGAGCACACCATTAAAAAATACTGTATAAAGCCATGGTGTAGTTCTTCATAGACATGTTAATGCAGTATTCTTAGAATATATTTCATGGTCTGGGTCTTGGAGCCATCAACTACACACAGGAGGACTGGTCCCCAAAAGAAAAAAATGAGCTTTTCGCCAGCACATCTCTCTGCCGGCCAGCGAGAGCTACCAGGGAGTCTGTCAGTGTAGTCAGGCTGTGCCCATCCATGTGTTTCGGAGGAGCTGCTCTGGAGGGAGAGAATGTGGGTCTTTTTTCCAGGTCTGTAATTACACTTGCTCTTGCAAGTTTTTAAAGTCTTACCATCCTCAAATCTAAAATACTGCAGCTGATTTATTACAGGGAGCTGGTGGTCACTGAATAGACTTTTGTGTCGCGCTGAGAGAAGAAAGTGGACCCAAATTCTGGAGACGGCAGGCCAGCAGATCAGCTGCAGAGGGTTTGTTCAACATTAATCACGGGAACAGGAGAACTGAACGACACAACAGATGACTGGACTTTGATACAAACTAATCTAACGAGGGGATGAGGTTTAGGTGGGGTGGGGCGGAGAGACAGAGGTGAAGGAAATGAGCAAGGGGATACAAGAGAGCAGAGACAGAGCTGACGAGGAAGGGAAGAACACCAGGAACAGGGCTGGGCTAACAACGGTGATGCAGTGCAGGTGTGGAATGAAACACAAAGCCCTGAAAATGCAAATGAAAGAAGACTGAAATGACAGGACTGTGACAACTTATCCAAAACCATGATCTTTCCCCAACCTCAGACAATGTGCTTTGAGAGCCAAATTAGCCAGACATACTGTAGAACCTGTAGAAGTGCAAAAAAGGACCTCCGTCACTTAGAAAAAAAAAAATCTTGATTATGTCCCGTGGACATAATCCAGGTCGCATCTGTGTGTGTGGTTTACTGTACCAATAAGACAGGAAGTATCAATTGGTTTACTGTGACCAGGTTGATCTTTGGTCACACACCCTCTTAACAAAACAGAGTAACAAGAATACACAGGGCTGGACACGGTCAACCCATATAGTAAACAGTGGCCTACATTCTGTGTGGACATAGCGCTCATCTGATTAAAGTAGACTGTGGACACCCTTTCGGGTCATTTCTGTGTGTTTGTAGTTTTTTATTAGATAGTTTTGTTTTCCCATTGTTGGATGAAAACAATTCTGCAATTACTTCCTGAATGAGTGCTGTCCCTCTGAGATTAGAGGAGAACTATATCAAGATCCCATTAATCATAGCTGGGAAGACTTTATAATCACACAAAATCCTTCCTCCTCCTTCTCCTCCTCCTCCTCCTCATCCTTCCAGAGCTTAATATAGGAGTTCCTCATGCAAACACAGAAAGCTAGTGGACTTTGCTTTTTTGCTGTGATCCCCTCCTGCTCTCCATCTCCAACAAGACTCCTTTCAAAGTTATGAACCTGGCCGTCACTCAGGTTACCACAGTAACAAGTGAGCAGACAGCTTCACCGTGAATGGAGTGCGGCCGGATGCTGTACGGTGCAACGCATTGTACGCTCTCTGAAAAAGGGTCAGTGAGTGTCTGTCATTATTCACCAACCCTGAATAGGTTAATGCACTACCTTACTAATCCCCCCCCTCCCCTTTTTTTCCAGCACACTTTTTATCTTCATTTAGTGACCTATTAGCGATTTGAAGAGCAGCCTTGAATGTCACAAACAAACATGAGAGTTGTCAACGGCTCATTTCTTTATGGCCAACAGCTCGCATTTTATTATAATCTCCATCAGACATGGCATGGTTTTTCCTTTTCATTGATTCTGTCTGTATGAAGGAACATTTCTAAAGCTCAGGTTCTTTTAAGTTTCTCCTCTGAGAAAAAACAAAAAGACTGGTCACGAGGCAGGCAAAGTTAGCAGAAACTCGAGGGAGAGAAGCCTCGTCAGTTGAAGAAAAAATCATTATTGCCCTTCTGTATGTTTCTTTTGCCCTAATGGAACGGCTTTTTATGTTTTCTCCTAAGTGCAGCAATTAAAAGTAATGTAAAAAGAATTACAAACAGAACAGCAAAAGCCAAGATAGAGCCAGTTAAGGAGGCCATATGATAGTCATTACTTGTGCTACTTCCCGCTGCACTTTGTAGATGCTACACATTACAAGTTTTAGCCGTTTGTATTGAGTGAACAGCGTCATCTTCCGACTCACAGTGAACCCATGCAATCTGTACTCAGCATAATGGCAGCTGCAGCAGATATTTATTGACTAAGTGAGCTCTGGTAATGATGGAAAAAAAAACCATTTTAAAACAAAACAAAAAAAAAGCCCAGTTCTGTCCATATCAGCCCATTTCTTTACTTTTTCAGTCAGAAAGGAGACCCTCTGTCCTGGCAGTAACCCCAACGAAATGGAATCGTTGAAACGGCCTCAGCTTCTCTCTCTTTGGAATGATTCCAAATTCAATTCATTTTTAACAGTACATACTGTCGATGCGTGTGGCAGCCCCGACTGAAGCTGGCAGACCGATAACCCAGACTGCTGCAAGCCAGTCGCCTGGATAAATGTTGCCATTGGATATTTCTGTAAGCTACTGATATGTTGAATATGTTACCTACACCAAGGAGGTTATGTTTTCACCTGTGTCCATTTGTTTGTTGGTTGGTTGGTTGGTTTGTCAGCAGGATCATACACAAAGTGCTGAGCAGTTTGCCCCAAAACTTGGATGGAGGATAGGTCTCCTGCTAACTTTTCCCAAGGATCTGCATATAGAGAAAGATTCAGCAACTGTTTGCAAATTTTCTAACCCTAACCCTTTTTTGTGCATTTTGGTTAATTTAGGGGATAATGCAGGGGAATGAGTCAGGTGTAAAAGAGTAAAAGTTTGTAAAGTACATTTATGCAAAACCAAAGATGTATGTTTACTTTGGCTGCAATGTTATGTTTCTTAACGAGTTCAGATTATGTTTTGGGGGGGAGTTGCCTTTCCTTTTTTTATCTTGTGTAATTTAACAATTTTGTGCATGTTAAAGGTCTGCAAGCGGGAAAAAGCTCCAAGTCTATGCCAAAGGGAATTATTCTCTGCCACAGTAAACACTGCCCCTGCACTGCCTGAATACCTGGTTTGGAGTCGAGCCTTTTCTTATGTAACTTACATATAGCTATGTAACAGGTGTACAAATATATATTTTTAATATCTATTACAAAATATTTACACCCCAGTCAGTCAACTCCAGACATTCAGTTGCTGCTGCTGCTGCTGTAGCAGCATTATTTTGAATCACACTTCCTTGCTCAGCATGACCCGTCCTACTCTGCCCGTGATTGGCTTCATTCTGCACATTAAGTAATGCACATGTAGTGCTTGAAAGTCAGATTTTCTGCTTTTATGATTTCAACACTGTGTTAATGCTCTGGTTGGGTTCAAGTTCCAAAAACACTTGGTTAGGAAAAGGGAACGCAGCCTACTGGGCTGTCTTAGATCCAACAGCTCCACAAGGTAGAGAGTCTAATTGCCTCTACTAAATATTCACACTTAACAGTTTCCACGTGTGCAACAGGAGGTATACAACATGAAGTGTGAGAGAGGCACATCACAGGTTTGGACTTCACAAGATGTGAAATTAAACAAAAGAACAAGATACTGTGTCAAAATGGCCAAAACAAATCACATCACAATCAGTCATGACCAGCTGCATGAATCGTCAGTGGCAACATAAAGGAGTTCCATTATATTAACTGTCATTTCTAGCTGCTGGTTTTCTGACCAAGGTGGATCTCTGAGGAGCCTGCTGGTGGCAGTCCAGTACACAGTAATGATGGCAATGAACTTTCTGTCCACACATAATTTAGAGGTGGGAGAAATGATGATAACTCTGCCGCTGGTTACCCTGCAGCCATTTTTTGTACCTTTTCAAGAAATCTCTTTTCTTTCACAGCTTATTTTTTTTATATATATATATATTCCAGCGGTGGGCATGAAGAACCGGCAGGCTTGAATGAACTACTGGTGCCCCTGAAAGAGGACAGCACAGATTTTTGGTCTTATAAGGTTACCGTAAAATTTGGAAAAACTCTTCTGAAGAATTTAGAATGTTATATATGTATGTATATAACACAATAAACTCACACTGGAAATTTGGAGTCACAGTGCTTACATTGAATCATGACTGCTGACATGCTGATGCTAAACAACTATAATGTTAACTGGTGTACAACAGTTCATGTTCAGGATAGATAGTCTTTTTATTCAGCTGCAGAGGTCTGACTTGGTATAGGTCTCATGGAATTACAACACACACACACACACACACACACACAGACCCACACACACACGCTTATCAGACTGCCACACCGTGAGCTATGATGCCATTTGAGACTGCAGATACACAGCTGTGCACCCTTAAGACAAAAAGACAGGCAAAACGTATAAGGAATACAATGGTTGCTGATATATTTATACTGTATTCTATTACAGAGTGTGTAATGAACACAGCAGGGTTCTATTGGTGGGGAGAGGGGAAAAACAGCAACACAGAATACATGAGTACATGTTAGCAGCGTAGTGGGGGGGGTTGGGGGCACAGAGGGGGGAAAGTGCTACAAATTGCCTTCTTGTGGAGGCCTCTGCGGAAAACGTTGGTTATCTAGCTGGAAGAGCAGATGATGGATTGGAAACGATCACAGACTTAACTCGGGTGACACCGGAGGCTCCACAGTCAGGAAATGGAAAGTCTTACCTCTATTAGATATTTCCCGGATGAGGCGAGGTTTAATGGGCATCGCTTCAATGTGAATCTTTCGGCGGAATTAGTAGAAGAAGTGAGGTGATTGTGATTGTTAAACAAAAGAGTGCAGATTTTCTGTACCCTCAGTGGCGCTGTTCTCTTCCCACAATGCACTATTTTACAATGCAAGATAAAAATGCATCATGGGGAAAAGATAAATACCGCTTAGAAAAAACCCTCTCCAGTGGAGAACAATAGTTCAGATTAGCTGCGCTCTGCTCTTCATCATTAATATGTCGTCACATGAAGATGTAAATGGCAATTTGTGAACTAGTCGCCGCGGGGTGAATGCAGGTGGTTCCCGCCTATACACTTCCTGCTACATCTCGCAAGAATTCCCCCTGCGTGCCAAGTGTGAAGTGCCATATATCTATTATTAGCGCATCAAGACACTGAATTGACTTTTAAGGGTGGGCAGGGCTGTCAGCTAGAAGGCAAAGCCATAAAAACAGCCAGTGTAATATGCACCCCCAATTTAGAGTTGTGGGATGGGTTTCTCGGGGGGGGTCGCGGCCACAGGCAGAGCTCACTGAAGTATCATCAGCCTTTTTAGTTTGAGGATTATCCTGCTGCCTCTCTCTCACGCAGCACGCTCCTCTTCTCAAGGTCTCGCAGTGAAAATAATTGCAGCTTCATGTGAAAAAGACGAATAACGTCACGCTATGCTCTCGAACACGACCACCGCTCTGACACATGTTGTGGTTTGTGGTTACCCAATTGTGAAAACAGCCCTCAAATGAGGATCCCCGCGGACTGTTGCTTGACTGTGAGCGCAGCAGCACATCTCTCCGAGCTGTCCAGCAGCCTCGGGCTGCTCCGGCCGAGATAACTGCGGTAATAGGACTGTGTCAATTGGAGGTGGGGAGGGGGAGGGAGAGCAGATAAGGAGTGTCTGACAAGCTCAGAGTTGGAGGGAAATTCTTTATACACCTTCTTGCACATCCCAAAGGTGCGTCTGCTTGTGCACGTCCCCTCGACTAAGTAGAGGTATAAACACCTCAAATTGTGTCTGGGGT